>NW_027331987.1:0-655000 GCF_048418815.1 Hemitrygon akajei
GCATGAAGTTGTGTAGCCCTTGGACTACATCCAATGGAAATCTGTTAGTCATCAGCCTGATGGACTTCAGCCAACAAGAATGAGATGCGTCCTCTGAACTGATAAGAGTTGTTTCAAGTGTTTCAAATAAGACTTGTTTCAAAACAAGTAAAGAGTTTCAAATGCAAAGGTGTGATAACTCCTGAGACTAACTATCACAAGGAAGAACCTCCATGGAAGGGTCCGGAGAAGAAATGATCGATCATTTGGACAAAATGGGATCCCCTGTTTCAGTGTTGTGAATTTGAGAAGTGGTCAGGGTGTGTATTAGTACAGAGGGAGCAGTGGAATTCATGATTTAAGTTGTTAGCCTGGGGTCAACATAGTTACTTTGTTGTTTATGCAGGAAAAATAAAGCGCGAACTTTGATTAATTACGATTTGCCTGGTGAGTTTCCAAACTGATCTCAGTTGATGAACGGTGAACATACTTTGGCGCCCTGGGGTGCACTCGAAAAGATAGAAAAGTGGTCTGGGACCCTGGTGTCGAGTTGAACCACACAGTAGGTTAGGATATTAAACTGTGAAAGGAAAAGGACAGGAAGAACCCAGGGATTCAGAGGATTTCAGAGATTACTTTCATGGTTTATTATGAGGGAACTGGTCAGATTATGAAGAGTGGTTAGGAAAGTTTGAGAGCCAAGGGTCAGGGATTCCGGAGGAATAATTGTGAAAAATAGTTAGTGAAGATAAATTAAACAAATTATAAGGGAATAAAAATGTTATAATGTGATGTTTGTTGGATGATCTAATTGAAGTGAAGAGAGAAAAAAACTGAAACTGACAGAGGAATTGTGTAAGTGTAGGGAAGATTTAGAAATTCTAACAGAGCAGGATCAGGTGAATTTGATCCACATGAGTCAGTTTCAGGCTCAGTGTGAAGCGTTAACAAGAGAACATGAGAAAACTGAAGAGGAGTATAAACAGGTGGATACAGAATTAGAGAAAGGAAAAGTCAGGGTCGGGATTTACGGCTGTTGTGAATGTCATGAAGAAATCGGCAGCTGAGAGGAAAGGCTGCGCAGATCGCAAGTGTTTAAAACTGATGGAAAATCTGCAAAGTGAACTCTCAGCTCGGAGAGGAGTGATATGTGCGAGGACGGACGATGATGGTGATGCAGATTGGGGTGATTTAGCGTATGAAGAGACGCTTATATCACACACCGGGTTACTCTCTTCAGTCGACTGATGAGGAAATCTTAGCCTTTGTCCAGGGGCAGATATGGTCAGGTAACGCCCAACCTTCACAGAGTGTTTCAACCCGTAACCACTACACTGTCCAGCTGGTGGATCTGAAGTGAGGGCCAAGTCACTGCCCATCTGTTCGTGACCTCCAGCTCAACCCCTCTCTCCAGCTCCATACCCAGTCAGGGGCTCTTTCTGCTTCCTCCCCCATCCTGCCAGCTGCTTGCTTCTTGCTCTTTTCATCAAGGCCCAGCACAGACAGCAACCTCCATGCTGGCCGTGCCGGGAACCCACTACAGTCGATCTCCATGAGGAACAGCCACGTCTGCCGTCCTCTGTCCCTGCACTCCGGGACTAACAGTATAAAAGCCAGGATTATTGGGGAAGTGGCCCGCCTCCCAGCAGGTTTTTCCGAGAGTGGGTGGAACCTTCAACACTCAGTGCCCCAATGGCGCCTGTAGTAATGGTGGGACTGCAGGAGACACCAGAACCGGGGGTGTGGGGCGTGTGTGACACGGTATTCTGTCCCTTTGACGTGGCCCAATTGAGTGCTGGAGCTGTGATTGAGTGATGATTCTCGGAAACTTTCCCAGTGCATTCAGCAGACAGGATAACTCACGGTTTATATGAAACGGAGGAGGGGAAGCTAACCCTTCTCTGTCTAACTTCAGCTTTCCCTTCAGCCCTGCCGGAGGAACAGGCACCCGCCCAGGGGACACGGGGTGATGTGCAGAAGGCACCATGAGAAGCTGCTGGACTAATAGAGGTGACAGTGGAAGTTTTGCATGACTGCAGACAGTGGAAAGGGAGGAACCTTCTATATCTGTGACGAGGTTGTGGCCGGTTTTCTCCAGTGTTTTGGGTCCTACTTTGGATCCGCAGAATTTGACTCCGTGACAGAGTAGGAACTGGCCGAGGAACTTGGTATCGCACAGTACCGAGGAGAGCAGAAGGGTGTGTGAAATGATTGATCAATTCAAATCCCACACATGCTGAAGCATGGGCTCTCAGAGGGATGATGTGAATGAGGGAAAAGGGATTGAGGGAGAAAGGTACAGAGGAGGGAAAGGGGAATCAGGGTTCTAAAACGACCCTATCACAGAACAAGGTTTGCAGTGGCAGAATGAAGGGAGACGGGGTGCTGATCAGGATGAGCTGCCACCGAGCTCAACAGCGCCGCCTAATGACTAGGTAGTCGAACACGCGGTTGGAATACCGTACTTCCAACTGTTCCAACTGTACCGTTCCCACTGTTATGAATCCCCAAAGAAATGACGCAATTCCGGACGGGAAGTTTATTTTGCCATTGATTGCCCACAACCCAAGTGGGTTGGGACTTGTCAGGATGTAACAATGGCCCATTGCCCCCTGGAAGGTCAACAGCGTTATCTAAAATGCAATGCCCATGATGCTGATGAAAAGCCACGACTTGCATCCAGAGTTATCCCTAGGGGGATTCCAAATTGTATGTGCGTTCACCACATGGTTGGAGCTGGACCCCTTGTAGAAACTAAAGTAGGAAGACAACGCGTAAAATTTCTTCGGAATGCAGGAAAGTCTCGAACCACCCTAAAAATGGCTATGTTCAATGCAACACATTGGGAAATACAAGATACGGTTATTATAAATGGATTGAATTGACATTCATAAGTGTGGAAGTTGAGTACCGTTGAAATATATTCGAAACTTTGAGATTTTTTATGTATTAAATCTTGTAATGTCACAAATGGACCCTGAATTATACCAGTGTGCTTTGCTATATGCTAAGTGAGGATGTGGCAGGAGGCATGTTCATTGTGTAACAGGTAAGGTCTGTCCATTGCGAGGCCTTGAATAAAAGCGTTGCAGTCGCTAAGTAGAGGAGCTGACACCCAGAATAGCGTGTGGAGATGGCTTTCTCCTTGTAAGTCATAAGCGCACTGCTGAACAGCTGAACTCTGTGTGTGTTTGTGTGTGTGCGTGTGTGTGTGTGTGTGTGTTTCTGTGTGTGAGCGGTGTGAGCGTGGGAGAGGAAAAGTTGTTCTGTGTTTGCTCAATCGATAATAAGAGAGAGTTCGAATGAATCTCGGGCTTCGAAAGACCAAAAATAAGGTGATCAAGGGAAATATTTTATTCTGACTTGAATTCGCTTTTGTGTTAAAAATGTATTATTGTGTCAGGGCATCACGCAGCAGTAACCACCCCCCCCCCCCCCCAACCGTCCCCGTCCCTGTTTCTTTATAACGTGTGAAAATGGACTGGTTATTTTAAGTTTTGCAATTATTTTTGTGGCGCAAAACTGCTGCAGGGGACAACGTTTCTGTTCCGTTTTTATTTGTTTTTGTGCATTTGGTGCGGAAGAGGAGTTGTTGATCGTGTTGCTGTTCTTCCTTATCCTGGTTTCGAGACTATCTGAAGAAGAATCACAGGATTGTGTACTGCATACATTTTCTGATAATACATGAAATGACATGAATGAAGAAATGAAAGAATGATACAGACATGGATTTTTGTGCTGTCTTCTCTCTCTCTCTCTCTCTCTCTCTCTCTCTCTCTCTCTCTCTCTCTCTCTCTCGCTCTCTCTCTCTGCGCACGCGCGCGCGTGTGTGTGTTTCTTTGTGTTTCTCTATTTGTTTTCCATGTAATTGATATTAAAGCCACACGAATTCCACACTGGAAATGTGCAATCCTGGTTTAGCAGATGGAAATCCGTGCATCTGTATTCGGATATGAGATGCCTACATTCCAGGAGAAAATTACTCATTGGTGTACCGTTACGTTCGGGAATTTGAAATTAACAATTTTGTTTAAATTGGAATAATTTGAGAGCAATCCTAAAAGTTGTTCAACTAACAAGATACCGTTCTTTTATAGAACAGAAAAGATGTCAAAACTTTTGACATATTCTGAATTTGTGAGTTCTTGGAAAATAGTTTTGATGAAATCAGTGTTTTGTCATGTAAATTGCAAACGGAAAAAAAAGGTAAAGAGTTTTCTGTTTGGCACCACATTAATACAGTACGTAGATGACCCCCTGTTGAAACCCCCGAAAGGAAACTTGTGATCAGGGCTCCATAAGCTAGGTACATAAGCCAGTTATGAAAGTTCAACAAGTATCAAAGCAGATATTAGTTTCTACAACCAGAAGTTATTTACCTGGGATATACCCAGGACAGAAGGTCATCGATTAAGACTTCTGTTAAATCTCGCAGCG
The DNA here is from genome assembly GCF_048418815.1 of Hemitrygon akajei. Taxonomy (NCBI): domain Eukaryota; kingdom Metazoa; phylum Chordata; class Chondrichthyes; order Myliobatiformes; family Dasyatidae; genus Hemitrygon; species Hemitrygon akajei. The sequence continues at coordinate 4,417 of NW_027331987.1, forward strand.
AACGACTCACAGAGAACTGAAACACTTTCTAAGAATGATATCTGATATTGCAGACAATGGATTTTAGATTGTGCAGGTATTGTTAGGCCCACCCTTGTGATGTCAGAGGCAAGCGACCTACGCAGTTGGTCCTGATGACATCTCCCACTTTGGGTGAAATAACGTATTAGACATTATTTATGTGTTCTCACGATGGGCTGAAGCATTTGTTTGTGGAAAAAAATGATGCAGCTACAGTGACAAAATGTTTGTTAAAGGAAGTAACCCGCTATCTGGAATCCCCTGGAAACTATCCAGTGACAACGGTATTCATTTCACTGGTAAAGTCATTGAAGAAAGGAAGTAACCCGCGATCTGGGATCCCCTGGAAACTATCCAGTGACAACGGTACTCATTTCACTGGTAAAGTCATTGAAGATGTATGCAAAGCCTAACAAGCGGGTCAAAATTTCCATTGTCGCTCCCATCCACAGTCAGCGGTACGAGTCGAAAATATGAACGGAATCATTAAGAATATACTTAGGAAGATTTGTGAGGAAATGAGACTAAAGTGGAAATAGGAGCTGCATTTGGTTCTGATGACTACAGAAGCCACTGCCAATGGAACCATTGGGCTGTCCCCACAACGGGACTGCCGTCTGATGCGCCATCAGGAATTAAACAAGTGCGTGTACACCACTTGGATGAGAGCATGTTCAATTATCGTATCGCCTGAAAAAATCACTAAATATCATCAACAGGTAAGAGAGGCCCAGCAAACTGTAGAGACCGTCAAATGCTACTACAGTGAACCGGTGACTACGTGGTGGTGCGGACATTTAAAAGGGAGATGTGTTTGGAGCCTCGGTTTGAAGTACCATTTCCGGTTTTGCTGGTCACTAATCATGGTGAGAGAAAGGCCGTCGTGGATTCACGCCTCTCACTGCAAGAAGCTGCTTGACGACGGGAAAAAGATAAAACCACTGAGAGACCGAATGGTGTCGGCTGGATTAGCTCTTGCCCTTTCCCGGACGGATGTGGTCGCCACAAACATCCAAGCTGCTGAGTTTGTATGGGTGTCCTGGCACATGTAGAAATGGATGTGTCCCGTTTAACTGTGATCTTCAATGAAATACGGATGAACTGTTACTTTAACTGGTCCAGGTCCTCAGGCCAGGATATGTTTGGGTTCTAGCACAGGGCTGATGGGACTTGGAAACATAGACCCCTTTCATTCCCTTATCAGTACAGTCAGAATGTCACTTTGTCTGGATGAAGATATAAATTTGAAAACGAGTGTTGTAGAGAATGATTTGCCCCAGGACAACAATGTTAACCAAGGTTAAAAAGACTTGGTGATGTCCTCATAGAAACGTAGAAAGATAGAAAACCTACAGCACATTATAGGCCCTTCGGCCCATAATGCAATGCTGAACATGTAACTACTTTAGAAATTAAGTCCGGTCACCCATAGCCCTCTATTTTTCTAGCTCCGTAGACCTAACCATGAATCTGGTAAAGTACCCTATTGTATCCGTCTCCACCTCCATCGCCGGCAGCTAATTCCACGCACTCACCACAAAAAAAAACTTACCCCTGACATCTCCTCTGGCCCTTCTTCCAAGCACCTTAAAACTGTGGCCTCTCCTGTTAGCCATTTCAGCCCTGGGAAAAAAGCCTCTGACTATCCACATGATCAATGTCTCTCATCACATAATGCACATCTATCAGGTTACCTCTCATCCTCCGTCGCTCTAAGGAGAAAAGGCCAAGTTCACTCAACCTTTCCTCCAAGCCATGCTCCACAACCAAGACAACATCCTTGTGGATCTCCTCTGCACCCTTTCTATAGTTTCCACATCATTCCTGTGGTGAGGTGAGCAAAGCGCTCCAAGTGGAGTCTGCCCAGGGTCCTATACAGCTGTACCGTTACCTCTCGGCTCCTGAACTCAATGCATTCTTAAACCACACAGGGAAGGTGACACTTGCCAAGGAAATCAGCAAGGCAGCTCCGGAGCTCATTAACATGGCAGCAGCATTGGAAAAGTTAGCAACTGAAATTACTTATACTCTCGAACAAACCCTACAAGCAAAATCTAAATTGTTGGCGAAATCGGTGACGGTTCGTAAAGTGGCATTGCAAATCCGAATGGCTTGGACTTTGTTTTCATGGGGAAAGGGGCCACGTGTGTCCTGATTGGCCAAGACCGTTGCACGGACGCACATGATGAATCAGGAGAATATACTTCACGTAACAGCTCACATCCGTGAGGGCACCGAGAAGCTGAAGGAAGAAGGAGACAATTTCCATCATTACAACCCCCAGGAAGCTGTCGGCCGTCTGGGATGGTGGACTGCTGCCCTGCATTATGGAAAGACCACCGGTATTATAATATTGGCAGCCACCATCTTGTAATTTGGTGTAGGACTAAGGAAAGGGTATTGAAAATGGGAACCCTTTGATGCGGACTCGGAAAAGAAGATTGTGCTGACTCAAAGGCGGGAATGTGTAAAATATATTCGAACCTTTGTCATGTAATAGAATGGAACCTGTAAGATCCCACAGTTGTTTGCTATATGCTGAGTGTGTACTTGACAGGCACCATGTAATTGATCACTGTTCACTGTGTAACTGAGAGGAGGTTGATATGCACTGGAGCAGCCACCGGCAGAACAGATGACAGCCAAAGCACAGACTGACAATTTGTATTGAACAGCAAACTTCGTAAGCTGCAAAGCAGAAGCGATATCTCGCCATGGAGAGTGGAGATGCTTCTCATTACAGCTCGCAGTAAGCATGACTCTGAACAGATCCACTCTGTGTTGTTGGTTCTTTGTTGACAGACCCGGAGAAATTCACACGACATACAGATGGCAATGAACAACAGAGCCAGGTCCGGGTCTCAGTTGCTTTGGGGTTGCACACTGATTTGAGGTTTGAATGAGGGTTTGTCGGTCAGCAGAGATTTATGGGTGTACACAGATTTGCAGATACTGTATATGCAGAGTTGGGTGTGTTGGCGGATTCGGGGGTGAACCCTGACTTTGAGGAGCTGCTGGATTTGGAGATGTGTCGAATCACAAGGTTGTTTCTTTTAAAGATAAACGCGATATGAACTTTGACCTCTGTACTTGCTTTTTTTATAATGTAAGCCACCCTTTTCTGAACTATTTGAAATGATTCTTGCGCTGGGATAATCTAATGTGCATGTTGGAAAATCAGTGGGTTCAGGTGCGCAACGGATTCGGGGGTGCAGACGGATTTTATAATATGTACCGATTTAGGAGTGTTTTGGAGAATATGGTGGGTGAACAGGGATTTGGGAATGTGGACAGGAATGGGTGTTTTCTAGCTAATATTGGGATGCATGCGGATTGAGGGCGCACATTTATTTGTGTGTCATTGCGAATTTGAGTGTGTGCAGATGTTTGGGAATGTCGGTGGATTTCAGGGTGCATACGGATTTTGGGGATCGGTGGTTTTGGAGCACACATTGGGGGTGTGTATGTATTTCAAGGTTCTGAGGATTTGGAGGGCTGACGACTATCAGACTTGTTTTATTTAGAGATAATTCATTAATAAATGCATTTTGAACGTTGAAGTTTGTTCTTGCTATTTTCTAAGGCGGAGGCAGCCGTTTTGTGAACTATTCGACATAATTTTGCTGAGATGATCCAATGTGCAAGTGTGTCTGCTGATTTGGAGCTCTGACGAATCTCAATGTTGCTTCATTTGTACACAGATTAATCATGAATGCAATTTGAATTCTGACCTCTGCTCTTGATTTTTATGGTTCAGGCAGCCATTTTGTGAAGTGTTTGTAATGAGAGTTCGAGAGCATGTGCAGTTTGCGGGGTCAGATGAGAAGGGACTGAACCGAAGGGATAAATTGAATTCGAGGTCTGTGGATACGTGTATAATCAGGCAGGGTCAGGCAGAGACAATGGGTCGATCCACACAGAGACACAGAAACACGCTACACACTTTCTTATCCGCCTCTCCAGCGCTCCGCCGTGTTCTTTAACACATACGTGGTGATATGATTGAAACATACTCAACACCCTACTAGACTTTATGGCCATGTATTAGGGTTAAGGGTGGGTCCTGGACGAGGACCGAAATGTTCTGACTGTGACTAAATCACTGAAGATGCGGAGGGTTCTGTGGATATGAAAGTGTTTATTTACCATCACAAGCAGATCTTTTCTTGGCGACCCCCTCGTTAGAGTCCCCCAAACACAAACTAATCCCAGTGTTTATACTCTCGAGGAGAATGGTAACAGTAGGTGATTCAATACAATTTTACAAGCTACAATGACACAATTTACTTCAATATTCTGAGTTTCTCAATTGGCTCCATTGAAGTACATATTTACAGTGGGAGCACATTGAATTGATGAGAAACCACTGAAGGTTCAGTCACCTTTGTTGGGACAAACTAATTCACACAAACAGTCCAAACATTGCACTAGTTAATTATTTAATCGCAATCTGTCACCACGGGGATTGTACCTGCCTGATATAATTGTTTTGTAAATAATTTTAAAACAGTTATTTTTAAATCTGTTGGAATGTATCCCTGTGGAGTCGCTAAATGGTATTTAAAACCCCAGGCATGTGCTGCCTTAACATTTCATTCCGAGAGATCGCCTGTAGCACTGGGGGGGACAGGTCACTGGACAGAGAAAATGCCTGCATTGTTCGATAGGTACAAGAGTGTGGAGAAAATATTGTACGTGTTCATTGCTGTCATTGGAGTTCCTGGTAAGTGAGCAGAACATTTCATGTTTGGCATTTCTGCGTGTTAACCACGTGAATCTGTTTATGGTCATTTGACCAGCTTCTAACTAGATGATCATTGGAGAAATATCCGTCAGAGATATTGATCCTGTCAGTTCAACACTCTGATTTTTCAGATTTAATGATTGCGGACCTAAACTCCTGTCTCTCATCTAACTCACGGGATCGACTCGAACGTTGTTCTTGCCTTCAATGACACCTTGGGAGAAACCCTGGTCCTGTGTTTGGCGTCTCCCTGTGGAGTTGGTCACAGTCGGATCTCACTGCCTGTCAGTCAATAATTGAGTCTGATCACCTGAACCAGTGTCCGCGGATCTGCTGACGAGAGTTATCGAATTGAACTGCGCTGTAGAATTAATCCATTAACGGAGCCGCTCAGTTTCTGCTTACTAAGTTGATCCTGCTTTCCCTCTGAGATGCGTCGTAAATTGCACCGCTTCTCCGGAAGATGGAAAAGTCTCGACCCAAAACCGAAGTTTGTTCAAATCCACGGATGCTGCCGGACCTGCTGAGTTCCTCCAGTTTTGTGTGTGTTGCTCCTCTCTGTATCCCTTCTCGGCCTCATCAGATGCTGACTTTCCAGAGTCCTGGTCAGTCACAGTTAATTCAATGAAACCGGCCCCATCAGCGACTGGAATGGGGATCCGCACCGATCGGTGTTGTTCATGCATCTCGTTTTTATCGTCAACGATTCCCCACACATCGTCTTATTGCCACAGACAGTGCAACCCATTTCTGGTGTTAGATTAGCAGCCGTCTATAGACTCTAGCACTTCCGAGTTTTAGCTAAAGCCCGATCCCATGTTAATTCCCAGAGAATATTTTCAGTAATGCCCAGTGCATGTTCTCTCTCTCCAGTGAATGTAGTGGCTATTGTCATCCTGTCCCGGGGAAAGTGCGGACTCTCTACCTGCACCACTCGCTACCTGGTGGCCATGGCAGCGGCCGATCTACTGACCGTTGTCACCGGGGTCATTTTGATTCAAATCAGATTATATTACTTCCGGTGGAGTTTTCTGAACATCACCCCTGTGTGCAGTGTTATCGATGTACTGAGCTTCACAGCCACAGACTGTTCTGTCTGGTTCACCGTCGCTTTCACCTTTGATCGGTTTGACGCCATTTGCTGCCAGAAACTGAAAACAAAATATTGCACCGGGAAAACTGCGGCTGTGGTTCTGACAGCAACCGGCGTGCTGTCGTGTCTGAGAAGCGTTCCCCGATACTTTGTACGGGAACCCAGAGTGATCATCGACAATGTACCGTGGCTCTGTATTACCAAGGACAATTATTTCACTGACCCCGGGTGGATAGGATACGACTGGCTTGATACGGTTTTAACTCCGTTCCTCCCTTTCGCTGGGATCCTGCTGCTCAACGCTCTGACAGTCAGGCACATTTTAGTGGCCAGTCGTGTCCGTAAGGGGCTGAAGGGTCAGAGCAAGGGGGAGAACCGCAGTGACCCGGAGATGGAGAGCAGGAGGAGGTCTGTGGTTTTACTCTTCACCCTCTGCGGCAGCTTCATCCTCCTGTGTATGACATATGTTGTAAATTTCATACATTATCAGGTCTCAGGAAAAGGAAACGATTTCAGTGATTCTGAATGGATCTTTCAGTACGTCGGGTTTTTCCTGATGAATTTCAGCTGCTGCACGAACACATTTATTTACGCGGTGACTCAGTCGAAATTCAGGGAGCAGGCGATCAGCGCGATGAAATATCCCGTCACTTCGATGCTTCAGTTGATTAATGGCGCCGCATCCTGAGTAGTCGCCAAGTCTCACATTAGTCTGCGGATATGTCCTTCTATTCCCATTCACTGTCAGACATTCCCACAAGACGGCGGGGGTCGACTCAGATGCTCGTTTACTAACCCAATGTGTATCACACCAGTCTCCGCCATCTCGTTTAATGATTGGTTAAGTTAAGAAATTAAGTCAGGCTTTGGATAAACGGCGTTTGAAACTCCAACTTAAAGGCGAATTCCCGCTGTCAGCTGGACTGGACTGTGGCGTCGACAATTGGGAAATAAAATCCTCACTGTTTCTGTCTTCTAGTGAAAGCTAAATTACCTCCAACAAATCCTATCGATTATACGCAAAGAAGCACAATACTGGGAATTTAGTTAAAGTCACTCCAATGACTTAAGAAAGCGGTTAAATGGAATCAATCAAGGCTCCCAAAATTCCAATCAAGCCTGTATGATTTCTCTCCTGATATGCTTCACGCTAAAATGGCCTGTGTTCAATTGTTGCACAATAAAAAAAAAACTTACACGATCCGGAAGCATGTTTTGCAACATGACAAAAGGAATCATTAAGCATAGTAAGTCATGGCGATATAATTCCTTCCCTTCTTGTTTCTCCCATAAACCCAGCACTTGTATGTTCCCATTCCAGTTCATGTCAATATAGTTCCATCCCTTATTGTTTTACCACTTTCTCCCCATACACCCAACACGTTTCTGTATTCTCTGAAGGTGTATCCATTTTCCCATCAGTCTTTCCATATGCTCCTAATTTTCAACATACATAATTCTGAATTTTTGATTTATTAAGTGAAAGGTCTTTATCCGCAGTTGAACTTTTGTAACTTACAGTCAACCCACTCATTCCCCTCAATACCTCTGTGTTCAGGGACCTATAAGTACTTGAATATGATTTAATGCCTGGTGAGTTTCCAACAGTAAATCTGACCGACTGCTGGAATAACGTGCTTAAGGGTCATCAAAACATAAAAGTAATCTGAACAATTATAACGTTATGTGGGAAAAAAATTCCTCACCCACCTTAAGCCTAAATGATGGCAACTAATTGTGCTGTAAAATGATAAATGGTTGCAACTATCATGTTCTGTACTTCAGGGATAAAAATGGGCTACTCCAGCATTCCCACTTAAATTATCCTTCGTTTCATCCGCAAAAATGCTTAAAAACTTGACATGATTCATAATAATTTCCTTAAATTAAAAAAAACAAAGTAGAGTTACTGAGAACGCGACACTGGGACATATTGCATAATCCAACAAGCCCATACTCCAAGCGTGATAAAAGCCCAGATATCCAAAACTGAAAACACTCTTCCTGAGTGTTCCCAACCGTCCTCTAACACACTTTCAACAGCATGATAATGTCTCTGCCCCCTGAAATTAATCGGATATGCTAATATCAAGTTCAGCGGCCGCAATTGTGAGGGTGATTATCCCATTTCACCCAGTAAAACCGAAACATGGGACGACTTTACTGCATAACAACACAATCTTAAAGTCTATGCTTGCATCACATCCAAGCATTTTAAAGCTGAAGATGAAGCTGATCCATAAGCCACACAGACAGAATCTGGAACAGATTTAATTAAACAATTCTAAATGAATAACAAAGATTTTCGTCTAGCACCCAAGAATATCCACATAGACAGCTGAGAAAATTTAATACTCCCTATTATTTATCAGTTGTTACAACGATGTAGTGCTTCCATGTCAGCTTATTGTCCACCCACATGCCTGACAGCCTTCGTACTGACACGTCATCAAGAGTTTGATCGTATAAGTTCAAATCATCTGCAGATCAATTAATCTTATTTGTAAAACACATAACTTATGTTCAGCTACTGAAAGCTTACATCGTCATCTATTTCCTTTTGTTCAAACAGATTAATAAATAACTGCAACTCCATACACTAAAATTCAAATTTCTGCCTCTAATCCAGAAAGCTCCTTCATCTGTACATAGTAATTTACCGACGCTATCTCGGGAAATATCATTAATCACATTATTAAATAATAAAGGGTTACAAATACAGTCTTGTGCGGTCCCAGTCGCTATCTCATACACACCAGGATATATCTTTCCCACCCTTACTTGCAGGGACCTTCCAAATGACAAACAAAAACAGAAAATAATGCTGCAATTTCCCCTCTCCTAATTTCCAAAAGTCCTTCCTTCCATAAATATTACAAGCCTTTTCAATATCAAAAGTTCTGTCATTGCAACAACTTATTTTAACTGTGCTTTCCTAATATCGTATTCCAAATATAAAACTGAATCCAACGTCATTCTCTCCTTCCAAAATATACACTGATAAAACGATAAATTGCTTCCCTCTTCAAAAATATAATTCAACCGTTTCAGTACTATACGTCCATAAGTTTCCATAAATGAGAGGTTAACTATATTGGTCCATAACTGGAAGGATCAGACGAGGAGCTCCGAATTTAGAATAGGCAATACAAGTCATTTTCCACAAGTTGTAAAAATGAACCACTTTAATACCCCACCTGTTGAATGATATATTTCTACTACAAATGCCACATACGTTTAACTCACATTCACAACTCTATACGCTGCCTTTTTCCTTATAAAACTGGTAACACCAGTTACACCAAGATATATTACTGCATCTCTCACAATAATTTTAATTTCCTCAGTAGGCCGAGGTGTTTGATCAGTACAACTCACTGTTGCATGGGGCGACTGACGAGAACCCAAGTGCGGGACACCGGCAGGTCGACTGAGTTGGGGATGCTGGCGCAGACGTGAACGTAGAACTGCAAATCGGAGAAATTTTGACAAGGAGACGAGATTTACAGGGACTATCTTGAAACTGGAGCGGAACATAAAACTAACGGTTCTAATCAGACAAGGGAATGAAGTCTCACACGAGAATAGACCAACAAACTGGCAACCTGTGATAGTGACGCCATCGTACTTATTTCACAGTCGCTGATGAAAACCAGGTGTACTGTAATTAAGTAAACTATCAGCGATTGGAAATCTAATGACTGAAGTCAGGGTACAAATCAGGGATAAAGGAGCGGTAAAGGTGAATAACCAAACGGAAACATGACAGTAGCCCTCCCTCAACGGGAGCCTCCAGGCGACCTCCCCCCCACCCCCCCGAGTCTCGTTTGCATGGTCCCAATTGGGATCCGAGATGAGAGAAGGGTCCAGGATGAAGGAGAGGGGAATCCAGGAACGTTCTTCCGGGCCGTACCCCTCCCAGTCGACCAGGTACTGGAGACCCTGCATCTACGGCGAACATCCAATAACCGCCGGAAGGTGTACGCCGGATGGTCGTTCATGATCCGGGGGGGGGGGGGGTGGTGGGGAGGTTGAGGGGGTTCGGTCGGAGGGCACAAGGGGCTGACAGAAACCGGTTTTAACTGGGAGACGTGAACTGTAGGATGGATCTGCATTGACGTAGGCAGTTTGAGCCGGATTGCCGTGGGATTGATAATGCTCTCAAACTCGAAGGGTCCCGGGAAGCGGGGAGCGAGCTTCTTGGGCTCGTTCTTGAGAGGAATGTCTCTAGCCGAGAGCCACACCGTCTGCCCATGTCGATACTCAGGAGCAGGAGTACGATGGCGGTCGGCAATTTTTCGGTTACGGTTGGCTGAGCGAAGCGGGGCCGTGCGTGTGTCTTCCCAGATCTTTCGGCAACTTGTATAAGGGCCTGGACCGAGGCTTTTCCCCGGGCGCAGACGGAACATGCAGAGACACAGGAACGGGTGTCAGCGTCCATGGAGGGTCATCAGAAATGTCTCTTCAAGAGGGTCAGAGTCCGACCGATCCCGGGATGGCAGGCGAAACGAGAAGTGTGCCCCCACTGGAGAACCTGCGATCGAGCAGAGTCGATTACAAAGAGGCGATTGGGAGATCCGGTGCCTGGGTCAGGTTGAGTCCGTTGTGCCTCCGTGACTCTGGACTCGATCTCCCAGGCGAGGGCAGCCACTACACAGGATGATGGAAGGATGGTCTCGGGGTTGGGAAGGTCCTCCACGGAAACGTCTTGACGGGAGAGAGCAGCGGGCTTCACATTCTTGGACCCCGGACGATAGGTAAGGGTAAACCTGAATCGGCCAAAAAATAATGCCCAACGGGCCTGGCGGGAATTCAGGCTTTTGGATATATTCAAGGTTCTTGTGGTCTGTCAGACGATGAACAGGTGTTCTGCTCTCTCCAACCAGTGCCCCCATTCTTCCAACGCCAATGTGCCCGCCAGGAGCTCCCGGTTCCCCACGTCGTAATTTCGTTCAGCGGGAGACAGTCGGCGAGAGATGAAGGCACAGGAATGTAGTCTCTGATCAGGGCCCGAACGTTGGGAGAGTACCGCTCCCACCCCGGAGTCGGAGGCATTAACCTTCACAATGAATTGACAGGAGAGGTCCGTTTGAATCAGAACGGGAGCAGACGTAAAACGCCTCTTCAGTTCCTCCATTGCTGAGTCCGCCTCGGAGTTCCTCGGAGGAAAGGTGTGGCAGCTGAGGAAAGTCGGGTAAGGGGAGCCGCCACCTGACTGTAGTTTCTGATGAATGGCGATAGAAGTTCTCAAACCCTAGGAACCGTTAGAGCTGCTTGCGGTCCGTGGGTTTGGGCCATTCCGCCACAGCCAGGATCTTCTCGGGATCAGCTGTCACCTGTCCGCTGTCGAAGATATAACCTGGAAGTTAACCGAGGGAACGTGGAAATCGCATCTCTCTGCCTTTACGAATAATTTATTCTCCCCCAGCCTCTGCAGGACTTGACGGACATGGTGAACGTGCTGCTGGGGACTGCTGGACAAGATCAGGATGTCATCCAGGTGGACAAACACAAAGCGGTTATAAAGTCTCAGTACAACGTTCATCAAGGCTGGAAAACTGCGGGGGCATTGGCGCGGCCAAAAGGCATGACAAAGTACTCAAAGTGGCCTAACGGGTTATTGCATGCCGTCTTCCATTCGTCCCCCTCCCTTATTCGGACCGAATGGTAGGCGCCTCGTAGGTCCAACTTCGAGAAGATGGTGGGTCCGTGAAGTGGTTCGAACGCAGAATTTATAAGAGGCAGTGGGTACTTGTTCTTTACGGTTATTTGATTTAGGCCTCGGTAGTCGATTCAGGGACGGAGAGAACCACGCAAAAAAAAACCTGCGCCCACCGGGGAGGACGAGAGTCGGATGAAGTCCGCCGCGAGAGATTCACTGATATAACTCGCCATTGCTTCCTTCTATGGCCGGGACAAGTTCTACAGCCAACTAGTGGGTAGAGGAGCTCTGGAAAGAAAGTCGATAGCACAATCGTCTGTTCAGTGTGGAGGCAGGGAAAGGGCACGTTGTTTACTAAACACTTGTGCCAGGTCGGGTACTCTGCTGGAACCCTGGACAAGTCGTGGGTTTCAAAGGCAGATGAGTTCGTGGTGGTTTTTACAGGGACAAGGGCCGACTGTAGACAAGTGGAGTGACAAAACGGACTCCAGCTGGCTATCTTCCCGGTGGACCAATCAATGTAAGGATTATTGCGGCTTAATCGGGGGTGCCCAAGAACTTTAAGGATTTGAGAAGAGGAAATTAGGTTAAATTGTACCTGTTCCCGATGGTTCCCAGAGATAACGAAAGACAGTGGTGGTGTACAGTGAGTGAATCGGGCCAGAAGTGTTCTGCCCAGTGTCCGGGTGTAACCAGAGAGCCGTGCCTGTCCCTTGACAGCACTGCCCTCATCTGGTCGGAGGTCACACCACCTGCCGGTCAACATTTCACCCTCGCAACTAATCAATGCTCACTTAACCATTGGCTACCTTAATTGGATTAGCCTGTCTAGCACAAAGCCGTTGGCCCCCGACCTATAAATGGGCCATGTGCTTGGCTCGCTCTCTTTTTGTCATCCTCGAGGGGCCACCCGCTTCACTCCAGGCTGAAGACTGCAGAACAGCGCTGGAGACACGTGGTAAGGTGTGCATTGAATAGGGTTGTGGGAGCGTTTATTGTTGTCCGTTTAGCAAAGAGCCGTGCTTGCCCAGAGTCAAGGGGGCAACTATTGCAGTCACTTTTCCCTTGCTTGTATGTGTACCTGTACTCCGCCCCCACACCGTTTTCCCGTGTATTGTACTGCAGCCCCGACCCGTGGAGATCCCACTCCAGAAGGGTGGGGTATCGGACTCTCACCGCGGTCACTACCCGATCCCACAGGGTAGTAACATCGCGGACTCCTGCTTGTGGCGCCCGCAGCGCATTGTTTATGCTCCGCTGGTTAGAGAGGCTGCTTGGCTGCTCCGGCTGTGGGACGAGGGGGGCCCAAACCTAGCACCAGCCAGTGGCAGGACCATACGGGATTTCATCAACCTCCTGGAGGGACTGGAATATACGCAGAGCGGGGCATCCGCCCAGGTCCGCAAGACCGAAGCAAGGGCTCCAAACACTACCCCTCCCCGCTTTACACGCAGGCAGCTGTACACAGACCTGCTGCGTGCAGGGGTGGACCGTGACAGCATAGATGGCATCCCCACCCCCAACCTATATACCCTGTGTAAGGAGCATTGCAGGGGCAAATCTAGCTACAATAAGACCACCATCCGTCCCGCCAACAAATCCGAGGCAGAGGGCGCCCCCAGCCCCCAGACCGCCCGGCCAGACCCTGCCCACACCAACCCACCCTCTGCACCTCCCTTACCTGAAACTGCCTCGCCTGCCCTCAGGACAGAACTCAGAGATTTCCTGAGACAGGAAATTTCCCACCTCAGCCATCAAGGCGCCTCACTACAGGGGTGGCAGACCTTCTCTCCCCCCCCCCCCATAGGATGAAGGCCAGGACCCCCGGCGCATTTGCTCTCTCGCCCTCTCCCGCCCGGGGGACTTGAGGCCACATATACCTGTCGTAGTACACTCGGGAAAGGGAAACACGCAGAGGTGGATGGCACTTGTCGATACAAGTGCCCAGCACACCATCCTCCCAGGCAATCCCGCCGCATAGCGCGCTACAGCCCCTTCGACCGCCAGCTACTAGCCTGTTACCTGGCGTTCATCGACACAGAACACCAAACAGGCCCCGACCCTGTGGTCCTCCGCCCCCATCTCCCCATAATGCAATGGGTCAAGCCCCCTGAATCCTCCCACAAAGAGAGCCGTCCTCCATTGTCCAGTGGAAGCTACATTGCGGAGCGGGCTGAACCCGGTCCTGAAGGGGTCAGCCGCCTCCATGAACAAGTCATGGCTTTCCCCCAGTCCCAAAACCCTGCCCCGGACATCCCCAAGGTACAACCCCCCTCAGCGTGTTGGGGTCAACCCTTCGATTCCCTCCATCCCGACGACAAACTGCACGCCTGGTTCACAGACGGCTCCAGCCGCTGGAAAGGGGGAGACCATTGTGGACAGCGGCAGCACTTCATCCCGCCACGGGCAAAATTTTGACCACAGAGAGGGAGGGGGGGTTCCAGTCAACTTGCCGAGCTGGCAGCAGTAGCCCTCCCCCTCCAAAACACCACCGGACCAATCCACATCTACACTGACTCCTGGGCTAATGGCATTGCAGTGTGGATGGCCACACAGGGAGCACCGGATGCATTCCGGCCCTCACCCCATCCTCCCGTCACCACAACAGGGACCGTGTTCCCCTCGTCCTCACCTACCACCCCACCAGCCTCCGGATCCAGCATATTTATCCTCCGCCACCTTCAACAGGACCCCACCACTAAGCACATCTTTCCCTCTCTAAGCCTCTCTGCTTTTCGCAGTGATCGTTCCCTCCGCGACTGCTTGGTCCACACGTCCCTCCCCACAGATCTCCCACCGGGTACTTATCCCTGCAAGCGTAAGTGCTACACCTGTCCCTACAACTCCTCTCTTACAGGGCCCCAGACAGTCCTTCCAGGTGAGGCAACACTTCAATTGTGAGTCTGTCGGGGTCATCTATTGCATCCGGTGCTCTCAGTGCGGCCTCCTCTACATCGGCGAGACCCGACGCAGATTGGGGGATCGCTTCGTCGAGAACCTCCGCTCCGTCCGCCACAACAGACAGGATCTCCCGTTTGCCACCCACTTCAACACTGCTTCACATTCCCATTCGGATATGTCCATACCCGGCCTCCTGTACTGCCATGATGAGGCTAATCTCAGGTTGGAGGAGCAACACCTCATATACCGTCTGGGTAGTCTCCAGCCCCTTGTCATGAACACCAAATTCTCCAACTTCCGGTAATTACCTCCCCCTCCCTTCCCCCATCCCACTTTCTCTCTGCCTTCTCTTCCAGCTGCCTATCACCTCTCTCATGATTCTGCCTTCTTCTGCTACCCATAGTGCTTTCCCCTTACATTCCTTCTTCACCTTTCCTGCCTATCCCCTCCGTGCTTACCCTCCCCCACCCCTCGATCTTTCCTCTGATTGGTTTTTCACCTGGCACATACCAGCCTTCTCCTTCCCACCTTGACCCACCTTCTTTGTAGGGCCCCTGCCCCCTCCTTCTTCAGTCCTGACGAAGGGCCTCGGCCCGAAACGTTGACTGCTCGTTTCCACGGACGCTGCCTGACCTGCTGAGTTCCTCCAGCTTGTTTGTACGTGTTGATCTTTATTTAACTGTGTTTCCTAATATGATCTTCCAAGCCCAAAACTGATTCAAAAGTTTCCCGAATTCCCATCTGATAAAACGTGAAATCAACTCTTTTATCAAAAATATAATGCAACCTCTCGATGACCACACATTCCACAAGTTTTCATAAATGAGACGTTCATGATATTGGCCTATAACAAGGAGGATCAGACGGGGAACTGAAGGTTTTAGAATGGACACTATTACAACAACCATTTTCCAGGAGGAAAGTGGATGGCCAAACCTCCAAATACGATTCAAAAAGTTAATATTTTCACACAAGAAGCTACATACATACCTGTTGAATCAAGAATTTCTACGAAAAGTGTGTCATACATTTTATTCCCATTTTCAACTCTATACCCTGCCCCTTTCCTTATAGAACTGGCAACATCACCCCCCTACCAACTAACCTGTCAAGCCAAACGACAATATATTCCTGCACAGGAATAAAAACTTAAAATGTGGAGGTTTCCTGAACAGATATAACATCGGAAGGGTCTGACAAATCAGAAATAAACTTCTTAAAATCTTGACCATTATAAATCAGATTTCTTGCATTTCATTGATATATTTTAATACTATTATGTATGTTCACAAGTAGACTGGGTACTGATACCCCACCCAACAAAACTTCATTTAAAGCTTCCCACATAACACCAGTTACAGCAGATACCTTTCTGCAGCTTTCACAATAATTTTAATTTCCTCAGTAGGATGAGATGTCTGATCAGTACAATTCACCACATCGGTTATAAACATCACAAACTTCATTTTATCCAGCAGTGAAGTATCTTTGGTGAGAGAACTGTGACACCGGCATATATCCACTGACGTCACAGTCTGTTCTCTGAGTGGGATCACTTTATCCAGTTTACCTGCTCTGCTTGTTGTACTTGTCCTTGAACAGGCCCTTCTGCTCACTGTGTTGTTCTGAACCAATTGAACTGGTCATTTCATGCCTTACTAAACCAATCCCTTCTGCCTACACAAGGAACACATCCCTCCATTCTCCTCACATTCACGTGGTATCTAATAGCCTCCATCACATCTGCCTCCCCCACAACCCCTGACATTCACTCCAGACACCCACCACTATGGGTATGAAAAACAAAACTTGAAACGCAAATCTTCTTTAAACATCCCGAGTCAGGTTTGTAACATCATTGTCTTTTCTAATTGTTTTTTTTTCCAACAGCAGCTATGCAGAGAAAAGACAAAATTACACTAAATTACAAAATACTTCAATAGTGCAAAAAGGACCAATGAGGATGTGTTTCCCCTTTCTCCTGAAGTGCATGCCCACTGGCATTGGACATTTCCTCCTTAGAGAAAAAATCCCGGCTGTCCACTCTGTCTGTGTCTCTCACATTCCTGTAAACGTCTGTCAGACCTCCCCCAGGCTCTGCCACTCCAAAGAAAATTACCCGAGATTGTCCAGTCTCACTTTATCCAGGCAGCATCCTGTTAAGCCTCTTCCACTCACCATCCAAAACCTCCGCATTATTCCTGTATTCGAATGCAATTCTCCAGATGTGGTTAAACTAGAGATTTATACAACTGCAACATAACTGCCTGACAATGGAACCACTATCTGGGAGTTATGGACTCGGATTCCAACATCCCCCTGTAGATCAACACAGTCCAATCTCGCCCCATGAATATAACAGCAAAGAGATAATGCTGAGGCTTTATAAGACACTAGTCAGGCCACACTTGGAGCATTGTCAACAGTGTTGGACCCCACATCTCAGACAGGATGTGTTGTCATTGGAGAGAGTCCAGAGGAGGTTCACTAGCATGATTTCGGGAATGAAGGGGCTAAAATATGAGGAGCACTTGGCAGCTTTGACCCTGTGCTCACTGGAACTCAGAAAAATGCGGGGGCATCTCATTGAAACCTACCGAATGTTGAAAGGATTGGATAAGGTGGATGTGGAGAAGGTATTTCCTATGCTGGGGCACAGCCACAAAGTTGAGGGGCCACATTTTCAAACAGAGTTAAGTAGTTTATTTTTTTTATTAGCCAAGCTGTATTGGATCTGTGGAATGCTCTGCCACAGACTGCGGTGGAGGCCGAGTGTGTGGGTACATTCAAGGCGGAAGTTGATCGTTTCCTGATTGGTCAGGGCATCAAAGGATAGGGCGGGAGGTCAGATATCTGGAATTGAGTGTGATCTGGGATCAGCCATGATGGAAAGGTGGCTGACTCAATGGGCTGAATGGCCTAATTCGGTTCCTATGCCTTATGAACAGAAGCCCCCTCTATCATGATGAATCTCCTCTGCACTCTTCCAGCACAAAACATCCTTTGTACAGAATGCTAAGCGGAACAGAATGCAACTTTTCAAGAACGTTGTCAAGTCAGACAGCATCTGTTGAGGGGAATAGAGTCGATGGTTGAGACAGAACCCCTCTCTTACGGCACTAACACAGGCCCTTCGGCCCAACCTTTCCATGCTGTCCTCCTGTCCATTTAAACTAATCCCTCTGCCTGTCTTTGACACAGAACACAGAAATCTACAGCACATTACAGTCTCTTCAGCCCACAATATTGTACCGACCATGTAACCTAGGATTACTGCAACCTAGGTTACTGTAACCATGTAACCTAGACTGCCAAGGATTTCCTGATCGTATATCCCTCTATGTTTCTAAGGTCCATGAACCTATCTAAGAATCTCTTAAAATATCCTATTGTCTCCACCACCACCATCGCTGCAGGCAGTGCATTCCATGCCCCCACCACTCTCTGTGTAAGAAACTTACCCCTGACATTCCCTCAGTACCGACTTCCAAGCAGCTTAAAACTACGTCCCCTCGTGTTAGTCACTTCAAGCCTGGGAAAATGCCTCTGGTTATCCACATGGTCAAAGCCTCTCATCATCTTATTACAATTACTTATGTACAGGTTAGGAGAAATATAGCTACAACATCACCTCATAGCTCTTGAACTATGGTTGATGAAGGCCATCACACCAGATGCCTTCCTAACAACACTGCCAACCTCCAGAGAAGCTTTGAATGTCATATGGACATGGACCCCAAGATCTCTCTGACCCTCCACACTACCAAGAGTCTTACCATTAATATTATATTGTGTTCAAATTTGACCTGCAGAAATGAACCTCTTCATCTGTGTTGAACTCCATCTGCGACTTCCCAGTTCTGCATCCGAGGTGAAGTAATAGATTGCTGAGCCTCTGGCTAGGATCATTATGTCCTCATTGTCCACGGGAATGGTACCGGAGGATTGGAGGGAGGCGAATGTTGTTCCCTTGTTCAAAAAGGGTAGCAGGGCTAGTCCGGATAATTATAGACCATTGAACCTTACATCTGTGGTGGGAAAGCTGTTGGAAAAGATTCACAAAGATAAGATCGATTGGCATTTAGACAATCATGGTCTGATCAGTGACAGTCAGCATGGCTTTCTGAAGGGCATATCGTGTCTAACAAGCCTCTTTTAAGAGGTGACCAGGCATATAGATGAGGGTAATGCAGTGGATGTGATCTACATGGATTTTAGCAATGCATTTGATAAGGTTCCACACGGTAGGCTTATTCAGAAAGTCAGAAGGCATGGGATCCAGGGATGTTTGACCAGGTGGATTCAGAATTGGCTTGCCTGCAGAAAGCAGAGGGTTGTGGTGGAGGGAGTACATTCAGATTGGAGGGTTGTGACTAGTGGTGTCCCACAAGGATCAGTTCTGGGACCCCTACTTTTCATGATTTTTATTAATGACCTGGATGTGGGGGTAGAAGGATGGGTTGGCAAGTTTGCAGAAGACACAAAGGTTGGTGGTGTTGTGGATATTGCAGAGGATTGTCAAAGTTTGCAGAGAGACATTGATAGGATGCAGGAGTGGGCTGAAAAGTGGCAGATAGAGTTCAACCTGGAGAAGGGTGAGGTGGTACACTTTGGAAGGACAAACTCCAAGGCAGAGTACAAAGTAAATGGCAGGATACTTGGAAGTGTGAAGGAGCAGAGGGATCTGGGGCTACATGTCCACAGATCCCTGAAAGTTGGCTCACAGGTAGACAGAGTAGTTAAGAAAGCTTATGGGGTGTTAGCTTTCATAAGTCGAGGGATAGAGTTTAAGAGTCGCGATGTAATGATGCAGCTCTATAAAACTCTGGTTGGGCCACACAAGGAGTATTGTGTCCAGTTCTGGTCACCTCACTATAAGAAGGATGTGGAAGCATTGGAAAGGGTACAGAGGAGATTTACCAGAATGCTGCTGGTTTAGAGAGTATGGATTATGATCAGAGATTAAGGGAGCTCGGGCTTTACTCTCTGGAGAGAAGGAGGATGAGAGAAGAAATTATAGCGGTATAGTTGATATTAAAGGGAATAGATAGAGTGGACAGCAAGCGCCTCTTCCCTAGGGCACCAATGCTCAATACAAGAGGACATGGTTTTAAGGTAAGGGGAGGGAAGTTCAAGGGGGATATTAGAGGAAGATTTTATACTCAGAGAGTGGTTGGTGCGTGGAATGCACTGCCCGAGTCAGTGGTGGAGGCAGATACACTAGTGAAGTTTAAGAGACTATTAGACAGGAATATGGAGGAATTTAAATTTAGGGAGGCAGAGTTTAAGAGTCGGAACAACATTGTGGGCCGAAGGGCCTGTACTGTGCTGTATTGTTCTATGTTCTATCTATTTCTCGCTGGAATCTCTCTTTTAATTTAATTTTTCATTGAAGGCACGACACAGTACAGAAAACGTAATGCATTACATTTTCCTCCATTTTGCTTTTATACCTTTCCCCGAAACAACACCACAACGTCATCAGTGAGGCCTTCTGGGAGTTGTAGTCAAGGTCCTCGCTCGCTCCCTGTCAAAGCATGTTTCGTCAGCCACCACAGACCCACCGAGGCGCGAAGGGGAATCACACCCGTCCTTGTGGGCGCCGAGGCCGGCGACACCGACAGAAGCGAATCGCTGACCTCCGCCATGGCGATGGAGCGGAAGAGGAGGGGCTGATCATGGACCGATTTCCTCCAGCCTATCGTAGCTCAGGCTTAACACTGACCCCTGCTGTCATTGGCTGTGGTGCATGTCGCTCAAATCGGAACTCAGAGGGTGATTAGTTTATGTGAACGTCAGTCAGCCTTCCTGTCTTTATGAGTTTGAATTTGGATTTATAACAGGACAGGAAGCAAATTGGGAGAAATGTGAGTTTTTATGTGATGGTGCATCAGTCTCCGAGTGACATTATTAACAATAAAAGGGCAAAGGCCGTGGTGAGGAAGGAGGTGATTTACTGGAGGTTATATGGAGATAATATTGGAAGGGATATCAAACTTGGAATTGTTAAGGACATGATTTAGAAAATGGGGGGGATTTGTGGGGATCATAACATTCCAGTGTTGATTAATGAGGGCAAAATGATTGTTACTGAAACAGGGAAGGTTGTGTTACTGTCTGGATCATTTGTTGAGATTCACAATCAGGATAATTAATGTGAAGAAGTTAAACAATGTAGGGATATGTTTTTCAGTGAATACCCTGATGTACTGGAAGTCAGCTGTAGCAATGATAGCATCACTGATGGAGAGATTTCTTTGTATGAATTTAAGAAGTCTATTAATAATGCAGGTCAGGTGTCCCCAGGGAAGAGTGATATTTGAAATTGTAATTGTATATAATTCTCTTCTGTGAAAATATTAAATGTTTGAGTCGGGCATCTACTTTCCTCAAGGAAAATGGAAATAGTTGTGCCTATTCTAAAACTTGGCAGATCCCCATTTGATCCTACGAGTTAAGGGCCTATATCGTGAATGTCTCATTTATGTAAACTTATGGAATGTATGGAATGAAGCGCTTGAGTTATATTTTGGAAAGAGTGATGATAAAGTGTTTTATTAGAGTGGATTTTGGAAGGGTGAAATAACATTAGCTTCAGTTTTAGGTTATGAAGATGATATTCAGAAATGACAATTAAATAAAGATGTTGTAATAGCAGTATTTCTTGATACTGAAAAGGGAAATGATATGGAAAAAGGACTTTTGATTAAATTAGGAGTGAGGGGGACATTGTATAAATTTTCTGAGTTTTTCTTTTGGATGGACTGTCCAAGTACCGGTCGGCATGTTATGTTTGTGTTTCTATGAGATAGAGAATGGGATCCCACAGGGCAGTATTTGTAGCCCTTCATTATTTAATATTATGATTAATGATTTTTTCTCTGAGATGGGAAAATGGGATACCCTGGGTAAATCACAATAGACAGATGGCGTAGCTTTATAAATTCGAGGTATTAATTGCAATTTACAATTGATAGGTCAAACAGTGGGCAGATTGATGAGGATTTTAAGCTTTCAGTCGTTAAAACACATTACGTGGTTTACAAATAACATTAATAAACTTGCACTTGATTTTAAATTATATGATTAATATCTTGTGGAAGTGTCAGTGGTAAGATTTCTCAGTATGTGGATGGATAATAAGCTGACATGGAAGCACCTATCAGTAAAATAATTGATAAATGTAAAGGAGCTTTAAATCTCCTCAGACATCTATGTGGGTATTCTTGGGTGCAACATGAAAATCTTTGTTGACCAATTATATTTGTTTAATTTGATCTGTTCTTGATTATGTCTGTGTGGCTTATGGATCAGCTTCATCTTCAAATTAAAAATGTTTGTATGTGATACAATTGCAGACTTAAAGATTGTGTTCTGGTTTGGTAATGTTGTCTCCTGTTTTGGATAAACTGATTGCAATGGGAGAATTGCCCTCAAAGTAACAGAGGTTCAAGTTGATGTCAACATACTGGATTAATTTGCGGGGGCAAGGAAATGATCATCCTGTTAAAGGTGTGCTGGATGACGGTTGGGGACATCACATGAAGAGTGTTTTTTGTTTTGGGTGGCTGGGTTCTTATCACGCTGGGAAAATGGGTGTATTTGATGATACAATATGTCCCACTGTAGCTTTCTCTGTAACCCCACCTTGTTTTTTCCAATGATTTCAGTTGATTTTATGTTACACGATCCGATTCGGTTCTCCCTGAGAGTCTGTTGGTTCATCAGTATATTAATGAAAGTTATTATCATACAGTAACCATTTTTACAGATGAATCCAAAGATAATTTAACTGGGGATGTTGGTGTGGCTGTTTTTGTGTGCCTGAATTGCAGGTAATAATAAAGAAATGACTTATAGCCATTTATCAGCAAAGGAAGCCGAATTCTTTCCCAACAGTTTAGGCTTACAGTGGGTGGAGGAAATCGGTCCTTATAATTTGCTCAGAATACGTTTCAGTTTTGATGAGTCTTAAACAGGTCATTCTGGCAGTAGGTCAGATTGACTGTTGGAAACTTGTCAAACGGTATTTCATATATAAAGTTTGATTTATATGTCTGCACATTATGGGCCCTGCACATCACACTGTTGAGGGAAATGATGATGTTGACTGTTTAGCACCAAAAGCTGTTAAATGTTAAGCTGTGGATATAGACTTTCCACTTAGCAAATTAGAAGCTAAAGTGTTGGTAGTGTTAAGAATTGGGGGCTTATGGCAAGATGTAGGATAATGAACATAAGGACAGACACCTTTCCAGAATACATAAACCTGTTGGGTTTATAGAAGAAGGGCTTAAAACAAGGGAAGGAATGATATTGACATGACATAGAAATGTCCACACTATGCTTAGTTATGCCTTGTAACTAATTGGAAAACTTCATGCTGTGTCGTGTACATTTTGTCATTATGAAACTGTCGAAACACATACTATTTCAATGTGAAGCTTACAAGGCTGAAGAAAAATCAAATGCAGTCTTCAGTACAATCTTTGCTAGGGTAGATAGTTTTCAGATAAAAACTATTAAATTATGGGACTGACTTTAAATAAATTCACAGTTTGAGCTGGAAAAGGCATGTAATAATTGTGTTAAACCTAAGGAAATGTCATATAGGGTAGCAAAGGTGAGTGGGATGTTGGATTATTGGGATGCTCTTAAAATCCAACAAAAGGCAACGGAAAAAGCCATAAGAATGGTAAAGACGAAATATGAGGGCAAACTGGCCAATAATATAAATCAGGATACTAAAAGTTTAGTTTTCAGTTAGATGGAGAGTGAAAGGGAGATGAGAGTTGATACTGGACCACTGGAAAATGATGCTGGTGAAGTAGTAATGGGGGACAAAGAAATGGCAGTTGAACTTAATGAACAATCTTCACTGTCTTTTCCGGTCAGCACCACCCCCACTTGTCCCATTTAACCTGTCTCATTGTCCCATTAACCCCCGCAGCTGCTGCTGAATCCCCGGTGTTTCTGTTCGGTTGACGGATGCGGTGAACGAGTTAAAATTAATCGATCGACAATTCTCATCTCGTGTTTATTTCACTCCATAGAACCATAGAACACTACAGCACAGAAAACAGGCCATTTGGCGCTTCTAGTCTGTGCGGAAACTTTATTCCGCTCGTCCCATTGACCTGCACCCAGTCCGTACCCCTCCAGACCTCTCCCATCCATGTATCTATCCAATTTATTCTTAAAAATTAAGAGTGAGCCCGCATTTACCACGTCAGATGGCAGCTCATTCCACACTCCCACCACTCTCTGAGTGAAGAAGTTCCTCCTAATGTTCCCCCTAAAGCTTTCCCCTTTCACCCTAAAACCATGTCCTCTCATATTTATCGTTCCTAATCTAAATGGAAAGAACCTACTCGCATTTACTGTCTATATCCCCCATAATTTTGTAAACCTCTATCAAATCTCCCCTCATCCTTCTATGTTTCAAGGAATAAAGTCCTAACCTGTTCAATCTTTCCCTGTAACTCAACTCCTCAAAACCTGGCAACATCCTAGTAAATCTCTGCACTCTTTCAATCTCTCCAACCTCTCCATGGATACCTCATGTCTGAACTAACCTCCCATGTGGGACCTTGTCAAAAGCCATAGTGACTATCCTTAATCAGTCCTTGGCTGTCCAAATACTTGTAAATCCGATCTCTCTGAACATCTTACAATAATTTACCTGCTACTGATGTCAGGCTCACTGGCCTGTAATTACCTGGTTTACTATTGGAGCCTTTTTTAAACAACGGAATAACAAGAGCTACCCTCCAATCCTCCGGCACTGCACCCGCGGCTGAGGACATTTTAAATATTTCTGTCAGGGCCCCTGCAATTTCTACACTAGTCACTCTCAAGGTCCGAGGAAATATCAAGTCAGGCCTGGGGGATTTATCTACCTTTATGAGCTGTAAGGCAGCAAGCACCTCCTCCTCTTTAATCTACAAATGTTCCATGACACTACTGCTTGTTTCCCTTCCTTCCATATACACTATGCCAGTTTCCTGAGTAAATACTGATACAAAAAAACTGTTTAAGATCTCCCCCATCTCGTGAGGCTCCACACTCTGATCTTCTAGGGGACCAATTTTGTCCCTTACTATCCTTTTACTCTTAATATACTTGTGGAAACCCTTCAGGTTTTCCTTCACATTATCTGCCAAAGCCATCTCATGTCTTCTTTTTTTCCTTCCTGATTTCCTTCTTTAGTATTTTCTTATGTTTTCTATACTCATTTGCTTTTTGTTGCCTCTACCTGCTATACACCTCTCTCTTTTTCTTAACGAGATCACCAATATCCCCTGAAAACCAATGTTCCCTATGCCTGTTAACTTTGCCTTTAATTCTGGCAGGAAGATGCAAACTGCACTCTCAAAATTTCACATTTGGAGGCCTTCCACTTACTAAACACGTCCTTGCCAGAAAAAAAAACTTATCCCAATCCACTCTTCCTAGATCCATTTTCATTTCCACAAAATTGGCCGTTCTCCAATTTAGAACCTCAACTCGAGGACCAGACCCATCCTTATCCATAATTAACTTGAAGCTGATGACATTATGGTCACTGGACCCAAAATGTTCGCCTACAAATACTTCTGTCACCTGACTGTCTGGTTTCCTAATAGGAGATCAAGTATTGCATCCTCTCTCGTAGGTACCTCTATATATTGATTTAGAAAACTTTCCTGAAAACATTTCACAAACTCCAAGCCATCTAGCCCTATTACAGTTTCGGAGTCCCAGTCAATATGAGGGAAGTTAAAATCCCCTACTATTACAACTTCCTGTTTCTTACATCGGTCTACTATATTTATACAGGTTTGCTCCTCCAATTCTCTCTGACTATTGAGCGGTCTATAATACACCCCTATTAGTGTGGTCACACCTTTCCCGTTCCTCAGCTCCACCCATATGACCTCTGTAGACAAGCCCTCCGGTCTGTCCTGTCTACGCACAGCTGTGATATTTTCCCTGACTAGTAATGCCACTCCTCCCCCTCTATCACATCTGAAACAACGAATATTTCTATCATGTATAAACCTCTTACTAAAGGATTCTTATTCAAAACAGTATCCAACAAATCAGATTAATATATGTAAACTTAGAAAAGTATTTTTGTAAAAAATATCTAACCTGAAGATATTGCAGAAAGTGTGTATGAGAGAGAGAATATTTGCTAATTAACTCTTCAAAAGTCATCAATCGACCATCACAAAATAAATGAAAATAAAAATAAATAAATCTGTAAAGAGCAAAACAGATCCCCTTAATCACTAAAAATTAAACAAGATTGGGAGAGAGAACTTAATATGACCTTTGTTAATGAAGATGGTCAATTCTTCTTTGATATGTGCCAATCAGTGTTTAATTCAATTTAAAATTGTTCACTTTTACTATTTAACAAAGGAGAGACTATCCAAAGTATTTCCTAACATAGACAATTATTGCGATAGGTGTAAAACTGAAGTAGCCACTTTTTCACATATGTTCTGGTCATGTTCTTCATCAAAATCATTTTGGAAATCTTTATTTTTTACAATTTCTAAAGCTCTGAAAATTAATTTACAACCTAATGTACAAACCTTTGATTTCTGTCTATACATGCAGTCCTCGCATTACCTTTATCCTCCTCCACCTCACTATCTGCTCTAACACTCTGCTTCCCCTCCCTCTGCAAATCTTTTTTACCCCCCTCCCCCGAGCAGCACTACCAAATCTACCCGCAAGGATGTTAGTCCCCCTCCAGTTCAGGGGCAAACCGTCCCGTCGGAACAGGCCCCACCTTCCCGGGAACAAAGCCCAATTGTCCAGAAACATGAAGCCCTCCCTCCTGCACCATCTCCTTAGCCACGTATTTAGCTGCACTCTCCGCACATTTATATTTACAGGGACTTTACTCCTGACGCCGGTCCCGGGACCCGACCCGTTTACAGACCCGGAGCAGATTCTCAGCCACTGGTTTCCATCCCAGGTCGCGAAGAGAGGATAAAGTTTCCCCGTGAATTTGTTCCCAGTGAAGGTGTGGAGATGGGACTTGGTCTCCGCGTTGTAAAATGAAACTGTACCGGACTCGTAACTGAGATAAACTCCCACCCTCCCGGGGATGGGACCGGCAGGGAGACGGGACTCGGGGGAGGGGCGAACGTCATAATCCCGATGTAACACGTCATAATACCGCCCGATGACCCAGATTCCGGTCTCCGGACTCAGACTGACCCGTCTCTTCCTCTCCACGGACTCTGCCGCGACTCCCAGACACCAGACCCGATTCCCTGTCACCTCCACCTCCCAGTAATGTCTCCCCGATGTGAATCCCTCCGATCCCAGCACACAAGCCCGTTTTGTGAATCTCTTTCCGGTGTCAGGGAGATTCCTCCAGGTCCAGGTCCGTCTCACACTCTTCCGATCCTCAGACACCTCGAGACACGGACTCGCCGTTTCCACATCCAGGGTGACAGAGACTGGGGGGAGAAGCAGAGAATTAGAGAGTCCCCGGGGATCGGTGTGAGACTCGGGCAGCGCGGCCCCGGGGATCGCGGGGAGAACCGGGCAGCGCGGCCCCGGGGATCGGGGGGAGACTCGGGCAGCGCGGCCCTGGGGATTGGGGGGGGGGGGGAGACTCGTGCAGCGCAGCCCTGGGGATCGGGGGGAGACTCGGGCAGGGCGGCCCCGGGGATCGGGGGGAGACTCGGACGGCGCGGCCCCGGGGATCGGAGGGGAGACTCTGGGTGCGCGGCCCCGGGGATCGGGGGGAGACTCGGGCAGCGCAGCCCTGGGGATCGGGGGGAGACTCGGGCAGGGCGGCCCCGGGGATCTGGGGGAGACTCGGACGGCGCGGCCCCGGGGATCGGAGGGGAGACTCTGGGTGCGCGGCCCCGGGGATCGGGGGGAGACTCGGGCAGCGCGGCCCCAGGGATCGGGGGGAGACTCGGCCAGCGTGGCCCCGGGACCGAGAGAAAGGCCGCGGGGCCTCAGGCGCGGTCGGGTGTCCGACATGAACCTTTCCCCTGATTTCCCGCGGTCGAGGTCCTTCTGCAGCTGTACAGGGCCCTGGTGAGACCACACCTGGAGTATTGTGTGCAGTTTTGGTCTCCAAATTTGAGGAAGGACATTCTTGCTATTGAGGGAGTGCAGCGTAGGTCCACAAGGTTAATTCCCGGAATGGCGGGACTGTCATATGTTGAAAGATTGCAGCGACTGTGCTTGTATACACTGGAATTTAGAAGGATGAGAGGGGATTTGAATGAAACATATAAGATTATTAAGGGATTGGACGCGCTGGAGGCAGGAAGCATGTTCCTGCTGATGGGTGAGTCCAGAACTAGAGGCCACAGTTTAAGAATAAGGGGTAGGCCATTTAGAACAGAGATGCGAAAAACTTTTTCACCCAGAGAATGGTGGATATGTGGAATGCTCTGCCCCAGAAGGCAGTGGAGGCCAAGTCTCTGGATGCTTTCAAGAGAGAGTTAGATAGAGCTCTTATAGATCGCGGGGTCAAGGGATATGGGGAGAGGGCAGGAACGGGGTACTGATTGTGTATGATCAGCCATGATCACTGTGAATGGCGGTGCTGGCTAGAAGGGCCGAATAGCCTACTCCTGCACCTATTGTCTATTGACGCGACGAAAGCGGATGGACAACTAATGTCTCCCCAATGGTTTTCCGCTGGACCGGGGAAACATCCTCCCTCACTCCTGCCTGTTGACCCCTGAAAGAATTTTGTGTTTCCATGAGATCTCCTCTCATTCTTCGAAACTGGGAACAGAGAACATAGAGCAGTACAGCACAGGAACAGGCCCATCATACAATGTTCACATTCATTAGTGAGTGTGAAGTGGGGGAGTGTGATGGTTTGAGACAGGAAAGGAGGTGATAATGGGAACCAGTAGGGGAGAGATGAATGGCAGATTGAACCAGGAGGGGGAGGGGTGGAAACACCGTGGGTGAACTGTGTGTGTAGACGTAATGAGAAGCTAGAGGGGGCAAAGATGGCAGATGAAGATGACTTTGTCCCCTTTCCCACAACCCCATCCCCAACCCCCGCAGCCCCTCATGAGGACAGGGGATGAATTTGCAGGGACCCTTAAGCAACACAGGTACTGATGAAGTGTTTCAGTCTGAACCGTCGACTGTTTACTCTTTTCCATAGAAACTTCCCGGCCTGCTGTTCCCCCAACAATTTGTGTGTGTTACTCTGCTTTAAATATACTCAATTATTTGGCCTCCACAGCTGCCTGTGGCAGGTTCACTATCCTGTGGATAAAGGAATTCCTCCTCATCTCTATCCTAAATGGACATCCCTATAGTCGGAGGCTGGGCTTACCGTTCTCGACCCACCCACATCCTCCCAACATCAACTCTCTCCAGACAGGTGTCAGAGAGATCTGGCGAGACCCTTCATCAGGACCTGTGTAGCTTGGATTACCAGCATCTGCAGATTTACTACTATTTGATTTTTAAACATTTTGATTAGTCAGAGTCTCAAAAGTTATGGGGAGGAAGCGGGAGAATGGGGTTGAGAGGGATAATAAATCAGCCATTTTTCGAAACTCCTGTGAGTACAGGCCCAGAACCATCAAACGCTCCTCATATGTTAACTCTTTCATTCCTGGAATCATTCTTGTGAATCTTCTGGACCCCCTCCAATGCCAGTACATGTTTTCCGATAGAAGGAATGCAAAACTGCTCACAATACTCCGTGTGGTCTGACCAATGCCTTATAAAACCTCAGCATTACATCCTTGCTCTTGCATTCAAATAAGACCATAAGACAAAACAGCAGAAGCCGGCCATTCGGCCCTTCGAATCTGCTCCGCCATTTTATCATGAGCTGATCCATTCTCCCATTTAGTCCCACTCCCCCACCTTCTCACCATGACCTTTGATGCCCTGGCTACTCACATACCTATCAATCTCTGTCTTAAATACACCCAATGACCTGGTCTCCACTGCCGCAAGAAAGTCACAGATTCACCACCGTCTGGCTAAAAAAATTTCTTCGAATCTCCGTTCTGAATGGGCGCCCTTCAATCCTTAAGTCATGCTCTCTCGTACTAGACTCTCCCACCTTGGGAAACAACTTTGCCACATCCACTCTGTCCATGCCTTTTAACATTCGAAATGTTTCTGTGAGGTCCCCCCTCATTCTTCTAAACTCCAAGGAGTACAGTCCAAGAGCGGTCAAATGTTCCTCATATGTTAACCCTCTCATTCCCGGAATCATTCTAGTGAATCTTCTCTGAACCCTCTCCAATGTCAGAACATCCTTTCTTAAATAAGGAACCCAAAACTGCACACACTATTCCAGTGATGTCTTACCAGTTCCTTATAGAGCCTCAACATCACATCCCTGCTCCTATACTCTATTCCTCTAGAAATGAATGCCAACATTGCATTCACCTTCTTCACCACCGACTCAACCTGGAGGTTAACCTTAAGGGTATCCTGCACGAGCACTCCCAAGTCCCGTTGCATTTCAGAACTTTGAATTCTCTCTCCATTTAAATAATAGTCTGCCCATTTATTTCTTCTACCAAAGTGCATGACCATACACTTTTCAACATTGTATTTCATTTGCCACTTCTTTGACCATTCTCCCAATCTATCCAGGTCTCTCTGCAGACTCTCTGTTTCCTCAGCACTACCGTCCCCTCCACTTATCTTTGTATCATCAGCAAACTTAGCCACAAAGCCATCTATTCCATAATCCAAATCATTGATATATAACGTAAAAAGAAGCGGCCCCAACCCGGACCCCTGTGGAACACCACTGGTAACTGGCAGACAACCAGAATGGGATCCTTTATTCCCACTCTCTGTTTCCTGCCAATCAGCCAACACTCTATCGACGTACGTAACTTTCCCGTAATTCCATGGGCTCTTATCTTGTTTAGCGGCCTCATGTGAGGCACCTTGTCAAAGGCCTTCTGAAAATCCAAATAAGCAACATCCACTGCATTTCCCTTGTCTAGCCTACTTGTAATTACCTCAAAAACTTTCAATGGGTTTGTCAGGCAGGATTTTCCTTTAAGGAAACCATGCTGAGTTTGGCCTATCTTGTCATATGCCTCCAGTTACTCCGTAACCTCATCCTTGACAATTGACTCCAGAAACTTCCCAACCATTTCTCAAGCTAACAAGTCCATAATTTACTGCTTGCTTCCTTGCCCCCTTCTTAAATACCAGAGTGGCATTTGCAATCTGCCACTCCTCTGGAACCATGCCAGAATCTATTGACTTTTGAAAGATCATTGCTAATGCCTCCGCGATCTCCACAGCTACTTCCTTCAAAACACGAGGGTGCATTCCATTTGGTCCTGGAGATTTATCTACCCTTAGACTATTCAGCTTCCTGAGTACTTTCTCTGTCGTAATTGTGACTGCGCACACTTCTCTTCCCTGACACCCTTGAGTGTCCGGTATATTGCTGATATCTTCCTCAGTGAGGACTGATGCAAATACTCATTCAGTTCCTCAGCCATCTCCTTATCTCCCATTACAATTTCTCCAGCATCATTTTCTATCTGTCCTATATCCACTCTCACCCGCTTTTTATTCTTTATATACTTGAAAAAGCTTTAAGTATCTTCTTTGATATTATTTGCTAGCTTCCTTTTATACTTCATCTTTTCCCCCTTAATGGCCTTCTTAGTTTCCTTTTGTAAGCTTTTAAAAACTTCCCAATCCTCTGTCTTCCTACTAATTTTTGCTTCCTTGAATGCCCTCTCCTTTGCTTTTACTTTGGCTTTGACTTCTCTTGTCAGCCACAGTCGCATCCTTTTTCCATTCGAAAATTTCTTCTTTTTTGGAATATATCTGTCTTGCACATTCCTCACATCTCGCATAAACTCCAGCCACTGCTGCTCTGCTGTCCTCCCGGTAGTGACCCTTTTCAGTGAAATTTGGCCAGTTCCTCTGTCGTGCCACTGTAATTTCCTTTACTCCACTGCAATACCGGCACATCGGATTTCGGCTTCTCTTTCTCAAATTTCACAGTGAACTCAATCATGTTATGATCACTGCCTCCTAACGGTTCCTTCACCTCAATCTCTCTAATCACCTCTGGGTCATTACATAATATCCAATCCAGTACCTCTGATCCCCTAGTGGGCTCAACAACAAGCTGTTCTGAAAAGCCATCTCGTAGACATTCTACAAATTCTCTCTCCTGAGATCCAGTGTCGACCTGATTTTCCCAATCCACTCGCATGTTAAAATCCCCCACAATTATCATAACACTGCCCTTCTGGGAAGCCTTTTCTATTTCCTGTTGGAATTTGTAGTCCACATCACTGCAGCTGTTAGGAGGCCTGTAGATAACTGCCATCAGGGTCCATTTACCCCTGCGATTTCTTAGCTGAACCCATAAAGATTCTGCACCTTCCGATCCTATGTCACCTCTTTCTAATGATTTAATATAATTTCTTATCAATAAAGCCACGCCACCCCCTCTGCCTACCTGCCTATCCTTCCGATACACCGTGTATCCTTGGACGTTCAGCTCTCGGAGACAATCATCCTTTAGCCACGTCTCAGCGATGGCCACAAAATTATACCTGCCAATCTGTAGCTGTACGACAAGATCATCCACCTTATTCCCTATGCTGTGTGTATTTAAGTATAACACCTTAAGGCCAGTATTTGGTACTTTTTGCATTGATTGCACGGGGACATTGGAAAAAAAGTTGAATTCCCCCATGGGGATGAATAAAGTATCTATCTATCTATCTATCTATCTATCTATCTAACTCATCCCAGTGGCTGCAAATTTGCCCCATCACCTGCCTGTCCTTCCTGACATCTTTACTGCTCACTATCTTAGATTTATTTCTCTTTTCGCCCTCCTCTACTCTATCATTCCGCTTTCCCATACCCCTGCCAAATTAGTTTAAACCCTCCCTAACAGCTCTATTAAACATTCCCGCTATGGTTCAGGTGTAAACCGTCCTTTTTGAACAGGTAATAGATCCCCCAGAAGAGATCCCAATGATCCAAGAATCTGAAGCCCTGCCCCCTGCACCAGTCTGTCAGCCACGCATTCATCAGCCTGATCCTACTATTCTTGCCCTCGCTAGCACGTGGCACAGGTAGCAATCCTGAGATTACTACCCTGGACGTCCTGCTTCTCAGCTTCATTCCTAACTCCTGGAAATCTCTCTTCAGGACCTCCTCCCTTTTCCTCTCTATGTCATTGGTACCAACATGTACCAATACAGCTGGCTGATCGCCCTCTCCCTTCAGAATATTCTGGACCCGATTCGAGACATCCCGTACCCTGGCACCTGGGAGGCAGCACACCATGCGGGTATCTCTACCAGGCTCACAGAATCTCCTGTCTGTTCCCCTGACTATGGAATCCCCTGTGACTACCGCATTCCTCTTCTCCCTCCTTCCCTCCTGCACAACAGCGCCAGGCTCAGTGCCAGAGACCCGGTCACCGTGGCCGTCCCCTGTCAGGTCATCCCCCACAACAGCATCCGAAACGATATACTTGTTGCTGAGGGGGGCAGCCACAGGGGTGCTCTCCACTATCCGGGCATTTCCCTTCCCTCTCCTGACAGTCACCCAGTTTTCTGACCCCTGTAGCCTAGGGATGACTACCTCCCTGTAGCTCCTGTCTATCACCTCTTCATTTTCTCTAATAAGCAGTAGGTCATCAAGCAGCAGCTCCAGATCCCTAATACGGTCTCCGAGGAGCTGAATCTCGGTTCACCTGGTGCAGATGTGGCTATCAGGGAGGCTGGAGGTCTCCCAGGATTCCCACATCTGACACCCTGAACAAAGCACTAACCCTGCAGACATGCTACCTAATTCTACAAGAATGAAACAAAGAAAGATAGGTCTACTCACCCACCTACTTCGCCAAATACACAAACTATTTAAACCGTTAGCTAATGTGCCCTGCTGTTCCCCCGTCCGTCCGGGCCGATTTGCCAAGGGGAGAAAAAAAGAGTCGGTGCCTCGCTCTCGCCTCTTCCCGTTACTGCCTAAGGCCGTTGAGCCAAAGCCCTACACTCTGCTGCCACCCACTCCGCTGCCCGCTGTATAGGGTGGTCATCTTTTTAAACTCTCCGCACTGTCCTGCGCAGTCTCACCGTTCTTGTACGCAAAGTTTTTTTAAAAAAACTGCCTTCCTTCAGAATTTAGCTCCCACGGAGCTAGGGCCTTCTTGTCCCAATCTAAAAAAACACTTCAGTCCTGTATTCATCAGCCTATTCCACACTGTCCACATGAAATTCAGCAAGGCCTTTGATGTCGATGATAGACCACACTTGGAGCATTGTCTGCATTTCCGGTTCCCGAATATGGGGAGGATGTCATTACACTGGACAGGAGGCTTCAGGAGGATGTTACCAGGACTGGGGGCTTGGGTTAAAAGCAGAGAGTGGATAAGCTTGGGCTATTCAGCTGTAGTGTACGATGTTCAGGTATGAACCCTTATCAAGGTAAATAATTCATAAGGAGCTTAAATAACGTTTCTTTTTCCAAGAAATGGGAGTACAGAACCAGAGGCCTCAGATTGAAAGTGAGACGGGAAATTTTTCTGAGTGGTCTATCGGGTAACATTCTCATAGAGAGGGAGGTTGGTAAATGGAATTTGCCCTCAGACACTGTAGAAACAGGTAAAAATAAAATATTTTAAAATAAATTTGGGCTGGTACACAGATGGGAAATGGTTAGAGGGATGGGGGGTGGGGGGGAGCAAACACACACAAACGGGCCAGGCTCAAGAAGACATCTTAGTCTTGCAGATTGATGAAGTGGGCCGTGAGTTCAACATCCGTCAAACCCTCCCAGATCATCCTCCTGAGGAATCTCACCCCGGAGTCTGTCTGTGAAGTGTTGATGTGACGTCACGTCAGAGGGCAGCTCAGTGCCACAGAACAGACAGACTGGGTAAGGACGGCAGATTTTAATCCTAAATGGGAATTTGTGCCTATTTCTGTGGCCGTGTGTCACACGTGATTGAGTTGTTTAAATGAATAAATGACTGTCTTTGAGGAGATTAGTTTCCAGGTTGCTGAGGGAAATAACAACGTACATTGCTGAGGCTCTGACTACAATCTGCCAGTCCTTCCTGTGTATGTGTGTGAGGGAGCTTTGCCAGGCCGGTTATGCTGTGTGTGCTTCTCCCGAGATGAAATCTTGACCCATGTCAATGCTTGTTGGTGTGTCTGAGCTCATTCTCATGATGCTCCAATGTAGTGGTCTGATCACCATAAGACATAGGAGCAGAATTAGGCCATTTGCCTATCGAGTCTGCTCCGCCATGGCTAATACTTTTTTTCCCTCCTCAGCCCCACTCCCTGGTCTTCTCCCCATAACCTTTGATGCTGTGTCCAATCTAGAATCTATCAAACTCTGCCTTAAATACACACAACAAGTTCCACAAATTCACCAGCCGCTGGCTCAAATTTCTCTGCATCTGTTTTAAATAGACCCCCCTCTATCTTGAGGTAGTGCCCTCTTGTCCTAAACTCCACCACCATGGGAAACATCCTTTCCACATCTACTCTGTCTAGGACTTTCAACATTCGAAAGGTTTCAATGAGATCCCCCCTCATCTTTCTAAATTCCAGCGAGTACAGACACAGAACTATCAAACGCTCCTCGTATGATAACCCTTTCATTCCTGGAATCATCCTCATGAAATTAACCTTCTGCAATGCCAGCACATCTTTTCTTAGATGAGGAGCCCAAAACTGTTCACAATACTCAAGGTGAGGCTTCACCAGTGCCTTATAAAGCCTCAGCATCACATCCCTGCTCTTGGATTGAATGCTATCTAAACCACAGATTAAAAGCCAGGAGCAACAGGCTCTGGGACAGCTTCTTCAACCAGGCCATCAGACTGATTAACTCATGCTGACACAACTGTATTTCTATGTTATATTAACCAGCCTGTTGTACATATTATTCATCATAAATTACTATAAATTGCACATTGCACATTTAGACGGAGATGTAACATAAAGATTTTTAATCCTCATGTATATGAAGGATGTAAGTAATGAAGTCAATTGAATTCAAATCAATTTCTTGTTTATTTTTTTCATCCCAATCATTCTTTCAGTTCCTCTCTGTAGATATTTTAAAGCTTCCCAATCCTCCGTCTTCCTGCTAATTTTTGTTTAGTTGTATTCCCTCTCTTTTGCCTTGACATTAACTTTTCTTCCCTTGTCAGCCACGGTTTTACTATTTTGCCATTTGAGTATTTATTTATTTTTGGAATACATCTAACCTTCACCTTTCTCAATTTCCCAGAAACTGACACCATTTCTGCTCTGCTCTCATCCCTGCCAGCATCTCCTTCCAATTTTCTTTGGCTAACTCCTCTCTCAGACTACTGTAATTTCTTTCACTCCTCTGAAATACTACAACGTCAGTCTTTACTTTCTCCTTATCAAATTTCAAGTTGAACTCAGTCATGTTGTGAGCACTGCTTCCTAAGGGTTCTTTTAACTACTCACCTCTGGTTCAATACATAACACCCAATCCAGTAGAGCTGTTCCCCGAGTAGGCTCAACGACAAACTGCTCTAGGAAACCATCACATTGCATTCAACAAACTCACTCTCTTGAGATCCTTTACCAACCTGATTTTCCCAATTGACCTGCATGTTGAAATCTCCCATGATTATCATAACATTATACTTTTCATCAGCCTTTTCTATTTCCAGTTGTAATCTGTGGGCCTCAACCCACTGACTGTAGGGAGGCCTGTATATGACTGGTGTCAGTGTCATTTTTACTTTTGCAGTTCCTTACCTCAGCCCACAAGATTCAACATCTTCAATCCTGTGTCACATCTTGCTGCTGATTTACCAGCAGAGCCACACCACCCCATCAGCCTTCCTTCCTTCCTCCGATACATTGTGTAACCTTGAACATTCAGATCCCAACTACAACCATCCTTCAGCCACGATTCCGTGATGGTCACAACATCATACCTGACAATCTGTAATAGTGTAACAAGATCATCCACCTTATTTCTCATACTCCAAGCATTGAGATATAACACTTTGTGTACTGTATCTGCTACCCTTTTTAATTCTGCATCCCTATTGCACTGATACTCACCCTGCTGGCTGCAATTTTCTCCTCGCATCTGTCCGCCATATCTGACAGTCTGACTGCACGCTATCTTTGCATTTTACCATCAGTCCTATCCCTTCACTCCAGTTCCAACCACCCCCCCCCCCACCAAATTAGTTTAAATCCTCCCCAACAGCTCTATCAAACCTCTCTGTGAGAGTATTGTCTCCCTCGGGTCCAGGTGCGACCCATCCCTTTTGAGCAGGTCATTCCTCCACCAGAACAGATCCCAATGATCCAAGAACCTGAATCCCTGTCCCCAGCACCATCTTCTCAGCCATGGTTTATCTGCCAAATTATCCTGTTTCTACCCTCACCAGCAATCCAGAAATTACAACCCTGGGGGTGCTGCTTCTGAGCTTTCTACCAAGCTCTCCAAATTCTATTTTCAGGACCTCTTTGCTTTTACTTCCTATGTAATCGGTCCCAAGTTGCAAAATGATAGCTGGCTCTTGACCCTCCCTCTCCAAAATGCTGCAGACACGATCCGAGACGTCCCAGACCTTGACACCTAGGAGACAACATAGCATTCCGGTGTCTGATTCTTGTCCATAGATTCTCCTGTCTGTTCCCCGAACGATTGAGTCCCCGATCACTACTGCTCCCCTCTGCTCCCTCTATCAACAGTGAGAGTTGCTGATCCAGAAGAGGGTATTCCTACGCCAGTCAGAGTCTGCACTCACAGGGCACATGAAGGACTTGTGTATTTTCCTGACAATCCCCATCACCACACTGATACCCGTTTTCAGTCAGTATTAAATTCCCAGCATCTGTGGTAAGATTCAAATTCATGTCCTGGTGTGTTAGTGCAGTGTGTCTGGAATCAGGACACAGTGGTTCATCTGTCAGTCCCATGTATTGGTTGTATTGTGACCCTGTGCTGGTGTGTTCAGGGGTCTGACATCTCCAGCTGACCATGTGACAGTGATGCCTCCCAGTCGGTGGGGTTCATGTGGAATAAACTTCAGTTCCCCTTCAGTCCATTATCGCAGCCAATCCTTGCTTCAACTTATAACATAATTGTGTTTCGTGAACAAGGAAAAATGAATCTTTGTAAATGTTACCTCGCTTAATGGTATCAAGTTTTTCTCTCAGCACTGTGTTCAACAAATAGGGGTGAACGAATTTTCCAACCGGCAGGGCCTCATCTGTCACTGACAATTCCTGGATATCGTCATTAATCCTGTAAATATTAAACTGCTGGTGATAAACTGGAATTTTTGAACTACTTTACAAATCTGTGCAGGGTTTCAGTAAAGAGCATGTCCTACCTCCTGTTCCGACGAGCTTCCTCCTGAAATAAATAAAAACACAAATCTGATTAGACTTGGACCTACTGTCCACATCGTTGACCGATTCATTGCAGTTTAATTTACGATTAATTATGCTGAAAATTCATCGCTTAAAGATTGTATGTTGCTGATATATGATCAAATATCTGTCTCCGATATTTAGAATGTCATTAGCGGAGTGATTGGAGGTTCGTCATGCAAGGAGAATACTCTGTGTGAGGTCACCAGCAGCGGCAATTGATTTGGTAGATTTGGCCGCTGTGCTGTGTTTATTTCAAATATACCACTGTTCATTTAGTTCAATTTGACAGAAATAAATTAAAATTTAATCACTCACCTTGAGAAATATCACACCATCTTTTTGATCCATCTGCTCCTTTAACTTCAAGATTTCCTCCTGAATAAACCTGATATTCTCTTGAATCTCTTGAAGATTTTTCTCCATTGGATTAAGAATCCTCTTCTCTTCTTCCCTGAGATCCCTGAGCAAGCTCTGCTCTTTCTCAGTGATAATCTGGCGCAGTTCAGCAAACTGGGATGTGATGTGGGACTGAACGCTGTGTGACTGTTCCTGTCGAATGAAAGGTGAATATTAGTTTACTGCATTGCTGTGTTGTATTTCCTTATGACATAAAAGTGACCATTCGGTCCATTGGGGTCCATACTACTTCTGAGAAACTCCCGTCAACCCCATTTCCTCACGTTTTCCTGAAACCTATTCTCCCTCACTGATCCATTAACGGCCAACTGATTCACATACACCCTCCTCGACCTTCACGGGGTTAATTGTAATTAACCATTTAACCAGCATGTTCTTGGAATGTGTCTGAAACTGTCATGGCCACAGGGAGAGCATGCAAACTCCACACAGACAGCAGCAGAGGTCAGGATCGGACCCAGGTCACTGGAGCTGCGATACTCGGCTATTCTGCATTAAATGGAGCAAAACCCGACAGTAATATCAGAAATTCCGCTCAGGAAGCCTCACCCGAACTCCGGAAATCTTCTCTTTCTGTTGCTGCTCCTTTTCCTGGAAGTCTGATTTCTTTTTTGTGTGAGAGTCTAAGGAAGATTTTAGCTGATCCTGGAAGTCAGAGAGTGAAGGAAATAGAAATAAAGATGCATCAAAAGAAACAGGTGATCAAACCCGATTATCACACAAAATGCCGGAGGAACTCAGTGAGTCAGGCAGCATCTATTCAGGGGAAATAAACAGTCGGTGTTTCGGGATGAGACCCTTCATTAGGACTGGGAAGGAATGGGACAGAAGCCAGAATAAAAAGGTTGGAAATGAGAACCAGCTGACAGCTGACGGGTGAGACAATGTGAGGGGTAGCGTGGGGGAGGGTGATGAAGTGAGAAGCTGGGAGGGGACAGGTGGAAGAGGTAAAGGGCTGGAGAAGAAGGAATCTAAGGTGAGAGGACAATCGACCATGGAGGAAACGGGAGGAACTGGGCTGTTTGCGTCCCTGAATGGTGACGAGGGAGGAGGTTAGGAGTCAGGTGATTCACTTGTCCCGCTTGCAGGTGTCAGTACCAGGAGGGAGATCAGTGGGGAGGAGCGAGTGGATCAGGGCGATACAGTACGTAGAGCGCGATCCGTATAGAGAGCGGAGAGTTCGGGGTGCGGAGGTGGGCTGTGGGACGGAGAGATGCTAGAATCCCGTTGGAAATGGCAGAAGTAGCAAAGAATGATATGTTGGTTATGGAAGCTCGTGTGATGATATGTAGGACAAAGGAAATATTTTAAGTATTGAACTAACGTTAGTTTTTACCATATAGTTTTTAACAGCTTCTTTAATCGGCCTGAAGCGGTGCTCTCGGTGTTCCTCCGCCACTGCACAGATCACACAGATCAGTGTCTTGTCCGTTTCACAAAACAGCTTCAGTTCTTCCTCATGTTCCTCACAGTGAAGTTTACTTTCCTTCCCTTTGGGATTCAGGTTTAGATTTCGAGCTTTTTCAGCCAGATTTGCTAAGGCCCGATTCACCCTGAGGGTGCGGTCAGCAAACTCCTCTCTACATTCCGGGCATGAGTTTCTCTCCTCCCTTTCCCAGCACCGTGTGATACAAGAGCGACAGAAGTTGTGTCCGCACTCCAGTGATACCGGATCGATGAAGAAATCCAGGCAGATGGAACAAATTGCCTCCTCGCTTAAACTCTCGGCCGGTCCTTTCGAAGCCATGTTAACTCCCAGCACTTCCTGATTCAGAATGCTTTCACTTTCGGGGAGCTGCTGATCCCCTGCAGTACCGCGATTGTCCACTAGGCGCGCTGCAGTCTCAGGGAATGAACATTCTGCTGCTGGATGTGTTCAGTGGAAATTCTGGTTAGTGTGGGATCAAAAACACATTAAACGGGCAACAGATAAGAAAACGCGGCCATGGACTGTCTAAGACCGGCTACGAGTGGAGGAGGGTTGGCCGTATGGCCAGCAACCCATCTCTTAAAAACCAAGTGCGACAAAAACGTCAGCTGAATCTCCAAAGGCCTCATCCCTGCGGTCGGAAGGACCTTCCCTTGGAAGACGATTGAAGTCCTGCGCTGAAAGGAGAAGCCATGTGCCCCCCTGGGGTGGTTCACTACTACAATAACTGTAAGGCTTCCTCAGCCAACCCGGCCACTCCCTGTCCAGTGTAGAGGATCCCTGTAGTTCCAATGGTGTCCCTGTAGTCTGGAATGTGTCAGTCGGCAGCATTCCTGTACTACTGGGCTTCGTAAACTTTTTTTTATATGCCATCGACCAATACCAGTAACCGTGGACCCCAGGTTGGGAACCCCTGCTCTCCGGACATCTCGATTTGATGGCAGGCCAACAAGTTTCGAGCGTCTTTCCCCGAGTTGATTATCTTCCAGCAGCACTCGCTGTCCGTTTTCCTGCGCGTCCTGGGAACAGCCCGAGGATCAGTGAGCCTTTTGTCACGCAGCTGCTGTGGCACAGGCCCTTGCATCTTTCTCCACAGATCTTCGCAAGCCCACAGTCCGCAAAGAGGCGAGTGACCGTCTCGTCTCCACGGCAGTAATCCCGGCGCAGCGCGCTGTGTGAGTGATCTCCGGGCATGCAGCAAGGATCAGGCTGGGAGGGGCCCTCTCGTCTCCACTGCAGTAATCTCGGGGCAGTGCGCTGTGGGAGTGATCTCCGGGCATGCAGCAAGGTTCAGGCTGGGAGGGGCCCTCTCGCCGCCAGACAGGTGAGGTCTTGCTGCCTGTTGGTGAGATCTGGTGATGAGACATTCTGCCAGATGGTCTGGACTGTCTGCTCAGGGAACCACTCCACTGTGTCCATCCAGTCCTTCTCCTGCAGTAACTGCAGGACATTCCGTGCTGACCACTGCCTGGTGTTCTTGTGGTCAAAGCTGCTGGTCTGAAAGAACTGTCACCAATTTCATTAACACAAGGTTCACATGGAGAAGTTTCCTGATTGAGACAGACACAGTCTCACAGGGTATTTACAGGGTAGGGGCAGGAATGATGTTTCTCCTGGCTGGGCAGTGGAACCGGCGATCACAGACTCAAAATCCGAGGTCACCTCAGCAGGACTGAGATGAGGAGAAATTTCCCCACCCACAGTGCAGTGAATATTTGGAGTTTTCTCCACAGGTTTTCTAAATTAAACGGACATATTTAGGGGCTCGGCGATGTTGGGAACGTTGCAGGAAAGTGGTGCTGAGGGCAAAGATCAGCCATGTTCTGAGTGAGGGACAGAACAGCGCAACGGGCCGAATGGCAACGTCTGTTCCTGTTTCTTATTTTCTAAATCACGAGTTGACCTTTGCGCCTTGTTCTCCCTTGGCCTTCAGCCTGTCGGATTGCACAGGGGAGCGGTGAGAGCTCCGGAGATCCATCGGCAGCCGCTGCGGTTATTTCATGTTCTTGTTCTTTATCATTATTTTTGTATTTGCATTTGCACAGATCAGCACTCTGGCTGATCTTTCACTGCCTGCTTCTGTTGTGGTTACTATTCTATACTTTTTCTAAGTATGTCAGCAGGAAAATGCTTCTCGGGGTTGTATGTGGTGACTTATCTGGACTCTGTAAATAAAATTTATTTTGAAATTTGAGTTTCGGGAAACTTGCTTTAATTCTGAGAACAAACTGTGACTGACATCTCCAGTTCCCAGCAGCAGCCCGTCCTCAGACACACTCACAGCCAATCGGCGACCAGCGCTGGGAGAAGGGTGCTCCCATTGGCTGACGGGTGTCAGTGGGCGGGACGCTGAGCGCCCGGCCCAGCCGCAGTTTGCAACCGGGACCGAGTGAGGCCGGAGACCGGGAGCTGCGCCTCGGGTTTCGGCTGCACCACCGGCGGGTCGTGAATCCTTTCGAAGGCAGAGCTGAAGAGACCGGCGGAGATTCCGTGAGATGTTTCAGCTACACGGAGGGCGCCCGGCCTTTCCCCGCCGAGGATCGGGGCCTGTTGTCTGGAGTTGTCTCCCAGACCCGTCCCTTCCTGCTGGGAGACGGGAGCTGCCCCGCAGCGGCTGCCGGTGGATCTCCGGAGCTCTCACCGCTCCCCTGTGCAATCCGAACGGCTGAAAACCAAGGGAGAACAAGGCGCAAAGGTAAACTCGTGCTTTAGATATTAAGTAACATGAGCATGCCTGGCCACTCGGCCCGTTGCGCCTATTCCACCCTTTCCTCAGAGTAGTCCTTTTTAAATCTTTTTATTGATTTTAAACAAACACAAAAATGAAACATGAATACAAAGAGCTTGAGAGTACATAATTAATAGGTGAAGGTATAAATACAAATAGATGATAATAACCTCCCAAACTCATAGTGGTTACAAAAAATGGAGAAAATAAGAAATCCTCCCCCCCAAAAAATGAAAAAATCCTAACCGACGTGGGCCATTGCATTATATCAATTATACACAGTAGCGTCAATAACTCCGCACCTCCATCCAAATAATTAAGGACAATAAAAGTAAGGTTTAGGAAAAGTCAGTTTAGCTTATATGAAAATGTTGAATAAATGGTCTCCAAGTTTCTTCAAATTTAACTGAAGGGTTAAAGGCAACACTTGTAATTTTTTCTAAACTCGAACATGAAATAGTTTGAGAAAACCACTGAAATATAGTTGGAGGATTAATTTCTTTCCAGTTCAATAGGATAGATCTTCTAGCCATTAATGTAACAAATGCAATCATCCGCCGGGCTGAGGGGGGATAAACGACTATTATCCACCATTGGTAAACCGAAAATTGCAGTAATAGGATGCGGTTGCAATTTGATATTCAGAACTGTTGAAATAATACCAAAAACATCTTTCCAATAATTTTGCAAACAGGGGCAAGTCCAGAACATGTGGGTCAATGAAGCGACTTCAGAATGACATCTGTCACTGGTTGGATTAACATAAGAATAAAATCGAGCGAGTTTATCCTTGGACATGTGAGCCCTATGAACAACCTTAAATTGTATTAGGCATGTTTAGCACAAATAGAAGAAGAATTGACTAATTGTAAAAATTTCTCCCACTGCTCTGTGGGTATAAGACAGTGAAGTTCTTTTTCCCATTCCTTCTTTATTATTTCTGATATTCCTGGCTGTATTTTCATGATCATATGATAAATTATGGCTACTTGACCCTTCTGGCAAGGATTCAGAGCTAGAATTTTTTCTGTAATGTCCATTGGACATAATTTCAGAAAATACTAACATTCAAGAAATTTCTAACTTGCAAGTATCTAAAAAAAAGTGAGTTTTCGGCTGGATAGCTGTTCAAAGGGCATAAAACTGTTATCTAAAAATAGATCACAAAAACATGTTATACCTTTTGTTTTCCATAACACAAAGGCTTGGTCCATAAAAGAGGGCTGGAAAAAGAAGTTAGATTTAATAGGGCTTGATTATTCAAGCCAAAGAATTTACAAAATTGAAACCATATTCTTAATGTATGTTTAACTATAGGATTAGTTATTTGTTTATTCGGTTTAGATAAAGCAGAAGGAAGTGAAGATCTTAAAATAGAAAACAATAAGAAGTCTTGTACAGATTTACACTCCAAATTTACCCATTGTGGGCAAGGTACTATGACCGTTTCTTGTGTCCAAAATATTAAATATTGAATATTAACTGCCCAATAGTAAAATCTCAGGTTTGGCAAGGCCAAACCACCTTCCTTCTTAGGCTTCTGTAAATATTTTTTACTTAATCTAGGGTTTTTATTCTGCCACACATATGAGGATATTTTGGAGTCAATAATATCACAAAAAGATTTAGGAATAAAAATTGGTAATGCTTGGAATAAATATAAAAATTTGGGTAATACTATCAACTTGATAGTATTAATTCGACCAACCAATGACAGAGATAATGGGGACCACCTGGTAACAAGTTGCTTCATTTGTTCAATTAAAGGTAAAAAATTAACTTTAAATAAACCCTTATGTTTCTTGGTAATTTTAATACCCAAATACCGTAGATTTCGCACTACAGAGCGCACCTGATTAAAAGCCGCCGCCTCTAATTTTAGAAAGAAGATCAATTTTGTACTTGTACAAGCTGCACCGGATTTTAGGCCGCAGGTGTCCCACGTTGTAATATGAGATATTTACACAGAAAGATATTACACGTGAGGATTTTTAAACTTTTAATTAAATCCATATGATAACATAAAGAAATACATATTGCAAATGCTTTTATTCGAACCTCTCGGACAGGGACAGGGAGTGGGTTCCCCTTTCCAGACCATGCCCAGGGACTTGTGCCACTCCTCAGGGTTATATATGGATCCTCTCCGACAGGGACAGGGAGT
Organism: Hemitrygon akajei; assembly: GCF_048418815.1. Lineage (NCBI taxonomy): Eukaryota > Metazoa > Chordata > Chondrichthyes > Myliobatiformes > Dasyatidae > Hemitrygon > Hemitrygon akajei. Next base: position 48,984 of record NW_027331987.1, read on the forward strand.
GGGTTCCCCTTTCCAGACCCTGCCCGGGGACTTGTGCCACTCCTCAGGGTTATATATGGAACCTCTCGGACGGGGACAGGGAGTGGGTTCCCCTTTCCCAGGCAGATGCCCGAAGGTGATCGGGAACCACCAGAGGGGCTGATGTAATACAAGCCATGGCACGGTGGGTCGCTGAGGTAAGGGAACCCATTTGAATGACAGCCCGACTGCACGCGGATTTTGGTGAATTTACCCGATAACTACAGAAAAAAGGAGAATCCCTTGCGTACTTTATCGCTCGTTTTAAGAATACGTGAGAGTCCAATGCCGGCAAACCCCTGGACAGATCAGTGTGTCCAGCTGGCAGTGCAGACTTTTCTAAACTGTCTCAGACACAAGCCTGCCCACTCCTTTTCGTTAACTAATCTCAATTCGCTGTGTCAGACCTGGCCCCGGGTGACATGAATTCTGATGAATAGGGAGCGCAATTGACTCTTTAAAGGGACTAGGGGAAAGCGAGAGTGTGCACAGAGAACCGGTAGTGAGGAGATGGAGTTCGGGTCCTGACGAAGAACCCAGAACGGGTGGCAGAATCGTGCGGACGTTGCAGATGAAGAGGACACTTGGCTAAGGACAGAAACGGGGTTTGTAGAAAGAAGGCCAGAGAAGGCCAGACAAGAATAATAAGAGGCAGGAAGAGAGCCTGGATGACAGTGATACTCGACAGAGTACCACATTTACTCTCCACAATCCCTTTGGTCCCGGATAGGGCAGGCCAGAGGGGACGGATCACAGTGATATTCGACAGAGTACCACATTTACTCTGCACAATCCCTTTGGTCCCGGATAGGACAGGCCAGAGGGGACGGATCACAGTGATACTCGACAGAGTACCACATTTACTCTCCACAATCCCTTTGGTCCCGGATAGGGCAGGCCAGAGGGGACGGATCACAGTGATACTCGACAGAGTACTACATTTACTCTGCACAATCCCTTTGGTCCCCAACAGGGCAGGCCAGAGGGGACTGATCACAGTGATACTCGACAGAGTACCACATTTACTCTGCACAATCCCTTTGGTCCCGGATAGGGCAGGCCACAGGGGACAGATCACAGTGATACTCGACAGAGTACCTCATTTAATCTCCACAATCCCTTTGGTCCCGGATAGGGCAGGCCAGAGGGGACAGATCACAGTGATACTCGACAGAGTACCACATTTACTCTCCACAATCCCTTTGGTCCCGGATAGGGCAGGCCAGAGGGGACGGATCACAGTGATACTCGACAGAGTACCACATTTTCTCTCCACAATCCCTTTGGTCCCGGATAGGATAGGCCAGAGGGGACGGATCACAGTGATACTCGACAGAGTACCTCATTTAATCTCCACAATCCCTTTGGTCCCGGATAGGGCAGGCCAGAGGGGACAGATCACAGTGATACTCGACAGAGTACCACATTTACTCTCCACAATCCCTTTGGTCCCGGATAGGGCAGGCCAGAGGGGACAGATCACAGTGATACTCGACAGAGTACCACATTTACTCTGCACAATCCCTTTGGTCCCGGATAGGGCAGGCCAGAGGGGACGGATGACAGTGATACTCGACAGAGTACCACATTTACTCTCCACAATCCCTTTGGTCCCGGATAGGGCAGGCCAGAGGGGACGGTGATACAGGCGGCTGTGATCAGGCTCACCACACAGGCAGCCTCTTTTCTCACTGCTGTAATCAGGTAGAAGGTACAAGAGCCTCAGGGCTCGTCCCACCAGGGTCAGGAACAGTTACTACCCCTCAACCATCAGGCTGTGGAACAGTATGGGATAACTGCACTCACCTGCTGTCCATAGAGATGCTCCCACAACAAATTATCGTACTGGGACTGTCTCAAAATGAGTGAAATAAGAGGTGGTTTGACTGAGACAGATCGCATTCCTGTCTCAGAATTAGAGAAATACTATCTCAAAGGATATTTACAGCGGAAGGGCTGGAATGATGTTTCCCATAAGGTGTGGAATCAGTGCTCATAGACTCAAAATCCGAGGACAACTCAGCAGGTCTGAGATGAGGAGAAATTTCCTCACCCAGAGTGCAGTGAATTATTGCAATTATCTCCACAAGGTTTCTAAATTGAATAGACATATCCTGGGGCTCAGCGGTGATGGAAAGTTGCAGGAAAGTGGTGCTGAGTTCAAAAGTCAAGGATGTTCTGAGTGAAGGACAGAAGAGGCGGAAGGGGCCGATTGGCCACGCCTTCTCTATTTCTGATTTTCTGAAACACGAGTTTACCTTTGTGCCTCACTGTTTCTTGTCCTGTCAGATTGATCAGGGAGCGCTGAGAGTACCGGACATCTATCGGCAGCCGCTGCGGTTATTTCATGTTCTCGTTGTTTATTTGCATTGGCGAAGTTTGTTGTCTTCTGCACTCTGGCTGATGTTTCAGTGATCCAGATATAGTTACCGTTCTGTAGCTTTGCTCTGTATGTTTGTAGGAGTTGTATGTGGCGACTTATATGAACTCCGATAATAAAATTTACTTTGAACTTTAAGCCTCGGGGAACTTGCTTTGTTTCTGAGAACGAACTGTGACTGACATCTCCAGCTGCGCAATAGCAGCCCCTCCTCGGATACACTCACAGCCAATCAGAGAACACTACTGCCTCCATTGGCTGAGGTGTGTCAGTGGGCGGACCGAAGTTTAGAATCGGGAACGAGTGGATCTGGTGAGAGACCCGAGAATGGGAGCAGCTCCCCGGGTAAAGGCTGCAACAGCGGCCGGAGTTTTGAACTCTTCCGATGGCAGAGGTGAAGATTCGGGCGGAGATTCCGTGAGATGTTTCAGCCACACAGCGGGTGCCCGGTCTTTCCCCGCCGTGGATCGGGGCCTATTGTCCGGAGTTTCCTCCCAGACCTGTCTCCTGCTGCTGGGATACGGGAGCTGGCCCGCAGCGGCTGCCGATGGATCTCCGGTGCTGTGAGCGCTCCCCTGTGCAAAAGGACAGGCTGAAGGTCAAGGGAGAACCAGGCGCAAAGGTAAACTCGGACTTTAGAAAATAAGTAACTGGTGCAGGCCATTCGGCCTCCTGCGCCTGTTCTGCCTTTCACTCAGAACATGTCTGATATTTGACCTCAACGCCACTTTCGCGCAACGTTCCCAGCATCGCAGAGCCCCAAAATTTGTCCTTCAAATTTAGAAACCTTGTGGAGAAAATTCCAAAGGCTCACTGCCCTCTGGGTGAGGAAATTTCTCCTCATCTCAGTCCTGCTGAGGTGAACTCGGATTCTGTGACCCCCATTCCTCACCACAGCCAAAGGGAACATCATTCCTGCCTCTACCCTGTCAATACCCTGTGAGACTGTGTCTGTCTCAGTCAGACGGCCTTTTATTTCTCTAATTTTGAGACAGGCCCGGTCAGTATAATCTCTCCGAGGACACTACCTCACCTCCTAAATCAATCTGTGAAATCTCTTCATTCCCTTCATCCCACAGGCTGACTCCGGGAGGGAGGGAGACCAGACCTGTGCACAGTGTTCCATGTACGCTCTCACCAGGACCCCATATACCTTCAGAGGAGATTTATTCTTCTATTCAAACCTTCCTTCCCATTCAATGCTCTTCATTTAATATCGAACTCAAACAGTGAACAGACACAACACAGCCTCAGCCATGAATTTGAAGGGCAGGTTTTGCAACAGTTTGAGCTTCATACCGGGGGCCACGGAGCAAGCAGGGTGTCACAAAGGGAGGAATGTGGGAGTGTTGTGTGTCTGAGCCCAGCTGTGTGTGTTTGTGTATCAGAATCAGGTTTAATATCACCGGCATATGTGGTGAAATTTGTCAGCAGTAGATTGCAGTATTTAGTAATAAAAACTACAGATTACAATTAGTATGTGTAAAATTATCATTTAAAATGTGTTGCAAAAAGTGAAGGAAAATTCTGAGGAAGTGTTTATCGGCACATTGTCCATTCAGAAATCTGATGGTGGGGAAGAAGCTGTTCTTGAAATGGTGGGAGTGTCTTCAGGGTCCTGTACGTCCTCCTTGATGGTAGCAATGAGACGAAGGCATGTCCTGGGTGTTGGGGGTCCTTAATGATGGATGCCACCTTTTTGTGGCATCATCTTTTGAATGTGTCCTGGATGCTGTGGAGTCCAGTGCCCATGAAGTTGCTGGCTGAGTTTACAACTTTCTGCAGCATTTTCCGATCCTGTGCAGTGGCCTCTCCACACCAGGCAGTGATGCAACCAGTTAGAATGCTCTCCACAGTACATCTGTAGAAATCTGCAAGTGTCTTTAGTGACAGACCGATTCCCCTCAATCTCCGAATGAAATATAGCCGATGTTGTGCCTTCATTGTAACTGCATCAGTATGTTGGACCCAGGATAGTTCCTCAGAGATGTTGACAGGCAGAAAATGGAAACTGCTCACCCTTTTCACTTCTGATCCCACGATGAGGACTGGTGTGTGTTCCCTCGACTTCCCCTTCCTGAATCCACAATCAATTCCTTTGTCTTCATGATGTTGAGTGCAAGGTTGTTGCTGTGACACCACTCAATTTGCTGATCTATCTCACTCCTGTACTCCTCCTCGTCACCATCTGAAATTCCAGCAACAATAGTTGTGTCATCGGCAAGTTTATAGATGAGCCGAGACACACAGACGTGGTGTAGAGAGAGTAGAGCAGTGGGCTGAGCACGCATCGTTGAGGTGTGCCAGTGTTGATTGTCAGCAAGGAGGAGATGTTATTTCTGATCCACACAGACTGGGGTCTCCTGGTGAGGATCCAGTTGCAGAAGGAGGTACAGAGGCCCAAGTTTTGGAGCTTGTTGATTACAATTGAGGGTCTTGATTGTGTTGGACGCTGAGCTGTAATCAGCAGCCTGACTTGTGAATTGCTATTGACCTGGTGATCAAAGGCCGAGTGTGAGCCAGTGAGAATTGTTGACAGATTGTAGCAATTGGCAAATTGCAGTGGGTCCCTGCACACAGACAGGGGTTGATTCTAGTCATGACCAGCCCCTCAAAGCACTTCATCACAGTAGTGAGCGTCACTGGTCGACAGTCGTTGAGTCAGGTCACCCTGGCATTTTTGGGCACTGGTATGATTGTCGACGTTTTGAAACATGTGTGTGTGTGTGTGTGTGTGTGTGTGTGTTCGCACGCTTGAGCAGAGAGACAGAGTATTTGAGGCTTTCCAGTTCAATTCAGGAATATTTCCAGTAATTGGTGTGCCTCGAAAGACGGGTCACAGTGTTGGGCCGACCGTTCAGATCAGAACAAAATAATTTACCCAGCAGACTGAGCTCACAACCCGCTCTTGTGTTTCAGAGTTATTTACAAATTGAAATGTACAATTTAAAATGTGCAAAGTAAATTTATTATCAAAGTATAGGCATGTCACCATGTATAATCCTGGGATTTGATTATATTGTAAATTCAGTAAACTCAAGAACTCTTGAGTTCTGTTGAGTTCTCAGGATCTCTTGCATCATTTGACCAATTGTCAAATAAATTTGCACTCCCAAAATCACATTTTTACAGATACCTTCAAATTAGAGATTTTCTACATTTCCAATTAGCTACTTTTCCTATAGGTCCTGATAAAAATTTACTGGACGATCTTTTAAATTTAAAACCTTTTGTTAATGGTTCTATTACCAGTATTTATAACTTGTTGATTGATTCTAGACAAGTCTTTTTAGATAAAATAAAAAAGCTTGGGAGGATGACCTAAATTGTCAGATTTCTGATGATAGATGGAATAAAATTCTTAAACGGGTTATTAAATCATCTCTCTGTGCTCGTCATTCTCTTCTACAATTTAAAGTGGTTCATAGAGCTTACATTTCTAAACAGAAGCTCTCCAGTTTTTACCCGAATGTTTCTTCACTTTATAATAAATGGAACTCTGCTGATGCCTCTTTAATTCATATGTTTTGGTTTTGCCCTACAATTGAAACGTTTTGGCAGGAAGTATTTCATACCTTCTCTCAACTCTTTAGGGTCCAATTTGACCCAAATCCCCTTACTGCCTTGTTTGATATGATTGCAAATGAAGATATAACTTTAAATACTCCTAACATACAGGTTTTAGTTTTTACCTCTCTTTTAGCAAGAAGAGCAATCTTGCTTAAATGGAAGGAGTCTACCCCTCCTACACATCTTCAATGGCTACGTGATATTATGTCGTATTTAAATTTAGAAAAGATCCGCTGCTCAGTCTTAAATTTGAAACAATCTTTTTATGATATTTGGGGACCTTTCCTAAATTACTTTTCCAATTTATAAAGTTTAACAGTGCACAGACTTTTATGTATATTTTTATCTTCTTAAGTGAATATGTTTTTTTTCTAATTATCCATTGTCATCCATCAGCTTTTTTCTTTGGTAGTTGGTAGGGGGTTGACTTTATATATATATAAAACATTTCTTTTATGATGTATGACCTATCTTTAAATGTTTGATTACAGAGTGGTATACCTTTATGTGTTATGCTATAACATTTTGATCAATTTTATTACACTATATGAATGTACACAAGTTATGTTGAGATGTATCTATGTGTTGAACTCTGTAAATCTTTTTTTTCCTTCTGAATAAATATATTGTACAAAGAAAGCAGGACCTGTTGGTTGAGTGTAATAACTGTTCCTGAACCTGGGGTTGAGGCTCCTGAGGCTCAGGCACCTTCTTCCTGATGGCAGCATTGAGAAGAGAGCATGGCCTGTGTGGTGGGGGTCCTTGATGATGGATGCTGATTTCCTGCGACAGCACTCCGCAGAGATGTGCTCAGTTGTGAGGAGAGTTTTACCGTGATGTGCTGGGCCATATCTACTATGATGTGCTGGGCCATACTACTGAGGACAGACAGTTCCTGCTTTCTTGTAATTGCACTTGTGTCCCGGGCTCGGGACAGATCCTCTGAAATGTTAACACTGTGGAATTTAAAGTTGCTGAACGTCTCCACCTTTGAGCCCCGATGAGGATTGCCTCATGGGTTCCTGTTTCCTCCTCCAAAGTCCAGAACCAGTTCATTGCTCTTGCTCTCATTGAATGAGAGGCTGTTCTTGGACCATAAGACCATGAGAGACAGAAGCAGGATTCGGCCATTTGGCCCATCAAAACTGCTCTGCCACTTCATCATGGTAAATCCATTTGTCCTCCCAGCCCCATTTTCCTGCCTTCGCCGCGTATCCTTTCATGCCCTGACCGATCGAAAGTCCATCAACCTCTGCCTTAGCAAAAGGAAAAGCAGCATCCGTCATCAGGGCAAGATGAGTTGAGGCACCTCCCACTCCGTACCCATCCATTTCTGTCCCTCCCCCCTCCCCACTCTCTTGCCTACAAAGCTCACTTTCACTCCTTACCATTACCTACCCAGGACTGTATAAAGTGCACAAAACAGTGAAGGCATTACAATAAATAATAAACAGGACAGTAGGGCAAGGTGTCAGTACAGGCTCTGACTATTGAGGACTCTGATAGCTTGAGGGAAGAAACTGTTACATAGTCTGGTTGTGAGGGCCCGAATGTTTCGGAGCCTTTTCCCAGACGGCAGGAGGGAGAAGAGTTTGTATGAGGGGTGCGTGGGGTCCTTCATAATGCTATTTGCTTTGCGGATGCAGCGTGCAGTGTAAATGTCTGTAATGGCAGGAAGAGAGACCCCGATGATCTTCTCAGCTGACCTCATATCCGCTGCAGGGTCTTGCGATCCGAGATGGTGCAATTTCCTAACCAGGCAGTGATGCAGCTGCTCAGGATGCTCTCAATACAACCCCAGTAGAATGTGATGAGGATGGGGGGTGGGAGATGGACTTTCCTCAGCATCCGCAGAAAGTAGAGACGCTACTGGGCTTTCTTTGCTATGGAGCTGGTGTTGAGGGACCAGGTGAGATTCTCCGCCAGGTGAAGAAATTTGGTGCTCTTAACGATCTCTACCGAGGAGCCGTCAATGTTCAGTGGGGAGTGGTCACTCCGTGCCCTTCTGAAGTCAACAACCATCTCTTTCGTTTTGCTCACATTCAGAGACAGGTTGTTGGCTCTGCACCAGTCCGTTAGCTGCTGCACCTCCTCTCTGTAAGCTGACTCGTCGTTCTTGCTGATGAGACCCACCACGGTCGTGTCATCGGCGAACTTGATGATATGGTTCGAGCTGTGTGTTGCAGCACAGTCGTGGGTCAGCAGAGTGAACAGCAGTGGACTGCGGACGCAGCCCTGTGGGAGGCCCCGTGCTCAGTGTGATGGTGTTGGAGATGCTGCTCCTGATTCGGACTGACTGAGGTCTCCCAGTCAGGAAGTCTAGGATCCAGTTGCAGAGGGAGGTGTTCAGGCCCAGCAGGCTCAGCTACTGTATGAGGTTGGTGGTGGTGCTGGGAGATCCCCAGAGTCAAAATGGTTGGTGATGGTGTGGGAGACGATGTCCTGGTGTTCCTTACTGGGGTCCTGTTCGAGGGGTAAGTAAAAGGAGGTGTCCGAGAGTTGGCGATAGGCCTCAGCAAGGTAGGGGTCAGTCCGACAGACTACTACAGCACCTCCCCTATCTGCGGGTTTGATGGTGAGGTTAGGATTAGAGCAGTGTGAGTGGAGAGTCCAACGTTCAGAAAGAGTGAGGCTGGAATTGGAGAGAGGACTGTTGAAGACGGTTGATGTCCCATAAACAGACTTTGTTGGATCCTGTTCAAATTCCTGTGGCTCCTTTGAGCCCCTTCCGAGGTCAGCAAATCTTTCTACAGGAAAGAAACAGCAATTTGTGTCCGGGAATTCTCAAACACAACACACCTCTGTCCGGATATTTAAGGAGTGACCAGATATTTCCATTGAAACACCGATATATCAGTTGTTGATCCTTGGGGATGAAGTAGTGTCTCATCTCAGCCGGAAACGTGACTGAAATATTTTCGATGTCACTCAGTGAAATCCACTGGAACCGGGCGCTGAGAACACAAGTAACAGAAGTAAGGCTGTTTACAAGAAGGGGATGAGCCGTCTCCATTTTCTAAGGAAGCCGAGATCCTTGAATGTGTCAGGCAGGATGCTGGAGATGTTTTACCAGTCTGTTGTAGCGACTGCAGTTTTCTTTGCCTCTTTACCTTGGGGGAGCAGCATCGATGCAAAATAAACTAATCAGAAAGGTTGGAACAGACTCACTCAGCACCGCTGTCACAAAGACCGTTACAGAAGCTCTTTCCTATCAGATGTAATAACCACATACAACAGTCCATCTGCTAACCGGCCACCCACAGCTCCAATCTGTTCATTAAATTTGCCGACAGCACCACATTGATTGGCCCAATCTCAAACAATAATGAGGTGGCCTGCAAGGAAGAAGTCATCTCTCTGACACAATGGTGTCGAGAAAACAACCTCTCCTTCAATGTCGGAAAATCAAGGGAGCTGGTTGTGGATTACAGGAGGAATGGAGACGGGCTGACCCCTATTGACAACAATGGATCTGGGGTTGAGAGGGTAAACAGCTTTAAGTTCCTCGGGATCCTCATCACTGAGGACCTCACGTGGTCTGTACACACAAGCTGTGCGGTGAAAAAGGCACAACAGCGCCTCTTTCACCTCAGACCGTTGAGGAAGTTTGGTATGGGCCCCCCAGATCCTAAGGACTTTCTACAGGGCCACAACTGAGAGCATCCTGAGTGGCTGCATCACTGCCTGATATGGGATCTTTACCTACTTTAATCGAAGGATTCTGCAGAGAGTGGTGCGGACAGCCCTGTGCATCTGTAGTTGTGAACTTCCCATGATTCAGGAAATTTTTAGAGACAGGTGTGTAAAAAGGGTCCGCAGGATCATGGGGCAGCCGAGTCACGGTAATCATGATCTATTCCAGCAGCTACCATCGGGGCAACGCTACCGCAGCAGAAAATCCAGGATCAACAGGCTCCGGGACAGCTTCTTCCACCAGGAATCAGACTGCTTAACTCACGCTGATTTGAGTGCATTTCTATGTTACCTTGACTGTTCTGTTTATTATAAATTACTATGAAATACTACGATTGCACATTGCACATTTAGACGGAGGCATAACGTAAACAGTTTTACTCCACATGTATGGGAAGGATGTAAAAAATAAAGTCAATTCAATACATCTTTCTGCGACAGATCATAGTTCAATAGTCTCTGCAATATTGTTTCATGCATTATTATTGCACATTGGTACAGTAATATTGTGTGTGTTATTATTCTCTATTTTTAGTAAAGTCTTCACACTGCTAAGTGCGATTTTAAATATTGCTGCTGTAACGAGAGAATTTCCCACTCGGGATCAATAAAGTATTTATTATTATTATTATTATTATTATTATTATTATTATTATTATTATTATTATTATTATTCTCCAGCCCTATATCTCTTTCACCGACTTCAGCGCTCTTGACTTTACGCCTCCCCCTTTCCCGTTTTCTCCTATCACCTCATGTCGCCCCACAATCTGACTCCCTCCCTTCCTTTCCAGTCCTGAAGAAGGGTGTCGGTCTGAAACGCCGACTGTTCACTCCTCTCCATAGTCGCCGCCTGCCCCCCTGAGTTCCTCCAGCATCTTGTCTGTGTTGCTTTGGGTTCCGTATCTGCAGATTCTCGCCTGATAAATCATTGCGCATGCGTGGTCGGGGCACCAATCCCGAGTATCGCGCATGCGCCGAGTAGCCCGGAGGCCGAAAACGACCGGACAAAGGTAAGAGCGGGTTCCGGGCGGGTTCTAATTCACCGGCGTCTGAAACGCGACCGAAGGACAATTACTGTGATTTCCAGCAACACTGGTGCTGCACCCCACGACGGTCCTGGTCCTCTCCCGCTGTCGCAGCCCCACGATCCGTACCCGGCCCCAGAGCATGCTTACCGGCGCATGCGCATTCTTGCGCCTTTCAATGTTGCCAGGGAGGTTTCTCTCTCCCTCTCCCTCTCCCTCTCCCCTCTCTCTCCCCCTCCCTCTATTGTTTTACAGCGGTTGGCACCCAGCTTAATGGTGCATTACCGTCACCTTCTGCTCCGGAGTATGCGATGGACTCACATTCTAAATCCCTTCATCCAATCGGACACATACACATAACCTAACCTACACTTTATCCTCCCCATCCTAGTACCCTATTTCTGTTTATCCATCATATGCTATAAAAAAACAGTGTACCCCTTAAGAAAGCTAAAAATACCCTGACCTGTGTTCTCTCACCCATGCCCAGCAGCCCTTTTAATGTGAATTCCTGCACCCCCAGTTCCCTTAGATTAATTCTCATCATCTCTCTCTGTATCCCATACTTCCTGCAACTCAGAACTACATGCTCTACTGACTCCTCTTCCTGACATTCCTCACACAGTCCTGCCTGGTGTTTCCCTATCAATTTCAGTGTTTGGTTTAGTGCACAGTGCCCCAGCCTTAACCTAGTCCACACAATTTCCTCTATTCTGTATCTACTTCCTACCCTAGTACCTGCAACACTTTTTTGTATTTGATATAAATGCCTCCCTTTCCCCTCCCTGTCCCATCTTTCTTGCCACATTTGGTTATTTTTTCCCCCAGATTACACACTTAACATCTGCTTTACTAATACTAATGTGCATTTCTATATTTTCTTTCTTTATTGCCCTCTTTGCCAACTCATCCACCCTTTCATTGCCCTTCACCCCTACATGAGCTGGAACCCATAGAAATTTAACCTGACCTCCCTGATTTTCAACTCTTGTGACTGACTGAAGGACTTCATGAAGTACATCTTGCCGGCTGTTTGAGTGAGAATACCTTAAACTTGCTAGTACCGAAGATGAATCTGAGCATATCAACACTTTGACTAGTTTCGTTTTCTCCATCCAACGCAACGCAACCAACACTGCCATCATCTCCACTGTATACACCGCTAACTTATCAGATGTTCTTCTGCTGATTGCAATTGCTTTTGCTGGTATTGCCACCCCAAACCTTGTCACTCCTGTCTCAGGTTCCTTAGCACCATCTGTATAGACCTGAGTATAATCACTATACATTTCCATCACGTAACAGTTAAATGCACTTACCAAATCAGTTTTATACTTTCCTTTCCTTTTTACCTCTAACAAATGCCAGTCTACGTCAGGCAATATCAGCTTCCATGGAGCTACAACCAGATAAACTACTGAAGGACTTATCCCTAGATCAAACACTCCACATGATCTAGCAATATCATTCCCTACCCGATTAAAGTTTTCCCTCTGAAACCTCCCATTTTTCCAGGACTCCTGCAACACTCCTTTAGCAGGGTGGGAATCATTGTGTCCCTGCAAATTAACCCAGTAGTTTGTCATCAATTGCATCCTTCTTAATTCCAAAGGCATTGTTCCCATTTCTACCTGCAGGGCTGATACTGGTGATGTTTTAAAAGCCCCACTGCACACTCTCAAAACCAGAGCCTGAATCACATCCAGTTTCCTTATAAGAGACCTAGCTGCTGATCCATATGCTACACTTCCATAATCCAACACAGATCTTACTAAAGCCACATACATTCTCTTTAATGCTGAACAACTTGCTCCCCATTCCCTACCAGTCAAACATCTCATCACGTTTATTACTTTTTTACATTTCTCTTCAACTTTCCTGATATGGTCTGCCCATGTTAATCGTGAATCAAATATAACTCCCAGAAATTTAAATGATCCAACCCTTTCTAAATCAATCCCATACATCCTTAGATAGATAGATAGATAGATAGATAGATACTTTATTCATCCCCATGGGGAAATTCAACATTTTTTCCAATGTCCCATACAAGTGTTGTAGCAAAACTAATTACATACAATACTTAACTCAGTAAAAATATGATATGCATCTAAATCATTATCTCAAAAAGCATTAATAATAGCTTTTAAAAAGTTCTTAAGTCCTGGCAGTTGAATTGTAAAGCCTAATGGCATTGGGGAGCATTGACCTCTTCATCCTGTCTGAGGAGCATTGCATCGATAGTAACCTGTCGCTGAAACTGCTTCTCTGTCTCTGGATGGTGCTATGTAGAGGATGTTCAGAATTTTCCATAATTGACCGTAGCCTACTCAGCGCCCTTCGCTCAGCTACCGATGTTAAACTCTCCAGTACTTTGCCCACGACAGAGCCCGCCTTCCTTACCAGCTTATTAAGACGTGAGGCGTCCCTCTTCTTAATGCTTCCTCCCCAACACGCCACCACAAAGAAGAGGGCGCTCTCCACAACTGACCTATAGAACATCTTCAGCATCTCACTACAGACATTGAATGACGCCAACCTTCTAAGGAAGTACAGTCGACCCTGTGCCTTCCTGCACAAGGCATCTGTGTTGGCAGTCCAGTCTAGCTTCTCATCTAACTATACTCCCAGATACTTGTAGGTCTTAACCTGCTCCACACATTCTCCATTAATGATCACTGGCTCCATATGAGGCCTAGATCTCCTAAAGTCCACCACCATCTCCTTGGTCTTGGTGATATTGAGACGCAGGTAGTTTGAGTTGCACCATATCACAAAGTCCTGTATCAGTTTCCTATCCTCCTCCTCCTGTCCATTCCTGACACACCCCACCCTTAACTTCTTCCCTACTTCAATTCTTTTCCTAGCGAAAAATACAGTTTGAGTTTTTTCCACTGAAAATCTACATCCCCAATCATAACCCCACTCTACCACTTCATCAATTGCTCCTTGTAGTTTCCTGATTATATGCTCCGTGTTCCTGCCTCTTTTCCACAAGGCCCCATCATCCGCAAACAGTGACCTACCTATATCCACTGGTACCTTTGTGAAGACATCATTGATCATAATGATGAAAAGTAAGGGGCTAATCACACTACCCTGAGGTGTGCCATTTCCCACTATGTACTGTTTTGATAATTCTGAATTTGTCTACCAAACAAAAAATCTTTAATCCAATTAAAAACTCTCCCCCCAACCCCCATCTTGTGCAGTTTAATTAATAATCCTTCCTTCCACATCATATCATAGGCTTTTTCAATTTTCATAAGCTACTGCTTCTTTATTTGCCTGGGCATTTCTTATTTCAGTCTCTAACCTTATCACTGAGTCCATGGAATTCCTTCCCTTCCGAAAACCACTCTGATAACTTGCCAGCATTCCTCTCTTCTCAAGATCATATGATAACCTTTCAGTTATCATCCTTTCCATTACCTTACATATATTTGATGTTAGTGCTATTGGCCTGTAGCTAGTGGGTTTTGACGGATCCTTGCCAGGTTTCCTTATTGGAATTACTACTGCTTCTTTCTATGCACTTGGCAATCTTCCGTCCTCCCACACTCTGTTGTAAAAATGCAGTAACTTCAAGAGCGCTCCTTCTCCTAGATTTTTTAGCATAACGTAGCATATTAGATCTTTCCCTGGTCTCGATCTCTTTATTGCTCTCACCATTTCTGCCAAAGTAAATGGATCATCAATTATATCATCTGTTTCTTCCCTCCTGTTTAACACACCTGGGTATTGACTCATTGTTCTTTCCCTTCTCCTTCTCCCTTCTTCAGACAAATTTTCTGAACTATGTATCTTTACAAATGACTTGGCCATGATCTCAGCCTTATCCCTGCTGGAGACCGCTGTTTCCTCCTCAGATATCATTACTGGATACTTCCAATCCCTTCTATCTCCCCCCATCCTCTTAATCATTCCCCATACCTCTCCCACAGGCGTTGTTCTTCCTATTTTGTTGCAAAAACTCCTCGAACTTGCCCTTTTAGCTTGACGTATAGTTCTTCTCACCACTGCCTGTGCCTTCTTATATTGAATCAAATGCTGCATATTATGGGTTCTTTTAACTAGCCTGATTGCTCTATTTCTGGTTTTTACAGCCTGACAACATTCCTCTGACCACCATGGCACTATTTTTCTATTCATCCTATTTTTACTCCTGGGTATAGATCCTTCTGCTGCCATAACAATTGCTGAAGTTACCTGACTGTTTAATTAATCTATATCTCCAGAAATGTCAATCTTTGTCAATGCTTCTTCACTTAACTTCTGGAACTTACCCCAATCTGCTTTTCCAAACACCCACTTTGGGACTCCCCCACCTGGTCTTATTTCAACTCTTTCACCCACTGAACATAAAACTGGGTAGTGATCACTGCCTACTGTTGAAGCAGTCCAAACTCCCCAGTTACTGATGCCAGCCAAGACATTAGACACTAATGTAATATCTAATACCGACTCAGTTCCCGTTGTTATGTTTATCCTTGTTCCTCTACCATCACTCATACATACCAAATCCCTTTCTTCCATCAAATCTTCAATTACCGTTCCATTTGAATCTGTAATCGGATCCCCCCATATTGTGCTGTGAGCATTGAAATCTGAACACCACACTACTTTGTGTCTATTTTCTCCTTGTATCCTTAGTAGGCTGTCCAAATCCAACCTTTTACATGGATTGTAGTAGTTAATTATAACCACTCCCTCCCCTCTCTCCCATATTTCCACCACTATGTATTCCTGATTGTCTCCTTTTTCCAGTACTCTATACGGTATACCTTGCTTGATTAACATAATACAACCTCCTCCTCCCCCTAGATTTCCATCTTTCCTTATCATTGTATACCCATGTACCACAAAGTCTAAAGCCGGTTTCAACCAAGATTCCTGATTACACACTACATCCGGTTTTACAACCATTTTCTTAATAAATTCCTTAAATTCCTGGCCATTGGCCAGTAAACTCCTTGCATTCCATTGCAAAAGAATCACCATAATGAGTACTAACTAACCTATGACACTTCCTGGCTTGACTGATTAGTGAGGTTCTCCCTCACTTCTTCCCATGTCAGTCCTGCTAACCCTAAATGGTTTACTGCTGCATTGATCACCAGCTGAATTTTGTCACTTTTTGACTTTACCTCTGCCGTACTAATAATGACTCCTGCAATGAATGTTACTAGAGCTTTATTTTCCACATAAATCCTGTCATTTACTCTTCGCTGCATCTCTTGCATCCCTATTGCTCTCTGGTCATTAGGAGCATTTTTCTGTTCTCTTGACATTCTTACAGCTTCTGCATGTGATCTTTCTTTTCACTCTTATTTCTTGAATTTTATTCTCCCGTCTCATAACTTCACACTCACTATACGCCACATTATGAACTCCTCCACAATTACAGCATTTTGGATTTTGGTTGCACTCCTGTTCCGCACTTTCCATGTTCATGATCATCCCCACATCTAGCACATCTCCTCTGCCTTTTACAGTTTTTAGCTATGTGTCCAAACCTTTGACAATTATAGCACCTCAATGGCTTTGGCACAGATACCCTTACTGGGTAAGTCATGAAACCCAGGAACACTTTCCTTGGCATTCATTCTTCTTCAAATTCAATCAATACTATTTCACTTTCCTTTTTCATTCCCTCCTTTATTGTTTTCAGTCTCAGAACATTAATTACTTTCCCCCCTTTGATATTCCTCTTCAGCTCCTCCATGTTTATACTCATTGGTACACCCGTGATCACTCCTTTACAACCACCATTTCATGCTCCCACCTTCCCTGCATATTCCACCTTGCATTTTTCTATCTCTTTTAGCTTGAGTGCTTTCTCAAGTCGTTCCTCATTCGCACATCTTACTAATAGATTGCCATCAGTAAGGACTTTTGCAAATACTATTTCCCCTATCCTATTTGCCAGAGTTTTTGTTAGCACAAACGGGTTAATTATCTTCATGTGTCCTTGCACCTTCTCATTAAACCTAATTATGACAACACCTCCTCTCTGCACTTCTTCATCTTCCTCACTTTCAGAACTTTCTGCATTGTCATTTCTTATTCTTTTATTCCATTTTTCATTCATCCCCTCACTATCTCCTTATTCCCTTTATTTCTCCCTTCACAATAATCCATTTCTCCACAGCTACCTACCTCTGATCCCAAATCCATATCCCGCTCCTTCTCCACTCTCTTTCCCTCAGCCCCTCCTCTCACCTTGTCTGCCATTACCAGACCCAGGCAACCCCCTCCCAGCAATTCCCGCTCCTTCCCGACTCTCTTTCCCTCAACAAGTTCCAAACCACATTCACACATGCACCACCACCTTCCAAACTCTCAGCCCAGCCCACGACCAGCCCAACAATATCGGGAGGTTTCTCTTCGTGAGGGTTTCTGGGTAAAGAGGCAGCCATGGGCGGTATTGCCGGTGTTGTTACGTACAGTCGAAGGAAGTGCGAGCGGATGTATCTCCCAAACATTGCCGAGCTCCACTATGTAAATCCGAGGATTATGAATCCGAACGAAAATATAGTTCCCAGTTAAGCTCGGTTGAAGAGTTTACCTTCCAGTCAGTGAAAATGTCAATTAGTGCTGTATGGAAATAAAACCTTCTGGCAGATTTAGTTCTCTCTGGGTCAATAACGATATGAAACAGCTTTACCTCGATGACGTGACTTCTGGCTTTCAGATCACAAAGGTGCCGCACTCCAATGAGAATAACCACTGCCCTCCACTATATATTCATTGGCATTGCCATCGATGGGTTCATCACTGTCAATCAGCAGATGGGGGGGGGGGTGATCCAAGTAATTAGTAAATCTCCAGGATCGTACATGCAGTAACCAGTGATCTTTGTAGTATTGTGGAACATGCCCAGAACTTGAAATAATCCCAAAGGAGAGAAACAAATTGAGCCAAGTCACAGGTTGATTGAAGTCAGAAACAGCCCATTCTCATAAAGACAGGGATATAGTCAGATAATTTGATGGTCAGTCAGAATGTCTGATCCGTGCCTTGTTAGAAGATGAGTGCATATGGAAACATAGAAGTCTGCAATATAATACAGGCCTTTCTGCCCACAGTGTTGTGCCGTCCATGTAACCTATTCTAGAAACTGCCTCATATTTCCCAACTGCATTGCACTCTGTGTATTCTAAGCTCCATGAAATTATCTGAGTCTCTCAAAAGACTGTATGGTATCTGCCTGTACTGTCATTGCTGGCTGTGTATTCCATACACCTGCTACTCTCTGTGTGGGAAACCTACCTCTGACATCCCCATCGACCCTACTTCCAGGCACCTTAAAACAATGCCCCTTGTGTTTCCCAATTAGATAGATAGATACTTTATTCATCCCCATGGGGAAATTCAACATTTTTTCCAATGTCCCATACACTTGTAGCAAAACTAATTACATACAATACTTAACTCAGTAAAAATATGATATGCATCTAAATCACTCTCTCCAAAAGCATTAATAATAGCTTTTAAAAAGTTCTTAAGTAGTTTACTTAAATACATTAAATACAATCAATCCCGGCACTTTAACATATCTTACTCCTGGCGGTTGAATTGTAAAGCCTAATGGCATTGGGGAGTATTCTGTCTGAGGAGCATTGCATCGATAGCAACCTGTCACTGAAACTGCTTCTCTGTCTCTGGATGGTGCTATGTAGAGGATGTTCAGGGTTTTCCATAATTGACCGTAGCTACTCAGCGCCCTTCGCTTAGCTACCGATGTTATACTCTCCAGTACTTTGCCCACGACAGAGCCCGCCTTCCTTACCAGATTATTAAGACGTGAGGCGTCCCTCTTCTTAATGCTGCCTCCCCAACACGCCACCACAAAGAGGGCGCTCTCCACAACTGACCTATAGAACATCTTCAGCATCTCACTGCAGACATTGAATGACGCCAACCTTCTAAGGAAGTACAGTTGACTCTGTGCCTTCCTGCACAAGGCACAATTCAGCCCCAGGAAAAAGCCTCTGACTGTCCACATGATCAATGCCTCTCATCATCTTATACACATCTATCAGGTCACCTCTCATCCTCCGTCACTCTAAAGTTCACTCAACCTATTCTCTTTCTTTCTTTTTAAATCTTCTTATTAATTTAAACAAAACCATAAGTGAAATATGAATACAAAACGTTTGAGAGTACATAATTAATAGTTTAAATAGACAATCAGATATGTAATAATCAGTATATAAGGCCTCCCAAACTCATAGTATTAATGTAAAAGAATCGAAAAAGAGAAAAAAAAACAAAAAAACTAAAAGAAAACTTAAAAAAAACTAACCAACATGGGCAATTGCATAATGTTAAGTACATACAGTAGTGCCGATAACTCCGAACCTCCATCCAAATAATTAAGGATAATAACAGTAAGGTTTAGGATCAGACCATTTAACTCATATGAAAATGTTGAATAAATGGTCTCCAAGTTTCCTCAAATTTAACTTATGAATCAAAAACCACGCTTCTAATTTTTTCTAAACTCAAACAAGAAGTAGTTTGAGAAAACCACTGAAATACAGTTGGAGGGTTAATTTCTTTCCAATTCAGTAAAATAGATCTTCTAGCCATTAATGTAACAAATGCAATCATTCGTTGAGATGAAGCGGATAGACAATTATTATCTATCATTGGTAAACCAAAAATTGCAGTAAAAGGATGCGGTTGGAAATTGATATTTAAAACTCTTGAAATAATATTAAAAATATCTTTCCAATAATTATGTAAACAAGGACAAGACCAAAACATATGAGTCAATGAAGCAACATCAGAATGACATCTGTCACAGGTTGAATTAACATAAGAATAAAATCGAGCAAGTTTATCTTTAGACATGTGAGCTCTATGTACAACCTTAAATTGTATTAGGGCATGTTTAGCACAAATAGAGGACGAATTTACCAATGATAAAATTTTTTCCTATTGCTCAGTAGATATAGGACAATGCAATTCTTCTTGCCATTCCTTCGTAATTTTTTTGATACATCTGGCTGTACACTCATAATCATATTATAAATGATAGCTACTAAACCCTTTTGACAAGGATTGAGGGCTAAAATTCTTTCTGTAATGTTCAATGGACATTCTTTCAAAAAAGACTTTAATTCATTATACAGAAAATTTCTGACTTGCAAATATCTAAAAAAATGGGTTTTATGTAAATTATATTTATTAGATAGCTGTTCAAAGGACATAATGTTATCATCCAAAAACAGATCACGAAAACATGTTATACCTTTTGTTTTCCATAAAAGAAAAGCTTGATCTATAGATGAAGGTCGAAAGAACTAGTTAGATATTATAGGACATGACAGCATAAACTTATTCAAGCCAAGAAATTTACGAAATTGAAACCAAGTTCGTAATGTATACTTGACTATGGGATTAGTTATCTGTTTATTCATTTTGAATAACGAAAAAGGAAGTGAAGATCCTAAGATTGAGATCAGTGAAAAATCTTGCACAGATTTACATTCCAAATTTACCCATTGTGGGCAAGCAGCTGTAGTCGATTCTTGTATCCAGAATATTAAATACTGTATGTTAACTGCCCAATAGTAAAATCTTAAGTTTGGTAGAGCCAAGCCGCCCTCCTTCTTAGGCTTCTGTAAATATTTTTTGCCTAGTCTAGGATTTTTGTTCTGCCACAAATAAGAAGATATTTTAGAGTCAACCATATCAAAAAAAGATTTAGGAATCAAAATTGGTAATGCTTGAAATAAATATAAAAATTTAGGTAGTATCATCATCTTAATGGCATTAACTCTGCCTACCAAAGACAAACATAGAGGAGACCACCTATTAGCAAGTTGCTTAATTTGATCGATTAAAGGTAGAAAATTAATTTTAAATAAATCTTTATGTTTTCTGGTAATTTTAATACCTAAATAAGTAAAATAATCTGTATCAATTCTATATGGTACATGATTATAAATTGGAACATGCATATTTAATGGAAATAGTTCACTCTTATTAAAATTCAATTTATAACCAGAAAAGTTACTAAATTGAGCGAGCAAAGAAGAAAGAGCAGGAATAGATCTTTCAGGGTCATATATATATATAATAACAAGTCATCCGCATATAATGATACCTTATACGTCATCTCCCCACGGGTAATACCGAAAATATTGGGTGATTCACGAATAGGTATAGCCAAGGGTTCTAAAGCAATGTGAAATAATAAAGGACTTAAAGGACAACCTTGCCTTGTACCACAAAATAGCTGAAAAAAAAGGGGATCTTTGATTATTGGTAAAAACCGAAGCAAAGGGTTTATGGTATATTAATTTAATCCATGATATAAATTTTGAACTAAAATTAAAATGTTGCATTGTATTAAATAAATTTGGCCATTCGACTCTATCAAATGCTTTTTCGGCATCTAAAGAAATGACACATTCTGGTATTTTAGATGAAGAGGTATAAATAATATTAATTAATTTTCTAATATTAAAAGATGAATAGTGATTTTTAATAAATCCAGTCTGATCTTCAGAAATAATTCGAGGTAATATATTTTCTAATCTAATAGCCCAAATTTTACTAAAAATCTTAAAATCCGTATTCAATAAGGATATAGGCCGATAGGATGCGCATTCAGTAGGGTCTTTATCTTTTTTAAGAATTAAAGAAATAGAAGCTTCATAAAAAGATTGTGGAAGTTTGCCTATACTTAATGCATCTTTAAAAATTTTACAAAGCCAAGGAGAAAGTATGGAAGAAAAAGATTTTAAAAATTCTGTAGAAAAACCATCTGGACCAGAAGCTTTACCCGAATTCATTGAAAAAATAGCCTTTTCTATTTCAGACTCCGTAATAGGTGTATCCAAAAATACACTATCCTCAACAGTTACTTTTGGAATATTCAATTTCCTTAAAAATTCATTTATTATAGAAGAGTCCTTAGTATATTCTGATTGATATAAGGGATTATAAAAATCTTGAAAGGCTTTATTTTTCTCTTTGTGATCGCTCGTCAAAGTACCATCTTGTTTACGAATCCTAGTAATCTGTCGTTAATCCAAAGCAATTTTCAATTGGTTAGCTAGTAATTTACCAGACTTATCTCCATATATATAGAATTGGGCTTTTGATTTAATAAACTGACTTTCAATCAAGGAGCATAATAGTAAGCTATGCTCCATTTGAAGTTCCACTCTTTCTTTATAAAGTTCTTTGCTAGGGGTCATTGAATAAATCTTGTCAATTGCTTTGATTTTATCAATTAGTGTTAATATTTTAGAATTAGTTTGTTTCCTAACTCCAGCAGAATATGAAATAATCTGTCCACGAATATATGCCTTAAAAGTATCCCACAAAGTTCCACTAGAGATCTCTGCTGCAGAATTTGTTGAGAAAAACAAATCAATTTGCTGTTTAATAAAGTTGACAAAGTCAGAATCCTGCAATGAAACAGGATTAAACCTCCAACCTTTAGTATTAATATATGAATCTGTCATCTTAATAGATAACTTCAAAGGTGCATGATCAGATATGGTAATAGAGTCATATTTACAATCCATAACATCTGTAAGTAAATGGTGATCAATGAAAAAGTAATCAATTCTTGAGTAATTATGGTAAACATGGGAAAAGTATGAAAACTCTTTGTCATTAGGGTGTAAAACACACCAAATTTCACAAATAGCTGAATCAATCATAAAAGAGTTAATGAGAGAAGCCGATTTATTCGGAAGAGTTTGGGTGGGCTTGGATCTATCCATCAAAGGGTTTAAACAACAGTTAAAATCCCCACCCATTATCAATCTATATTGATTCAAATTAGGAAAGGATGTAAATAAACATTTAAAAAATTCAAGACAATCAGTATTTGGAGCATAAACATTAACTAAAACAACTTTTTGATTAAAAAGTAGACCAGTAATAAGCAAAAATCTACCTTGCGGATCTGAAATTGTTTCATGATGTATAAAAGAAGTTGATGAATGTATAAAAATGGAAACACCTCTTTCTTTGGCTTGCGAATTTGAGTGATACTGTTGGTCCTTCCAAAACCTAAACAACCGTTGACTATCCACCTTCCTTACATGAGTCTCTTGTACAAAAATAACATTAGCATTCATTCTATGGAATACATTGACTGTTTTTTTCCATTTGATCGGATGATTTAAACCATTAGTATTCCAAGAAACAAAGTTAATAGTCCTATCCATATTGACAATATCTATTACAGTTAACACATAAGTTTGAAAAAGAAGTGAGCTCATGAACCCGGAAGAAGGAAGTAAGTTCAGAGAGAAACCGGAAGTCAAGGCACTGCGACCATTTTTGTAGTTTCATATAAACCCATGAAATAAAACTAAGCAGAAAGCAAGCAAAAAGAAAAGAAAAAAGAAAAATCCCCCTCCCTCCACCCTCGAAACCCCAGGAAAAAAGCCAAAAAGAGGCAAGCAAGCAATCTAATACTAAAATTACCCCCGTGTCTCAAGACGGCAACTCAGACACAACAAAGTTTGAAAAAAAATACAAACAACCCACATTATAAGAGAGGGTTGGTGTAACAAAAGTTAAAATATAAAATTAGTATTATAAATGTATATAAACAAAAGGGTTAAAAAAGAATTAAAATGATAAAACCCATAAATAACTAATACTGGATTGGTATTTTAAATGAAAGTTTAAAACTTTCAAACACATCAAAACAGATATGACGTTCCAAGCACTAAAGTCTGTCGGGAAGAAGAAACGACATTTTATTTTTAAAAAAATCTTAATATTTAAATGTTAAGAGTATAAAAAAGCGTATATCAGCTTAAAAAGAAAAGCAAAAAGGAAAAAAAACCCCTAATAAGTTATTTTCAACGCTAATAGATTAATAATACGGAAAAATAATAAAGTCAAAATAAACCCAGCAAAAAGAGCTTTAACCGTATATAAGAAATACATGTAAGCCATACCCAAAAAAAAACCAAACATCATTCTGTAACAGATCCAAATCTATAGGCTAAATTACATTAGTCAGCCCGATAGAATGTCATTGTTCCAGGAAACTTTGAGCATCCGCTGGAGATTTAAACAGCCGAAAAGTTCCGTCCTCAAGAGTGACTCTCAAGTGTGCTGGAAATAACAGCACTTGCTTGCAGCCTTTCTGGTGAAATTTCGACATAACCAATCTAAAAGCCATTCTTGCCCTTAAGACTTCAGGGCTATAATCTTTCAGAATACGAAATTTAAACTCTTGATAGCTGATCATACCCTTTTTCCGATCCGCCCGAATCAAACGTTCTTTGGTATGAGGGTAATGGATCCGGAGAATTACATGTCGTGGTTTCAAACTTGAATCAGACCGAAAACAGGAGACACGGTGTGCCCGATCGATTACCGGGAGAGAGTCCAGTACCTTTGGACCCAAGACATCCATTAGAAATTTAGAGAAGAAACCGGTAAGATCACCGCTCTCAAATTTTTCCGGAATCCCAATTAACCGAAGATTTTGTCTTCGAGAGCGATTTTCAAAATCAGTAATTTTAACTTTATAACGATCCATCTGTTGAGAAGTCGAAGTTTGCTCTTCTTGTATTTTTTCAATTATACGATCTTTCTTGCGAGCGGCTTCTTCAAGAGCCAAAATACTTACTTGTTTTTGTGATTCCAGTGTAAGTGTCTGGAGCTTTTGTTCAACCAGCTTCAAATGCTCATCAAACCGAAAAAGCTTTACGGTTATTTTTCTCTCCAGTTCTTCAAATTTGTCTTCTATAAGCTTCACAATTGTTTCTAAAGTTATCGGTTCTTTAGTCTGTTTTGATTCTTTTGCTCGAGACATTTCAGCAAGTTGAGAATAATTCAAATAATTAAAAAGAAAAATTCTGTATGTTTAGACCCCTTTAGAATAAGTATAAGAAGATCCTTTAAGGGGTGTTTGTAGGTTAAAAAGACGTAAAAGGTTTGGAGCAAAGCCTAGAAGTGGTTTATTCCATGAGCGCCATCTTGAGACGTCAACCTATTCTCATAAGGCATGTTCTCCAATCCATGCAACATCCTTGTAAATCTCCTCTGCAGTCTTTCTATAGTATCCACATCCTTCCTGTAATGAGGTAATAGAATACTCTAAGTGGGGTATAAATCAGGTTTTATATAGCTGCAACATTACCTCACCACTCGTGAACTCAGTTCCATGGTTGATGAAGGCCTTCTTAACAACAATGTCAATCAGCGCTGCAGCTTTAAGTGTAAAATTGACATGGACCCCAAGATCTCACTGATCCTCCACACTGCCAAGAGTCCTAACATAATATGGCATTCTGTCTTCAAATCTGATGTACCGAAATAAACCACAGCACACTTGTCTGGGCTGAACTCCATCTGCCAGTTCTGCATCCTATCGATGTCCTGCTGCAACCTCTGGAGAACTGTCCAGACTATTCACAAAACCCTCAGCTTTTGTGTCATCATCAAACTTACTGACTCACCCTTCTACTTACTCATCAAGACCATTTATAAAGATCACAAAGAGAAGGAGTTTCAGAACACATCCCTGCGGAACACCACTGGTCACCGTCCTCCATGCAGAATACGAACCATCTACAGCCACCTTTTGGCTTCTGTGGGCAAGCCAATCCTGGATCCACAAAGCAAGGTCTACTTGGATCCTTGCGTCATTACTTTCTGAATGAGCCTCGCATGAGGAATCTTATCAAAAGTCTCACTGAAAGCCATGCACACTACATCCAATGCTCTACCTTCATCAGTGTGTTTTGTTACATCCTCAAAGAAATCAATCAGGTTCATAAGGCACGATCTGCCCTAGACAGAGCCACGCTGACTATCCCACATCAGATGATGCTTCTCCAAATGCTCAGAAATGCTGCCTCTCAGGAGCTTCTCCAACAGCATGCCCTCCTCTGAGGTAAGAACCACTGGTCTGTAATTTCCTGGCTTATCTGGCTTACCTGAAAAGAGAACAATGTCTCCTCATCCTCTGGTACTTTTCCCCTCCCTACTGATGGTGCAAAGATCATTACCAGACGTCCAGCATTTTCCTCCCTCACTTCCCACGGTAGCCTGGGGTATATCTCAAGATGACTACCCCCAACTTGAGTTGAAATTGGTAAAATTGTGATGCCAGAGCTCTCATTCAGAGGAGAACATATAGAAACGTGTAAAATTATGAAAAGAATAGATAAAATAGAGGTAGGAAAGTTGTTTCCACTGGTAGATGAGGCTAGAACTAGAGGACGTCGCCTCAAGATTTGGTTGAAATTGGGATGGAAATGAGGAGGAACTGTTTTTCCCAGAGGGTGGTGAATCTGTGGATTTCTCTGCTCAATGAAGGAGTGGAGACTACCTCAGTGAATATATTTAAGACCAGGTTGGATAGATTTTGGCATAGTAGGGGAATTAAGGGTTATGGGGAAAAGGCAGGTAGGTGGAGATGTCCATTGCCAGATCAGCCACGTTCTTATTAAATGGTGGAGCAGACTCGACGGGCCAGATGGCCGACTCCTGCTCCTATTTCTTATGTTCTTACCACAGACTATAATCTCTCCTGAAATACTGTCCTTCACCCATTCATGTCTTTTGCAAATATTTTTACAGGTTTGAAATGACAGAACACTTGTGCACGGGAATCTCAAACACAACAACACATCAGTTTTGCTGACTCTGGATATTTAAGGAGTGACCAAATATTTTCTTTGCGACACCAACACATCTGTTGTTGATCCACGGAGATGAAGAATTATCTCATACCAGCTGGTAATGTGTTCTGTCACTGAAATGAAGTTTTCTGTTGTAACTCAGTGAAATCCAATGGAACTGGGGTGCTGAGAACACATCAGCATTTGTTCACTGGAGATCAGTTCTTCAGCTGCTTTGATTGTACAAGGGATTCAAACATCTGACTTTCTGAATTGACAGAGAATTGATCGCAGTGAGATATCATTCTCCTTCTCTCAGTGTGGGAGGGGATTCACTCACAGCCTACCCACAGACACGCCAGTGAGTTCACAGTGGGGAGAGGCCATTCACCTGCTCTGTGTGAGGGAGGGGAACTACTCAGTCATCCAGTCTGAAGATACATCAGCAAGTTCACACCTTAGTGAGATGCTCCACCTGTTCTGACTGTGGGAAGCAATTCGTTCCATTGTCGATGCTGAAGATATATCCTAAAGTTCACCAGTGAGTGGACATTGACCTGCTCGGATGGTGGGAAGACATTCACACGCTCAACCAGACCACAGTGACACCAATCAGTTCACACCGGTTAGAAGCCATTCACCTGCTCTGAATAGGGGAACGGGTTCACTCAATCATCTCAACTGAATGAACAGCAGCGAGTTCACACCGAGAAGAGGCCATTCACCTGCTCAGACTGTGGGAAGAGATTCACTCACTCGTCCACACTACATAGACACCAGCGAGTTCACACTGGGGAGAGGCCATTCACCTGCTCAGATTCTGGGAAGAGATTCACTCACTCGTCCAACCTACAGAGACACCAGCGAGTTCACACTGGGGAGAGGCCATTCACCTGCTCAGACTGTGGGAAGGCATTCACTCAGTCAAATCACCAGCTGCAACATCAGTTAGTTCACACTAGGGAGATGCCATTCACAAGCTCAGACTGTGGGAAGGGATTCACCCAGTCATCTCAACTGAAGTCACATCAGCGAGTCCACACTGGGGAGAAGCCATTCACTTGCTCTGAATGTGGGAAAGGATTTGCTCGGTCATCTGAACTGAAGGTACATCAGCGAGTTCACACTGGGGAGAGGCCATTCACCTGCTCAGACTGTGGGAAGGGATTCACTCACTCGTCCAACCTACACAGACACCAGCGAGTTCACACTGGGGAGAAGCCATTTATCTGCTCTGAATGTGGGAAGGTATTTGCTCAGTCATCTGAACGGAAGTCCCATCAGCGAGTCCACACTGGGGAGAAGCCGTTCACTTGCTCAGAATGTGGGAAAAGATTCGTTCGGTCATCTGTACTGAAGTTACATCAGCGAGTTCACACTCGGGAGATGCCGTTCACCTGCTCAGACTGTGGGAAGGGATTCACTCACTCGTCCAACCTACAGAGACATCAGCGAGTCCACACTGGGGAGAAGCCATTCACCTGCTCTGAATGTGGGAAAGGATTCGCTCAGTCTTCTGAACTGAAGTCACATCAGCGAGTCCACACTGGGGAGAAGCCGTTCACTTGCTCAGAATGTGGGAAAGGATTTGTTCGGTCATTTGAACTGAAGTTACATCAGCGAGTTCACACTCGGGAGATGCCATTCACCTGCTCTGACTGTGGGAAGGGATTCACTCACTCGTCCAACCTACACAGACACCAGCGAGTTCACACTGGAGAGAAGCCATTCACGTGCTCTGAATGTGGGAAACGATTCGCCCAGTCATCTCAACTGAAGTTACATCAGAGAGTCCACACTGGAGAGAAGCCATTCATATGCTCTGAATGTGGGAAGGGATTTGCTCAGTCATCTGAACTGAAGGTACATCAGCGAGTTCACACTGGTGAGAGGCCGTTCAGCTGCTCAGAATGTGGGAAAGGATTCATTCGTTCATCTCAACTCCTGAGACACCAGCAAATTCACACTGGGGAAAAACCATTCATCTGCTCAGAATGTGGGAAGGGATTCACCGATTCAGTTCATCTGAAAGAACATCAGTTTGTTCACACTGTGGAGAGGCCGTTCACCTGCTCAGACTGTGGGAAAGGATTCACTCGGCGTTTTAGTCTATTAACGCACCAGTTAGATCACAGTGAGGAGAAACCATTCACATGCTCTGAATGTGGGAAAGGATTCACCCAGTCATCTCAACTGAAGGAGCATCGGCGAATCCACACTGGGGAGAAGCCGTTCGTCTGCTCTGAATGTGGGAAGGGATTTACTCAGTCATCTCAACTGAAGTTACATCAGCGAGTTCACACTGGCGAGAGGCCATTCATCTGCTCTGAATGTGGGAAAGGATTCAGTCGTTCTTCTCAGCTCTTGAGACACCAGCGAATTCACACTGGGGAGAAGCCATTCATCTGCTCAGAATGTGGGAAGGGATTCACCGATTCAGCTCAGCTGAAAGAACATCAGCTTGTTCACACTGGGGAGAGGCCGTTCACCTGCTCTGAATGTGGGAAAGGATTCAGTCGTTCATCTCAGCTCTCGAGACATCAGCAAATTCACACTGGGGATAAACCATTCTGAGGAAATGCGGATATATAAAAAATCATTTTGAACCCAAGTAACCTCTAGCTAAAAGAATAATTGGGACTGAACAGGAATTTTTGAACTAAAGTAAACTCTGTCTTCAGCAGTTAAGAAAGTAAGCAGCTTATACTGGTTTCCATTTAATTGTCAGAGGGACATTGAGAATTTGATAATATATATTGTACCCATGTTTGAGTAAGGACTCATCGATAAGGACAGCAATGAACATCTGCCTGGAATGAAGTCAGGACCTTGCAAAGGGAATAGCTGATAAGGACTGGACTGTATATCCATCTATATTCAAACCTTGAGTTAGTGCACTCTGTTATCTAAGACATTAAGTTTTGCACCAACAGACTTGGTGGGTGTACCAGTTCTAATAGCAGCTTGCAACAGTGACGTATGGGACTTACTATGTATGAATATACTGCTGTAACCTGACTGAGAGAGTCCACTTGTCAGATGGTTGGCAGCACTGACATGCCTTCCCTTTGTTCACTGGGTCTCAAACTCTTGCAAGAGAATCCAATAAACTGTGGTGCCGAGAGGAAACTGGTCTCCCGAGTTTTATTCAGATTCGACTTTAACATTGGGCGTCACGAACAGGATCCCAATACAGAGAGTGCGAAGCAGACAGACTGAGTAAGCGGCCGGACCACTCCGGGGACTGCGGAGACCGACCGGGCGCCCAACGGGTATTTCACCTTTTGTCGCTCTCCGGTAGTTCCTTTGGAGGCACGGTTCCTCGCCGAGGGCTGCTTGCATACCTTGACAGGATCGGGAAAGTATCTGTCGGAAGACTTGTAGAAGCTAGGCAAATGTTATTAATTGAGTAGGAGTCGGATCCTGGTAAATATATTAACTGAGCAGAAGAAGGTACCAGGTAAATTTTACTAACTGGGCAGGAGACAGACGTGCTGGGTAAATTTATCAATTCAGCAGGTGGTGCCTGCTGGGTAAATTTATCTGATTGTTAATTGAGCAGGAGGCTTTGTGCCGGGTAAATTACTTAGAGGGCATGGAGTCGAGTGATACGAGTGGGCCGAGAGCAGCCCTACACAATGTGTGTGAGAGTTTTCCAGACAAGGAAAAAGATTTGTGAATGTTGACCGCAGCGCTGAATAAAAAGATTGGGGGGGGGGGGGGGAATGTGGCCACTGAGCGGGAGCCTGCGATATCACCTCTTGAGAACAAGCAGTAAATTTGATATGGAAGATGAACTGTGGGAAGAAGTGGAAATTGTTGAAAAGGCAATGGAAGGATAAGGCAGATGCAAAGTGGAACAGTACATGATTAGCAAGTTGGAGGGATAATGCGTGTGACAAAGGGAGAGAGGTACATACTGTAGAAGACGCTAAAGGCGGAGTGTGAATGGGTGAATGGGCGCCGAAAACGAGAGCAGGAAAAACAACGTCAGCACACCAAGGCCGGCCTAGATAGGAGAGAAGGGCAGGAACGTCAGTCTAAAGTTCGAACTGACAGGGAAACAAGGGCTCCCGAACCCATGTCTGGGATACAGATCCTGTTTGAGGACGGTGACCGTGATGAGGAGTGGGCACCCACCGTACCCCTCCCCACCTTACCAGGGGCCGAGTGCACCCAGTGCTCCCGAACCCCAATCCTCCCAGTACTCAGATACGGTGACCACTCGGGTAAAGCAGCGGCAGCGGGGAAGGGGAGGCTCTCTATACCCTCAGATCCAGAAAGGGAATACCGAGGATTATTACGAGACAGGGAGGGAAGAATCCACTGAAACCCCAGAGTTAATGGCTCCACAGAGACAATTGCCCACCCGAATGCTGCCTAATCCATGAGCAGCGGAGGAGGGACAGCTCTCAGTGATTCCTGTGTACGCACCCTGGAAGCCTCAAGAAATGATAGTGATCATGAATCCGGCCCCAGATAGAAAAGAAAACCCAGCACAGATTGCTCGGTATGTCCGCAGTACTATACAAATGTATAATGTGACCCCGCAAGATTCATTCGGTCTCTGCTGCATGATTCTCTCAGCTGATGAGGGGCGGGAATGGAAGGCAGAATTAAGATACCAAACCTATCAGGAGTTACAGGTGGGAATCCATGATGAGAATGAACAGACAGACCAGATTATTCAAGCCCTGGAGAGGGATCTCCAACAACCTGTAAACATCACTAAAGTACTTGAATCCAAACGTAACCCTGGGGAATTGGGACCAGATTTTCGGAGAGAGTTGTAGCCCGCTACGCACTCTCGCAGGAGACCAAACCTCTAATAATGGCACGGAACGCACATGGAATTCCAGGGGGACCCAGTGTGAGGTTTCATTTACAGCCACCACCAGTCTGGGGTGTAATCTAGCAGAGTGAGACTGGCTCTGTCCATTGGAAGTGGAGATTCTATACACGTTCTAGCGAACAACCGACAGCTTCCCCAGTTACCGAAACCCCCTCCAGTGGTGGGCACTGAATCTGGACTCCACTGCGTTCGGACCCTCTCTGCCGGAGGCAGACCCTCATGTGACCCCTACGTGGTGCTCAACTGAGGAAAGCCGATATTATGCACCCCTCGAGGGACAGAAGTTCAAAGTCACCGTGACTGGAGAGGCTAAAGGAAAAGAGAGCAGTGCATTACTGGCCGAAATTCCTGGTTTCCTTTGGTGACAGACAGGATTGGTGCTTCCCCATACCACCATTAGGATTTGCCCTGGGTTCAAGCTAAAGAGCGTGGGTTTCTTGCCTACACCCTGATGAAACAAGCCTCTAGCACCAAGGGAGACTGGCCGGACATGGCTGCGGGCCAACTCCGATACTGGAAGGATTCAAAGGTGAAGACGGGAGATCTGGTGAGACACTCTTTTAATATTGACCAAACCCAAGACATTGTACCACATCTCCGGATGATTTCAGTCCATGAAGTCGGCCGCACCAAATTCACCCCCCTGTTTGGATCACCGTGAACGAAGGACAGACTCTCCCACCCTTCCGCATTACCCCCTCAAGCCCGAGGCAACGTTTTATGAGGATGGAAGGTCTCTGGTAATCCAGCGAGGAAACGATGTCCTGGCTATGTGATAATGACAGACAGTGACGTAAGCCTCTTTCCCAGAAGGCTGAGCTGCTCACTCTGACTCGTGCCTGTATCCTAGCAACAGATTTAAGTGAGAACTTTTACACAGACTCCCGTTATGCACGGACTACGGAGCTTTGAAGCGTTTCCTGACTTGTTTTGACTACCCCATTTTAACGTACCTTTGCAAACAACTTACTCAGCACCCTACAGCTACCTCGAGTTTTGGCTATTATGGAATGTGCAGCCCATACTGGGGAATCTGATGAGATATCTATTGGTAATGCCAGGGCTGATGCAGCAGCTAGACAGACAGCCTCGAATTCCACACGTTTAGACACCTCGGGAACCCAGCAAGCTCCTATTAGACACAATCGAAGGACGGGCATGCCAGACATGGGGGAGATACGTACGTTTCAGGAGGACGCCCCTGAAGGAGAGCGCGAACTATGGTCCCACATGGTTTGCCACCTTGAACCTCAGAGCAATTTATGGGTGACCTCTGCAGGTCAGGTCTGTGTTCCCTCTGTGTTCTTACCTATTTTGATAGATTATGTACATAATTGTACACGCCTGGGCAAGGAGGGAATGGTTGAATGGTTAATACATTATTACAATCTTGCTGACACCCTGATTTCCAGAAAGCAGCTGCAAAGCGTGCACACGCCCAGCTAATCCACAGCCACTTCCAGGACAGCGGCGATACGAGGCACATGTGGAAGGGCATCCAGGACATCACCAATTACAGGACAACATCACCTGTAGACCAGCTAGCAGGTGTTCTCACTGACATCTTCAACATCTCCCTGAGCAGCGCCACCGTTCCAACGCCACCAAGGCGTTTCAAGGCCGCCACCATCGTCCCCGTGCCGAAGAAGTCTTCAGTGTCCTGCCTGAATGACTACCGTCCCGTTGCACTCACATCCATCATCATGAAGTGTTTCGAGAGGCTCGTCATGAGGCATATCAAGACCCTGCTGCCCCCCTCACTGGACCCCCTGCAGTTTGCGTGCCGTCCCAACCGCTCAACAGATGCTGCCATTGCTACCTCCCTCCACCTGGCCCTAACCCACCTGGACAGAAAAGACACATGCGTTCAAATGCTGTTCATAGACATCAGTTCAGCATTCAACACAATCATCCCTCAGAAACTGATTGGAAAGCTGAGCCTACTGGGCCTGAACACCTCCCTCTGCAACTGGATCCTAGACTTCCTGACTGGGAGACCTCAGTCAGTCCGGATCCGGAGCAGCAACTCCAACACCATCACACTGAGCACGGGGGCTCCCCAGGGTTGCGTGCTCAGTCCACTGCTGTTCACTCTGCTGACCCACGACTGTGCTGCAACACACAGCTCGAACCATATCATCAAGTTCGCCGATGACACGACCGTGGTGGGTCTCATCATCAAGAACGACGAGTCAGCTTACAGAGAGGAGGTGCAGCGGCTAACGGACTGGTGCAGAGCCAACAACCTGTCTCTTCATGTGAACAAAAACAAAAGAGATGGTTGTTGACTTCAGGAGGGCACGGAGCGACCACTCCCCACTGAACATCGACGGCTCCTCGGTAGAGATCGTAAAGAGCACCAAATTTCTCCCACCCCCATCCTCATCACATTCTACAGGGGTTGTATTGAGAGCATCCTGAGCAGCTGCATCACTGCCTGGTTCAGAAACTGCACCATCTCGGATCGCAAGACCCTGCAGCAGATAGTGAGGTCAGCTGAAAAGATCATCGGGTTCTCTCTTCCCGCCATCACGGACATTTACAGTACACGCTCCATCCGCAAAGGAAAAAACATTATGAAAGACCCCATACACCCCTCATACAATCTCTTCTCCCTCCTGCCGTCTGGGAAAAGGCTCCGAAGCATTCGGGCTCTCACGACCAGACGGTGTAATAGTTTCTTCCCCCAAGCCATCAGTCTCCTCAATACCCGAAGCCTGGACTGACACCTTACCCTATTGTCCTGTTTATTATTTATTTTAATGCTGCACTGTTTTTGTGCACTTTATGCAGTCCTGTGTAGGTCTGTAGTTTAGTGTAGCTTTCTTTGTGTAGTTTTTACGTAGTTCAGTCTAGTTTTTGTACTGTGTGATGTAACACCATGGTCCTGAAAAACGTTGCTCATTTTAACTATGTACTGTACCAGCAGTTATGGTCGAAATGACAATAAAAGTGACTTGACTTGACTTGAAGAGCGAGCCAAAGCATGTTTAATTTGTAAAAGGATGAATGCTGGGAAGAAAGTGTCTTTTGTTTCCGGAACTACCCCCTTGTCTGGCGGGCCTTTTTTCTTGTTTACAGCTTGGTTTTATAGAATTTCTTAGAGTACATTGTTATCCGTATTGCTTAGTGACAGTAGATGCATTTAGCAGATGAATTGAAGCTGTTCCTACAACTAATAATACCACTATGACTGTTGTGAAAATATTTCTAAAATAAATAATTCCTCGCTGTGGACTTCCAGAAATGATAAACTCGGTCAATGGGCCACATTTTGTAGCCAAAATAAATGAGGAAGTCTGTAAAGAACTTGCTATAAAACAGCAGTTCCACTGCACCTGCCTTCCGAAAGCAGCCGGCATAGTGGAACCAGCCAATAGTACCGTGAATGATCAGCTGGCCAAACTTACACCAGAAACTGGACTGACCTGGTTGAAGGTTTTACCCTTAGCCCGAGGTTGCCGACATCATGCCCCACAATGTGACGTCATTGATCTATGTTCCCACCTTTGTCTGTTGAAGTTTTACTGATAAAGCTAGAATTTGTCTGTAAGTAAAGCCTGTGATTTAGTGTACACTCTTATCTAATTAATTAAGTTTTGCTGTAACTGATTTGGTGGGAATATCCATGGAACCGACTGTTATTTGTTCCGCCAGTTCTATAAATTGTCATGTTTCTGAGTGTTAGACAGAAAGCTCGTTGCGAGCTGCCGGGGAGAGAGAGAGAGAGAGAGATACTCAGTCTTCCTGATGATCGGCTCCGAGTCCTTTCTCGCCGGCTGAGTTCGAACAAATAAACGGGTGAAAGATTAAATAAAGACTTGTTTGTGGTGTAGTTATTTGGTCTGGTAAATTTCAGTTTACACTCACATCCAAGACTTCCATCCGGACCATCGGGACAAGCCTGGAGGATCGCCTGGAGGCTCCCGCTGAAGGGGGGGGAGGGGGGGTTCGGTACTATCATGGACCCGTCTGGCAATTCCCCATCTTGCTATTACCTCCTTAATTGGGCATTAATCCCCTCGTCTGATTTCCGATCATTCTCAGTTCCACTAATTACAGAACACATGGTTCTCATTAGCGAAAACAGGGTAAAACTCGGGCGTCACGGCCATGCTTTTCCAGTTCGTTGTTCGACTCTAGTGTGAGTAAACCTCGTTTCCTGATTCCTCAGGACTGTCAGTTCTAAGCTCCGCATCATTTCCTGGATACTCTACGTAAACACTGTCTCCGTGTAAAGACTCTGCTGGATACCGGTTCCCCGTTCGCCACGGTGCTAACGCCTCACAACTCTGCCTCCGCGCCTCTGTCCTGCGCTAGGGTTCATCCTCAGCCTCGTCCTTGCAACCATAGCAGGGAGATAAAATAAACAACAACACTAAAATAAACACAATAACAACGTTACCCAAGGAGCTGATTATTGGTTTCAGGAGGAAGAAACCAGAGGTTCAGACACCAGACTACATCGGAGGTGAAGAAAGTCAGGAACTTTCTGTGCATCTGGTTTTCGGTGCGGTGTATTTGGTAGAATCAAGAGCTTCGATGCGATCAGTCA
Organism: Hemitrygon akajei; assembly: GCF_048418815.1. Lineage (NCBI taxonomy): Eukaryota > Metazoa > Chordata > Chondrichthyes > Myliobatiformes > Dasyatidae > Hemitrygon > Hemitrygon akajei. Next base: position 84,703 of record NW_027331987.1, read on the forward strand.
CTTCTCCTACCCCCGAGAATACAACGTTATTTAGCGATGCTTGATTGTACAGAGAAGCTTCACTCACCAACTTAATTTCTGATAAGAACTCCACGGAGTCAGACTGCTAAACATGTCCATTTACAGGTCAAATGAGAGTTTCGTTTGCCAGACATTTTAAACAGGTTTTCGTAAAGAGCCGCGCGCTTCCTAAGCGAAGCAACATTACAAATATTATTTACATCAATAGAATCAAACCAATCGGGAATAAAGCTGTAGTGATAGTCATTAAATGTTCTTTATTTGATAAGCCATTCAATCCTGGAATCATTTTAGTAACCGCCTTTGAATCGTCTCCAGTTTCAGCACATCCTTCCAAAGATAAGCGGCTCTTATCTTAGAATTACCATGGTTCTAGATTGGGTATAAGCACCAAACCTCAGTGAAAGACAAGCCTGCTTGCATTTACACGCCGCAGCTACATAACAACCCAGCGAAGTCAGCTGCTAAGCATGTCCATTTATGGGTCAGACGATAGTATCGTTATTAAACTTTCGTTTATGTAAGGGACAACGCTTTTCCAGAACGGAAAGGCATTCGAAAAGCACCAATGCAATGGATGTTACAATCATTCTAGCTCACTTTACCCGTCACGGGCTTTCCATGTTCTCGACATATTGCTCAGGTTCTCAACGAGAAAGTCCACTCGTGTGCCAGAAACCGCTAATCTGTGAATTGTAATGGACCTGTAGCAATGGAAGAAAAATCACACCAGCATCACGTGGGTGGTTGGCATTTTTCAATGCAGTCTCTGCTCACGTGAAGATCTCATTAGCGAGTCTTCATTCGTTGGCACATCTGCCCAAGTTAATTGAGTTAATTTTACTGAACGAACCGGTAATGACAGGTTATTTACGTTCTCTCACCAGACTACATGAAAATATGGTTAAGTTCCCGGAAATCTGAATGATATCACCATTTATTTGAACTCCCAACAAACTTTACAATCGGACATGCGTTTTATCTACAGAGCCGACCACTTAATCTGAGCAGATGTTTGAGTCCATACGTCAATTGCTCCTTGAATTTCCTCTGTGACAGAGTATAGATACACGTGTTGGTGCAGATACAGAGAAATTGCAACATCAACCCAAACTGTTGCAGGATATATGTCGGGGTGTTCAAATATCTGTCAGTGTAAGAATAATTCTGAACTTGCCAGTTCATAGTATATACAATATAGGGGATCCACAACAATATGAAATTGGCTGACAGAGCGAACAACAAAATTATTGACTTTCTCCGGTTCTCCACCTCTGGATCATTCTTTTTCTTTCTGCTGTTCCTAAGCCCCCGGCGAACTCTGTTTGCCGCGATAATATGACTGACCGTTAAAGCATTAAAAAGTAGAATCAAACCGATCGGCAATAAAGGTGTAGTGATAGTGTTAAACAACTGGAATGCTTTCAACGCTGGTAATGTTAGGTAATCCATTGTCAAAATGCATCGCCAGGGAGAACGGAAAATCGGAAGGGTCAGTATTACAGCTGAACATAGGGGACTATGGAGCCTTGAGGGAGGAGCTGGCCAAAGTTGACTGGAAGGATACCCTAGCAGGGATGACAATGAAACAACAATGGCAGCTATTACTGGGAATAATACAGAAGCTGCAGGATCAGTTCATTCCAAAGAGGAAGGAAGATTCTAAGGGGAGTAAGGGGCGAACGTGGCTGACAAGGGAAGTCAAGGACAGTATAAAATTAAAGGAGAAGAAGTATAACATAGCAAAGATGAGTGGGAAGCCAGAAAATTGGGAAACTTTTAAAGAGCAACAGAGGATAACCAAAAAGGCAATGCAGGTAGCAAACATGAGGTACGAAGGTAAGCTGGCCAAGAATATAAAGGAGGATAGAAAAAGCTTCTTTAGTTATATGAACAGGAAAAACAATAGTTAAGACCAAAGTTGGGCCCTTGAAGACAGAAATGGGTGAATTTATGCTGGGGAACAAGGAAATGGCAGACGAGTTGAACAGGTACTTTGGATCTGTCTTCACTAGGGAAGACACAGACAGTTCTAACAGCGGTCAGAGGACCTAGGGTACCGGAGGTACTGAAGGAAATACAGATTGGGCAGAAAATGTTGGGTACACTGATGGGACTGAAGGCTGATAAATTCCCAGGGCCTGGTGGTACTTCAGTTCCCAGGGTACTTAAAGAGATGGATCTGGAAATCATGGTCGCATGGGTAATCATTTCCCAATGTTCTATAGATTTAGGATCAGTTCCTGAGGATTGGAGGGTAGCTAATTTTATCCCAGTTTTTAAGAAAGGATAGAGAGGGAAAACAAGGAATTATAGACCAGTTAGCCTGACATCAGTGGTGGGGAAGATACAGGAGACAACTATAAAAGATGAAATAGCGGTACATTTGGATAGCAGTAACAGGATCGGTCCGAGTTAGCATGGATTCACATTGGGTTAGTAAATGTGCATCTGACTCGCCCCGCGCCGTCTTGTGGGAAAGTATGCCGCTGAATTTGGTGACCGGAATGGGAATAGATGGACATATCAGCAGACGAATGTGTGGGCTGCATTCCGGAGGTGTTCTTTGGCATCTGGCGGGAAGAATGAGGTTCTGACTCTCTTGGACGGTTTTTTTGCCCCTCCCGACACACTCACTATCTTAACGCCCCGGACTGCCGGTCAATGGGACAATCCGCTCGGGAATAACACCTGGGAGTTCAGGTGGTGAATCTGCAGAGCTGGAGCCCGGACTGGAAACTCTGCCGCCGCCTCTGGCGACTACTCAGGATGCGGCGCCTTTAATCAACTGAAGCATCGAAGTGACGGGATATTTCACCGCGCTGATCGCCTGCTCCCTGAATTTCGACTGTGTCACCGCGTAAATAAATGTGTTCGTGCAGCAGCTGAAATCCATCAGGAAAAAACCAGACTAAGTGGAAGATCCATTCAGAATCATTGAAATCGATTCCTGTTTCTGATATATGATAATGTATGAAATTTACAACCATTGTCATCCACAGGAGGATGAAGCTGCCGGAGAGAGTGAAGAGTAAAACCACAGACCTCCTCCTGCTCTCCATCTCCGGGTCACTGCGGTTCTCCCCCTTGCTCTGACCCTTCAGCCCCTTACGGACCCGACTGGCCACTAAAATGTGCCTGACTGTCAGAGCGTTGAGCAGCAGGATCCCAGCGAAAGGGAGGAACGGAGTTAAAACCGTATCCAGCCATATCCAACACATCAGGGGTCAGTGTATGGGGAGAAAGGGGTAAAACAAGAACGGACGGAATTATATCGACATGAATTAGAATGGAAACATAAAAGTGCTGGGTTTATGGGAGAAACAAGGAGGGAAGGAATTATATCGCCATGACTTACTATACTTAATTATACCTTTTGTCCTGTTGCAAATCATGCTTCCGGATCCTGTAGGTTTTTCCATTATGAAACGGTTGAACACAGGTGAAGCATATCAGGAAATAAATCATGAAGGCTTCATTGCAATTTTGGGGGGCTTGACTGATATCATTGATCCGCTTTCTTAATCAGGGCTGTAACCTTAATTGAATTCGCAGTATTGTGTTTCATTATGTATAATCGATAGGATTTTTGGGGGGTAATTTAACTTTCATTAGAAGACAGAAGCAGTGAGGATTTTATTTCCCAAATTCTCTACACCACAGTCCAGTCCAGTCGATAACAGGAATCGCCTTTAAGTTGGAGTGTCCACCGCCGTTAATCGAAAGCCTTTTTTAAAATTTAGCCAATCATTCAAGGAGAAGGTGGGGATTGATGTGATTCACATTTGGTTAGTAAATGAGCATCTGACTCGACACGCGCCGTCTTGTGGGAATGTCTGACAGTGAACTTGGTGAGCGGAATGGGAATAGATGGACATCCGCAGACGAATGTGCGGGCGGCATTCCGGAGTAGTTCTTTGTCTGGCATCTGGCGGGAAGAATGAGGTACTGACTCTCTTGGACGGTGCTTTGCCCCTCCCCACACACACTATCTTAACATCCCGGACTGCCGGTCGATGGGACAATCCGCCCGGGAATAACAGTTGGGAGATCAGGCGGTGAATCTGAGGGGCTGGAGCCCGGACTGCAGACTCTGCCGCCGCCTCTGGCGACTACTCAGGGTGCGGCGCCGTTAATCAACTGAAGCATCGAAGTGACCGGATATTTCACTGCGCTGATCAACTGCTCCCTGAATTTCGACTGAGTCACCGCGTAAATAAATGTGTTCGTGCAGCAGCTGAAATCACTCAGGAAAAACCAGAAGTTCTGAAAGATCCATTCAGAATCATTGAAATCGACTCCTGTTTCTGATATCTGATAATGTGTGAAATTTACAACGTATGTCATCCACAGGAGGATGAAGCTACCGGAGAGGGTGAAGAGTAAAACCACAGACCTCCTCCTACTCTCCATCTCCGGGTCACTGCGGTTCTCCCCCTTGCTCTGACCCTTCAGCCCCTTACGGACCCGACTGGCCACTAAAATGTGCCTGACTGTCAGAGCGTTGAGCAGCAGAATCCCAGCGAAAGGGAGGAACGGAGTTAAAACTGTATCAAGCCAGTCATATCCTACCCACCAGGGGTCAGTGAAATAATTGTCCTTGGTAATACAGAACCACGGTACATTTTCTTTGATCATCCAGGGTTCCCGTGTGAAATATCGGGGAACGTTTCTCAGACAGGACAGTACGCCGGTTGTTGTTAGAACCAGAGCCGCAGTTTTCCCGGTGCAATATTTTGTTTTCAGTTTCTGGCAGCAAATAGCGACAAACCGGTCAAAGGTAAAAGTGACGGTGAACCAGACAGAACAGTGTGTGGCTGTGAAGCTCAGTACACCGATAACACTGCACACAGGGGTGATGCTCAGAAAACTCCACGGGAAGTAAATCATTCTGATTTGAATCAAAATTACCCCAGTGACAATGGTCAGTAGATCCGCCGCTGCCATGGCCACCAGGTAGCGAGTGGTGCAGGTAGAGAGGCCGCATTTTCCCCGGGACAGGATCACAATCGCCAGTAAATTCACTGGAAGGAGTGAACAGACACTGGGCATTACTGAAAACATTCTCCGGAAATTATCACGGGATCGTGCTTTTGATAAAACTTGGGAGTGCTAGAGTCTGTAAACGGCTGCTAATCTAACACCAGAAATGGGTCGCAGTGTCTCTGACCTGTCGTCTTCAGTGTGGAGATAAGACGATGTGGGGGAAATCGTTGGCGATACAAACTATCTGCATGAACAACACCGATCGGTGCTGATCCCCATTCCAGTCGCTTATGGGGCCGGTTTCACTGAATTAACTGTGACTGACCAGGACTCTGGAAAATCAGCATCTGATGAGGCTGAGAAGGGATACAGAGAGGAGCAACACACACAAAACTGGAGGAACTCAGCAGGTCAGGCAGCATCCATGGAATTGAATTATCTTTCTTTTCGGGTCGAGACCCTCCTGCAGGTCCAACCAGTGCCCCGATTTACGACGCGTCTCAGAGGCAAAGCAAGAACGATTTAGTAACCTGAGGCTGAGCGGCTCCGTTAATGGATTAATTCCACAGCGCAGTTCAATTCGATAACTCTCGTCAGCAGATCCGTGGACACTGGTTCAGGTGATCAGACCCAATTATTGACCGACAGACAGTGAGATCCGACTGTGACAGATTCCACAGGGAGACATGAAACACAGAACCAGGGTTTCTCTCTTAACAATAACTCAGAAAGAGTGAACTTTACAATGTAAACCCATCCCAGTCCCAGCTTGCGGGAGAGCTCACTTTCCCCACACTGGGACAACTCCGGACAAGGTGTCATTGAAGGCAAGAACAACGTTCGAGTCGATCCCGTCAGTTAGATGAGAGACAGGAGTTTAGCTCCGCTTGTCATTAAATCTGAAAAATCAGAGTGTTGAACTGACAGGATCAATATCTCTGACGGATATTTCTACAATGATCATCAAGTTAGAAGCTCGTCAAATGATCATAAACAGTTTCACACCGGTTAACATACAGAAATACAAAACATGAATTGCTCTGCTCACTCACCAGGAACTCCAATGACGGCGATGAACACGTACAATATTTTCTCCACACTCTTGTACCTATCCAACATTGCAGGCATTTTCTCTCTCCAGTGACCTGTACCCACTGTGCTACAGGCGATCTCTCGGAATGAAATGTTAAGGCAGCACATGCCTGCGGTTTTTAATACCATTTAGCGACTCCACAGGGACACATTTCAACAGATTTAAAAATAACTGTTTTAAAATTATTTACAAAACAATTATGTCAGGCAGGTGCAATCCCCGCGGTGACAGATTGCGATTCAATAATTAACTAGTGCAATGTTTGGACTGTTTGTGTGAATTAGTATGTCCCAACAAAGGTGACTGAACCTTCAGTGGTTTCTTATCAATTCAATGTGCTCCCACTGTAAATATGTACTTCAATTGAGCCAATTGAGAGACACAGAATATTGAAGTAAATTGTGTCATTGTAGCTTGTAAAATTGTATTGAATCACCTACTGTTACCATTCTCCTCGAGAGTATAAACTCTTGGGTTAGTTTGTCTTTTCGGGACTCTAACGAGGGGGTCGCCAAGAAAAGATCTGCTTGTGATGGTGAATAAACACTTTCATATCCACAATACCCGCCAACATCTTCACTGACTTAGTCACAGTCAGAACATTTCGGTGCTCGTCCAGGACCCACCCTTAACCCTAATACATGGCCATAAAGTCTAGTAGGGGGTTGAGTATGTTTCAATCATATCACCACGTATGTGTTAAAGAACACGGCGGAGCGCTGGCGAGGCGGATAAGAAAGTGCAGTTCTGTGTAGCGTGTTTCTGTGTCTCTGTGTATCGACCCATTGTCTCTGCCTGACCCTGCCTGACTATACACGTATCCACAGACCTAAAGTTCAATTTATCCCCTCGATTCAGTCCCGTATCTTCTCTTTCCCAAAGTGTTTTATTGAACGTGGTCATGTTTCGGGTGGTTCAAGAGTCTCCGGCATTCCAAATAAAGTTTATGGGGCGGATTCCTACTTTAGTTTCTACAAGCGGTCCAGCTGCACCATCCAACCACGTGGTGAACACACATTCAACTTGGATTCCCCCTAGGTAACTCTGGATACAAGTCGTGGCATTTCATCAGCATCATGGGCTATGTATTGTACATCCTGACAAATCCCAACCCACCTGGGCTGTGGGCAATCAACGGCAAAATAAACTTTGTCTCCAGAATTGCATAATTTCTTTGGGGATCCAGTACTCATAACAGTGGGAACGTATGTGTTCCAACCCCGTGTTTGCTAACCCAGCCATTAGGCGGCGCTGTTGAGCTCGGTGGCAGGTCATCCTGATCAGCACCCCGTCTCCCTTCATTCTACCACTGCAAACCTTGTTCTGTGATAGGGTCGTATTAGAACCCTGTTTCCCCTTACCCTCCTCTGTACCTTTATCCCTCAATCCCTTTTCCCTCGTTCGCATAATCCTTCTGAGAGCCCATGCTTCAGCATGTGTGGGATTTGAACGGATCAATGATTTCACACACCCTTCTGCTCTCCTCGGTACTGTGCGATACCAAGTTCCTCGGCCAGTTCCTACTCTGTCACGGAGTCAAATTCTGCGTATCCAAAGTAGGACCCAAAACACTCGAGAAAACCGGCCACAACATCGTCACAGATATAGAAGGTTCCTTCCTTTCCACTGTCTGCAGTTATGCAAAAATCTCCATTGTCACCTCTATTAGTCCAGCAGCTTCTAATGGTGCCTTCTGTAAATCACCCCGTGTCCCCTGGGCGGGTGCCTGTTCCTCCGGCAGGGCTGAAGGGAAAGCTGAAGTTAGACAGAGAAGGGTTAGCTTCCCCTCCTCCGTTTCATATAAACCGTGAGTTATCCTGTCTGCTGAATGCACTGGGAAAGTTTCCGAGAATCATATCTCATTCACGGCTCCAGCACTCAATTGGGCCACGTCAAAGGGACAGAATACCGTGTCACACACGCCCCACACCCCCGGCTCTGGTGTGTCCTGCAGTCCCTCCATTACTACAGGCGCCATTGGGGCACTGAGTGTTGAAGGTTCCACCCACTCTCGGAAAAACCTGCTGGGAGGCGGGCCACTTCCCCAATAATCCTGGCTTTTACACTGTTAGTCCCGGAGTCCAGGGACAGAGGATGGCAGACGTGGCTGTTCCTCATGGAGATCGACTGTAGTGGGTTCCCGGCACGGCCAGCATGGAGGTTGCTGTCTGTGCTGGGCCTTGATGAAAAGAGCAAGAAGCAAGCAGCTGGCAGGATGGGGGAGGAAGCAGAAAGAGCCCCTGACTGGGTATGGAGCTGGAGAGAGGGGTTCAGCTGGAGGTCAGGAACAGATGGGCAGTGACTTGGCCCTCACTTCAGATCCACCAGCTGGACAGTGTAGTGGTTAAGGGTTGAAACACTCTGTGGTTGGGCATTACCTGACCATCTCTGCCCCTGGACAAAGGCTACGATTACCTCATCAGGTGACTGAAGAGAGCAACCTGGTGTGTGATACAAGCGTCGCTTCATTCGCTGAATCACCCCAATCTGCATCACCATCGTCAGTCCTCGCACATATCACTCCTCTCCGAGCTGAGAGTTCACTTTGCAGATTTTCCATCTGTTTTAAACACTTGCGATCAGCGCAGCCTTTCCTCTCAGCTGGCGATTTCTTCATGACATTCACAACAGCCGTAAATCCCGACCCTGACTTTTCCTTTCTCTAATTCTGTATCCGCCTGTTTATACTCCTCTTCAGTTTTCTCATGTTCTCTTGTTAACGCTTCACACTGAGCCTGAAACTGACTCATGTGGATCAAATTCGCCTGAACCTGCTCCCTCAAAATTTCATTTTTCCCCTCTCTCTAACTCTTCCCTACACTTACACAATTCCTGTTAGTTTCAATTTTTTCTATCTTCAGTTCAATCATTTAGTGTGATCCAGACCATGATCTACATTTCCATGTGTCACTGACACTATCCTTTGAGTTATACTGAAGTTATACTATACGTTATTATATAATTATATATAATTACATATTTTCTATTTTGTAATTATGATTTATAATTTAAATTTTTATTATATTTACTTCGATTTGTACTTCAGGGAGCGCGAATCGCAGATACAATTACCACTGTGATTATTGTACGCTCTGGTATCAATTGTTTGGTAACAATAAAGTATAGTAAAGTATAAAGTACTGACTCGAGCCTTGAGGCCTCGGGAACACCAGTATTCCGAGGTCTGACCCGGAACAAAAAATAATCACTAAAGCTGAACAGGAACTGACAATTCGGCGATCATTATTCCCAGACAAACAAATTGGAACCTCCCCATTTTGTTGGGTACTTTTCACCAGGTCTTAGACCTAAGTACCAGAAAAAAACAACGTTCAACAGTGCGCTTATTACTTACAAGGAGAAAGGCATCTCAACTCCTCAGAATAGATGGATCTTTTACCGCTTACAAAGTTCGCTTTTATACAAGTGTTCAGGCTATTCTGGGTGTCAGCTCCTCTACTTACCGATTGCAATACTTTTATTCAAGGACACGCAATGTGGAGACCTTTCCAGTTCCACAATGAACAATGATCAGAACATCACATGCCTCCTTCCACTCCCTCACTCAGCAGACAGCAAAGCACTCTGGGATTATGCAGGGTCCATTTATCACATAACAAGATTAAATACCTTAAAAATCCGAACGTTTCGAATATATTTCAATTGTACTCAACTTCCACACATGAGTGTCAATTAAATTCATTTACAATAACCGTATCTTCTATTTCCCAAAGTGTTGTGCTGAATGTGGCCAGGTTTAAGGTGGTTAACAAGGGGTCCAGCTGCACCATCCAACCATGTGGTGAACACACATTCAACTTGGACTCCCCATAGGTAACTCTGGATACAAGTCGTGGCTTTTCATCAGCACCATGAGCATTACATTGCAGGCAACACAATTGACCTTCCAGGGGCAATGGGCCATTGTTACATCTTGACATGTCCCGACCCATCTGGGTTGTGGGCAATCAATGGCAAAATAATCTTCATGACCGGAATTGTATCATTTCTTTGGGGATCCAGTATTCATAACGGGGGAACATTGATATTCCAACCGCGTCGTTGACTACCCAGCCATTAGGCGGCGCTGTTGAGCTCATCCTGATCGGTCACTCCCACCCCCGTCTCCCTTCAGTCTGCCACTGCACACCTTGTTCTGTTATAGGGTCGTTTCAGAACCCTGTTTCCCCTTACCCTCCTCTGTACCTTTATCCCTCAATCCCTTTTCCCTCATTCACATCATCCTTCTGAGATCCCATGCTTCAGCATGTGTGGGGTTTGAATGATCAATCATTTCACACACCCTTCTGCTCTCCTCGGTACTGTGCGATACCAAGTTCCTCGGCCAGTTCCTACTCTGTCACGGAGACAAATTCTGCGTATCCAAAGTAGGACCAAAAACACTCGGGAAAACCGGCCACAACCTCGTCACAAACATAGAAGGTTCCCCCCTTTCCACTGTCTGCAGTTATGCAAAATCTCCACTGTCACCTCTATTAGTCCAGCAGCTTCTAATGGTGCCTTCTGTACATCACCCCGTGTCCCCTGGGCGGGTGCCTGTTCCTCCGGCAGGGCTGAAGGGAAAGCTGAAGTTAGACAGAGAAGGGTTAGCTTCCCCTCCTCCGTTTCATATAAACCGTGAGTTATCCTGTCTGCTGAATGCACTGGGAAAGTTTCCGAGAATCATATCTCATTCACAGCTCCAGCACTCAATTGGGCCAAGTCAAAAGGGACGGAATACCGTGTCACACACGCCCCACACCCCCGGCTCTGGTGTGTCCTGCAGTCCCTCCATTACTACAGGCGCCATTGGGGCACTGAGTGCTGAAGGTTCCACCCACTCTCGGAAAAACCTGCTGGGAGGTGGGCCACTTCCACAATAATCCTGGGTTTTATACTGTTAGTCCCGGAGTGCAGGGACAGAGGATGGCAGACGTGGCTGTTCCTCATGGAGACCGACTGTAGTGGGTCCCCGGCACGGCCAGCATGGAGGTTGCTGTCTGTGCTGGGCCTTGATGAAAAGAGCAAGAAGCAAGCAGCTGGCAGGATGGGGGAGGAAGCAGAAAGAGCCCCTGACTGGGTATGGAGCTGGAGAGAGGGGTTGAGCTGGAGGTCAGGAACAGATGGGCAGTGACTTGGCCCTCACTTCTGATCCACCAGCTGGACAGTGTAGTGGTTAAGGGTTGAAACACTCTATGAAGGTTGGGCATTACCTGACCATATCTGCCCCTGGACAAAGGCTACGTACGATTACCTCATCAGGTGACTGAAGAGAGCAACCCGGTGTGTGATACAAGCGTCGCTTCATCACCCCAGTCTGCATCACCATCATCGTCCGTCCTCGCACATATCACTCCTCTCCGAGCTGAGAGTTCACTTTGCAGATTTTCCATCTGTTTTAAACACTTGCGATCAGCGCAGCCTTTCCTCTCAGCTGCCGATTTCTTCATGACATTCACAACAGCCGTAAATCCCGACCCTGACTTTTCCTTTCTCTAATTCTGTATCAGCCTGATTATACTCTTCTTCAGTTTTCTCATGTTCTCTTGTTAACGCTTCACACTGAGCCTGGAACTGACTCATGTGGATCAAATTCACCTGAACCTGCTCCGTCAGAATTTCTAACTCTTCCCTACACTTACACAATTCCTCCGCCAGTTTCAGTTTTTTCTCTGTTCACTTCCATTAGATCATCCAACAAACATCACATTATAACATTTTTAATCCCTTATAATTTCTTTAATTTATTTTCATATTTTCCTGAATTCTTCCTCCAGAGTCCCTGACCCACGACTCTCAAACTTTCCTAACAGCTCCTCATAATCTGACCATTTCCTTCATAATTCACCATGAAAGTAATCTCTAAAATCCTCTGAATCCCTGGTTTCTTCCTGTCCTTTCCCATTCACAGTTTAATATCCTAACCTACTGTGTGGTTCAACTCGACACCAGGGTCCCAGACCACTTTTCTGTCTTTTCGAGTGCACCCCAGGGCGCGAAAATGTGTTCACCGTTCATCAACTGAGATCAGTTTGGAAACTCACCAGTCAACTCTTAATTAATCAAATTCAAGTTCAATTTAATCAAATTCCTGCACAAACAACAAAGTAACTATGTTGATCTCTGACCAAAAACTTAAAACATGAATTCCACTGTTCCCTCTGTAGTAATACACACCCAGAACACTTCTCAAATTCGCAACACTGAAACAGTGGATCCCATTTTGTCCAAACGATCGATCATTTCTTCTCCTGTCCCTTCCATGGGGTTTCTTCCTTGTGAGGGTTAGTCTCAGGAGTTATCACAGCTTTGTATTTGGAACTCTTGTTAAGAAACTCTGATAAGAAACTCTTATCAGTTCAGAGGATGCATGTAATTCTTGTTGGCTGAAGTTCATCAGGTTGTTGATTGACAGATTTCCACTGGATGTAGTCCAAAGGCTACACCACGTCTTGCCAAAGGTGACTTCTTTTGATCTCTTCAGCTCTGGTTCAGACACTCGGCAGAAATATCGAGATTCCTTCTGCAAACCTGACACTGTACATAATACACACCTTATCTCAGAGTGACTTCAGGTTCAGAGATAACGAGATTCCTTCTGCAAACCTGCCACTGTACACAATGAACACCTTATCTCAGAGTGACTTCAGGTTCAGAGATAACGAGATTCCTTCTGCAAACCTGCCACTGTACATAATAAACACCTTATCTCAGAGTGACTTCAGGTTCAGAGATAACGAGATTCCTTCTGCAAACCTGCCACTGTACATAATAAACACCTTATCTCAGAGTGACTTCAGGTTCAGAGGTAACGAGATTACTTCTGCAAACCTGCCACTGTACACAATGAACACCTTATCTCAGAGTGACTTCAGGTTCAGAGATAACGAGATTCCTTCTGCAAACCTGCCACTGTACACAATGAACACCTTATCTCAGAGTGACTTCAGGTTCAGAGATAACGAGATTCCTTCTGCAAACCTGCCACTGTACATAATAAACACCTTATCTCAGAGTGACTTCAGGTTCAGAGATAACGAGATTCCTTCTGCAAACCTGCCACTGTACATAATAAACACCTTATCTCAGAGTGACTTCAGGTTCAGAGGTAACGAGATTACTTCTGCAAACCTGCCACTGTACATAATACACACATTATCTCAGAGTGACTTCAGGTTCAGAGATAACGAGATTACTTCTGCAAACCTGCCACTGTACATAATACACACCTTATCTCAGAGTGACTTCAGGTTCAGAGATAACGAGATTACTTCTGCAAACCTGACAGTGTACATAATACACACCTTATCTCAGAGTGACTTCAGGTTCAGAGATAACGAGGTAACTTCTGCAAACCTGACAGTGTACATAATACATGGTTTATGTGAGAGTGATTTCAGGCTTAGAATGGGAGCACCAGAAACTTCTTGTGTTCAGTTGATCTGATTAGATTATCCCATAGCCATCAGTTCATCAATCAGTTCACATAATGGGGGTTACAGAGCAGCTTCACAAAATGGCAGCCTCTATTCCCTCGACCTCATGGCAAAAACACAGACAATTGTTCACTCTCCTTCCACTGTCATTGACGCATTAACGTTTGATTTTTTTTTTGCATATGTTAATTACTTCCTGACCCACAGTAGTGTATTTTAGTGCAGAGCAGATGGGATGCTCCTCCGGTCAGATGTGGGAATTCTGGATATCTAACAGTTTCCCTCATGATTATTTGTATGAAGTGCACCTAATCACAGCGCCTGACGACTGGTTCAGGGAGTTGGATGTACTCAGGATCATTCGGGAGCCTGACGGTACTATCAATGAGACATCTGAAGAGATGGCCACACCCAGAGTACAAGAAATTCATAAACCTATTTTTTCAGTGCAATCTGGTAAGGCTCCGGGATTTTATGATTATCCTGTAGAATATTATAAAAAATTTGGAAAATTGCTTTCTCCATATATGTTGGAGATGCTTAAAGATTCTTTTGTGAAAAGTGATTAACCCTCTACTTTTTATGAGGCTTCTATTTCTTTCATCCTCAAAAAGGATAAAGATCCTATTGCCTGTGCTCATACAGACCTATTTCATTATTGAATGTTGATGCTAAGATTCTGTCAAAGATAATGGCCAATCGGTTGGAGAGTTTGTGGGTAAAATCATTTTTGAAGCTCAAACAGGCTTTATAAAGGGTCGTTATTCTTTTTCAAATGTTCGGAGACTATTTAACATTATATATTCGCCCGCTTCTGAAACTCCACAATGCGTTGTATCTTTGGATGCTGAAAAAGAATTTGATCGTGTTGAATGGAAATATTTACTTAATGTCTTAGAAACATTTGGTTTTGGTATTAACTTTAATAATTGGATTAAAATGATATATAAAGCTCCTATTGCCACTGTTGTCACATTTTATTCAGCTATCAGGGGATTTTGATGGGATTGGTTCTATTATTCTATCTTTTATTTGGGATAATAAAAGACCAAGAATTAGTCAATGTCATTTACAAAAGTTGATAAAGGACGGAAGTCTCACTTTGCCCAATCTAAGAATTTATTATTGGGCTGTTAATTTGCGATACATGTCCTTTTGCTTATATTAGGGTGATAGGAATGATCGGCCAATTTGGGTAAACCTGGAACTGAGAGCTGTGAAACAGTTTTATTTAACTCCGTTATTTGGAGTTGCTCTACCTATACAATTAGCTAAAGTTGATAATTTAAACCTATGTCCTGTGGTTAAGCACTCTTGGCAAATTTGGCTCCAGTTCCACAATTTTTTTAATGTTAAAAATTTTAAACTTTGTAGTATAATTTATCGTAATCACCTTTTTAAACCTTCCTGGAGCGATCCATTTTTTTTTTACTTTGGAAAAATAAAGGTATTACTTCTTTTTTAGATTTATTTAAAGAAGGCAGAATGATGTCTTTTGAACAATTACTCGATAAATATTCTCTCTCATATTCATACCTTTTACAATACCTTCAAGATAGATATTATTTCAAAAATTCAAAAAATATTTAAGTAATTGTCCTTACATATTGGAGGCTGACTTATTAGAGATTATTATGAATAAGAACCCTTCGATGAAAGGTTCTATTGGAAGAATTTATTATTACAATGGGATAAGCGTCCTTTACTTAAGATTAAACAAGATTGGGAGAAGGAACTCAGTTTGACGTTGATATAGGAGGATTGGACACAGATTCTGAAGCTGGTTAACTCTTCTTCGATCTGTGCTAGTCATTCACTGATTCAAATTAAAATTGTACATCGTTACCATTTGTCGAAGGAGATACTTTCTAAAATATTTCCCAATGTTGACAAGTATTGTGATAGATGTAAAACTGAGATAGCTACACTGACACATAGTTCTGGTCATGTTCTATATTAAAATAGTTTTGGAAGTCAGTCTTTTCGACAATTTTAAAGCACTCAGAATCAAATTAAAACCTAATAAATTGACTGTGCTTTTTGGAATAATTCCTCAAAATATCCATGGTATTTCTGTGTCTGACCAACATGTTATTGCGTTTGTTACATTAATAGCTAGGAGGGCCATCTTGTTGAAATGAAAGGACATATCAGCTGTTACTTTGTCACAATGGTTCTCTCAAGTGATCCTGTGTCTTAGCTTGGAGAAAATTATAAGTCGAACCTTTGAACCTTTATTTGATTTTGAGAAGAGATGGGGCTCATTTGCTCGTTATTATCATTTCAGTTAACTGATAGATTTCCTCCACTATCAGTGGAAAACTAATCGTTTTTTGATATGTCTTTCTTTCTTGTTGGCGGTTTGATGTTTATTTTTAGAAGCTTTCTGTATGACGCCTGGCCCCGGGGTTGTATCCCCAATGGGTTTCTTTTTTCTCTCACTTTTCTTGCTTAGTAGGGATTTTTAATTCACAAAAATGTTCAATCTTTAAGATAATTTGTTTTGAGGCATTGTGAGTGTTGTTACTTCAATGTACCTGTGTAATTTTTCGATAATAATAATAATAATAATAATAATAAGAAGAAGAAGAAGAAGAAGAAGAAGAAGAAGAAGAAGAAGAAGAAGAAGAAGAAGAAGAAGAAGAAGAAGAAGAAGAAGAAGAAGAAGAAGATGAAGATTTGAAAGAAACATCTGAAGAGGTGGCCACACCCAGAGTACAAGCTTCGGATAGGAGAAGCGTGACCACCAGCAGAGGTAAGGGTCATTAGGAAGACAGTGCAGGGCTGTCCTGTGGGCATTCTCCTCAGCAGAACACCTTGTTGATACTGCTGGGTGGGTGGTGGTTGACCCATTGGGGCACGGCAGCAACAGAAAGGCCGGTAGCACTGTCGGCTCTGAAGCTTAACAGGGAAGTGTAACTTTAGGCCTGTTGTAGTTATAGGAGATGACAGTCAGGGGAGAGAAAGGAGATTCTGTCAATGTGGTCAGAATTTAAATGAGAACTGATTTCTGTGTCACAGATCCAAACCATTAAACTCCAGTCCCATTAAACGTGAACATTAGCCGAGGAATACCTCCCACGCCCAGTGATCAGAGTGCAGAACTGGGTTTGATAAACAACAGCACTAATTACCGAGTTCGGCACCAACAGTCACTTTTGAACTTGATTCAGTATCTGTGATGGTGAAATATCCAGCCTGTAGCCTGTCGCCTGTTTAAACAGTTTCCCCAGTGTGAACTCGGTAGTGCGTCACAAGGTGGGATGACTGAATCTCTTCCCACATTCGGAGCAGGAGAATGGCCTCTCCCCAGTGTGGACTCGTCGGTGTGTCTGTAAGTCGGATGACTGACTGAATCTCTTTCCACATTCAGAGCAGGTGTACGGCCTCTCCCCAGTGTGAATACGCTGATGTATCATCAGTTGAGATGACTGAGTAAATCCCCTTCCACAGTCTGAGCAGGTGAACAGTCTCTCCCCAGTGTGAACTCGTTGATATGACCGAATAAACCCTTTCCCACAGTCTGAGCAGGTGAATGGCCTCTCTCCAGTGTGAATTCGCTGATGTGTCTTCAGTCCAACTGACCGAGTAAAGGACTTCCCACAGTCTGATCAGGTGAATGGCCTCTCTCCAGTGTGAATTCGCTGATGTGCCTTCAGTCCAACTGACCGAGTAAAGGACTTCCCACAGTCTGAGCAGGTGAATGGCCTCTCTCCAGTGTGAATTCGCTGATGTGTCTTCAGTCCAACTGACCGAGTAAAGGACTTCCCACAGTCTGAGCAGGTGAATGGCCTCTCTCCAGTGTGAATTCGCTGATGTGTCTTCAGTCCAACTGACCGAGTAAAGGACTTCCCACAGTCTGAGCAGGTGAATGGCCTCTCTCCAGTGTGAATTCGCTGATGTGTCTTCAGTTCAACTGACCGAGTAAAGGACTTCCCACAGTCTGAGCAGGTGAATGGCCTCTCTCCAGTGTGAATTCGCTGATGTGTCTTCAGTTCAACTGACCGAGTAAAGGACTTCCCACAGTCTGAACAGGTGAACGGCCTCTCTCCAGTGTGGACTCGCTGGTGCACCTGTAGGTCAGATAAATGAATGAACTCTTCCCACATTCAGAGCAGGAAAATGGCCTCTCCCCAGTGTGAATTCGCTGATGTACCATCACTTGAGATGACCGAGTAAATGCCTTCCCACAGTCTGAACAGGTGAACGGCCTCTCTCCAGTATGAACTCGCCGGTAGGCCTGTAGCCTGGATGAGTCAGTGAATTTCTTCCCACAGTCTGAGCAGGTGAACGGCCTCTCCCCAGCGTGAATTCGCTGATGTACCTTCAGTACAGATGAATGAGTGAATCCTTTCCCACAGACTGAGCAGGTGAACGGCCTCTCCCCAGTGTGAATTCGCTGATGTACCTTCAGCTGAGATGACCGAATAAACCCTTTCCCACAGTCTGAACAGGTGAACGGCCTCTCCCCAGTGTGAGTTCGCTGATATATCTTCAGTTCAGATGACCAAGTGAATCCTTTTCCACAGTCTGAGCAGGTGAATGGCTTCTCCCCAGTGTGAAGTGACTGGTGTCTCTGCAGTTGCGATGACTGAGTGAATCCCTTCTCACAATCAGCGCAGGTGAACAACATCTTATCAGTGTGAACTCACTGGTGTGCATGCAGGGCAGATGTGTGAATGAATAGTGAATCCCTTCCCACAGTCTGAGCAGGTGAACGGTCTCTCCCCAGTGTGAATTCGCTGATGTACCTTCAGCTGAGATGACCGAATAAACACTTTCCCACAGTCTGAACAGGTGAACGGCCTGTCCCCAGTGTGAGTTCGCTGATATATCTTCAGTTCAGATGACCAAGTGAATCCCTTCTCACAGTCTGAGCAGGTGAATGGCTTCTCCCCAGCGTGAAGTGACTGGTGTCTCTGCAGTTGCGATGACCGAGTGAATCCCTTCCCACAATCAGCGCAGGTGAACAACATCTTATCAGTGTGAACTCACTGGTGTGCATGCAGGGCAGATGTGTGAGTGAAGAGTGAATCCCTTCCCACACTTCTTTGTCAATTCATAAGCCAAATGTCAGATGTAGTAAACCCCTTGCACAATCAATTTAGTTGAAGAACTGATCTCCAGTGAACAAATGCTGGTGTGTTCTCAGCTCCCCGGTTCCAGTGGATTTCAGTGAGTTACCACAGGAAACTTCATTTCAGACACAAAGCACTTTTCCAGCTGTGATGACATCATTCGTCATCTCCAAGGATCGACAGTGATACATTGTTAAATATCTAGTAACTCCTTAAATATCTGGGCAGAGACAGCAAACTGACATGTTGTTTCGTTTAAAATTCCCGTACACAATTTTTGCCATTTCTAACCTGTAAAAAAGATTTACAAAATACATCAATGAATGAAAGTCATCAGTCAGAGAGGTGTATGGTCATGCACTTTGTTAGAAGCAATTAGAGTGCAGACTGTTTTCTCAATGGAGAGGAAATAATGTTGAAGAGTACGAGAATATAAAAGCAAGGATGTGTTGTTGAGTATTTATAAAGTGTGGCCTCACTTGGACTGTTGAGAGCAGATTCAGGCCCCTTAAGTAGAACAGATGTGCTTACATTGCAGAGCGTTCAAAGGAAGTTTACAAAAATATTTCTGTAATTATAAGGTTTGTCAGATGAAGAACATTAGATGGCTCGGGGCTTCTACTCACTGGAGTTCAGAATAATGAAGGGGCCCTCATTGAAACCTATCAAACATTGAAAAGTCTCGATTGAGTGGATGTGGAGACTATGTTTACTAGAGTGGGGGAGTCTAAGACCAGAGGAGACAGCCTCAAAATCGAGCTTTGTTCTTTCAGAATGGAGATGAGGTTGAATTTCTTTAACCGGAGTGTGGTGAATCTGTGGAATTTGTTGTTATGAGTTGCTCCGGAGGCCAAGTAATTGGGTATATTTTAGGGAAGAGGGTGATGGATTCTTGATTAGTCAAGGCAGGAAGCGATATGGGGAGAAGGCAGGAGAGTGGGGCTGAGAGGGAGAATGGATCAGCTGTAATGAAATGGTGGAGCAGACTCGATGGGCCAAACGACCTCATTCTGCTCCTGTATCTGATTAATTTTCACAGCCGATATATTGTGAGATAATTTTAGTCTCCTTTCTGAGCTCTGACATCACACTGTTACAGCGAGGTTCAACCCAAGTTGGGGGAAGAACTCATCTTCTAACTGTTCATGGTGCCGGCAACTGGTCTGTCCATCTAATTCCCCGACAGTCTTCCTGTCTCTGTGAGAATGCGACATTCAATCTGTGACTAGGCCCAGTCTGATTCCTTCCATTAGTATTATTCTCTGTCCCATATTATTCTGAGCTGTGCAGTAACTGAAATGCTCCCACACAGAGAACCTTTGTTGCTGCACAGCTGGTATTTTGTTGATGCCGTGCTGTTTTCAGGCTGTTTAAACATTTAACCTTCAGACAAATGGTCGGTCCATACGTTGTGAGAAAAATAAATTAGAGAAAACATTGGTATTAGTTCAAGTTCTGGTCATTTACGACAGCACTACAAAGAGCATGTGATGTTACACGGCAAACCCTGGAGAGTTTCAAATTACTCTGCCCCTCCGCACAGGTGATTGACGGTGCAGAGCCCATCAGAGGCAATGCCAATGAACATGATGGGGAGGGCAGTCCTCGTTCTCATTGGAGTGTGGCATATTTGTGATGAGAACGCTACAGGTCACTTGGTACCCAGGCCAAAGGTAATTGGTATCATTATGTACCCAAAGCGAATGGTACTAAACATGTTCTCACAGGTGGAAAGGTCCAGATCAAGATGGAACAAAGGTGATTCCCACAAGGACTAAAACTGATGTAAGGATTTTGTTCCCTTCTTTTCATGCAGTAAAAATTGACATTTTCATGGACTGGAAGGTAAGCTCCTCAGTGTCCGGTGGTGCCTGAGTGATCCATGTACTCCCCTTCCCTCCCCTTGCGATTCCAAATACGGCCTACGCACTAACGGGGAAAACGCTGGTCCAGTTATCTATGGCTGCTTCTTTACCCAGAAACCACCACGAGGAAGAGACCCATCTATCCGCCGCGGCTCCAGCGCCTTCATTCCTCAGCAGAAAGTTCCCTGGAGCCCTCGTAGAGAGAGAGGGAAAGGACTTGGTCTGCTCCGGGGTGCGGAGGAAAAGTGTGGCCGGTCGCGGTTCGGACGCCGGTACTGATAATAATCCGCCCAGATCCCCGCTCCTACCTTCCGTCGAATCTCCGAGCCTTTTGTCCACCGTGCGCACGCGCGAAACTCCCCGCAACCCTTACGCATGCGCATGTGATCGTCTGGTCACGGACGGCGATTTCTGGAACTAACAGGAGAAAGTCTGCAAATGCTGGAAATCCAAAGCGACTCACACAAAACGCTGCAGGAACTCAGCACCTCAGGCAGCATCTATAGAAAATTATAAACAGTCGGCGTTTTTTGGCCGAGAGCCTTCTGCAGGGCAGAGAAGCACGGGGGAAGATGCCAGAATAAAAATGTGCTGGGGGAGGGGAAGAGGCGAGCTGGAAGCTGACGCCGGGTGGGTGGGAAAGGTGAAGAAGGGGTGGGCTGGAGAATAGAGAATCTGATAGGAGAGGAGAGTGGACCAGAGAGAGGGCAGGAGGAGGGTCCCGGGAGGAGTATAGGCAGGTGAGAAGAAGTACAAGGTCAGAGTGGGGCATAGAGGAGGGTGACGGTAATTTGTTCTCCTGAGTGGAAATCGATGTTCATGCCATCAGATTGAAGGGTATATAATGTGACGGAATATAATGTGTAGCTCCTCCACCCTGGGGGTGGGGGGGGGAGCTCATCTTGGCACATGAGGAGTCCATGGATCGACACGGCGGAACAGGACTGGGAATGATGAATTAAAATACCTGCTGACTGGTAAGTCAGACATGTGGAGGATGGTGCGAAGTTGCTCCTAATTGATGACTGCACCCTCAGGGTGGCGGAGCAACAACTTATATTCTGCCGTGGTGCCTTCAAACGAGATGAACGAGTGCACCAGTCTTGTCTGTTTGAATCCAGAGCCCAAGAAAAGTTCTCTTTCGTCTCAGTCGTCTTTGACCCCCTGAAGAACTGCTTCTGAGTGACAGCTAAGATCCACCTGCAATTCCTCGGCCCACTTTCCCAACTGGTCTCGATCCCACTGTAACCTTAGACAACCCTCACTTTCTCCACACACCGGTTTTGGTGACATCCACAACCTCACTAATTGTTTGATCTGCATTCTCCAAATAATTAACACACATCATTGCCCAGTTGTAAGCGGGTGAATTTACTTTCTCTTTCATCTCCCAGGGGGGACGAGACTGCCTGGAACCGGGGGTGGGGGGGGGGGCAGGGAAACATGGGCTTTCTGTGTCTGAGCCGGTGAGGAAGCCGTGAGTGGCCAGTCCACAAGACAAGACAGCAGATCCCCTCGGCAATCAAACCGATCCTCATCAGGCCTGTCCCTCCGTGTCCAATCCCCCTCTCAGTGTGAACTCAATCGCCACTGCCGCTCCTTCAATGGGGCGACTGAGTCATGCAGACGGTGTGAAACCACCTCCTTTGCCTCTGGACCATTTCCATTCCACACATCCTCAGGCAAAGGAGCTGGTTTTAAATTTGTTTTTACATTGGTTTATTTATGATTTTAAAAGTTGTCATTTCTGTGTACTGATGTCTGTTTGTCATCCTGACCAGTTCTGCCTGAGGTTGTTTGGCCTGATTGTTTCTTGGTGAAATTTGACAATGGCGTCTCCCCGGGTTTGGGCCTTCATGTCCGTATCTGAACAGGAACCGTCCCTGCTCCCACTCCAGGCTCAGCCGAGAGTGACCGTACTGGCACTGGAGACGGCCCAGTCCCTGACATCCCAGACTGCACCGTCGGGTAAACCCCGTTACAACTGGTACCAGGACCTCCCAGAATAAAGGACGAGCTCTTGTCTGGGATCTGCTGTCTCTGAGATATCTCTACCCACCCGTACAAGTACAACACTGCCCCCCTCCCCCCAAGCGCCGACACCTACCGTCAGTGTGTCCATCACCAGGGGCACACATCATGTTCTCTGGTGGCACCAAACCAGCCCGAAGACCCCGGTCTCTGGTTGGCAGCAGCTCATTTGAGGGACCCGCCATTTGGGCTCCAACTCATTCAGGGGCAGACGTTTTGTGGGTGGGGGAAGCTCATTTCACACTCCAGTGACACTCTGAGTGAAGAGGTATCCGCTCATGTGCCCCATAATCTCCCCACCTTTCACCCTTAACCCCCTGTCAAGTATCTCTCTGCTGAGACTCACAGAACACAATCCCAACACTGAGTGTTTCTTCATCAAGCAGCTTTATTCTTTATTACCTGCAGGGGGTAAGTTCACCTCCATTCTCACCAGGGATGGTCGGGGACTTCAAACACAGCGTTTACAAAATATTCCTTCTGTACATAAGAACGAGACGAGGTTACTGTTTTCAGCGAGCTCCGTGTTCCTGATACATTTGTTGTTGCTGCCATCTCCGGTTGAGTCGTCTCTGCTACTTCCTCATTTCTGCACAGCGTTCAGTGTTTGCAGTCACGAGTTCCTTTAGTAAGCACATTTCTTGACGTTTCCTCCGGCTACTTTAGTCACCTACATATATTGCATTTACTAGCTCAGCACTCCGGGGTTTGTACAGCTCCATTTTATCTCATCAGATACTCACAATAAAATGCAAAGTTCAATACATATTTCCCCATTCCCTCCTCTTTGTTGTCCCATGGCAACAGACATCCAATATCATCAGAACTTACGAAGTGAATGATGTCTTTAAGGCGGAAATACTTCAGATCTTAGGGCTTTCCTTCCCCTTATATCCCACCGATTACCTTTGAGTACCCGGAACCCTAATGTCCCATCGTTTCGGTCACATGGATGAGTAAAAGAATCATAATCTGATTAATATTACTCTGATGGTTATACCATAATGTAAAACGGTATTCTGTCATCCAGATTCCCAAAATGGCTTCCTGAGGGGTTGTAGTGGTCGAATTGCACAATGTAAAACAGTATCCCACCATACTCCCAGATTCCCAAATGTCTACCAGCTTCCTGACGGGTTATGACTGTGGAACTGTACAATGTAAACCAGTATCCCAGCATCCTCCCAGAGTTCCAAATGGCCACCGGCTTCCTGAGGGGTTATCATTGTGGAACTGTACAATGTAAACCAGTATCCCACCATCCTCCCAGTGACCCAAATGGCCACCGGCTTCCTGAGGGGTTATCATTGTGGAACTGTACAATGTAAACCAGTATCCCACCATCCTCCCAGAGTCCCAAATGGCCACGGGCTTCTTGAGGGGTTATCATTGTGGAACTGTACAATGTAAACCAGTATCCCAACATCCTCCCAGGGTCGCAAATGGCCACCGGCTTCCTGAGGGGTTATCATTGTGGAACTGTACAATGTAAACCAGTATCCCACCATCCTCCCAGAGTCACAAATGGCCACGGGCTTCCTGAGGGGTTATCATTGTGGAACTGTACAATGTAAACCAGTATCCCACCATCCTCCCAGTGTTGCAAATGGCCACCGGCTTCCTGAGGGGTTATCATTGTGGAACTGTACAATGTAAACCATTATCCCACCATCCTCCCAGAGTCCCAAATGGCCACCGGCTTCCTGAGGGGTTATCATTGTGGAACTGTACAATGTAAACCAGTATCCCACCATCCTCCCAGAGTCCCAAATGGCCACCGGCTTCCTGAGGGATTATCATTGTGGAACTGTACAATGTAAACTAGTATCCCACCATCCTCCCAGAGTCCCAAATGGCCACCGGTTCCTGAGGGGTTATCATTGTCGAACTGTACAATGTAAACCAGTATCCCACCATCCTCCCAGAGTCCCAAATGGCCACCGGCTTCCTGAGGGGTTATCATTGTGGAACTGTACAATGTAAACCATTATCCCACCATCCTCCCAGAGTCCCAAATGGCCACCGGTTCCTGAGGGGTTATCATTGTGGAAATGTACAATGTAAACCAGTATCCCACCATCCTCCCAGAGTCCCAAATGGTCACCGGCTTCCTGAGGGGTTATCATTGTGGAACTGCTCTCCCACTTTCTCATTCTATCTGCTGCCTCTCAAATATAATCCATCAGGTGAGTTACATTTTCAGATTTGTCTGGTGTGTTGGTTCAACATTCTTGTCCAATTAAAGCACACGCACCCCACTTTTTATCTAATATAAAGTCTGGGGTGGCTGGAAAACGATGCTGGAGAGGCAGTGACGGGAGACAAAGATATGGCAGACAAACTGAATAAGTATGTTGTGTCTGTCTTCACTGAGGAAGACACCAGCATAATGGTGGAACTTCCAGGTGTCAGGAGTCAGAAGTGTGCAAAGTTACCAGAACCAGAGTGAAGGTTCTTGAGAAACTGAAAGGCCAAGTGAGATAAGTCACGTGACCCAGATGGTGTACACCCCAGCGTTCTGAAAGAGGTGGCTAAAAAGTTTGTAGACCCATTAGTAATGAACATTCAACAATCACAAGATTCTGGAATGGTTCAGCAAGAATGGAAAATTGCAAATGACACTCCACTCTTCAAGAAGGGAGAGAGGCAGAAGAAAGGAAACTATAGGCCAGTTAGTCTGTCCTCAGTGATTGGGAAGATGTTGGAGTCGATTTATTAATGATAAGGTCTGAGAGTACTGTGTCACAAGATAAAATAGGCCATAGTTAGCATGGTTTCCTGAAGGGAAAATCTTGCCTGACAAACCTATTGAAAGTATTTTAAGAAATAACAAGCAGGACAGACAAAGTAGAATCGATTGATGATGTTTACCTGGATTTTCAGATGGCTTTTGACATGATGCCACACATGAAGCTGCTTTAACAACCCACCAGCCCATGGTATTACCGGAAAGATTCTAGCATGGACAAAGCCGTGGCTGATTGAGAGGAAGCAAAGAGTGGGTACAAAGGGAGACTCTTGACGAGTGGGTTCCACCGTCGTCTGTGTTGGGACTGATACTCTTTATGTTAAATGTCAGTGATGTGCATGATGAAATTGATGACCTTGCTGCAAAGTTTTCAGATGATATGAAGATTGTTGAGGGTCAGGTCGTTTTGAGGACATAGAGAGGCTATGGAAGGTCTTTAACAGATGAGGGGAATCGGCAAAGAAGTGGGAGATCGAATATATTGTCAGCAAAGGGTATCAGCATGCACTTTGGTCGAAGAAATGAAAGGGCTGACTATTTTCCAAATAGTCCCTAAAGGTCAATTTGCAGATTGGGTCTGTGGTGAAGAAGGCAAATATAATGTCAGCATTCATTTCAAGAGGAATAGAAGATAAACGCAGGGATGTAATGTTGAAAATTTTGTAAGCACTGGTGAGGCCTCACTGGGAGTACTGTGAGCAGTTTTGGACACCTTATCTGAGAAAAGATGTGCTGAAACTGGAGAGTGTCCAAAAGACATTCACGTCAATGATTCCCAAAATGAATGTATTGTCATATGAAGAGTATTTGATGGCTCTCGGCCTGTATTGAGTGGAATTCAAAAGAATGAGAGGAGACCTAATTGAAATATATCAAATGGTGAAAGGATTAATACAGTGGATATGGAGAGGATGTTTCCTATTTTGGGAGAGTCTAAGACCAAAGGACACAGCCTCAGAATAGAGGGGTGTCTTTAGAATGGAGATGGAGAGGAATTCCTTTAGCCAGAGAGTAATGAATCTATGGACTCTATGGACAGTGAATCATTGGCAGCTGTGGAGGCCAAATCTTCATGTACATTTAAGGCAGAGGTTGATAGTTTCTTGATT
This sequence comes from Hemitrygon akajei, assembly GCF_048418815.1. Taxonomy (NCBI): domain Eukaryota; kingdom Metazoa; phylum Chordata; class Chondrichthyes; order Myliobatiformes; family Dasyatidae; genus Hemitrygon; species Hemitrygon akajei. The sequence continues at coordinate 111,071 of NW_027331987.1, forward strand.
GGTCAGGGCATGATGGGCTACCAGGAGAAGGCAGGAGATTGGGGACAAGAGGGAAATTGGGTCAGCTAAAATGAAATGGCGGAGCAGACTCGATGGGCCAAATGGCCTAATTCTGCTTTTATATCTTATGGTCTTATGACAACCTCTCATTTAACGTCAGCAAGAGCCAGGAGCTGATGATTGACTTCAGGAGGCGGAAACAGGAGATCAGTGAGCCAGTCCTCATCAGAGATCAAAGGCGGAGAGGGTCAGCAACCTTAAATTCCTCAATGGCATCACTTTCCAGGATCTGTCTTGAGCCCAGCATGGAAGTGCAATTACGAAGAAAGCACAGCAACATCTCTATTTCCTTAGAAGCCTGCAAAGATTCAGCATGACATCTACAACCTTGATAAACTTCTACAGATGTGTGTGGAGAATATGTTCAGTGGTTACATCATGGCCTGGTATGGAAACGCCAAAACCCTTGAAAGGAAAATCCTACAGAAAGTAGTGGATACGGCCCAGTACATCACGGGTAAAACCCTCCCCACCACTGCGCACATTTCTCTGGTGCGCTGTCATAGGAAAGCTACATCTATCATCAAGGAACCCACCAAGTGGAACATGAACTCTTCTCACTAATGCCATCAGGAAGAAAGAGCAGGAGTCTCAGGACCCACACCAGAGGTGATAATCTTACTCAAATTCAATTGCTCCATCACTGAGCTGTTCCTATAACCCATGGACACATTACAGATTCTTCATCTCCTGTTCGTGGTAATTATTTATTACTTTTTTTTTCTTTTGTATTTGCACAGTTTGTTTTCTTTTGCACAGTGTATTTTGTCTACGATGTTGGGTTCAGGCTTTCAATGATTCAATCATGATTCTTGGATTTACTGAGTTTGTCCGAAAAAAAAACAATCTCAGGATTGAACATGGTGACATGCGTACACTTCGATAATAAACATACTTGGTAAATTTTGAATTCTACATATAAATTACTCCCTCAAACACACATGTGCTTTGTAATTTCTAAAGGTTCAGCATCGACTGGCTAAATGATTTGGCTCCGATCAGAATGGTCGTCCCAGCACAATGACCCCTCTTTCGAGACACCCCAGCTACAGGAAAGATTCCTGAATCAAACTGGGATCACTGTTTCAAGCGTGCACGCACACACACAGACACACAGCTGTGATTAAGTGCTTTGAGGGGGTTGGTCCTGACTAGAATCAACTCCTGTCTGTGCATGGACCTGGACCCACTGCAATTTGCCGATCGCCACAATACGTCTACAGTAAATGCAATCTCACTGGCTCTCCACTCAGGCTTAGATCACCCGGACAATAGCAATACACAAGTCAGGCTGATGATAACAGCTCAGCGTTCAACACAATCGGACCCTCAATTGTAATCAACAAGCTCCAAATCCTGGGCCTCTGGACCTCCTTCTGCAACTGGATCCTCACCAGGAGACCACAGACTGTGTGGATCAGAAATAACATCTCCTCCTTGCTGACAATCAACACTGGCACACCTCAACGATGGGTGCTCAGCCCACTGCTCTCCTCTCTCTACACCCACGTCTGTGTGTCTAGGCTCATCTATAAACTTGCCGATGACACAACTATTGTTGGTGGAATTTCAGACGGTGACGAGGAGGAGTACAGGAGTAAGATAGATCAGCAAGTTGAGTGGTGTCGCAGCAACAACCTTGCACTTAACATCATGAAGACAAAGGAATTGATTGTGGATTCAGGAAGGGGAAGTCGAGGGAACATACACCAGTTCTCATCGAGGGATCAGAAGTGAAAAGGGTGAGCAGTTTCCATTTCCTGCCTGTCAACATCTCTGAGGAACTATCCTGGGCCCAACATATTGATGCAGTTACAATGAAGGCACAACATCGGCTATATTTCATTCGGAGATTGAGGGGAATCGGTCTGTCACTAAAGACACTTGCAAATTTCTACAGATGTACTGTGGAGAGCATTCTAACTAGTTGCATCACTGCCTGCTGTGGAGAGGCCACTGCACAGGATCGGAAAATGCTGCAGAAAGTTGTAAATTCAGCCAGCTCCTTCATGGGCACTGGACTCCACAGCATCCAGGACACAGTCAAAAGATGATGCCACAAAAAGGTGGCATCCATCATTAAGGATCCCCATCACCCAGGACATGCCTTCTTCTCATTGCTACCATCAAGGAGGATGTACAGGAGCCTGGAGACACTCTCACCGGTTCAGGAACAGCTTCTTCCCCACTGTCAGATTTCTGAATGGACAAAGAACCCATGAACACACCCTCAGTATTTTCCGTCTCGTTTTGCACTACATTTTAAATATAATTTTACACATTCTAATTGTAATCTGTAGTTTTTATTACTAAATATTGCAATGTACTGCAGACACAAAGGAACAAATTTCACCACATATGCCGGTGATATTAAACCTGATTCTCATACACAAACACACACAGCTGGGCTCAGACATACAACACTACCACATTCCTCCCTTTGTGACACCCTGCTTGCTCCGTGGCCCCCGGTATGAAGCTCAAACTGTTGCAAAACCTGCCCTTTAAATTCATGGCTGAGGCTGTGTTGTGTCTGCTCACTGTTTGAGTTCGATATTAAGTGAAGAGTATTGAATGGGAAGGAAGGTTTGAATACAAGAATAAAGATCTCCTCTGACGGTATATGGGGACCTGGTGAGAGCGTACATGGAACACTGTGCACAGGTCTGGTCTCCCTCCCGGAGTCAGCCTGTGGGATGAAGGGAATGAAGAGATTTCCCAGATTGATTTAGGAGGTGAGGTAGTGTCCTCAGAGAGATTATACTGACGGGCCTGACTCAAAATTAGAGAAATAAAAGGCTGTCTGACTGAGACAGACACAGTCTCACAGGGTATTGACAGGGTAGAGGCAGGAATGATGTTTCCTTTGGCTGCGGTGAGGAACCGGGGTCACAGAATCCGAGTTCACCTCAGCAGGACTGAGATGAGGAGAAATTTCCTCACCCAGAGGGCAGTGAATCTTTGGAATTTTCTCCACAAGGTTTCTAAATTCGAAAGACAAATTTTGGGGCTCTGCGATGCTGGGAACGTTGCGCTAAAATGGCGCTGAGGTCAAAGATCAGGCATGTTCTGAGTGAAAGGCAGAACAGACACAAAGGGCCGAATGGCCTGCTCCTGTTTCCTTTTTCTAAAGTCCGAGTTTACCTTTGCGCCTGGTTCTCCCTTGGCCTTCAGCCTGTCCTTTTGCACAGGGGAGCGGTCACAGCACCGGAGTTCCGTCGGCAGCCGCTGCGGGCCAGCTCCCGTATCCCAGCAGCAGGAGACAGGACTGGGAGGAAACTCCGGACAATAGGCCCCGATCCACGGCGGGGAAAGACAGGGCTCCCTCTGTGCGGCTGAAACATCTTACGGAATCTCCGCCCGAATCTTCACCTCCGCCATCGGTAGGATTCAAAACTCCGGCCGCTGTTGCAGCCTTTACCCGGGGAGCTGCTCCCAATCTCGGGTCTCTCACCGGGTCCACTCGTTCCCCATTCCAAACTTCGGTCCGCCCAGCGTCCCGCCCACTGACACTCCTCAGCCAATGGAGGCAAGATTCTCCCAGCGGTGTTCTCTGATTGGCTTTGAGTGTGTCCGAGGGCGGGCTGCTGCCGGGAGCCGGAGATGTCAGTCACTGTTTGTTCCCAGAATCAAAGCAAGTTCCCCGAGGCTCAAAGTTCAAAGTAAATTTTATTATTATTTTTAAATTTTTAAAATTTTTATTAAACACAATCAAAAACAGAAACACTAAACATATGCTAACAAAGCCAGGGAGTCACACAAAAGCAGCAACAAATATATAACTATTAACTTTAAATATACAAATAAACAAGGAAATCCACTCTAAATACTGTTGGACAGAAGGAACTGTATCTAAGAGGAGTCACAAAACAGGAACATTTACAGAGATAACCCAAAACGTTGACAGATTTGTACAGTCTTTACAAACTTCTGGCTATGGGAAGTTTTCAGAGGATAAACGTATAGTTTGAAGTCTGATATCAAAATATAAATGAAGGTTTCTTATTGCTGTGATTGCATTTATGGATATAAAATTTGCTGTAAATTAACAAAAGATTTATGATAAAGAAATGATCCCTATGAGATTTGGTGTTATTAGTAAACCCAAATAAGATGTTTTGAAAACAAAAAGTAAAATCCACATTTATATATTGATCTATAAATTGACCAACATCAAACTAAAATGTTTTAACATATTCACAATCCCAAAACAGATGAAATAAATTCTCTGGATATAAATCACAAAAAGAACAGTTCGCTTCAATATCTGAATTAACCCTTGTCAAATAAACACTGTTTGGATAATATCTATGTATAATTTTAAATAAGCCCCAGATACTCCTCCACCTCAGATTCCCCAAGCGACTATTCCAAAAACTAACAGAGTACATATAAGTCACCACATACAACTCCTACAAACATACAGAGCAAAGCTACAGAACGGTAACTATACCTGGATCACTGAAAGATCAACCAGAGTGCAGAAGACAACAAACTTCGCCAATGCAAATAAATAACGAGAACATGAAATAACCGCAGCGGCTGCCGATAGATGTCCGGTGCACTCAGCGCTCCCTGTTCAATCTGACAGGACAAGAAACAGTGAGGCGCAAAGGTAAACTCGTGTTTCAGAAAATCAGAAATAGAGAAGGCGTGGCCATTCGGCCCCTTGCACCTCTTCTGCCCTTCACTCAGAACATGCGTGCCTTTTGACCTCAGCACCACTTTCCTGCAACTTCCCATCACCGCTGAGCGCCTGGATATGTCTATTCAATTTAGAAACCTTGTGGAGATAATTGCAATGATTCACTGCACTCTGGGTGAGGAAATTTCTCCTCATCTCAGTCCTGCTGAGTTGTCCTCAGATTTTGAGTTTGTGAGCGCTGGTTCCACACCTTATGGGAAACATCATTCCAGCCCTTCTGCTGTAAATATCCTGTGAGACTGTATTTCTCTAATTCTGAGACAGGAATGCGATCTGTCTCTGTCGAACCACCTCTTATTTCACTCATTTTGAGACAGACCCAGTACGATGATTTGTTGTGGGAGCATCTCTATGGACAGCAAGTGAGTGCAGTTATTCCGTATTGTTCCACAGCTTGAAGGTTGAGGGGTAGTAACTGTTCGAGAACCTGGTGGTGCGAGTCCAGAGGCTCTCGTACCCTCTACCTGATTACAGCAGTCAGAAAAGAGACTGCCTGTGTGGTGAGCCTGATCACAGCCGCCTGTATCGCCGTCCCCTCTGGCCTGACCTATCCGGGACCAAAGGGATTGTGGAGAGTAAATGTGGTACCCTGTCGAGTATCACTGTGATCCGTCCCCTCTGGCCTGCCCTATCCGGGACCAAAGGGATAGTGGAGAGTAAATGTGGTACTCTGTCGAGTATCACTGTGATCCGTCCCGCCTGGCCTGCCCTATCCGGGACCAACGGGATTGTGGAGAGTAAATGTGGTGCTCTGTCGAGTATTATTGTGATCCGGGCTCTCTTCCTGCCTCTTATTATTCTTGACTGTGATTGTAGTGCGACAATCTCTGGCCCAATGTCCCCTCTTTCTACAAACCGCGTTTCTGCCCTTAGCCAAGTGTCCTCTTCATCTGCACCGTCCGCACGATCCTGCCACCCGTTCTGGGTTCTTCGTCGGGACCCGAACTCCATCTCCTCACTACCGGTTCTCTGTGCACACTCTCGCTTTTCCCCAGTCCCTTTAAAGAGTCAATTGTACTCCATATTCATCAGAATTTATGTCACCCTGGGGCCAGGTCTGACATAGCGAATTGAGATTAGTTAACTTAAAGGAGTGGGCAGGCTTGGGTCTGAGACAGTTTAGAAAAGTCTGCACTGCCTGCTGGACATACTGATCTGTCCAGGGGTTTGCCGGCATTGGACTCTCACGTATCCTTAAAACGAGCTATAAAGTACGCAAGGGATTCTCCTTTTTTCTGTAGTTATCGGGTAAATTCACCAAAATCCGCGTGCAGTCGGGCTGTCATTCAAATGTGTTCCCTTACCTCAGCGACCCACCGTGCCATGGCTTGTATTGCATCAGCCCCTCTGGTGGCTCCCGGTCACCTTCGGGCATCTGCCTGGGAAACGGGAACCCACTCCCTGTCCCTGCCCGAGAGGTTCCATATATAACCCTGAGGAGTGGCACAAGTCCCCGGGCAGGCTCTGGAAAGGGGAACCCACTCCCTGTCCCTGTCCAAGAGGTTCCATATATAACCCTGAGGAGTGGCACAAGTCCCCGGGCAGGGCCTGGAAAGGGGAACCCACTCCCTGTCCCTGTCCGAGAGGTTCCATATATAACCCTGAGGAGTGGCACAAGTCCCCGGGCAGGGCCTGGAAAGTGGAACCCACTCCCTGTCCCTGTCCGAGAGGTTCCATATATAAACCTGAGGAGTGGCACAAGTCCCCGGGCAGGGTCTGGAAAGGGGAACCCACTCCCTGTCCCTGTCCGAGAGGTTCCATATATAACCCTGAGGAGTGGCACAAGTCCCCGGGCAGGGTCTGGAAAGGGGAACCCACTCCCTGTCCCTGTCCGAGAGGTTCCATATATAACCCTGAGGAGTGGCACAAGTCCCCGGGCAGGGTCTGGAAAGTGAACCCACTCCCTGTCTCTGCCCGAGAGGTACCATATATAACCCTGAGGAGAGGCACAAGTCCCCGGGCAGGGTCTGGAAAGGGGAACCCACTCCCTGTCCCTTCCCGAGAGGTTCCATATATAACCCTGAGGAGAGGCACAAGTCCCCGGGCAGGGTCTGGAAAGGGGAACCCACTCCCTGCCCCTGTCCGAGATGTTCCATATATAACCCCGAGGAGAGGCACAAGTCCCCGGGCAGGGTCTGGAAAGGGGAACCCACTCCCTGTCCCTGTCCGAGAGGTTCCATATATAACCCTGAGGAGTGCAGGCAAGTCCCCGGGCAGGGTCTGGAAAGGGGAACCCACTCCCTGTCCCTGTCCGAGAGGTGTCATATATAACCCTGAGGAGTGGCACAAGTCCCCGGGCAGGGTATGGAAAGGGGAACCCACTCCCTGTCCCTGTCCGAGAGGTTCCATATATAACCCTGAGGAGTGGCACAAGTCCCCGGGCAGGGTCTGGAAAGGGGAACCCACTCCCTGTCCCTGCCCGAGAGGTTCCTTATATAACCCCGAGGAGTGGCACAAGTCCCCAGGCAGGGTCTGGAAAGGGGAACCCACTCCCTGTCCCTGCCCGAGAGGTTCCATATATAACCCCGAGGAGTGGCACAAGTCCCCAGGCAGGGTCTGGAAAGGGGAACCCACTCCCTGTCCCTGTCCGAGAGGTTCCATATATAACCCTGAGGAGTGCAGGCAAGTCCCCGGGCAGGGTCTGGAAAGGGGAACCCACTCCCTGTCCCTGCCTGAGAGGTTCCATATATAACCCTGAGGAGTGGCACAAGTCCCCGGTCAGGGTCTGGAAAGGGGAACCCACTCCCTGTCCCTGTCCGAGAGGTTCCATATATAACCCTGAGGAGTGGCACTTCCCCGGGCAGTGTCTGGAAAGGGGAACCCACTCCCTGTCCGTGTTCGAGAGGTTCATTATATAACCCTGAGGAGTGGCACAAGTCCCCGGGCAGGGTCTGGAAAGGGGAACCCACTCCCTGTCCCTGTCCGAGAGGTTCCATATATAACCCTGAGGAGTGGCAGAAGTCCCCAGGCAGGGTCTGGAAAGGGGAACCCACTCCCTGTCCCTGCCCGAGAGGTTGCATATAAAAATTTTTAAATCCTTTTCTTCTATAATCGCTCCTTGGCTTTGTAAAATTTTTAAAGATGCGATAACCGTAGGTAAATAACCACAATCTTTTTATGATGCCTCTATTTCTCCAATTCTTAAAAAAGATAAAGACCCCACTGAATGTGCATCCTATCGGCCAATATCCTTGCTGAATACGGATTCTAAGATTTTTACCAAAATTTTGGCCACTAGATTAGAAAATGTATTACCTCAAATTATCTCTGAAGATCAGACCGGATTTATTAAAAACTGTTAGTCATCTTTTAACATTAGGAAATTAATTAATATAATTTATACTTCTTCATCTAAGATACCAGAATGTAATTTCCTTAGATGCTGAAAAAGCGTTCGACAGAGTTGAATGGCTATATTTATTTAATACGTTGCAGAATTTTAATTTTAGGTTGAAATTTATATCATGGATTAAATTAATGTATTATAAACCTTTGGCTTCAGTTCTTAACAATAATCAAAGATCTCCTTTTTATCAGTTGTCCCGTGGTACGAGGCAAGGCTGTCCTTTAAGTCCTCTATTATTTGACATTTCTTTGGAACCTTTAGCCGTTGCCATTCGTGAATCACCTAATATTTTTGGTATTACTCGTGGGTAAGGGACTATTATATATATATATATATTATATGCTGATGATTTGTTACGATACATATCTGACCCTGAGAGATCTATTCCTGCTATTTCATCCTTGCTTGCTCAGTTTAGTAGCTTTTCTGGCTACAAACTGAATTTTAATAAGAGTGAATTATTTCCGTTAAATATGCAAGTTCCAATTTATAAACACTTACCATTTAAAGTTGTCACAGATCATTTTACTTATTTGGGTATTAAAATTACCAAGAAACATAAGGGTTTATTTAAAGTTAATTTTTTACCTTTAATTGAACAAATGAAGCAACTTGTTAGCAGGTGGTCCCCATTATCTCTGTCATTGGTTGGTTGAATTAATACTATCAAGATGATAGTATTACCCAAACTTTTATATTTATTCCAAGCATTACCAATTTTTATTCCTAAATCCTTTTTTGATATTATTGACTCCAAAATATCCTCGTATGTGTGGCAAAATAAAAATCCAAGATTCAGTAAAAAATATTTACAGAACCCTAAGAAGGAAGGTGGTTTTGCTTTGCCAAACCTGAGATTTTACAATTGGGCAGTTAATATTCAATATTTAATATTTTGGACACAAGAATCGGACATAGTACCTTGCCCACAATGGGTAAATTTGTTGTGTAAATCTGTACAAGACTTCTCATTGTTTTCTATTTTAGGATCTTCGCTTCCTTTTGCTTTATCGAAACCGAATAAACAAATAACTAATCCTATAGTTCAACATAGTTGAATATTGTTTCAATTTCGTAAATTCTTTGGCTTGAATAATCAAGCCCTATTATATCTAACTTCTTTTTCCAGCCCTCTTTTATGGACCAAGCCTTTGTGTTATGGAAAACAAAAGGTATAACATGTTTTCATGATCTATTTTTAGATAACAATTTTATGTGCTTTGAACAGCCTAAAACTCATTTTTTTAGATACTTGCAAGTTAGAAATTTCTTGAATGTTAGTATTTTCTGAAATTATGTCCAATGGACATTACAGAAAAAATTCTATCTCTGAATCCTTGCCAGAAGGGTTAAGTAGCCATCATTTATCATATGATCATGAAAACACAGCCAGGAGTATCAGAAATAATTCAGAAGGAATGGGAAATAGAACTTCACTGTCTTATACCCACAGAGCAGTGGGAGAAAATTTTACAATTAGTCAATTCTTCTTCTATTTGTGCTAAACATGCCTAATACAATTTAAGGTTGTTCATAGGGCTCACATGTCCAAGGATAAACTCGCTAGATTTTATTCTTATGTTAATCCAACCAGTGACAGATGTCATTCTGAAGTCACTTCATTGACCCACATGTTTTGGTCCTGCTCCTGTTTGCAAAATTATTGGAAAGATCTTTTTGGTATTATTTCAACAGTTCTGAATATCAAATTGCTACCGCATCCTATTACTGCAATTTTCGGTTTACCAATGGTGGATAATAGTCGTTTATCCCCCCTCAGCCCGGCGGATGATTGCATTTGTTACATTAATGGCTAGAAGATCTATCCTATTGAATTGGAAATAAATTAATCCTCTAACTATATTTCAGTGGTTTTCCCAAACTATTTCTTGTTTGAGTTTAGAAAAAATTACAAGTGTTGTCTTTGTCCCTTCAGTTAAATTTGAAGAAACTTGGAGACCATTTATTCAACATTTTCATATGAGCTAAACTGACTTTTCCTAAGCCTTACTTTTATTGTCCTTAATTATTTGGATAGAGGTGCGGAGTTATTGACGCTACTGTGTATAATTAATATAATGCAATGGCCCATGTTGATTAGGATTTTTTCCATTTTTTTGGGGGGGGAGGGTTTCTCATTTTCTCCATTTTTTTAACCACTATGAGTTTGGGAGGTTATTATCATCGATTTGAATTTATACCTTAACCTATTAATTATGTACTCTCAAGCTCTTTGTATTCATGTTTCATTTCTATTTGTTTAAAATCAATAAAAAGATTTAAAAAGAAAGGACTACTCTGAGGAAAGGGTGGAATAGGCGCAACGGGCCGAGTGGCCAGGCCTGCTCCTGTTATTTATTTTCTAAAGTCCGAGTTTACCTTTGCGCCTTGTTCTCCCTTGACCTTCAGCCTGTCCTTTTGCACAGGGGAGCGCTCACAGCACCGGAGATCCATCGGCAGCCGCTGCGGGCCAGCTCCCGTATCCCAACAGCAGGAGACAGGACTGGGAGGAAACTCCGGACAATAGGCCCCGATCCACGGCGGGGAAAGACCGGGCACCCCCTGTGTGGCTGAAACATCTCACGGAATCTCCGCCCGTCTCTTCACCTCCGCCATCGGTAGGATTCAAAACTCCGGCCGCTGTTGCAGCCTTTACCCGGGGAGCTGCTCCCAATCTCGGGTCTCTCACCGGGTCCACTCGTTCCCGATTCCAAACCTCGGTCCGCCCAACGTCCCGCCCACTGACACTCCTCAGCCAATGGAGGCAAGAGTCTCTCAGTGGTGTTCTCTGATTGGCTGTGAGTGTGTCCGAGGGAGGGCTGCTACCGGGAGCCGGAGATGTCAGTCACTGTTTGTTCCCAGAATCAAAGCAAGTTCCCCGAGGCTCAAAGTTCAAAGTAAATTTTATTATTATTTTTAAATTTTTAAAATTTTTATTAAACACAATCAAAAACAGAAACACTAAACATATGCTAACAAAGCCAGGGAGTCACACAAAAGCAGCAACAAATATATAACTATTAACTTTAAATATACAAATAAACAAGGAAATCCACTCTAAATACTGTTGGACAGAAGGAACTGTATCTAAGAGGAGTCACAAAACAGGAACATTTACAGAGATAACCCAAAACGTTGACAGATTTGTACAGTCTTTACAGCCTTCTGGCTATGGGAAGTTTTCAGAGTATAAACGTATAGTTTGAAGTCTGATATCAAAATATAAATGAAGGTTTCTTATTGCTGTGATTGCATTTATGGATATAAAATTTGCTGTAAATTAACAAAAGATTTATGATAAAGAAATGATCCCTATGAGATTTGGTGTTATTAGTAAACCCAAATAAGATGTTTTGAAAACAAAAAGTAAAATCCACATTTATATATTGATCTATAAATTGACCAACATCAAACTAAAATGTTTTAACATATTCACAATCCCAAAACAGATGAAATAAATTCTCTGGATATAAACCACAAAAAGAACAGTTAGTTTCAATATCAGAATTAACCCTTGTCAAATAAACACTGTTTGGATAATATCTATGTATAATTTTAAATAAGCCCCAAATACTCCTCCACTTCAGATTCCCCAAGCGACTATTCCAAAAACTAACAGAGTACATATAAATCGCCACATACAACTCGTACAAACATACAGAGCAAAGCTACAGAACGGTAACTATACCTGGATCACTGAAAGATCAACCAGAGTGCAGAAGACAACAAACTTCGCCAATGCAAATAAACAACGAGAACATGAAATAACCGCAGCGGCTGCCGATAGATGTCCGGTGCGCTCAGCGCTCCCTGTTCAATCTGACAGGACAAGAAGCAGTGAGGCGCAAAGGTAAACTCGTGTTTCAGAGAATCAGAAATAGAGGTGTGGCCATTCGGCCCCTTGCACCTCTTCTGCCCTTCACTCAGAACATGCTTGACTTTTGACCTCAGCACCACTTTCCTGCAACTTCCCATCACCGCTGAGCCCCAGGATATGTCCATTCAATTTAGAAACCTTGTGGAGATAATTGCAATGATTCACTGCACTCTGGGTGAGGAATTTTCTCCTCATCTCAGTCCTGCTGAGTTGTCCTCGGATTTTGAGTCCGTGACCTCGGATTCCACACCTTATGGGAAACATCATTCCAGCCCTTACGCTGTAAATATCCTGTGAGATTGAATTTCTCTAATTCTGAGACAGGAATGTGATCTGTCTCAGTCAAACCACCTCTTATTTCACTCATTTTGAGACAGTCCCAGTACGATGATTTGTTGTGGGAGCATCTCTATGGACAGCAGGTGAGTGCAGTTATCCTGTGTTGTTCCACAGACTGATGGCTGAGGTGTAGTAATTGCTCCTGACCCTGGTGGGGTGAGTCCTGAGGCTCTTGTACCTTCTACCTGATTACAGCAGTGAGAAAAGAGCCTGTCTGTGTGGTGAGCCTGATCACAGCCACCTGTATCACCGTCCCCTCTGGCCTGCCCTACCCGGGACCAAAGGGATTGTGGAGAGTAAATGTGGTACTCTGTCGAGTATCACTGTGATCCGTCCCTACTGGCCTGCCCTACCCGGGACCAAAGGGATTGTGGAGAGTGAATATGGTACTCTGTCGAGTATCACTGTGATCCGTCCCTTCCGGCCTGCCCTAACCGGGACCAAAGGGATTGTGGAGAGTAAATGTGGTACTCTGTCGAGTATCACTGTGATCCGTCCCCTCTGGCCTGCCCTATCCGGGACCAAAGGGATTGTGGAGAGCGAATGTGGTACTCTGTCGAGTATCACTGTGATCCGTCCCCTCCGGCCTGACCTATCCGGGACTAAAGGGATTGTGGAGAGCGAATGTGGTACTCTGTCGAGTATCACTGTGATCCGTCCCCTCCGGCCTGACCTATCCCGGACCAAAGGGATTGTGGAGAGTAAATGTGGTACTCTGTCGAGTATTACTGTGATCCGTCCCCACTGGCCTGCCCTATCCGGGACCAAAGGGATTGTGGAGAGTAAATGTGGTACTCTGTCGACTATCACTGTGATCAGTCCCCTCTGGCCTGCCCTGTCCGGGACCAAAGGGATTGTGGAGAGTAAATGTGGTACTCTGTCGAGTATCACTGTGATCCGTCCCCTCTGGGCTGCCCTATCCGGGACCAAAGGGTTTGTGGAGAGTAATTATGGTACTCTGTCGAGTGTCACTGTGATCCGTCCCCTCTGGCCTGCCCTACCCGGGAGCAAAGGGATTGTGGAGAGTAAATGTGGTACTCTGTCGAGTATCACTGTGATCCGGGCTGTCTTCCAGCCCCTTATTATTCTTGTCTGTGATTGCAGTGCGACAATCTCTGGCCCAATGTCCCCTCTTTCTACAAACCCCGTCTCTGTCCTTAGCCAAGTGTCCTCTTAAACTGCACCGTCTGCACGATCCTGCCACCTGTTCTGGGTTCTTCGTCGGGACCCGAACTCCATTTCCTCACTACCGGTTCTCTGTGCACACTCTCGCGTTTCCCCAGTCCCCTTAAAGAGTCAATAGCGCTCCCTATTCATCAGAATTTATGTCACCCGGGGCCAGGTCTGACACAGCGAATTGAGATTAGTTAACTTAAAGGAGTGGGCAGGCTTGGGTCTGAGACAGTTTAGAAAAGTCTGCACTGCCAGCTGGACATACTGATCTGTCCAGGGGTTTGCCGGCATTGGACTCTCACGTATCCTTAAAACAAGCTATCAAGTACGCAAGGGATTCTCCTTTTTTCTGTAGTTATCGGGTAAATTCACCAAAATCCGCATGCAGTCGGGCTGTCATTCAAATGGGTTCCCTTACCTCAGTGACCCACCGTGCCATGGTTTGTATTACATCAGCCCCTCTGGTGGCTTCCAGTCACCTTCGGGCATCTGCCTGGGAAAGGAGAACCAACCTCCTGTCCCTGTCCGAGAGGTTCCATATATAATCCTGAGGAGTGGCACAAGTCCCCGGGCGGGGTCTGGAAAGGGGAACCCACCCCCTGTCCCGGTCCGAGAGGTTCCATATATAACCCTGAGGAGTGGCACAAGTCCCCGGGCAGGGTCTGGAAAGGGGAACCCACTCCCTGTCCCGGTCCGAGAGGTTCCATGTATAACCCTGAGGAGTGGCACAAGTTCCCGGGCAGGGTCTGGAAAGGGGAACCCACTCCCTGTACCTGTCCGAGAGGTTCCATATATAACCCTGAGGAGTGCAAGGGGAACCCACTCCCTTTTTCAATGAATTCAGGTAAAGCCCTGGTTCGGACGGTTATAGTGCTGAATGTTTAAAATCCTTTTCTTCTATATTCGCTCCTTGGCTTTGTAAAATTTTTAAAGATGCGTTAACTGTAGGTAAATAACCACAATCCATTTCTCCAATTCTAAAAAAAGATAAAGACCCCACTGAATGTGCATCCTATCGGCCAATATCCTTGCTGAATATGGATTCTAAGATTTTTACCAAAATTCTGGCCACTAAATTAGAAAATTATCTCACATTATCTCTGAAGTTCAGACCGGATTTATTAAAAACTGTTATTCATCTTTTAACATTAGAAAATTAATTAATATAATTTATACTTCTTCATCTAAAATACCAGAATGTCATTTCCTTAGATGCTGAAAAAGTGTTCGATAGAGTTGAATGGCTATATTTATTTAATACGTTGCAGAATTTTTATATTCGGTGGGTAAGGGACTTATAAGTTATCATTATATGCTGATGATTTGGTACTATACATATCTGACCCTGAGAGATCTATTCCTGCTATTTCATCCTTGCTTGCTCAGTTTAGTAGCTTTTCTGGCTACAAACTGAATTTTAATAAGAGTGAATTATTTCCATTAAATATGCAAGTTCCAATTTATAAACACTTACCATTTAAAGTTGTCACAGATCATTTTACGTATTTGGGTATTAAAATTACCAGGAAACATAAGGGTTTATTTAAAGTTAATTTTTTACCTTTAATTGAACAAATCAAGCAACTTGTTACCAGGTGGTCCCCATTATCTCTGTCATTGGTTGGTCGAATTAATACTATCAAGATGATAGTATTACCCAAATTTTTATATTTATTCCAAACATTACCAATATTTATTCCTAAATTTTTTTTGATATTATTGACTCCAAAACATCCTCGTATGTGTGGCAGAATAAAAATCCTAGATTAAGTAAAAAATATTTACAGAAGCCTAAGAAGGAAGGTGGTTTTGCTTTGCCAAACCTGAGAGTTTACTATTGGGCAGTTAATATTCAATATTTAATATTTTGGACACAAGAATCGGTCATAGTACCGTGCCCACAATGGGTAAATTTGGATTGTAAATCTGTACAAGACTTCTCATTGTTTTTATTTTAGGATCTTCGCTTCCTTTTGCTTTATCTAAACCGAATAAACAAATAACTAATCCTATAGTTAAACATACATTAAGAATATGGTTTCAATTTCGTAAATTCTTTGGCTTGAATAATCAAGCCCTATTATATCTAACTGCTTTTTCCAGCCCTCTTTTATGGACCAAGCCTTTGTGTTATGGAAAACAGAAGGTATAACATGTTTTCGTGATCTATTTTTAGATAACAGTTTTATGCCCTTTGAACAGCTATCCAGCTGAAAACTCACTTTTTTTAAGATACTTGCAAGTTAGAAATTTCTTGAATGTTAGTATTTTCTGAAATTATGTCCAATGGACATTACAGAAAAAATTCTATCTCTGAATCCTTGCCAGAAGGGTTAAGTAGCCATCATTTATCATATGATCATGAAAACACAGCCAGGAGTATCAGAAATAATTCAGAAGGAATGGGAAAAAGAACTTCACTGTCTTATACCCACAGAGCAGTGGGAGAAATTTTTACAATTAGTCAATTCTTCTTCTATTTGTGCTAAACATGCCTAATACAATTTAAGGTTGTTCATAGGGCTCACATGTCCAAGGATAAACTCGCTCGATTTTATTCTTATGTTAATCCAACCTGTGACAAATGTCATTCTGAAGTCGCTTCATTGACCCACATGTTCTGGTCTTGCCCCTGTTTGCAAAATTATTGGAAAGATATTTTTGGTATTATTTCAACAGTTCTGAATATCAAATTGCAACCGCATCCTATTACTGCAATTTTCTGTTTACCAATGGTGGATAATAGTCGTTTATCCCCCCTCAGCCCGGCGGATGATTGCATTTGTTACATTAATGGCTAGAAGATCTATCCTATTGAACTGGAAAGAAATTAATTCTCCAACTATATTTCAGTGGTTTTCTCAAACTATTTCTTGTTCGAGTTTAGAAAAAATTACAAGTGTTGTCTTTAACCCTTCAGTTAAATTTGAAGAAACTTGGAGAACATTTTCATATAAGCTAAACTGACTTTTCCTAAACCTTACCTTTATTGTCCTTAATTATTTGGATGGAGGTGCAGAGTTACTGACGCTACTGTGAATAATTGATATAATGCATTGGCCCATGTCGGTTAGGATTTTTTTCATTTTTTGGGGGGGAGAATTTCTTATTTTCTCCATTTTTTGTAACCACTATGAGTTTGGGAGGTTATTATCATCTATTTGTATTTATACCTTCACCTATTAATTATGTACTCTCAAGCTGTTTGAATTCATGTTTCATTTATGTTTGTTTAAAATCAAGAAAAAGATTTAAAAAGAAAGGACTATTCTGAGGAAAGGGTGGAATAGGCGCAACGGGCCGAGTGGCCACACATGCTCCTGTTAATTATTTTCTAAAGCACGAGTTTACCTTTACGCCTTGTTCTCCCTTGGTTTTCAGCCATTCGGATTGCACAGGGGAGCGGTGAGAGCTCCGGAGATCCATCGGCAGCCGCTGCGGGGCAGCTCCCGTATCCCAGCAGGAAGGGACGGGTCTGGGAGACAATTCCAGACAACTGGCCCCGATCCTCGGCGGGGAAAGGCCGGGCGCCCTCCGTGTAGCTGAAACATCTCACGGAATCTCCGCCAGTCTCTTCAGCTCTGCCTTCGAAAGGATTCAAGACCCGCCGGTGGTGCAGCCGAAACCCGAGGCTCAGCTCCCGGTCTCCGACCTCATTCGGTCCCGGTTCCAAACTCCGGCCGGTCAGGGGCTCAGCGTCCCGCCCACTCACACCCGTCAGCAAATGGGAGCATCCTTCTCCCAGCAGTGATCGCTGATTGGCTGAGGGTGGGTGAGGACGGGCTGCTGCTCGGAACTGGATATGTCAATCACAGATTGTTCTCAGAATTAAAGGAAGTTTCCCGAAACTCAAATTGCAAAATAAATTTTATTACCAGACTCCAGATAAGTCACCACATACAACTCCGAGAAGCATTTTCCTGCGGTCATACTTAGAAAAAGTATAGAATAGTAACCACAACAGAAGCAGGCAGTGAAAGATCAGCCAGAGTGCTGAAGGTAAACTGTGCATATGCAAATACAGAAACAGCGATAAATAACAAGAGCATGAAATAACCGCAGCGGCTGCTGATGGATCTCCGGAGCTCTCACCGCTCCCCTGTGCAATCCGAGGTAAACTCGTGATTTAGAAAATAAGAAACAGGAGCAGGAGTTGTCATTCGGCCCGTTGCACTGTTCTGCCCCTCACTCAGAACATGGCTGATCTTTGACCTCAGCGCCACCTTCCTGCAACGTTCCCAACATCGCCGAGCCCCAAAATATGTCTGTTTAATTTAGGAAACTTGTGGAGAAAACTCCAAATATTCACCGCACTGTGTTGGGGAAATTTCTCCTCATCTCAGTCCTGCTGAGGTGATCTCGGATTTTGAGTCTGTGATCCCTGGTTCCACTGCCCAGCCAGGAGAAACATCATTCCTGCCCCGACCCTGTAAATACCCTGTGAGACTGTGTCTGTCTCAATCAGGAAGCTTCTCCATGTGAACCTTGTGTTAATGAAATTGGTGACAGTTCTTTCAGACCAGCAGCTTTGACCACAAGAACACCGGACAGTGGTCAGCACGGAATGTCCTGCAGTTACTGCAGGAGAAGGACTGGATGGACACAGTGGAGTGGTTCCCTGAGCAGACAGTCCAGACCATCTGGCAGAATGCCTCATCACCAGATCTCCCCAACAGGCACCAAGACCTCACCTGTCTGGCGGCGAGATGGGCCCTCCCAGTCTGATCCTTGCTGCATGCCCGGAGAGCACTCTCACAGCGCGCTGCCCCGAGATTACTGCAGTGGAGACGAGAGGGCCGCTCCCAGTCTGATCCTTGCTGCATGCCCGGAGATCACTCTCACAGCGCGCTGCCCCGAGATTACTGCAGTGGAGACGAGAGGGCCCCTCCCAGTCTGATCCTTGCTGCATGCCCGGAGATCACTCCCACAGCGCGCTGCCCAGAGATTACTGCAGTGGAGACGAGAGGGCCCCTCCCAGTCTGATCCTTGCTGCATGCCCGGAGATCACTCCCACAGCGCGCTGCCCCGAGATTACTGCAGTGGAGACGAGAGGGCCCCTCCCAGTCTGATCCTTGCTGCATGCCCGGAGATCACTCCCACAGCGCGCTGCCCCGAGATTACTGCAGTGGAGACGAGAGGGCCCCTCCCAGTCTGATCCTTGCTGCATGCCCGGAGATCACTCCCACAGCGCGCTGCCCCGAGATTACTGCAGTGGAGACGAGACGTTCACTCACCTCTTTGCGGACTGTGGAGAAAGATGCAAGGGCCTGTGCCACATCAGCTGCGTGATAGAAGGCTCACTGATCCTCGGGCTGTTCCCAGGACCAGCAGGAAAACGGACAGCGAGTGCTGCTGGAAGATCATCAACTCGGGGAAAGACTCGAAACTTGTTGGCCTGCCATCACACCGAGATGTCCGGAGAGCAGCGGTTCCCAACCTGGGGTCCACGGTTACTGGTATCGGTCTTTGGCATTAAAAAAATGTTTGGGAACCCCTGTCGTACAGGAATGCTGCCGACTGGCACATTCTAGACTACAGGGACACCATTGGTACTATCGGGTCGCTCTACTGCTCGACTGGGAGAGGCCGTGTTTGCTGAGGAAGCCTCTCAATTATTGTTCACCACCCCAGGGGGCACATGAGCGACAACAGACCCCATAGAGAACGAATGTAAATTCATTGGGTAAAGGTATTGGCACGTTTTATCATTCTGAATAAAGCTTATAAAGCTTATTTTGATACAAAAAAAAGTATCAACATCTGATCTGTGCCCAGAGTGAAGGAGACCAGGCCTTCTATTGGAGACGGGACGGACATGGGTCAAGTCACGAAGTTTTTCTCACGAAGGGCTGTTGAAATCAGGACCTTACCGAAAAATTAACATTTTCCACCCTGTGACGTAGGATGTCCAGTCCTGTGCTTTTTCCTGCAGCCACGGGTCGGTCATCACCACTGCATCTCTCTCCTCACAGCACAATATTCTCTCCGCATCCCCAGTTTAATGGCATGTTTTCACTGTTTACTTATCCATCGTTTTACACTCCACTCTGAATCTGTTAGACATGGAGAAAGATAAAAAACGAGCTGCTGGAGGAACTCAGCGGGTCGGGCAGCATCTGTGGAGGGAAATGGACAATCGACATTTCGGGTTGAGACAGTTCAGATGAAGGATCTCGATCCGGAAAGGTTTTTCCGATCGGAGCGATGGGGCCTTTGGGCATACAGCTAACTTTTTTTGTCGCTCTAGGTGTTTACGAGACGGGTCGCTGGGCATATGGCCAACTCACCTACGCTCGTCGCCGGGATTAGACAGTCCATTGGGCGTTTTCTTATCTTTTCCCTGTTTAATTTGTTTTTGATCCCACACTAACATGGGAATAGCCAGAATTTCCACTGAACACATCCAGCAGCAGAATGTTCATTCCCTGAGACTGCAGCGCGCGTAGTGGACAATCGCGGTACTGCAGGGGATCAGCAGCTCCCCGAAAGTGAAAGCATTCTGAATCAGGAAGTGCTGGGAGTTAACATGGCTTCGAAAGGAACGGTCGAGAGTTGGACCGAGGAGGCAATTTGTCCCATCTGCCTGGATTTCTTCACCGATCCGGTTATTCTGGAGTGCGGACACAACTTCTGTCGCTCTTGTATCACACGGTGTTGGGAAAGGGAGGAGAGAAACTCCTGCCCGGAATGTAGAGCGGTGTTTGCTGACCGCACCCTCAGAGTGAATCGGGCCTTAGCAAATCTGGCTGAAAAAGCTCGAAATCTGAATCTGAATCCGAAAGGGAAGGAAAGAAAACTTCACTGCGAGGAACATGAGGAAGAGCTGAAGCTGTTTTGTGAAACGGACAAGACACTGATCTGTCTGGTCTGTAGAGACGCGCAGGAACACAGGGAGCACCGCTTCATGCCGATTAAAGAAGCTGTTAAAATCTACAAGGTAAAAACTAACGTTAGCTTAATACTTAAAATATTTCATTTGTCCTACATACCATCACACTTGTCACACGACCCTCTGCAACTTCCGCCGTCTCTAACGGGATTTTAGCATCTCTCCGTCCCACAGCCCAACTCCGCACCCCGCAACTCTCCGCTCTCCATACGGATCGCTCCCCGTAAGGTATCGCCCTGATCCACTCGCTCCTCCCCACTGATCTCCCTCCTGGCACCGACACCTGCAAGCGGGACAAGTGCTACACCTGACTCCTAACCTCCTCCCTCGTCACCATTCAGGGCCGCAAACAGCCCAGTTCCTCCCGTTTCTTCCATGGTGAATTGTCCTCTCGTATTAGATTCCTTCTTCTCCAGCCCTTTACCTCTTCCACCTGTCCCCTCTCAGCTTCTCACTTCATCACCCTCCCCCACGTTCCCCCTCACGTTGTCTTACCCGTCAACTGTCAGCTGGTTCTCATCCCCAACCTTTTTATTCTGGCTTCTGTCCCATTCCTTCCCAGTCCTAATAAAGGGTCTCATCCCGGAACACCGGCTGTTTATTTCCCCTGAATAGATGCTGCCTGACTCACTGAGTTCCTCCGGCATTTTGTGCGATAATCGGGTTTGATCCCCTGTTTCTTTTGATGCATCTTTGTTTCTATTTCCTTCACTCTCTGACTTCCAGGATCAGCTAAAATCTTCCTTAGACTCTCTCACAAAAAAGAAATCAGACTTCCAGGAAAAAGAGCAGCAACAGAAAGAGAAGATTTCCGGAGTTCGGGTGAGGCTTCCTGAGCGGAATTTCTGATATTACTGTCGAGTTTTGCTCCATTTAATGCAGAATAGCCGAGAATCGCAGCTCCAGTGACCTGGGTTCGATCCTGACCTCTGCTGCCATCTGTGTGGAGATTGCATGCTCTCCCTGTGGCCATGACGGTTTTAGACACATCCCAAGAACATGCTGGTTAAATGGTTAATTACAATTAACCCTGTGAAGGTGGGGGAGGGTATATGTGAATCAGGTGGGGGTTAATGGGTCAATGGGGGGAATAGGTTTCAGGAAAACGTGAGGGAATGGGGTTGACGGGAATTTCTCAGAAGTAGTATGGACCCCAATGGGCCGAATGGTCACCTTAATGTCATAAGGAAATACAACACAGCAATGCAGTATATTAATCTTCACCTTTTATTCGACAGGAACAGTCACACAGTGTTCAGACCCACATCACATCCCAGTTTGCTGAACTGCGCCAGATTATCACTGAGAAAGAGCAGAGCTTACTCAGGGATCTCAGAGAAGAAGAGAAGAGGATTCTCAACCCAATGGAGAAAAGTCTTCTTAAGATTCAAGAGAATATAAGGATTATTCAGGAGGAAATCACTAAGTTAAAGGAACAGATGGATCAAAAAGACAGTGTGATGTTTCTCAAGGTGAGGGATTACATTTCAATTTATTTCTGTCAAATTGAACTAAATGAACAGTGGTATGTTTGAAATAAACACAGCACAGAGGCCAATTCTAACAAATCAATTGCCGCTGCTGGTGTCCTCACACAGAGTGTTCTCCTTGCATGACGAACCTCCAATCACTCCGCTAATGACATTCTAAAATGTCGGAGACAGATATTCGATCCTTTATCAGCAACATACAATATTTAAGCGATGAAATTTCAGCATTATTAATCATAAATTAAACTGCAATTAATCGGTCAACAAAAGATATGGCATCTGCCAGTCCCAGGATCAAAACAACACAGAACAAAGTATGAATACGTAACTTATTCCCTTCACTTTTACCATGTCCCCACTCACCTGACTGGTTATCGTAATAAACACCTAACACAGAATACAATGCAGACAGAAAACTGACGTGTTGCTCCTACACACAGCATTTACAAATGGCAGTAAACTGTTTCTCACCAGACAATTAATGCAACTATTCAGGGTTGATGTTTTCCAAAAACTGAACTTCCACAACTTCTGTACATCCCAGGACAGAATGCAATCTTCTCTGAAATGATTTACTCTGATCATAACACAGAGCTGCTGATTGTGTCCTTAATTAGAACATTAAATATCCTCTAAAACTCCCATTAACACCCAGTTCTAGTCACAGGCTGTGAGTGTGTCTGGTGCGGTGGGTGTGAGGGTCTCTCTGTCAATCAGTGAGAACAAAGAATGTGACCCACACATCAGACTTAGCCTCCATATCCGGTTTCCATCAGATTACGGAAACTTTCACTGTCTCTACTTTCTCGAATTATTTTTACATGGGATTGTGTCCCGTTCTCTGTCATGAGCAGGCCATTCGGTCCATCTTCTATCAATTTCCCCTCTGCACAAACCTCCTGCCACCTACTCACCGCACCCAGCAACAATGCCCCGAACTCCCTGGTCCCTCACGTGTTTATCCAGCCTCCCCATTACATTCAATCTCTGCTGATCCATTCCAACCACTCCTGTGGCACTGAGTTCCACATCCTCCTCACTAAATTTCTTGTGGGATTTATTAAAACCTCTTGGCATTTTATCTTTGGCTGAAGGTCTCCCCATAAATAGAAACATAGAAACAAAGAAAACCTGCAGCACAATACAGTCTCTTTGGCCCACAATGCTGTGTCGAACATCTACTGACTTTAGAAATTACCTCGAGTTACCCATAGCTCTCTATTTTTCTAAGCTCCATGTACCTGTGTGGGAGTCTTGTGAAAGACCCTATTGCATCCACCTCCACCTTCGTTGCCGGCAGCTCATTCCACTCATTCCAAAACACTTACCCCCTGACATCTCCTCCGTACTACTTCCAAGCACCTGTGTCCTCTCGTGTTCGCCATAATGAGGTACTTTTTCCACCTTCGTGCAATCAAATCCATCACTAATCTTAAATTGTTCCATTTTATCATTCTGACGTTTTATCCAGATGGTAATGCACAGCCTGTCCTGTCTTTCCTGTCAGTTCCATCCTCTCAGTAATGGTCTAACTTTCAGCAACTTTCCCTGTAATTTACCCCGTGGTTCTGTATTGCTGGTGTGTTTGTGACTGTGGGAGTGGGAATTTTCAACATCTTGTAATGATTTGGATGAAATTCAGGATGTGGACATTAAGTCCAAGTCTAATCAGATTTGTGCTTTTATTTATTTCAGGAGGAAGCTCATCGAAACAGGAGGTAGGACATGCTCTTTACTGAAACCCTGTATGGATTTGTAAAATACTTCAAAATTCCAGTTTATCACCAGCAGTTTAATATTTACAGAATCAGTAACGATGTCCAGGAATTGTCAGTGACAGATGAGGCCCTACCGGTTAAAAAATTCGATCGCTTCTATTTGTCGAACACAGTGCTGAGAGAAACACTTGATGCCATTAACCGAGGTAAAACTTACAAAGATTCATTTTTACTTATTCATGAAACACAATTAATTTATAAGCTGAAGCAAGGATTGGCTGTGATAATGGACTGAAGGGGAACTGAAGTTTATTCCACATCAACCCCACCGACTGGGAGGCATCACTGTCACATGGTCAGCTGGAAATGTCAGACCCCTGGACACACCAGCACAGAGTCACAATACAACCAATACACAGGACTGGCAGATGAACCACTGTGTCCTGATTCCAGACACACTGCACTAACACACCAGGACATGAGTTTGAATCTACCACAGGAACTGGGAATTTGAAACTGACTTGATGATATTGTAGGGAATAAAAGCGAGTATCAGTGTGGTGACAGGGATTGTCCTCTGTGCCCTGTGAGTGCAGACTCTGACTGACACAGGTCTTCCCCCTTCTGGAACCACAACTCTCACTGTTGTTAGAGGCAGAAGAGGGGAGCAGTAGGGACAGGGGACTCAATTGTCAGGAGACAGACAGGAGAATGTATGGACGGGAATTGGACACCCGAATGTACCAAGGTCAGGGATGTCTCCGATCGTGTCTGCAGCATTTAGAGAGGGAGGGAAAACAGCCAGATAACTTGTTGCATTTTGGGACCAATTACATCTGAAGTAAAAACAAAGAGGTCCTGAAAAGAATCTGGCTAGCTTGGTAGAAAGCTCAGAAGCAGCACCCCCAGGGTTGTAATTTCTGGATTGCTGCCTGTGCCACGTGCTGGTGAGGGTAGAAACAGGATAATTTGACAGATAAACATGGCTGAGAAGATGGTGCTGGGGACAGGGATTCAGGTTCTTGGATCATCGGGATCTGTTCTGGTGGAGGAATGACCTGCTCAAAAGGGATGGGTTGCACCTCGACCCGAGGGAGAACAATATTCTCACAGAGAGGTTTGATAGAGCTGTTGGGGAGGGTTTCAACTAATTTGGTGGGGTGCGGGGTTGGAACTGGAGTGAAGGGATAGGACTGATGGTAAAAATGCAAAGATAGCGTGCAGTCAGACTGTCAGATATGGCGGACAGATGAGAGGAGAAAATTGCAGCCAGCAAGGTGAGTATCAGTGCATTAGGGATGCAGAATTAAAAAGGGTAGCAGATACAGTACACAAAGTGTTATATCTCAATGCATGGAGTATGAGAAATAAGGTGGATGATCTTGTTGCAATATTACCGATTGTCAGGTATCACGGAATCGTGGCTGAAGGATGGTTGTAGTTGGGAGCTGAATGTCCAAGGTTACACAATGTATCGGTGGTATAGGAAGATCGGGTGAGGGGGTGACGTGGCTCTGCTGGTAAATCGGCAGCAAGATGTGACATAGGATTGGAAGATGTTGAATCCTGTGGGTTGAGGTAAGGAACTGCAAAAGTAAAAATGACACTGACAGCAGTCATATACAGGCCTCCCAACAGTCAGTGGGTTGTGGCCCACAGATTACAACTGGAAATAGAAAAGGTTGATGAAAAGGACAATGTTATGATAATCATGGGAGATTTCAACATGCAGGTCAATTGGGGAAATCAGGTTGGTAAAGGATCTCAAGAGAGTGAGTTTGTTGAATGCAATGTGATGGCTTTCTACAGCAGTTTGTCGTTGAGCCTACTCGAGGAACAGCTCTACTGGATTGGGTGTTATGTATTGAACCAGAGGTGAGTAGTTAAAAGAAACCTTAGGAAGCAATGCTCACAACATGACAGAGTTCAACTTGAAATTTGATAAGGAGAAAGTAAAGTCTGACATTGTAGTATTTCAGAGGAGTGAAAGAAATTACATTGGTCTGAGAGAGGAGTTGGCCAAAGTAAATTGGAAGGAGATGCTGGCAGGGATGAGAGAAGAGCAGAAATGGTGTCAGTTTCTGGGAGAATGTGAGAGGTGAAGGATAGATGTATTCCAAAAATAAATAAATACTCAAATGGCAAAATAGTAAAACCGTGGCTGATAAGGGAAGACAAGTTATTGTAAAGGCAAAAGAGAGGGCATACAACTAAACAAAAATTAGTAGGAAGACAGAGGATTGGGAAGCTTGTAAATATCTACAGAGAGGAACTGAAAGGATGATTGGATGGGAAAAATAAACAAGAAATTGATTTAAATTGACTTTATTACTTACATCTTCATATACATGAGGATTAAAATCTTTACGTTACGTCTCCATCTAAATATGCAATGCGCAATTTATAGTAATTTATGATGAATTATATGTATAACAGGCTGGTTCCTTTAACATAGAAATACAGTTGTGTCAGCACGAGTTAATCAGTCTGATGGCCTGGTTGAAGAAGCTGTTCCGGAGCCTGTTGCTCCTGGCTTTTATGCTGTGGTACCGTATCCCGGATGGTAGCAACTGGTACAGTTTGTGGTTGGGGTGACTCTGGTCTCCAATGATCCTTCAGGCCCTTTTTACACACCTGTCTTTGTAAAACAAGTTAGCAAACAATACCAAATTGTTTTTCAAGTATTGTAAAAAAATAAAACAGAGATGAGAGTGGATATAGGACCGCTGGAAAATGAGGCCGGATATATAATAACGCGGGATAAAGAGATGGCAGATAAACCAAATATTTTGCACCAGTCTTCACCGTGGAAGACACTAGCACTGTGCCCGGTGTTGAAGGGTGCGAGGGAAGAGAAGTGAGTGCAGTTACTGTTACAAGGGAGAAGGTGCTCAAAAAGCTGAAAGACCTAAAGGTGCATAAGTCACCCGGACCAGATGAACTGCACCCTAGTGTTCTGAAAGAGGTTTTGACATTGTGGAGGCATTTGAAATGATCTCCCAAAAATTATTGGACCCTGGCATGGTGCCAGAGGGCTGGAAAATTACTCTTTAAGTAAGAGGGAAGGTAACACAAAGGAAATTACAGACCAGTTCGCCTCACCTCTGTGGTTGGGAAGAAATTGGACTCAACTGTTAAGTATGAGGTTATGGAATACTTGGTGACACTAGACAAGACAGGGCAAGTCAGCATGGCTTCGTTAAGGGAATATCCTGCCTGACAAACCTGTTGGGATTCTTTGAGGAGATTACAAGCAGGATCGATAAAGGGGATGCAGTGGATGTTGTATATTTGGAATCTCAGAAGGCCTTTGACAAGGTGCCACACATGAAGGTGGTAACCAGGTTAAGAGGCCATTGTATTACCGAAAAGTTACAGGCATGGTTAGGACATTGGCTGATTGGTAGGAAACAGCGAATGAGAGTAAAGGGATCCTTTTCTGGTTGAGTGCCAGTGACTCGTGTTCCACAGGGGTCAGTGTTAGGACACCATCATTTTATACTGTATATCAAGATTTAGCAGATGAAATAGACCATAAGATATAGGAGCAGAAGTAGGTCATTCAGCCCATCGAGTCTGCTCCACCATTCAGTCATGGGCAGATCCAATTCTTCCAGTCATCCCCACTCCCCTGCTTTCACCCTATACCCTTTGATGCCCTGGCTAATCAAGACCCTATCCTCTCTGCCTTAAATATGACTTGGCCTTAACAGCCACCTGTGGCAACAAATTCCACAGATTTTCCACACACTGACTAAAGTAATTTCTCCGCATCTCAGTTCTAAAAGGAAGTCCTTCAATCCTGAAGTCATACCCTCTTGTCCTGGAGTAGATGGCTTTGTTTCCAAGTTTGCATATGATACAAAGATTGGTGGAGGGGCCGGTAGTGTTGAGGAAACAGTTAGGCTGGACAAGGACTTGAATGAGGAGAATGGGAAAGAAAGTGGCAAATGATATACAATGTTGGAAAATGCATGGTCATGCACTTTGGTCGTAGAAATAATGTGCGGATTTTTTTTTCAAATGGGGAGAAAACCCAAAATGCTGAGATGAAAATGGACTTAGCAGTCATTCTGCAGAACACCCTAAAGGTTAACTTGCAGGTAGAGTCAATGGTGAGGAAGGCAAATCCAACGTTAGTATTCAATTCAAGGGGTTTAGATAGCATTCAATTCAAGAGCAGGGATGTGATGCTGAGGCTTGATAAGGCACTGGTGAGGCCTCACCTTGAGTATTGTGAACAGTTTTCTAAGAAAAGATGTGCTGGCATTGCAGAAGGTTCATTTCATAAGGATGATTCCGGGAATGAAAGGGTTATCATACGAGGAACGTTTGATAGCTCTGTGTCTGTACTCGATAGAATTTAGAAAGATGAGGGGGGATCTCATTGAAACATTTTGAATGTTGAAAGTCCTAGACAAAGTAGATGTGGAAAGGATGTTTCCCATGGTGGTGGAGTTTAGGACAACAGGGCACAGCCTCAAATTAGAGGGGCATCTATTTAAAGCACATGTGAACAAATTTGAGCCAGCTGCTGGTGAATTTGTGGAACTTATTGTGTGCATTTAAGGCAGAGCTTGATAGGTTCTAGATTGGACACAGTATCAAAGGTTACGGGGAGAAGGGAGTGGGGCTGAGGAGGGAACAAAAGGATCAGCCATAATTGAATGGCGGAGCAGACTCGATGGGCAAATGGCCTAATTCCGCTCCTATGTCTTATGGTGATCAGACCACTACATTGAAGCATTGTGAGAATGAGCTCGGACACACCAACAAGCATTGACATGGGTCAAGATTTCATCTCGGGAGAAGCACACACAGCATAACCGGCCTGGCAAAGCTCCCTCACACACATACACAGGAAGGATTGGCAGATTGTAGTCAGAGCCTCAGCAATGTACGTTGTTATTTCCCTCGGTAACCTGGAAACCAGTCTCTTCAGAGACAGTAATTTATTCATTTAAACAACTCAATCACATGTGACACATTGTCAACACACACCAGACATGTGATGACACACTGTAACATACAAATTCTTCAATATGCACACTGTCCTTCAATGTGTATACACACCAGATGAATATTTACCACAATCAACACACACACACACACACACACACGCACGCACGCACGCACGCGCACGCGCACACACACACACACACACACACACACACACACACACACACACACACACACACACACTCACACACACACTCACACACACACACACTCACACACACAGACAATATACTATCAGAGAGTGACACACGGCCACAGAAACAGGCACAAATTCCCATTTAGGATTGAAATCTGCCGTCCTTACCCAGTCTGTCTGTTCTGTGGCACTGAGCTGCCCTCTGACGTGACGTCACATCAACACTTCACAGACAGACTCCGGGGTGAGATTCCTCAGGAGGAAGATCTGGGAGGGTTTGATGGATGTTGAACTCACGGCCCACTTCATCAATCTGCAAGACTAAGGTGTCTTCTTGAGCATGGTCCATTTTTAGATAGATAGATACTTTATTCATCCCCATGGGGAAATTCAACATTTTTTTCCAATGTCCCATACACTTATTGTAGCAAAACTAATTACAACCAATACTTAACTCAGTCAAAATATGATA
This sequence comes from Hemitrygon akajei, assembly GCF_048418815.1. NCBI lineage: Eukaryota > Metazoa > Chordata > Chondrichthyes > Myliobatiformes > Dasyatidae > Hemitrygon > Hemitrygon akajei. Next base: position 140,295 of record NW_027331987.1, read on the forward strand.
TGCATCTAAATCACTCTCTCAAAAAGTATTAATAATAGCTTTTAAAAAGTTCTTGTGTGTGTTTAACCTTTAACCATTTCCCTTCTGTGCACCTGCCCAAATTTATTTTAAAATATTTTATTTTTACCTGTTTCTACAGTGTCTGAGGTCAAATTCCATTTACCAACCTTCCTCTCCATGAGAATATTACCCGATAGACCACTCAGAAAAATTTCCCATCTCACTTTCAATCTGAGGCCTCTGGATCTGTACTCCCATTTCTTGGAAAAACAAACATTATTTAAGCTCCTTATGAATTATTTACTTCGATAACGGGTCATACCTGAACATCCTACAGTACAGCTGAATAGCCTGCCATGTGCAGAAGTTCGCTGATGACACGGCCATAGTGGGGTGTGTCAGGAATGGACAGGAGGAAGAGTATAGGAAACTGATACAGGACTTTGTGATATGGTGCAACTCAAACTACCTGCGTCTCAATATCACCAAGACCAAGGAGATGGTGGTGGACTTTAGGAGATCTAGGCCTCATATGGAGCCAGTGATCATTAATGGAGAATGTGTGGAGCAGGTTAAGACCTACAAGTATCTGGGAGTACAGTTAGATGAGAAGCTAGACTGGTCTGCCAACACAGATGCCTTGTGCAGGAAGGCACAGAGTCGACTGTACTTCCTTAGAAGGTTGGCGTCATTCAATGTTTGTAGTGAGATGCTGAAGATGTTCTATAGGTCAGTTGTGGAGAGCGCCCTCTTCTTTGTGGTGGCGTGTTGGGGAGGAAGCATTAAGAAGAGGGACGCCTCACGTCTTAATAAGCTGGTAAGGAAGGCGGGCTCTGTCGTGGGCAAAGTACTGGAGAGTATAACATCGGTAGCAGAGCGAAGGGCGCTGAGTAGGCTACGGTCAATTATGGAAAACCCTGAACATCCTCTACATACCACCATCCAGAGACAGAGAAGCAGTTTCAGCGACAGGTTGCTATCGATGCAATGCTCCTCAGACAGGATGAAGAGATCAATACTCCCCAATGCCATTCGGCTTTACAATTCAACTGCCAGGAGTAAGATATGTTAAAGTGCCGGGGTTAGGACTCAATGTATTTAAGTAAACTACTTAAGAACTTTTTAAAAGCTATTATTAATGCTTTTTGAGAGGGTGATTTTAGATGCATATCATATTTTTACTGAGTTAAGTATTGTATGTAATTAGTTTTGCTACAATAAGTGTATGAGACATTGGAAAAAATGTTGAATTTCCCCATGGGGATGAATAAAGTATCTATCTATCTATCTATCTATCTTATCCACTCTCTGCTTTTAACCCAAGCCCCCAGGCCTGGTAACATCCTCCTGAAGCCTCCTGTCCAGTGTAATGACATCCTCCCCATATTCGGGAACCGGAAATGCAGACAATGCTCCAAGTGTGGTCTATCATCGACATCAAAGGCCTTGCTGAATTTCATGTGGACAGTGTGGAATAGGCTGATGAATACAGGACTGAAAGTGTTTTTTTAGATTGGGACAAGAAGGGCGGCGTGGGAGCTAAATTCTGAAGGAAGGCAGTTTTTTTAAAAAAAACTTTGCGTACAAGAACGGCAAGACTGCGCAGGACGGCGCGGAGAGTTTAAAAAGATGACCACCCTATACAGCGGGCAGCGGAGTGGGTGGCAGCAGAGTGTAGGGCTTTGGCTCAACGGGCTTAGGCGGTAACGGGAAGAGGCGAGAGCGAGGCACCGACTCTTTTTCTCCCCTTGGCAAATCGGCCTGGACGGACGGGGGAACAGCAGGGCACATTAGCCAATGGTTTAAAAAGTTTGTGTGTTTGGTGAAGTAAGTGGGTGAGTAGACCTATCTTTCTTTGTTTCATTCCTGTAGAATTAGGTAGCATGTCTGCAGGGTTAGTGCTTTGTTCAGAGTGTCAGATGTGGGAATCCTGGGAGACCTCCAGCCTCCCTGATAGCCACATCTGCACCAGGTGAACCGAGATTCAGCTCCTCGGAGACCGTGTTAGGGATCTGGAGCTGCAGCTTGATGACCTACTGCTTATTAGAGAAAATGAAGAGGTGATAGACAGGAGCTACAGGGAGGTAGTCATCCCTAGGCTACAGGGGTCAGAAAACTGGGTGACTGTCAGGAGAGGGAAGAGAAATGCCGGGATAGTGGAGAGCACCCCTGTGGCTGCCCCCCTCAGCAACAAGTATATCGTTTCGGATGCTGTTGAGGGGGATGACCTGACAGGGGACGGCCACGGTGACCGGGTCTCTGGCACTGAGCCTGGCGCTGTTGTGCAGGAGGGAAGGAGGGAGAAGAGGAATGCGGTAGTCATAGGGGATTCCATAGTCAGGGGAACAGACAGGAGATTCTGTGAGCCTGGTAGAGATACCCGCATGGTGTGCTGCCTCCCAGGTGCCAGGGTACAGGGTGTCTCAGATCGGGTCCAGAAAATCCTGAAGGGAGAGGGCGAGCAGCCAGCTGTCTTGGTACATGTTGGTACCAATGACATAGAGAGGAAAAGGGAGGAGGTCCTGAAGAGATTTCCGGGAGTTAGGAAGGAAGCTGAGAAGCAGGACCTCCAGGGTAGTAAGCTCAGGATTGCTACCTGTGCCACGTGCTAGCGAGGGCAAGAATAGTAGGATCAGGCAGATGAATGCGTGGCTGAGAGACTGGTGCAGGGGACAGGGCTTCAGATTCTTAGATCATTGGGATCTCTTCTGGGGGAAGTATTACCTGTTCAAAAAGGACGGGTTACACCTGAACCATAGCGGGAATGTTTAATAGAGCTGTTAGGGAGGGTTTAAACTCATTTGGCAGGGGGATGGGAAACCGGAATGATAGAGTGGAGGAGGAGGAAAACGGAAATAAATCTAAGATAGAGAGCAGTAAAGATGTCAGGAAGGACAGGCAGGTGATGGGGCAAATTTGCAGCCACTGGGATGAGTTGCAGTGCAATCAAAACAAAAAGTACCAAATACTGGACGTAAGGTGTTATACTTAAATACACACAGCATAAGGAATAAGGTGGATGATCTTGTCGTACAGCTACAGATTGTCAGGTATAATTTTGTGGCCATCACTGAGACGTGGCTAAAGGATGCATGTCTCTGAGAGCTGTATGTCCAAGGATACACGGTGTATCGGAAGGATAGGCAGGTAGGCAGAGGGGGTGGCGTGGCTTTATTGGTAAGAAATGATATTAAATCATTAGAAAGAGGTGACATAGGATCGGAAGAATCTTTCTGGGTTGAGCTGAGAAATAGCAGGGGTAAAAGGACCCTGATGGCAGTTATCTACAGGCCTCCTAACAGCTGCAGTGATGTGGACTACAAATTAATACAGGAAATAGAAAAGGTTTGCTAGAAGGGCAGTGTTATGATAATTGTGGGGGATTTTAATATGCGAGTGGATTGGGAAAATCAGGTCGACACTGGATCTCAAGAGAGAGAATTTGTAGAATGTCTACGAGATGGCTTTTCAGAACAGCTTGTTGTTGAGCCCACTAGGGGATCAGAGGTACTGGATTGGATATTGTGTAATGACCCAGAGGTGATTAGAGAGATTGAGGTGAAGGAACCGTTAGGAGACAGTGATCGTAACATGATTGAGTTCACTGTGAAATTTGAGAAAGAAAAGCCGAAATCCGATGTGTCGGTATTGCAGTGGAGTAAAGGAAATTAAAGTGGCATGAGAGAGGAACTGGCCAAATTTGACTGGAAAGGGACACGCGGGAGGATGGCAGAGCAGCAGTGGCTGGAGTTTATGCGAGAAGTGAGGAATGTGCAAGACAGATATATTCCAAAAAAGAAGAAATTTTCGAATGGAAAAAGGATGCGACCGTGGCTAACAAGAGAAGTGAAAGCCAAAGTAAAAGCAAAGGAGAGGGCTTTCAAGGAAACAAAAATTAGTGGGAAGACAGAGGATTGGGAAGTTTTTAAAAGCTTACAAAAGGAAACTAAGAAGGCCATTAAGAGGGAAAAGATGAACTATGAAAGAAAGCTAGCAAATAATATCAAAGAAGATACTAAAAGCATTTTCAAGTATATAAAGAATAAAAAATGGGTGAGAGTGGATATAGGACCGATAGAAAATGATGCTGGAGAAATTGTAATGGGAGATAAGGAGATGGCTGAGGAACTGAACGAGTATTTGCATCAGTCCTCACTGAGGAAGATATCAGCAGTATACCGGACACTCAAGGGTGTCAGGGAAGAGAAGTGTGCGCAGTCACAATTATGACAGAGAAAGTACTCAGGAAGCTGAATAGTCTCAGGGTAGATAAATCTCCAGGACCAGATGGAATGCACCCTTGTGTTTTGAAGGAAGTAGCTGTGGAGATCGCGGAGGCATTAGCAATGATCTTTCAAAAGTCAATAGATTCTGGCATGGTTCTGGATTAGTGGAAGATTGTAAATGCCACTCTGGTATTAAAGAAAGGGGCAAGGAAGCAAAAAGTAAATTATAGACCTGTTAGCTTGAGAAATGGTTGGGAAGTTTCTGTAGTCAATTGTCAAGGATGAGGTTACGGAGTACCTGGAGGCATATGACAAGATAGGACAAACTCAGCATGGTTTCCTTAAAGGAAAATCCTGCCTGACAAACCCATTGAAATTTTTTGAGGAGATTAGAAGTAGGCTAGACAAGGGAGATGCAGTGGATGTTGTGTATTTGGATTTGAAGAAGGCCTTTGACAAGGTGCCTCACATGAGGTCGCTAAACAAGATAAGAGCCCATGGAATTACGGGAAAGTTACATATGTGGATAGAGTGTTGGCTGATTGACAGGAAACAGAGAGTGGGAATAAAGGGATTCCATTCTGGTTGGCTGCCAGTTACCAGTGGTGTTCCACAGGGGTCCGTGTTGGGGCCGCTTCTTTTTACGTTGTATATCAATGATTTGGATTATGGAATAGATGGCTTTGTGGCTAAGTTTGCTGATGATACAAAGATAGGTGGAGGGGACGGTAGTGCTGAGGAAACAGAGAGTTTGCAGAGAGACTTGGATAGATTATGAGAATGGTCAAAGAAGTGGCAAAAGAAATACAATGTTGAAAAGTGTATGGTTATGCATGTTGGTAGAAGAAATAAACGGGCAGACTATTATTTAAATGGAGAGAAAACTCAAACTTCTGAGATGCAACGGGACTTGGGAGTGCTCGTGCAGGATACCCTTAAGGTTATCCTCCAGGTTGAGTCGGTGGTGAAGAAGGCGAATGCAATGTTGGCATTCATTTCTAGATGAATAGAGTAGAGGAGCAGGGATGTGATGTTGATGCTCGATAAGGCACTGGTAAGACTTCACTTGGAATACTGTGTGAAGTTTTGGGCTCCTTATTTAAGAAAGGATGTTCTGACATTGGAGAGGGTTCAGAGAAGATTCACTAGAATGATTCCTGGAATGAGAGGGTTAAGATATGTGGAACATTTGACCACTCTTGGACTGTACTCCTTGGACGTTAAAGAATGAGGAGGAACCTCACAGAAACATGTCGAATGTTAAAAGACATGGACAGAGTGGATGTGGCAAAGTTGTTTCCCATGGTGGGGGAGTCTAGTACGAGAGAGCATGACTTAAGGATTGAAGGGTGCCCATTCAGAACGGAGATGCTAAGAAATTTTTTTAGCCAGAGGGTGGTGAATCTCTGAATTTGTTGCAGCAGTGGAAGCCAAGTCATTGGGTGTATTTAAGACAGAGATTGATAGGTATGTGAGTAGCCAGGGCATCAAAGGTCATGGTGAGAAGGTGGGGGAGTGGGACAAAATGGGAGAATGGATCAGCTCATGATAGAATGGCGGAGCAGATTCGATGGGCCGAATGGCCGGCTTCTGCTGCTTTGTCTTATGGTCTTATTTGAATGCACCAGTATATGGAATAAGGATCTTGTAGCACAGGTAGAGTTTGACAGGTACAAACTTAGGCAGGTACGACTTTGGTCGAAGAAATTAAACACAGAGACAATCCTGTAAACAGGGCGAAATTCAAAAATCAGAGGTGCAAAGGGACATGGGTGTCCTTGTGCAGGATTCCCTGAAGGTTAACTTGCAGTTTGTGTCAGTGGTAAGATTGGCAAACTCAATGTTTGCTTTCATTTCGAGAGGATTAGAATACAAGAGCAAGGATGTAATTCTGAGGTTTTATAAGGCATTGGTCAGACCACACTTGGAGTATTGTGAGCAGTTCTGGGTCCCTTCTATCGGAAAACATGTACTGGCATTGGAGGGGGTCCAGAAGATTCACAAGAATGATTCCGGGAATGAAAGAGTTAACATATGAGGAGTGTTTGTTGGTTCCGGGCCTGTACTCATGGGAGTTTAGAAGAATGGTTGATTTATTATCCCTCTCAACCCTATTCCAGCGGAAAACCCTGGGGAGACATTAGACATTAGTCTCTCCCGATCCCCGGGGCCGCGCCGCCCGAGTCTCCCCCCGATCCCCGGGGCCGCGCTGCCCGAGTCTCCTCCCGATCCCCGGGGCCGCGCTGCCCGAGTCTCCCCCCGATCCCCGGGGCCGCGCTGCCCGAGTCTCCCCCCGATCCCCGGGGCCGCGCTGCCCGAGTCTCCCCCCGATCCCCGGGGCCGCGCTGCCCGAGTCTCCCCCCGATCCCCGGGTTCGCGCTGCCCGAGTCTCCCCCCGATCCCCGGGGCCGCGCTGCCAGAGTCTCCCCCCGATCCCCGGGGCCGCGCTGCCCGTCTCCCCCCGATCCCCGGGGCCGCGCTGCCCGAGTCTCCCCCCGATCCCCGGGGCCGCGCTGCCCGAGTCTCCCTCCCCATCCCCGGGGCCGCGCCGCCCGAGTCTCCCCCCGATCCCCGGGGCCGCGCCGCCCGAGTCTCCCCCCCGATCCCCGGGGCCGCGCTGCCCGAGTCTCCCCCCGATCCCCGGGGCCGCGCTGCCCGAGTCTCCCCCCGATCCCCGGGGCCGCGCTGCCCGAGTCTCCCCCCCCCCCCCGATTCCCGGGGCCGCGCTGCCCGAGTCTCCCCCCGATCCCAGGGGCCGCGCTGCCCGAGTCTCCCCCCGATCCCCGGGGCCGCGCTGCCCGAGTCTCCCCCCCCCGATTCCCGGGGCCGCGCTGCCCGAGTCTCCCCCCGATCCCCGGGGCCGCGCTGCCCGAGTCTCCCTCCCCATCCCCGGGGCCGCGCCGCCCGAGTCTCCCCCCGATCCCCGGGGCCGCGCTGCCCGAGTCTCCCCCCCGATCCCCGGGGCCGCGCTGCCCGAGTCTCCCCCCGATCCCCGGGGCCGCGCTGCCCGAGTCTCCCCCCGATCCCCGGGGCCGCGCTGCCCGAGTGCAGGAAGGCACAGAGTCGACTGTACTTCCTTAGAAGGTTGGCGTCATTCAATGTTTGTAGTGAGATGCTGAAGATGTTCTATAGGTCAGTTGTGGAGAGCGCCCTCTTCTTTGTGGTGGCGTGTTGGGGAGGAAGCATTAAGAAGAGGGACGCCTCACGTCTTAATAAGCTGGTAAGGAAGGCGGGCTCTGTCGTGGGCAAAGTACTGGAGAGTATAACATCGGTAGCAGAGCGAAGGGCGCTGAGTAGGCTACGGTCAATTATGGAAAACCCTGAACATCCTCTACATACCACCATCCAGAGACAGAGAAGCAGTTTCAGCGACAGGTTGCTATCGATGCAATGCTCCTCAGACAGGATGAAGAGATCAATACTCCCCAATGCCATTCGGCTTTACAATTCAACTGCCAGGAGTAAGATATGTTAAAGTGCCGGGGTTAGGACTCAATGTATTTAAGTAAACTACTTAAGAACTTTTTAAAAGCTATTATTAATGCTTTTTGAGAGGGTGATTTTAGATGCATATCATATTTTTACTGAGTTAAGTATTGTATGTAATTAGTTTTGCTACAATAAGTGTATGAGACATTGGAAAAAATGTTGAATTTCCCCATGGGGATGAATAAAGTATCTATCTATCTATCTATCTATCTTATCCACTCTCTGCTTTTAACCCAAGCCCCCAGGCCTGGTAACATCCTCCTGAAGCCTCCTGTCCAGTGTAATGACATCCTCCCCATATTCGGGAACCGGAAATGCAGACAATGCTCCAAGTGTGGTCTATCATCGACATCAAAGGCCTTGCTGAATTTCATGTGGACAGTGTGGAATAGGCTGATGAATACAGGACTGAAAGTGTTTTTTTAGATTGGGACAAGAAGGGCGGCGTGGGAGCTAAATTCTGAAGGAAGGCAGTTTTTTTAAAAAAAACTTTGCGTACAAGAACGGCAAGACTGCGCAGGACGGCGCGGAGAGTTTAAAAAGATGACCACCCTATACAGCGGGCAGCGGAGTGGGTGGCAGCAGAGTGTAGGGCTTTGGCTCAACGGGCTTAGGCGGTAACGGGAAGAGGCGAGAGCGAGGCACCGACTCTTTTTCTCCCCTTGGCAAATCGGCCTGGACGGACGGGGGAACAGCAGGGCACATTAGCCAATGGTTTAAAAAGTTTGTGTGTTTGGTGAAGTAAGTGGGTGAGTAGACCTATCTTTCTTTGTTTCATTCCTGTAGAATTAGGTAGCATGTCTGCAGGGTTAGTGCTTTGTTCAGAGTGTCAGATGTGGGAATCCTGGGAGACCTCCAGCCTCCCTGATAGCCACATCTGCACCAGGTGAACCGAGATTCAGCTCCTCGGAGACCGTGTTAGGGATCTGGAGCTGCAGCTTGATGACCTACTGCTTATTAGAGAAAATGAAGAGGTGATAGACAGGAGCTACAGGGAGGTAGTCATCCCTAGGCTACAGGGGTCAGAAAACTGGGTGACTGTCAGGAGAGGGAAGAGAAATGCCGGGATAGTGGAGAGCACCCCTGTGGCTGCCCCCCTCAGCAACAAGTATATCGTTTCGGATGCTGTTGAGGGGGATGACCTGACAGGGGACGGCCACGGTGACCGGGTCTCTGGCACTGAGCCTGGCGCTGTTGTGCAGGAGGGAAGGAGGGAGAAGAGGAATGCGGTAGTCATAGGGGATTCCATAGTCAGGGGAACAGACAGGAGATTCTGTGAGCCTGGTAGAGATACCCGCATGGTGTGCTGCCTCCCAGGTGCCAGGGTACAGGGTGTCTCAGATCGGGTCCAGAAAATCCTGAAGGGAGAGGGCGAGCAGCCAGCTGTCTTGGTACATGTTGGTACCAATGACATAGAGAGGAAAAGGGAGGAGGTCCTGAAGAGATTTCCGGGAGTTAGGAAGGAAGCTGAGAAGCAGGACCTCCAGGGTAGTAAGCTCAGGATTGCTACCTGTGCCACGTGCTAGCGAGGGCAAGAATAGTAGGATCAGGCAGATGAATGCGTGGCTGAGAGACTGGTGCAGGGGACAGGGCTTCAGATTCTTAGATCATTGGGATCTCTTCTGGGGGAAGTATTACCTGTTCAAAAAGGACGGGTTACACCTGAACCATAGCGGGAATGTTTAATAGAGCTGTTAGGGAGGGTTTAAACTCATTTGGCAGGGGGATGGGAAACCGGAATGATAGAGTGGAGGAGGAGGAAAACGGAAATAAATCTAAGATAGAGAGCAGTAAAGATGTCAGGAAGGACAGGCAGGTGATGGGGCAAATTTGCAGCCACTGGGATGAGTTGCAGTGCAATCAAAACAAAAAGTACCAAATACTGGACGTAAGGTGTTATACTTAAATACACACAGCATAAGGAATAAGGTGGATGATCTTGTCGTACAGCTACAGATTGTCAGGTATAATTTTGTGGCCATCACTGAGACGTGGCTAAAGGATGCATGTCTCTGAGAGCTGTATGTCCAAGGATACACGGTGTATCGGAAGGATAGGCAGGTAGGCAGAGGGGGTGGCGTGGCTTTATTGGTAAGAAATGATATTAAATCATTAGAAAGAGGTGACATAGGATCGGAAGAATCTTTCTGGGTTGAGCTGAGAAATAGCAGGGGTAAAAGGACCCTGATGGCAGTTATCTACAGGCCTCCTAACAGCTGCAGTGATGTGGACTACAAATTAATACAGGAAATAGAAAAGGTTTGCTAGAAGGGCAGTGTTATGATAATTGTGGGGGATTTTAATATGCGAGTGGATTGGGAAAATCAGGTCGACACTGGATCTCAAGAGAGAGAATTTGTAGAATGTCTACGAGATGGCTTTTCAGAACAGCTTGTTGTTGAGCCCACTAGGGGATCAGAGGTACTGGATTGGATATTGTGTAATGACCCAGAGGTGATTAGAGAGATTGAGGTGAAGGAACCGTTAGGAGACAGTGATCGTAACATGATTGAGTTCACTGTGAAATTTGAGAAAGAAAAGCCGAAATCCGATGTGTCGGTATTGCAGTGGAGTAAAGGAAATTAAAGTGGCATGAGAGAGGAACTGGCCAAATTTGACTGGAAAGGGACACGCGGGAGGATGGCAGAGCAGCAGTGGCTGGAGTTTATGCGAGAAGTGAGGAATGTGCAAGACAGATATATTCCAAAAAAGAAGAAATTTTCGAATGGAAAAAGGATGCGACCGTGGCTAACAAGAGAAGTGAAAGCCAAAGTAAAAGCAAAGGAGAGGGCTTTCAAGGAAACAAAAATTAGTGGGAAGACAGAGGATTGGGAAGTTTTTAAAAGCTTACAAAAGGAAACTAAGAAGGCCATTAAGAGGGAAAAGATGAACTATGAAAGAAAGCTAGCAAATAATATCAAAGAAGATACTAAAAGCATTTTCAAGTATATAAAGAATAAAAAATGGGTGAGAGTGGATATAGGACCGATAGAAAATGATGCTGGAGAAATTGTAATGGGAGATAAGGAGATGGCTGAGGAACTGAACGAGTATTTGCATCAGTCCTCACTGAGGAAGATATCAGCAGTATACCGGACACTCAAGGGTGTCAGGGAAGAGAAGTGTGCGCAGTCACAATTATGACAGAGAAAGTACTCAGGAAGCTGAATAGTCTCAGGGTAGATAAATCTCCAGGACCAGATGGAATGCACCCTTGTGTTTTGAAGGAAGTAGCTGTGGAGATCGCGGAGGCATTAGCAATGATCTTTCAAAAGTCAATAGATTCTGGCATGGTTCTGGATTAGTGGAAGATTGTAAATGCCACTCTGGTATTAAAGAAAGGGGCAAGGAAGCAAAAAGTAAATTATAGACCTGTTAGCTTGAGAAATGGTTGGGAAGTTTCTGTAGTCAATTGTCAAGGATGAGGTTACGGAGTACCTGGAGGCATATGACAAGATAGGACAAACTCAGCATGGTTTCCTTAAAGGAAAATCCTGCCTGACAAACCCATTGAAATTTTTTGAGGAGATTAGAAGTAGGCTAGACAAGGGAGATGCAGTGGATGTTGTGTATTTGGATTTGAAGAAGGCCTTTGACAAGGTGCCTCACATGAGGTCGCTAAACAAGATAAGAGCCCATGGAATTACGGGAAAGTTACATATGTGGATAGAGTGTTGGCTGATTGACAGGAAACAGAGAGTGGGAATAAAGGGATTCCATTCTGGTTGGCTGCCAGTTACCAGTGGTGTTCCACAGGGGTCCGTGTTGGGGCCGCTTCTTTTTACGTTGTATATCAATGATTTGGATTATGGAATAGATGGCTTTGTGGCTAAGTTTGCTGATGATACAAAGATAGGTGGAGGGGACGGTAGTGCTGAGGAAACAGAGAGTTTGCAGAGAGACTTGGATAGATTATGAGAATGGTCAAAGAAGTGGCAAAAGAAATACAATGTTGAAAAGTGTATGGTTATGCATGTTGGTAGAAGAAATAAACGGGCAGACTATTATTTAAATGGAGAGAAAACTCAAACTTCTGAGATGCAACGGGACTTGGGAGTGCTCGTGCAGGATACCCTTAAGGTTATCCTCCAGGTTGAGTCGGTGGTGAAGAAGGCGAATGCAATGTTGGCATTCATTTCTAGATGAATAGAGTAGAGGAGCAGGGATGTGATGTTGATGCTCGATAAGGCACTGGTAAGACTTCACTTGGAATACTGTGTGAAGTTTTGGGCTCCTTATTTAAGAAAGGATGTTCTGACATTGGAGAGGGTTCAGAGAAGATTCACTAGAATGATTCCTGGAATGAGAGGGTTAAGATATGTGGAACATTTGACCACTCTTGGACTGTACTCCTTGGACGTTAAAGAATGAGGAGGAACCTCACAGAAACATGTCGAATGTTAAAAGACATGGACAGAGTGGATGTGGCAAAGTTGTTTCCCATGGTGGGGGAGTCTAGTACGAGAGAGCATGACTTAAGGATTGAAGGGTGCCCATTCAGAACGGAGATGCTAAGAAATTTTTTTAGCCAGAGGGTGGTGAATCTCTGAATTTGTTGCAGCAGTGGAAGCCAAGTCATTGGGTGTATTTAAGACAGAGATTGATAGGTATGTGAGTAGCCAGGGCATCAAAGGTCATGGTGAGAAGGTGGGGGAGTGGGACAAAATGGGAGAATGGATCAGCTCATGATAGAATGGCGGAGCAGATTCGATGGGCCGAATGGCCGGCTTCTGCTGCTTTGTCTTATGGTCTTATTTGAATGCACCAGTATATGGAATAAGGATCTTGTAGCACAGGTAGAGTTTGACAGGTACAAACTTAGGCAGGTACGACTTTGGTCGAAGAAATTAAACACAGAGACAATCCTGTAAACAGGGCGAAATTCAAAAATCAGAGGTGCAAAGGGACATGGGTGTCCTTGTGCAGGATTCCCTGAAGGTTAACTTGCAGTTTGTGTCAGTGGTAAGATTGGCAAACTCAATGTTTGCTTTCATTTCGAGAGGATTAGAATACAAGAGCAAGGATGTAATTCTGAGGTTTTATAAGGCATTGGTCAGACCACACTTGGAGTATTGTGAGCAGTTCTGGGTCCCTTCTATCGGAAAACATGTACTGGCATTGGAGGGGGTCCAGAAGATTCACAAGAATGATTCCGGGAATGAAAGAGTTAACATATGAGGAGTGTTTGTTGGTTCCGGGCCTGTACTCATGGGAGTTTAGAAGAATGGTTGATTTATTATCCCTCTCAACCCTATTCCAGCGGAAAACCCTGGGGAGACATTAGACATTAGTCTCTCCCGATCCCCGGGGGCCGCGCCGCCCGAGTCTCCCCCCGATCCCCGGGGCCGCGCTGCCCGAGTCTCCTCCCGATCCCCGGGGCCGCGCTGCCCGAGTCTCCCCCCGATCCCCGGGGCCGCGCTGCCCGAGTCTCCCCCCGATCCCCGGGGCCGCGCTGCCCGAGTCTCCCCCCGATCCCCGGGGCCGCGCTGCCCGAGTCTCCCCCCGATCCCCGGGTTCGCGCTGCCCGAGTCTCCCCCCGATCCCCGGGGCCGCGCTGCCAGAGTCTCCCCCCGATCCCCGGGGCCGCGCTGCCCGTCTCCCCCCGATCCCCGGGGCCGCGCTGCCCGAGTCTCCCCCCGATCCCCGGGGCCGCGCTGCCCGAGTCTCCCTCCCCATCCCCGGGGCCGCGCCGCCCGAGTCTCCCCCCGATCCCCGGGGCCGCGCCGCCCGAGTCTCCCCCCCGATCCCCGGGGCCGCGCTGCCCGAGTCTCCCCCCGATCCCCGGGGCCGCGCTGCCCGAGTCTCCCCCCGATCCCCGGGGCCGCGCTGCCCGAGTCTCCCCCCCCCCCCCGATTCCCGGGGCCGCGCTGCCCGAGTCTCCCCCCGATCCCAGGGGCCGCGCTGCCCGAGTCTCCCCCCGATCCCCGGGGCCGCGCTGCCCGAGTCTCCCCCCCCCGATTCCCGGGGCCGCGCTGCCCGAGTCTCCCCCCGATCCCCGGGGCCGCGCTGCCCGAGTCTCCCTCCCCATCCCCGGGGCCGCGCCGCCCGAGTCTCCCCCCGATCCCCGGGGCCGCGCTGCCCGAGTCTCCCCCCCGATCCCCGGGGCCGCGCTGCCCGAGTCTCCCCCCGATCCCCGGGGCCGCGCTGCCCGAGTCTCCCCCCGATCCCCGGGGCCGCGCTGCCCGAGTCTCCCCCCCCGATTCCCGGGGCCGCGCTGCCCGAGTCTCCCCCCGATCCCAGGGGCCGCGCTGCCCGAGTCTCCCCCCGATCCCCGGGGCCGCGCTGCCCGAGTCTCCCCCCCCCCGATTCCCGGGGCCGCGCTGCCCGAGTCTCCCCCCGATCCCAGGGGCAGCGCTGCCCGAGTCTCCCCCCGATCCCCGGGGCCGCGCTGCCCGAGTCTCCCCCCCGATCCCCCGGGGCCGCGCTGCCCGAGTCTCCCCCCGATCCCCGGGGCCGCGCTGCCCGAGTCTCCCCCCGATCCCCGGGGCCGCGCTGCCCGAGTCTCCCCCCGATCCCCGGGGCCGCGCTGTCCGAGTCTCCCCCCGATCCCCGGGGCCGCGCTGTCCGAGTCTCCCCCCGATCCCCGGGGCCGCGCTGCCGGAGTCTCCCCCCGATCCCCGGGGCCGCGCTGCCCGAGTCTCCCCCCGATCCCCGGGGCCGCGCTGCCCGAGTCTCCCCCCCGATCCCCGGGGCCGCGCTGCCCGAGTCTCCCCCCGATCCCCGGAGCCGCGCTGCCCGAGTCTCCCCCCCGATCCCCGGGGCCGCGCATTCCGAGTCTCCCCCCGATCCCCGGGGCCGCGCTGCCCGAGTCTCCCCCCCGATCCCCGGGGCCGCGCATTCCGAGTCTCCCCCCGATCCCCGGGGCCGCGCTGCCCGAGTCTCCCCCCGATCCCCGGGGCCGCGCTGCCCGAGTCTACCCCCGATCCCAGGGGCCGCGCTGCCCGAGTCTCCCCCCGATCCCCGGGGCCGCGCTGCCCGAGTCTCCCCCCCCCGATTCCCGGGGCCGCGCTGCCCGAGTCTCCCCCAGATACCCGGGGCCGCGCTGCCCGAGTCTCCCTCCCCATCCCCGGGGCCGCGCTGCCCGAGTCTCCCCCCCGATCCCCGGGGCCGCGCATTCCGAGTCTCCCCCCGATCCCCGGGGCCGCGCTGCCCGAGTCTCCCCCCGATCCCCGGGGCCGCGCTGCCGGAGTCTCCCCCCGATCCCCGGGGCCGCGCTGCCCGAGTCTCCCCCCGATCCCCGGGGCCGCGCTGCCCGAGTCTCCCCCCCGATCCCCGGGGCCGCGCTGCCCGAGTCTCCCCCCGATCCCCGGAGCCGCGCTGCCCGAGTCTCCCCCCCGATCCCCGGGGCCGCGCATTCCGAGTCTCCCCCCGATCCCCGGGGCCGCGCTGCCCGAGTCTCCCCCCCGATCCCCGGGGCCGCGCATTCCGAGTCTCCCCCCGATCCCCGGGGCCGCGCTGCCCGAGTCTCCCCCCGATCCCCGGGGCCGCGCTGCCCGAGTCTACCCCCGATCCCAGGGGCCGCGCTGCCCGAGTCTCCCCCCGATCCCCGGGGCCGCGCTGCCCGAGTCTCCCTCCCCATCCCCGGGGCCGCGCCGCCCGAGTCTCCCCCCGATCCCCGGGGCCGCGCTGCCCGTGTCTCCCCCCCGATCCCCGGGGCCGCGCTGCCCGAGTCTCCCCCCGATCCCCGGGGCCGCGCATTCCGAGTCTCCCCCCGATCCCCGGGGCCGCGCTGCCCGAGTCTCCCCCCCGATCCCCGGGGCCGCGCATTCCGAGTCTCCCCCCGATCCCCGGGGCCGCGCTGCCCGAGTCTCCCCCCGATCCCCGGGGCCGCGCTGCCCGAGTCTACCCCCGATCCCCGGGGCCGCGCTTCCCGAGTCTCCCCCCGATCCCCGGGGCCGCGCTGCCCGAGTCTACCCCCGATCCCCGGGGCCGCGCTGCCGGAGTCTCCCCCCGATCCCCGGGGCCGCGCTGCCCGAGTCTCCCCCCGATCCCCGGGGCCGCGCTGCCCGAGTCTCCCCCCCGATCCCCGGGGCTCTCTAATTCTCTGCTTCTCCCCCCAGTCTCTGTCACCCTGGATGTGGAAACGGCGAGTCCGTGTCTCGAGGTGTCTGAGGATCGGAAGAGTGTGAGATGGACCCGGACCCGGAGGGATATCCCTGACACCGGGAAGAGATTCACAAACTGGTTTTGTGTGCTGGGATCGGAGGGATTCACATCGGGGAGACATTACTGGGAGGTGGAGGTGACGGGGAATCGGATCTGGTGGCTGGGAGTCGCCGCAGAGTCTGTGGAGAGGAAGGGACGGGTCAGACTGAGTCCGGAGTCCGGATTCTGGGTCATCGAGCGGGTTGGTGACGTGTTACATCGGGATTGTGACGTGTTCAGTGGTGTCCCCTCCCCCGGGGCCCGTCTCGCTGCCGGTCCCATCCCCGGGAGGGTGGGAGTTTATCTCAGTTACGAGTCCGGGACCGTTTCATTTTACAACGCGGAGACCAAGTCCCATCTCCACACCTTCACTGGGAATAAATTCACGGGGAAACTTTATCCTTTCTTCGCGACCTGGTATGGAAACCAGTGGCTGAGAATCTGCTCCGGTTCCGCCCCGGGTCTGTAAACGGGTCGGGTTCCGGGACCGGCGTCAGGAGTAAAGTCCCTGTAAATATAAATGTGCGGAGAGTGCAGCTAAATACGTGGCTAAGGAGATGGTGCAGGAGGGAGGGCTTCATGTTTCTGGACAATTGGGCTTTGTTCCCGGGAAGGTGGGGCCTGTTCCGACGGGACGGTTTGCCCCTTAACTGGAGGGGGACTAACATTCTTGCGGGTAGATTTGCCAGTGCTGCTCGGGGGAGTTAGTAAAAAAGATTTGCAGAGGGAGGGGAACCAGAGTGTTAGAGCAGATAGTGAGGTGGAGGAGGATAAAGGTCATGCGAGGACTGCATGTACAGACAGAAATCAAAGGTTTGTACATTAGGTTGTAAATTAATTTTCAGAGCTTTAGAAATTGTAGAAAATAAAGATTTTCAAAAAGATTTTGATGAAGAACATGACCAGAACATATGTGAAAAATTGGCTACTTCAGTTTTACACCTATCGCAATAATTGTCTATGTTAGGAAATATTTTGGATAGTCTCTCCTTTGTGAAATTGTAACAGTGAACAATTTTAAATTGAATTAAACACTGATTGGTTCATATTAAAGAAGAATTGACCATCTTCATTAACAAAGGTCATATTAAGTTCTCTCTCCCAAACTTATTTAATCTTTAGTGATTAAGGGGATCTGTTTTTTTTTTGCAGATTTATTTATTTTTATTATCATTTATTTTGTGATGGTCGATTGATGACATTTGAAGAGTTAATTAGTAAATATTCTCTCTCTCATACACACTTACTGCAATATCTTCAGGTTAGAGATTTTTACAAAAATAATTATCTCAGTTTCCATATATGCAAGAATCTGATTTGTTGGATACTATATTGAATATGAATCCTTCAGTAAGAGAATTTGTAATTCTCATTGTAGAATTTATGATTTATTTTTAATACATTAATACAAAAAGATAACCTCTCACCTAAGGTTTCTACATGATAGAAATATTCGTTGTTTCAGACGTGATAGAGGGGGAGGGATGAAAGGGGGAGGAGTGGCATTACTAGTCAGGGAAAATATCACAGCTGTGCGTAGACAGGACAGACCGGAGGGCTTGTCTACAGAGGCCATATGGGTGGAGCTGAGGAACAGGAAAGGTGTGACCACACTAATAGGGGTGTATTATAGACCGCCCAATAGTCAGAGAGAATTGGAGGAGCAAACCTGTATAAAGATAGAAGACCGATGTAAGAAACAGGAAGTTGTAATAGTAGGGGATTTTAACTTCCAACATATTGACTGGGACTCCCAAACTGTAAAAGGGCTAGATGGCTTGGAGTGTGTGAAATGTTTTCAGGGAAGTTTTCTAAATCAATATATAGAGGTACCTACGAGAGAGGATGCAATACTTGATCTCCTATTAGGAAACCAGACAGTCAGGTGACAGAAGTATGTGTAGGCGAACATTTTGGGTCCAGTGACCATAATGTCATTAGTTTCAAGTTAATCATGGATAAGGACGGGTCTGGTCCTTGAGTTGAGGTTCTAAATTGGAGAAGGGCTAATTTTGTGGAAATGAAAAAGGATCTAGGAAGAGTGAATTGGGATAAGTTTTTTTTTCCTGACAAGGACGTGTTCAGTAAGTGGAAGGCCTCCAAATGTGAAATTTTGAGAGTGCAGAGTTTGCATGTTCATGCCAGGATTAAAGGGAAAGTTAACAGGCACAGGGAACCTTGGTTTTCAAGGGATATTGGCGATCTGGTTAAGAAAAAGAGAGAGGTGTATAGCAGGTAGAGGCAACAAAGAGCAAATGAGTTACTTAAAGAGTATAGAAAACGTAAGAAAATACTAAAGAAGGAAATCAGGAAGGGAAAAAGAAGACATGAGGTGGCTTTGGCAGATAATGTGAAGGAAAACCTGAAGGGTTTCTACAAGTATATTAAGAGTAAAAGGACAGTAAGGGACAAAATTGGTCCCCTAGAAGATCAGAGTGGTCGTCTATGTGTGGAGCCTTATGAGATGGGGGAGATCTTAAACAGTTTTTTTGCATCAGTATTTACTCAGGAAACTGGCATAGTGTATATGGAAGGAAGGGAAACAAGCAGTAGTGTCATGGAACATTTGTAGATTAAGGAGGAGGAGGTGCTTACTGCCTTACAGCGAATAAAGGTAGATAAATTCCCTGGGCCTGACTTGATATTTCCTCGGACCTTGAGAGAGACTAGAGTAGAAATTGCAGGGGCCCTGACAGAAATATTTAAAATTTCTTCAGCCACAGGTGCAGTGCCGGAGGATTGGAGGGTAGTTCATGTTGTTCCGTTGTTTAAAAAAGGCTCCAATGGTAAACCAGGTAACTACAGGCCAGTGAGCCTGACATCAGTAGTAGGTCAGTTATTGGAGGATGTTCTGAGAGATCGGATTTACAAGTATTTGGACAGCCAAGGGCTGATTAAGGATAGTCAGTACGGCTTTGTGCATGGTAGATCGTGTTTAATGAATCTCGAAGAGTTTCTCGAGGTGGTTACCAACTAAGTAGGTGAAGGAAAGGCTGTGGATGTTGTCCACATGAACTTTAGTAAGGCCTTTGACAAGGTCCCACATGGGAGGTTAGTTCAGAAAGTTCAGACATGAGGTATCCATGGAGAGTTTGAAGAGTTCAGAGATTTACTAGGATGTTGCCAGGTCTTCAGGAGTTGAGTTACAGGGAAAGATTGAACAGGTTAGGACTTTATTCCTTGAAGCGTAGAAGAATGAGGGGAGATTTGATAGAGGTTTACAAAATTATGTGGGGTATAGGTAGTAAATGCGAGTAAGTTCTTTCCATTTAGATTAGGAAAGATAAATATGAGAGGACATGGTTTTATGGTGAAAGGGGAAAGGTTTAGGGGGAACATTAGGAGGATCTTCACTCAGAGAGTGGTGGGAGTATGGAACGAGCTGCCATCTGACATGGTAAATGCAGGCTCACTCTTAAGTTTTAAGAATAAATTGGATAGATACCTGGATGGGAGAGGTCTGGAGGGTTACGGACTGGGTGCAGGTCAATGGGACGAGCGGAATAAAGTTTCCACACAGACTAGAAGCACCAAATGGCCTGTTTTCTGTGCTGTAGTGTTCTATGGTTCTATGGAGTGAAACACCGGGGATTCAGCAGCAGTTGCGGGCGGCGGGTCCTGAGCTCCCCCGGGTCCTAAAGTCCACCCGTAATGAGACAGGTTAAATGGGACAAGTGAGTGCGGTGCTGACCAGAAAAGACAGTGAAGATTGTTCATTAAGTTCATCTGCCATTTCTTTGTCCCCCATTACTACTTCACCAGCATCATTTTCCAGTGGTCCAGTATCAACTCTCATCTCCCTTTCACTCTTCATGTAACTGAAAACTAAGCTTTTAGTATCCTGATTTATATTACTGGCCAGTTCGCCCTCATATTTCGTCTTGACCATTCTTATGGCTTTTTTCGTTGCCTTTTGTTGGATTATAAGAGCATCCCAATAATCCATCATCCCACTCACCTTTGCTACCCTATATGTCATTTCCTTAGGTTTACCACAATTATTACATGCCTTTTCCTGCTCAAACTGTGAATTGATTTAAAGTCAGTCCCATAATTTAATAGTTTTTATTTGAAAACTATCTACCCTCGCAAACATTGTACTGAAGACTGCATTTGATTTTTCTTCAGCCTTATACGCTTCACATTGAAATAGTATGTGTTTTGACAGTTTCATAATGACAAACTGTACACGACACAGAATGAAGTTTTCCAATTAGATACAAGGCATAATTAAGCATAGTGTGGACATTTCTATGTCATGTCAATATCATTCCTTCCCTTGTTTTAAGCCCTTCTTCTATAAACCCAACAGGTTTATGTATTCTGTAAAGGTGTCTGTCCTTATGTCCATTATCCTACGTCTTGTCATAAGCCCCCAATTCTTAACACTACCAGCCCTTTAGCTTCTAATTTGCTAAGTGGAAGGTCTATATCCACAGCTTAACATTTAACAGCTTTTGGTGCTAAACAGTCAACATCATCATTTCCCTCAACAGTGTGATGTTCAGGGCCCATAATGTGCAGACATATAAATCAAACTTTATATATGAAATACCGTTTGACAAGTTTCCAACAGTCAATCTGACCTACTGCCAGAATGACCTGTTTAAGACTTATCAAAACTGAAATGTATTCTGAGCAAATTATAAGGACCAATTTCCTCCACCCACTGTAAGCCTAAACTGTTGGCAAATAATTCTGCTTCCTATGCTGATAAATGGCTATAAGTCATTTCTTTATCATTACCTGCAATTCAGGCACACAAAAACAGCCACACCAACATCCCCAGTTAACTTATCTTTGGATTCATCTGTAAAAATGGTTACTGTATGATAATAACTTTCATTAATATACTAATGAACCAACAGACTCTCAGGCAGAACCGAATCCAATCGTGTAACCTAAAATCAACTGAAGTCATTGGAAAAAACCAGGTGGGGTTACAGAGAAAGCTACAGTGGGACATATTGTATCATCAAATACACCCGTATTCCCAGCGTCATAAGAACCCAGCCACTCAGAACAAAAAACACTCTTCTTGTGATGTCCCCAACCGTCCTCCAGCACACCTTTAACAGGATGATCATTTCCTTGCCCCGCAAATTAATCCAGTATGTTGAGATCAACTTGAACCTCTGTTACTTTGAGGGCAATTGTCCCATTGCAATCAGTAAAGCCAAAACAGGAGGCAACATTACTGCACTAGAACACAATCTTAAAGTCTGTAATTGTATCACATACAAACATTTTTAATTTGAAGATGAAGGTGATCCATAAGCAACACAGACATGATCAAGAACAGATCAAATTAAACAAATATAATTGGTCAACAAAGATTTTCATGTTGCACCCAAGAATACCCACATAGATGTCTGAGGAGATTTAAAGCTCCTTTACATTCATCAATTATTTTACTGATAGGTGCTTCCACGTCAGCTTATTATCCATCCACATACTGAGAAATCTTACCACTGACACTTCCACAAGATATTAATGACATAATTTAAAATCAAGTGCAAGTCTATTAATGCTGTTTGTAAACCACATAATGTGTTTTAACGACTAAAAGCTTAAAATCCTCATCAATCTGCCCACTGTTTGACCTATTAATTGTAAATTGCAATTAATACCTCTAATCCATAAAGCAACGTCATCTGTATATTGTGATTTACCCAGGGTATCCCATTTTCCCATCTCAGAGAAAATATCATTAATCATAATATTAAATAATGAACGGCTACAAATACTGCCTTATGGGATCCCATTCTCTATCTCATAGAAACACCAACATAACATGCAGACCGGTACATGCACAGTCTGTCCAAATAAAAAACTCAGAAAAATTATACAATGTCCCCCTCACTCCTAATTTAATCAAAAGTCCTTTCTTCCATATCATTTCCCTTTTCAGTATCAAGAAATACTGATATTACAACATCTTTATTTAATTGTGTTTTCCGAATATCATCTTCCAAATCTAAAACTGAATCTAATGTCATTTCACCCTTCCAAAATTCACTCTAATAAAACACTTTATCATCACTCTTTCCAAAATATAACTCAAGCGCTTGATTACCATACATTCCATAAGTTTACATATATGAGACATTCACGATATAGGCCCTTAACTAGAAGGATCAGATGGGGATCTGCCAGGTTTTAGAATTGGCACTACTATTTCCATTTTCCATGAGGAAAGTAGATGCACAATTCAAACATTTAATATTTTCACAAAAGCGAATTAGAAACAATTACAATTTCAAATATCACTCTTTCCTGGGAGCACCTGACCTGCATTATTAATAGACGTCTTAAATTCATACAAAGAAATCTCTCCATCAGTGATACTATCATTACTACAGCTGACTTCCAGCACTGAAAAACATATCCCTACATTGTTTAACTTCTTCACTTAAATTATCCTGATGATGAATCTCAACAAATGACCCAGCCAGTAACACAACCTTCCCTGTTTCAGTAACAATCATTTTGCCCTCATTAATCAACATGATCCCCACAAATCCCCCCATTTTCTAAATCGTATCCCAAACAATTCCAAGTTTGATATCCCTTCCAATACTATCTCCATATAAACTCCAGTAATTCACCTCCTTCTTCACCACGGCCTTTGCCCTTTAATTGTTAATTATGTAACTCGGAGACTGATGCACCATCACATAAAAACTCACATTTCTCCCAATTTGCTTCCTGTCCCGTTATAAATCCAAATCCAAACTCATAAAGACAGGAAGGCTGACTGACGTTCACATAAACTAATCACCCTCTGAGTTCCCATTTGAGCGACATGCACCACAGCCAATGACAGCAGGGGTCAGTGTTACATCTGAGCTACGAAAGGTTGGAGGAAATCGGCCCATGATCAGCCCCTCCTCTTCCGCTCCATCGCCATGGCGGAGATCAGCGATTCGCTTCTGTCGCTGTCGCCGGCCTCGGCGCCCACAAGGACGGGTGTGATTCCCCTTCGCGCCTCGGTGGGTCTGTTTCGGTGACGTCTGTGGTGGCTGACGAAACATGCTTCGACAGGGAGCGAGAGAGGACAAATGACTACAACTCCCAGAAGGCCCCACTGATGACGTTGTGGTGTTGTTCAGGGGTAAGGTATAAAAGCAAAATGGAGGAAAATGTAATGCATTACGTTTTCTGTACTGTGTCGTGCCTTCAATAAAAAATTAAAATAAAAGAGAGATTCCAGCGAGAAATAGATAGAACATAGAACCATACAGCACTGTACTGGCCCTTCGGCCCACAATGTTGTGCCGACCCTTAAACTCTGCCTCCCTAAGGTTAAATTCCGCCATATACCTGTCTAACAGTCTCTTAAACTTCACTAGTGTATCTGCCTCCACCACTGACTCGGGCAGTGCATTCCACATACCAACCACTCTCTGAGTATAAAATCTTCCTATAATATCCCCCTTGAACTTCCCTCCCCTTACCTTAAAGCCATGTCCTCTTGTATTGAGCAGTGGTGCCCTGGGGAAGAGGCGCTGGCTGTCCACTCTATCTGTTCCCCTTAATATCAACTATACCTCTATCATTTCTCCTCTCATCCTCCTCTCCAGAGAGTAAAGCCCTAGCTCCCTTAATCTCTGATCATAATCCACACACTCTAAACCAGGCAGCATTCTGGTGAATCTACTCTGTACCCTTTCCAATGCTTCCACATCCTTCTTATAGTGAGGTGACCAGAACTGGACAGAGTACTCCCAAGTGTGGTCCAACAAGAGTTTCATAGAGCTGCATCATTACATCGCGACTCTTAAACTCTGTCCCTCGACTTATGAAAGATAACACCCCATAAGATTTCTTAACTACTCTGTCTACCTGTGAGGCAACTTTCAGGGATCTGTGGACATAAACCCCAGATCCCTCTGCTCCTCCACACTTCCAAGTATCCTGCCATTTACTTTGTACTCTGCCTTGGAGTTTGTCCTTCCAAAGTGTACCACCTCACCCTTCTCCAGGTTGAACTCTATCTGCCACTTTTCAGCCCACTCCTGCATCCTATCAATGTCTCTCTGCAATCTTTGATAATCCTCTGCAATATCCACAACACCACCAACCTTTGTGTCTTCTGCAAACTTGCCAACCCATCCTTCTACCCCCACATCCAGGTTGTTAATAAAAATCACGAAAAGTAGGTGTCCCAGAACTGATCCTCGTGGGACACCACTAGTCACAACCCTCCAATCTGAATGTACTCCCTCCAGCACAACTCTCTGCTTTCTGCAGGCAAGCCAATTCTGAATCCACCTGGTCAAACGTCCCTGGATCCCATGCCTTCTGTCTTTCTGAATAAGCCTACTGTGTGTAACCTTATCAAATGCATTACTAAAATCCATGTAGATTACATCCACTGCACAACCCTCATCTATCTGCCTGGTCACCTCCGAAAAGATCAGGCTTGTTAGACACGATCTGCCCTTCAGAAAGCCATGCTGACTGTCACTGATTAGACCATGATTCTCTAAATGCCAATAGATCCTATCTTTGTGAATCTTTTCCAACAGCTTTCCCACCACAGATGTAAGGCTCAATGGTCTATAATTATCCGGAGTATCCCTATTACCCTTTTTGAACAAGTTGACAACATTCGCCTCCCTCCAATCCTCCGGTACCATTTTCCTGGACAATGAGGACATAATGATCGTAGCCAGAGGCTCAGCAATCTATTTCCTCGCCTCGGATGCAGAACTGGGAAGTGGCAGAGAGAGTTCAACACAGATGATGAGGTTCATTTCTGCAGGTCAAATTTGAACACAGAATATCATATTAATGGTGAGACTCTTGGCAGTGTGGAGGGTCAGAGAGATCTTGGGGTCCATGTCCATACGACACTCAAAGCTGCTGTGTAGGTTGGCAGTGTTGTTAGGAAGGGGTCTGGTATGATGGCCTTCATCAACCGTGGGATTGAATTCAAGAGCTGTGAGGTGATGTTGAAGCTATATTTCTCCTAACCTGTACATAAGTAATTGTAATAAGATGATGAGAGGCTTTGACCATGTGGATAACCAGAGGCATTTTCCCAGGCTTGAAGTGACTAACACGAGGGGACGTAGTTTTAAGCTGCTTGGAATTCGGTACTGAGGGAATGTCAGGGGTAAGTTTCTTACACAGAGAGTGGTGGGTGCATGGAATGGGCTGCCTGCAGCGATGGTGGAGGTGGATACAATAGGATATTTTAAGAGATTCTTAGATAGGTTCATGGAGCTTAGAAACATAGAGGGATATACGATCAGGAAATCCGAGGCAGTCTCTCGAGTAGGTTACATGGTCAGTACAACATTGAGCGCTGAAGAGCCTGTAATGTGCTGTAGATTTCTGTGTTCTGTGTCAAAGACAGGCAGAGGGATTAGTTTAAATGGACAGGAGGACAGCGTGGAAAGGTAAGGGAGCGGTTCTGTCCCAAACATCGACTCTATTCCCCTCAACAGATGCTGCCTGACTTGACAACGTTCTTGAAAAGTTACATTCAGTTCCGCTTAGCATTCTGTACAAAGGATGTTTCGTGCTGGAAGAGTGCAGAGGAGATTCATCATGATTGAGGGGGCTTGTGTTCATAAGTCCATAAGGCATAGGAACAGAATTGGGCCATTCAGCCCATTGAGTCAGCCACCTTTCCATCATGGCTGATCCCAGATCGCACTCAATTCCAGATATCTGATGTCCCGCCATATCCTTTGATGCCCTGACCGATCAGGAAACGATCAACTTCCGCCTTGAATATACCCACACACTCGGCCTCCAACGCAGTCTGTGGCAGAGCATTCCACATATCCAATACTCTCTGGCTAATAAAAAAATAAGCTGCTTAACTCTGTTTGAAAAGGTGGCCCCTCTACTTTGTGGCTGTGCCCCACCACAGGAAATACCTTCTCCACATCCACCTTATCCAGTCCTTTCAACATTTGGTAGGTTTCAATGAGATGCCCCCGCATTTTTCTGAGTTCCAGTGAGCACAGGGTCAAAGCTGCCAAGTGCTCCTCATATTTTAACCCCTTCATTTCTGAAATCATCTTTCTGAACCTCCTCTGGACTTTCTCCAATGACACCACATCCTGTCTGAGATGTGGGGCACAACACTGTTGACAATACTCCAAGTGTGGCCTGACTCGTGTCTTATAAAGCCTCAGCATTATCTCTTTGCTGTTATATTCATGGGGCGAGATTGGACTGTGTTGATCTACAGGGGGATCTTGGAATCCGAGTTCATAACTCTCAGATAGTGGTTCCATTGTCAGGCAGTTATGTTGCAGTTGTCTCAATCTCTAGTTTAACCACATCTGGAGAATTCCATTCGAATGCAGGAATAATACGGAGGTATTGGATGGTGAGTGGAAGAAGCTTAACAGGATGCTGCCTGGATAAAGTGAGACCGGACAATCTCGGGTAATTTTCTCCGGAGTGGCAGAGGCTGAGGGAGGTCTGACAGATGTTTACAGGAATGTGAGAGACACAGACAGAGTGGACAGCCGGGATTTTTTCTCTAAGGAGGAAATGTCCAATGCCAGTGGGCATGCACTTCAGGAGAAAGGGGG
Source organism: Hemitrygon akajei (assembly GCF_048418815.1). Lineage (NCBI taxonomy): Eukaryota > Metazoa > Chordata > Chondrichthyes > Myliobatiformes > Dasyatidae > Hemitrygon > Hemitrygon akajei. The sequence continues at coordinate 166,714 of NW_027331987.1, forward strand.
AACACATCCTCATTGGTCCTTTTTGCACTATTGAAGTATTTTGTAATTTAGTGTAATTTTGTATCTTTTCTCTGCATAGCTGCTGTTGGAAAAAAAAACAATTAGAAAAGATAATGATGTTAAAAACCTGACTCAGGATGTTTAAAGGAGATTTGCGTTTCAAGTTTTGTTTTACATTCCCATAGTGGTGGGTGTCTGGAGTGAATATCGGGTGGTGGTGGAGGCAGATGTGATAGAGGCTATTAGATACCACGTGAATGTGAGGAGAATGGAGGGATGTGTTCCTTGTGTAGGCAGAAGGGATTGGTTTAGTAAGCATAAGGGCCTGTTCAAGGACAAGTACAGCAAGCAGAGCAGGTAAACTGGATAAAGTGATCCCACTCAGAGAACAGACTGTGACGTCAGTGGATATATGCCGGCATCACAGTTCTCTCACCAAAGATACTTCACTGCTGGATAAAATGAAGTTTGTGATGTTTATAACCGATGTGGTGAATTGTACTGCTCAGACATCTCATCCTACTGAGGAAATTAAAATTACTGTGAAAGCTGCAGAAAGGTATCTTGGTGTAACTGGTGTTTTGTGGGAAGCTTTAAATGAAGCTCTGATTTGTAGGGGTTTCTGCATCCCAGTCTACTTGTGAAGATATGTAATGGAATTGAAATATTGAAGTGAAATGCAAGAAGCCTGATTTTACATGGTCAACACTTTAAGCAGTTTATTTCTGATTTGTCAGATTCTTCCGATGTTATATCTGTTCAGGAAACCTGCACATTTTAAGTTTCATTCCTGCACAGGATTATATTGTCGTTTGGCTTGACAGGTTAGTTGGTAGAGGGGTGGTGTTGTCAGTTTTATAAGGAAAGGGGCAGAGTATAGTGTTGTGAAAGGGAATAAAATGTATCATGAACTTGTAGAAAATCTTGATTCAACAGGTATGGGTAATTTTCTTTTGTGAAAATATGAACTTTCTGAATTGTATTTGGAGGTTTGGCCATCTACTTTTCTCATGGAAAATGGTTGTAGTAGTTCCCATTCTAAAACCTGGATCTCCCCGTCTGATCCTCCTTCTTGTAGGCCAATATCATTAAAGTCTCATTTATGTAAACTTGTGGAATGTATGGTAATCGAGTGTTTGAATTATATTTTCGATAAAAGAGGTAATTTCATGTTTTATCAGAGGGGAATTTGGAACGGTAGAATAAGACCATAAGACAAAGGAGCAGAAGTCGGTCATTCGGCCCATCGAGTCTGCTCTGCCATTTTATCATGAGCTGATCCATTCTCCCATTTCGTCCCACTCCCCCGCCTTCTCACCAGAACCTTTGATACCCTGGCTACTCAGATACCTAGCAATCTCTGCCTTAAATAACATTGGAATCAGTTTGGGTTTGGAAGATCATATTAGGAAAGTACAGTTAAATAAAGATGTTGTAATAGCAATACTTTTGATATTGAAAAGGCAAATAATATTTATTGAAGGATGGACTTTTGACTAATGTTTGGAAATGCAATTGAGAGGGCTGTTGTACAATATTTTCTGATTGTTTCTATTTGTACGTCTTGTAAAGGTCTGGATGGGCAAGTATGACATTGAATTCATTTTTATATTTGGAAGATGGTATTAGTAAAGCACAGATAAATATAGATGTTGTAACAGCAGTACTTTTACTATTCAAAAGGCAGATGGTATTTATGGAAGGAAAGAATTTTTATGAAATTGTGGAAATGAGGATGGGGGGGGCTATTATCTAACTTTGAGTTGTTTTAATTGAACGTTTTGTGTCAGGTATGGGTGGGAAAGTTATATTCAGGTTGTTATGAGATTGAGACTGGGATCCCATAGACAGTATTTGTTATATTATAATTAATAATATTTTTCTCTGAGATAGGTTTTTCATTCTGTAAATCCCTATATGCAAATGATGGAGGTTTATGGATTAGAGGTAGAAATTTCACTTTTATTGTATATAGGATGTGTTAACAATTAGTAAGGTCGAACAGTCGGCAAATAGATGGGATTTAAGTTTTCAGTAGCAAAAACACAAGTCATGTGCTTTACAAACAGGATTAGCAGACCTGCACTTGATTGGAAATGATATGGTCAAACTCTGTAAAAGGTGTCAGTGGTAAGATTTTCAGGCATTCCAGCTGACATGGTAGCACCAGATCAGAAAATAATTGATAAATGTAAAGAATCTTCGTTATCTCTGTGAGTATTCTGGGGTGTTACATGAAAATATTTGTTGACCAATCTCGTTTGTTTAATTGGATCTGTTCTTGATTATGTTTGTGGTTTATAGATCACCTTCCTCTTCAACTTTATGATGTTTGGGTGTGATACATTTTGTGCTTTAAGATTGTGTTGTGGTTAAGTCAGGTCGTCCCCTGTTTCGGCTTTACTGGTTGAAATGGGACAATTGCCCTTACAGGGACAGAGGTGGAAGATGATGTTAACAAATTGGATTGAACATCCTGTGCTAAAGGGTGGTTGGGAACATCACAAGAAGAATGCTTTCAGTTCTGGGTGGCTGGGTTCTTATCACGCTGGGAATATGGGTGTATTGGATGATACAATATGTTCCACTGTAGCTTTCTCAGTAACCCCACTTTGTTGTTTTTTTCCAATTACTGTAGTTAATTTTAGGTTACACAACTGGTTTCTGTTCTGCCTGAGAGTCTGTTGGTTCATGATTATATTAATGAAAGTTATTATCATACGGTCAGCATTTTTACAGATGGATTAAAACATAATTTAACTGGGAATGTTGGTGCGTCTGTTTTCATTTGTTGTGTGTGCCTGAGTTGAAGGTAATGTTAAAGAAATCACTTACCAGCCATTTGTGGGTCTATGGAGCAGAATTCTTTGCTTTGATTTTAGGGTTACAGTGTGTGGAGGAAATTGGTCTTTGCAAACTTGTAATTTGTTCAGATTCTCTTTCGGTTTTGATGAGCCTTAAAACAGGACATTCTAGCAGTAGGTCAGATTGACTGTTGGAAACTCATCAAGCATTATTTCATATACAAAGTTCGGTTCATATGTCTGCACCTTATGGGCCCTGCATATCGCACTGTTGAGGGAAATGATGGGGTTGACTGTTTAGCAACAAAACCTGTTAGAAGTTCAACTGTGGATATAGACATTCCACTTCGCTAATCAGAATCTAAGGGGATGGTAGGGTTAAGAATTCAGGACTTATGGCAAGATCTGTAGGAAAATTGACATAAGCACTGATGCCTTTACAGAATACATAAACAAGTTGGGTTTATGGAAGAAGGGCTTAAAGCAGGAAGGGAAGGAATGATAGATAGATAGATAGATACTTTATTCATCCCCATGGGGAAATTCAACTTTTTTCCAATGTCCCATACACTTGTTGTAGCAAAACTAATTACATACAATACTTAACTCAGTAAAAAATATGATATGCATCTAAATCACTATCTCAAAAAGCATTAATAATAGCTTTTAAAAAGTTCTTAAGTCCTGGCGGTAGAATTGTAAAGCCTAATGGCATTGGGGAGTATTGACCTCTTCATCCTGTCTGAGGAGCATTGCATCGATAGTAACCTGTCGCTGAAACTGCTTCTCTGTCTCTGGATGGTGCTATGTAGAGGATGTTCAGAGTTATCCATAATTGACCGTAGCCTACTCAGCGCCCTTCGCTCAGCTACCGATGTTAAACTCTCCAGTACTTTGCCCACGACAGAGCCCGCCTTCCTTACCAGCTTATTAAGACGTGAGGCGTCCCTCTTCTTAATGCTTCCTCCCCAACACGCCACCACAAAGAAGAGGGCGCTCTCCACAACTGACCTATAGAACATCTTCAGCATCTCACTACAGACATTGAATGACGCCAACCTTCTTAGGAAGTACAAGGCATCTGTGTTGGCAGTCCAGTCTAGCTTCTCGTCTAACTGTACTCCCAGATACTTGTAGGTATCTGACACGACTTAGAATTGCCAACACTATGCTTAATTATGCCTTGTATCTAATTAGAAAACTTCATTCTCTGTCATAGGACCATAGAACCATAGAACACGACAGCACAGAACAGGCCCTTCAGCCCTCTATGTTGTGCCAACCCATATAATCCTTAAAAAAGTACTAAACCCACACTACCCCATAACCCTTTAATTTTCTTTCATCCATGTGCCTGTCCAAGAGGTTCTTAAATACCCCTAATGTTTTAGCCTCCATCACCATCCCTGGCAAGTCATTCCAGGCACTCACAACCCTCTGTGTAAAAAACGTACCCCTGATGTCTCCCCTAAACTTCCATCCCTTAATCTTGTACCTATGCCCTCTGGTGTTTGCTATTGGTGCCCTGGGAAACAGGTACTGACTATCCACCCTATCTATGCCTCTCATAATCTTTTAGACCTCTATCAAGTCCCCTCTCATTCTTCTACGCTCCAAAGACAAAAGTCCCAGCTCTGCTAACCTTGCTTCATATGACTGTCGTGTACATTTTGTCATTATGAAACTTTTAAACACATACTATTTCAGTGTGAAGCAGATATGGGTGAAAAAAAATCAAATGCAGCCTTCAGTACAATCTTTGAGGGGTTGGTAGTTTTCAGATAAAAACTTTATTAAGTTATAGGACTGACTTTAAATTAATTCACAGTATTGAACAGGCAAGGGCATATAATAATGGAAACGTCCCAATTGTATTGGGACGTTACTCTAGGGATGACGGCTTAACAGAGGTGGCTGACGGATGTGGGAATAGCAGGAGAGACATGTCCCACCGAAGAAGTTCTCAAATGGCAGGGGTAGGAATCCGTGGCTGACAAGGGAAGTTAAGAACTGTGTTAAGCCTAAGGAAATGGCATATAAGGTAGCAAAGTTGAGTGGGATGTTGGATTATTGGAATGCTCTTAAAATCCAACAAAAGGCAATGAAAAAAGCCATAAGAATGGTCAAGACAAAATATGAGGGCAAGCTGGCCAATAATATAAATCAGGATACTAAAAGTTTAGGTTTCAGTTACATGAAGAGTGAAAGGGAGATGAGAGTTGATACTGGACCACTGGAAAATGATGCTGGTGAAGTAGTAATGGGGGACAAAGAAATGGCAGATGAACTTAATGAACAATCTTCACTGTCTTTTTCAGTCAGCACCGCCCCCACTTGTCCCATTTAACCTGTCTCAGTTCGGGTGGACTGTAGGACCCGGGGGAGCTCAGGACCCTATTCTATTCTGCTGTTGGACGCGGTGAATGAGTTAAAATTAATGGATCGACAATTCTCATCTCATGATTATTTCACTCTCCGCATATTTACATTTACAGTGATCTTACTCCTAACGCCGGTCCCAGGACCCAACCCATTTACAGACCCGGAGCGGAACCGGAGCAGATTCTCAGCCACTGGTTTTCATCCCCAGTCGCAAAGTAAGGATAAAGTTTCCCTGTGAAGCTGTGGAGATGGGACTTGGTCTCCGCGTTGTAAAATGAAACTGTCCCGGACTCGTAACTGAGATAAACTCCAACTCTCCCGGGGATGGGAACGGCAGCAGATGGGACACTGGGGAGGTACGAACTTTCATCATGTCATAATTCCGAAGTAACACGTCACAATACCGCCCAATGACCCAGAATCCGGTCTCCGGACTCAGTCCGACCCCTCTCTTCCTCCGCACAGACCCTGCGGCGACTCCTAGATACCAGTCCCGATTCCCCGCCACCTCCACCTCCCAGTAATGTCTCCCCGATGTGAATCCCTCCGATCCCAGCACACAAGCCCGATTTGTGAATCTCTTCCCGGTGTCAGGGAGCTCTCTCCGGGTCCGGGTACATCTCACACTCTTCCGATCCTCAGACACCTCGATCCACGGATTCGCCATTTCCACATCCAGGGTGACAGAGACTGGGGGGAGAAGCAGAGAATTACTGAGTCCCCGGGCATTGTGGGGAGACTCAGGCAGCGCTGCCGCAGAGATTGGGGGAACACTCGGGTAAAGCGTCCCCAGGACCAGTGGAAAGCCCGTGGTCCTTCAGCGCAGTCGGGTTGCCGACAGGCAACCTTCCCAGGGAAGCGGGTGGGCAACTAATATCTGTGCAATATCTTTCCGCTGGACGGAGAGCAGAGATTTCCCGATCAAACAGACACAAAATGCTGGGGGAACCGAGCGGATCAGGCAGCATGTGTGGAGAGAGATGGACAGTCTACGTTTCAGATCGACATCTTCCCTCAAGAGCAGAAATAAATAGGGGAGAGAGACAGCAGAAACGAGTGCAGGAAAGGGGTGGATTAAGATGGGAAGGGGTTGAGTGAATGGATTTAAACAGGAGGTCACAGAGGCTCTTTGGCCCAACTTGTTCGTACCGACCAGCTTGCTTTAATGAGCTGGTCCCATTTGCCCATTATTCCTTTCCCCCTTTGTTATCCACGTCCCTGGCATGATGTATTTTAAAACATTGTCACTGTACCCAACTCTACAGTTGATCAAGAGCCCGGTGTACTATACCATGAATTTTAATGTCACCCACAAACCTACTAACTGTGTCATCTACATTCTCATACAATTCATTAATATGAATGACAAACAACCCGGCCCCAGCACCGACCTCTGCAGGTCACAGGCCTCCAGTCCTCTGTGTTTAAGAGACACTTGGACAGACACTTCAACAGGCAAGACACAGAGGGAGACTGACCTAATGCCGGCCAATGGGATGAATGTAGATGGGTAAATAGATCAGCACAGAGGCGATGGGTCAAAGGGAACATTTCTATGCTGTACGCACCCCCGTGCTGATAATTCCAAACGGACAGTGACCCCTGACCTTTGACTCCTCAGTCAGGGGAAACATCCTCCCTGTATCCTGCCTGTTGACCCCTGAAAGAATTTTGTGTTTCCCTGAGATCTACTCCCATTCTTCGAAACTGGGAACAGAGAACATAGAACAGTACAGCACAGGAACAGGCCCTTCATTCAATGTTCACATTCATTTGTGAGTGTGAAGTGGGAAGTTGAAGGAAGTTGAAGTGGGAAGTAAAGGAGGTGATAATGGGAACCAGTATGGGAGAGATGACTGGGTGATTGAACCAGAACCAGGTGGGGGAGGGGTGGAAAGCCTGTGGGTGAACTGTGTGTGCAGTGTTACGTATTCAGGCAACAATAAATATATGTGAGTTAGGCAAGGGTTTTTATAACAAATAACACGTTTATTAAACACTGAAAACAAACCCCCCAAAAGTAAACAAACACGAACATAACCGGAAAACAGCTGCTGTGCGGCAGCTTAAACAGTTCTTAAAGCGATGTTGCAATAACAGTTCTTTAAAAGTGGTATTGCCAAAAGTTCAAAATGCACAGTCCATTTAAAAGGACAGACTTTTTAAGGCGATTTAAATTCTCTTCCACGTCGTTTTTCTTCAATCTCCAAAGTCAATCTCTTCCCACGTAGAATTTTATGAAACGTAACGGTTTAAAGGCACTGACCTTTTCTTCCACACTGTCCTCAATCTTCTGCTATCCCGCAGAGATTAACACGAGAACAGTCAATGAAATCCTTCCGAATGAGGATCACACAAGGTCGAACCCATTCCACTGTCGAAATTCGATTCTCCTCGATCTTTAACTCCCGAACTTTTATCTTCACTCCCCACAGTAAAGAAACTGCTGGCAATGACCTTCTAAACTTTAGGCATTAGATAAAACTTCATTTTTCATCTAAACTGCGTCATCACATTAAATCACGCAGTGGCATGAAGTCAACATGGCAAATCCAGCCACGAACTGCCCCTCCCCACAGGGTGGGGTCCTCCTCTTATACCCTGTAAAAAAAAAACCTGTCACATGATCTCTACTGGCGGGAAAATAACGTCACTCCATCACAAGACCATTACCTCAAGTCCAGTATAGCTTCAACCCCAGTCACGTGACAAGGGTACCACTGTCACGTGTCACGAGTACGTAACAGTAGACATAACAAGAAGTTGGAGGGGAACAAAGATGGGGGATGGGTATTCCTTTGTCCCCTTTCCCACAGCCCCTCATTAGGACACGGGATGGAAATGCACAGATCCTTAAGCAACTCAGGTCCAGATAAAGGGTTTCAGCCCAAGCCGTGACTGTCTGCTCTTTTCCATAGATGCTTCCTGGCCTGCTGAGTTCCTCCAGCATTTTGTGTGTGTTAATCTACTTTAAATATACTCAATTATTTGTCCTCCGCAGCTGCCTGCTGCAGATTCACTATTCTCTGGCGAAAGGAATTCCTCCTCATCTCTGTTGTAAATGAGCATCCTCCAGTCGGAGGCTGTGCCATCAGCTCCTCGACCCACCCACATCCTCCAGACATCAACTCTCTCCAGACAGGAGACCAGGCAAGACCTCAATCAGGACCTGTGTAGCTTGGATTACCAGCATCCGCAGATTTTCTCATGTGTGATCTTTAAAGCACAAGTTGATAGGTAAACTTCTTGATTAGTCAGAGTCTCAAAAGTTATGGGGAGGAGGCGGGAGAATAGGGTTGAGGGGGATAATAAATCAGCCATTCTTCTAAACTCCAGTGAGTACAGTCCCAGAACCATCAAATATGTCTCATATGTTCTCTTTCATTCCCAGAATCTTTCTTGTGAACCTCCTGGACCCTTTCCAATGCCAGCACATCTTTTCCGATATAAGGGACCCAAAACTGCTGACGATACTCTAAGTGTGGTCTGACCAATGCCTTATAAAACTTCAGCATTACATCCTTGCTCTTGTATTCTAATCCTCTCGAAATGAAAGCAAACACTGAGTTTGCCGATCTTACACAAATTGCAAGTTAACCTTCAGGGAATCCCGCACAACGACACCCAAGTCCCTTTGCACTTCTGATTTTTGAATTTTCTCCCTGTTTACAAAATTGTCTATGCCTTTATTCCTTCTACCAAAGTGCATGCACGACTTCCCTACCCGATAATCCATCTATCACTTATTTGCCCATTTCCTGATCTGTCTCTGTCCTTCCCCAGATTCCGAGCTTCTGCAGCACTACTTGCACCTTCACCTATCTTCATATCATCTACAAGCTTGGCCACAAAGTCAACAATTCTGTCATCCAAATCATCCTTCTGTCTATCTTGGCTTTGTGTTCCTCAAAGAATTCCAACAGATTTGTCAGGCAAGATTTCCCCTTAAGGGAAGGCATGCTGTCTTTGCCCTATTTTATCATGTGCCTCCATGTACCCGAAAGCTCGTCCTTAACACTGGACTCCAACATCTTCCCAAGCACACCACATCCAGACTAACTCACCTATAATTTTCTTTCCCCAGCTGCTCTGCCTTCTAAAAGAGTGAAGTGACCTTTGCAATTTCCAGTCATCTTGAATGATCTATTGATTCTTGAAAGATCATTACTAATGCCCCCATAATCTCTTCAGCTAACTCTTTCTGAACACTGGGGTGTGGTCCATCTGGTCCAGGTACCTTCAGACCTTCGATCGTCCCACGCACTCTCTCCTTAGTATTAGCAACAGCACTCATTTCTCTCCCCTGACACTCTCACATTTCTGACGCACAGCTGTTATCATTCACAGTGAGGATTGACACACAATATTAAATAAGTACCTCTGCCATGTCCTTTGTCACATTTCTCCTCTCCAGTGTCATTTTCTAGGGTAGTGGTCACCAACCTTTAAAAGCCCAACATCTACTACCTCGGCCTCAGTAAAAGGCGAGATCGACTCCAAATTGATTAGTCACACGTATGCGCACTGGGGCAGAAAAGACCGGAAGTAAAATCCCGCAACCCGGAAGTAGAAATAATGCATAAGCGCCAGGGGTACCCACTCTTTTTTGTACCGTGGAATATTGAGAATATTCTTGCGGACCGGCCGACCGGGGTGGGAGGTGTTAAACACAACCTTCGCGACTCTTGGCACCAAAAGTAATATTGGACACGGCCTACCCTACCACACTGAAGTCTACTGGTTGAGCAGAGGTGTTGTGCTCAAACATTTTCTTTCAATTACGTGCGGAAATTTGACTATTCATTGATGAGAAAGGGAAGCCAGTGGCAGAGTTCGATGACCCAGACTGGCTTCACGATCTTGCATTTTTGGTGGATATAACAGAACACTTAAATGTGCTTAATGTTAACATGCAAGGCACAAACAAACTTGTTACGGAATATTACGACAGCATTTGTGCCTTTCAAATTGAATTAGGCCTGTGGGAGATGCAACTATCCCGGAGCAACCCAGCTCATTTCCCCTCTTTGCAGTCTGTGTGTGTCGATCATGGTAATAATGACAACATGGACAGCTATAAGGACAAAATATCACGGCTGGAAAGTAAGTTTCAGAATTATTTTCAAGTCTTCAGTCAGCTCGAGAAGGAATTCTCACTATTTTGCTCGGCGTTTGCCGTCACCGCAGCATCAGATGTGCCGGAGGAACTCCAAATGGAACTGATTGAAATTCATTGTAACTCGGCTTTGAAATATAAATTTGAGACTGTGAGTCTGGACTCATTCTATCAATACCTCGGACCGATGTACCCCAAGATGACAGACTTTGCCTCAAAGATCCTTTTCATGGTCGGGACAAGATATCTCTGTGAGCAGGAGTTCCCCATAATGAACATTAACAAATCCAAACTGCGCTCGCAGCTGACACACAAACATCTAAATGACATTATGAAAATCGGAACTGCCCAGAAACTTGTCCCTGATGTTGACAGGCTGGTTAAGACCAACAGATGTCAGGTGTCTGGAAGCAGCAAGTGAAAAATGAGTGACACTGTTTGATGCTCTGCGACATGTAAGCAAAATGCATTATGGAATATTGAGTGTCATAATATTGTGATTCATTCATTTTCTGACCATTCTATTATTGTAAATGTGATCACTTCAATAAAAAAAAGAGGCTAACTGTGTTCATTTTCTGGGTTTGATTGCTGGAAGCAGGCTAATAAGAATTAGGTGCAGTTGTGCAGCCTACATTTACAATTTCTTTCGTTAGGTCTACATTTGTGTCTGCTAATGTTCAATTTCAAATGGTTTATTAACGTAAAGGGTGTGGCTCCCAAAACAATCTCAGCCAACGTAGCATCGTTTTTCTCTCTCCCTCAGCACAACTTTCTTGTAGCCTATGACTGAAAGTTAATACCAATCATAAAAATAATGCTTGCTCGGCAGTCTTCTTCATGAGAAACTGAATTTGTGAAGTGAAACACTTTGTAGTTATAGCAGAGACTGAAACACATTTGAGCAGGCTGAAAAAACGGAGGCAACGAAAGCTTTGTGGGAGCATGTGCCCAACTGATCCGGCCCACATGAAGCTGCATTTTGCCCAATCCGGCCCGTGACCTAAAATGACACCCCTGATCTACTACATCCCCTTTATACTACTTGTAACTCCTCAAGGAATTCCAACAGGTTTGTCAGGCAAGATTTTCCCTTGAGGAAACCATACTGACTTTGTCCTATTTTGTCCTGTGTCATGAAGAAATCCATATGGGCATACTTAACAATTGACTCCAACATCTTCGAAACCACAGAGGTGAAGCTAACTGGTCTATAATTTCCTTTCTGCTGCCTTCCTCCTTAATAAAAGAGAGCAGCGACAGTTGAAATTTTCAGGTCCTCTGACACGATGCCAGAGACAAATGATTTTTGAAAGATCATTTCACATGCCTCCAGAATGCCTATTGCTACCTCTTTCAGAACACTAGGGTGCAGTTCATCTGGTCCGGGTGACTTATGTATCTTTAGGTCTTTCAGCTTTTTGAGCACCTTCTCCCTTGTAACAGTAACTGCACTCACTTCTCTTCCCTCGCACCCTTCAACACCGGGCACAGTGCTAGTGTTTTGCACGGTGAAGACTGGTGCAAAGTACTCATTTAGCTCATCTGCCATCTCTTTGTCCCCCGTTAATGTATATCCAGCCTCATTTTCTAGCGATCCTATTACCACTCTCATCTCTTTTATTTTATTTACCTACTTGGGAAAAATACTTCTACTATCCACTTTGATATCATTTGCTAGCTTGGTTTCAAATTTCATTCTTCTCCTCCCAATGATTATTTTAGTTCCACTCTGTAGGTATTTAAAGCTTCTGAATCCTCTGTCTTCCTACTAAATTTTGATTTGTTGTAGCCCCTCTCGTTTGCCTTTACAATAGCTTGTCTTCCCTTGTCTGCCACAGTTGTACTATTTTGCCATTTGATTATTTATTCATTTTTGGAATACATCGATCCTGCACCTTCCTCATTTTCCCAGAAACTGACACCATTTCTGCTCTGTTGTCATCATTGCCAGCATCTTCTTCCAGTTTGCTTTGGCCAATTCCTCTTTCAGACCACTGTAATTTCCTTTACTCCAGTGAAATACTACAACATCAGACTTTACTTTCTCCTTATCAAATTTCAAGTTGAGCTCAGTCATGTTGTGAGCACTGTCTCCTAAGGGTTATTTTACCTAATCACCTCTGGTTCAATACATAACAGCAGCAGGAGACAGGTAGGAGACAGGTGTAGCACTTGTCCCGCTTGCAGGTGTCAGTGCCAGGAGGGAGAGGAGCGAGTGGATAAAGGAGTGACGTAGACAGCGATTCTGAGTGGGCTGGGTGTAGGGAGAGATGTGTTTGGTGGTAGAATCCGGCTGGAGATGGTGAAAGATGTCAGGATAAGTTGGATATAGAGGCTCAATTTGCGGTAGGTCGGACTTTGGAGATTCACTTGACGATGGGGTCAGTATTGAATTCAGGTTGATTTTACCTTGTAGATTTTAACAGCTTCTTTAATCGTCATGAAGCGGTGCTCTCTGTGTTCCTGCACATCTCTACAGATCACACAGACCAGTTTCTTGTCCGTTTCACAAAACAGCTTCAGTTCTTCCTCATGTTCCTCGCAGTGACGTTTACTTTCCTTCCCTTTCAGATTCAGGTTTAGATTTTGAGCTTTTTCAGCCAGATTTGCTAAGGTCCGATTCACCCTGAGGGTGCGGTCAGCAAACTCCTCTCTACATTCCGGGCAGGAGTTTCTCTCCTCCCTTTCCCAACACCGTGTGATACAAGAGCGACAGAAGTTGTGTCCACACTCCAGTATAACCGGATCGGTGAAGAAATCCAGGCAGACGATTCAAATTACCTCCTCGGTCCAACTCTCGACCTGTCCTTTCGAAGCCATGTTAACTCCAGCAGTTCCTGATTCAGAATGCTTTCACTTTCGGGGAGCTGCTGATCCCCTGCACGCTGCAGTGTCGGGCACTGACAGTGGTTTTGCTGGATGTGTTCATTGGGGAAAAATGTGGCTATTTCCATATCAGGGTGGGATCAGAAAAATGTTAAACAGGTGGGAACAGTGAATAAAACGTAGCCCTGGACTGCCTAAGCCCAGCTGTGAAAGGAGGAGGGTTGGGCTTGTGACAAAAAAACAGTGCGACAGAAACGTCAACTGAATCTCAAAAGGCCACATCCCCGGGATCAGAAGGACCATCCCCGGGATCAGAAGGACCATCCCCGGGACCAGAAGGACCATCCCCGGGATCAGAAGGACCATCCCCGGGACCAGAAGGACCATCCCCGGGACCAGAAGGACCATCCCCGGGACCAGAAGGACCATCCCCGGGATCAGAAGGACCACCCCTGGGATCAGAAGCACCATCCCCGGGATCAGAAGGACCATCCCCGGGATCAGAAGGACCATCCCTGGGATCAGAAGGACGATCCCCGGAATGACGATTGAAGTCGTGTGGTGAAAAAAGAAGCCACAGGGCCCATCAGCCCAGGCCCTGGATTGGGGTCTCTGGTGAGCTGCTGTTGGTGACCCGTAGGCGTGATGGGCTAAAGAAGAAGCTGAACAGAAATGAAGCCGGAGAGAAGAGTCTGGTTCAGTCTGAGGCCGGACTGAAAGGGACAAGTTCTGAACAGAGAGGCCCAAGAGACTGCACATGCTGGAACCTGCAGTAAGAAACATTATCCTGGAAGAATTGTGGTGAGAAATGTACAGTCGCCTTTCCTGGTCGAGATCCTTCATCTGGAATGTCTCAACCCAAAATGTCGATTGTCCACTTCCCTCCACAGATCGCTGCAGTTGCTGCCTGACCCGCTGAGTTCCTCTAGCGTTTTGTTTGTTTTTATTTTTCTCGGGAAATAAATAACGAGAACATGAAATAACTGCAGCGGCTGCTGATGGATCTGAGGTGCTCTCACCGCATAGGCAAACATGTGCTTTAGAAAATAAGAAACAGGAGGATGTATCGCCATTCGGAACATGCCTGACCTTTCACCTCAGCGCCACTTTCATGCAAAGTTCCCAACATCGCTGAGACACCAAATTTGCCTTTTCAATTCAGAATCCTTGTGGAGAAATTTCAAAATATTTACTGCACTCTGGGTGAGAAACTTTCCCCTCATCTCTGTCTTGCTGAGCTGACCTCTGATTTTGAGTCTGGATCCCTGGTTCCAAACCACAGCCGGGAAACATCATACCTACCGCTACCCTGTCCGTATAATCTCTCTAAGGACACCTCCTCATCCTTCTCTCCCCCCAAATCAATCTGGGAAACCTTCTCTTCATTCCCTTCATTCCACAGACTGACTCTCTGGGAGAGAGACCAGACCTGTGCACAGTGTTCCATTGTACGCTCTCACCAGGACCCCATATACCTTCAGAGGATATCTTTATTCTTCTATTCAAACCTTCCTTCCCATTCAATGCTCTTCATTTAATATCGAACTCAAACAGTGAACAGACACAACACAGCCTCAGCCATGAATTTAAAGGGCAGGTGTTGCAACAATTTGAGCTTCATACCGGGGGCCACGGAGCAAGCAGGGTGTCACAAAGGGAGGAATGTGGGAGTGTTGTATGTCTGAGCCCAGCTGTGTGTGTTTGTGTATCAGAATCAGGTTTAATATCACTGGCATATGTGTGAAATTTGTTGTTTTGTGACAGCAGTACATTGCAATACATAGTAATAAAAAGTATAAATTACAACAACTATGTACAACATTATATTTAAAAAGTAGTGCAAAAGAGAGGGAAAATACTGAGCAAGTGTTCATGGGCTCATTGTCCATTCAGAAATCTTATAGCAGAGGGGAAAAGAGCTGTACCTGAAACAGTGAGTGGCTCTTTAGGACCCTGTACGTCCTCCTTGATGGTAGCAATTAGAGGAAGGCATGTCCTGGGTGATGGGGGTCCTTAATGATAGATGCCACCTTTTTGTGGCATCATCTTTTGAATGTGTCCTGGATGCTGTGGAGTCCAGTGCCCATGAAGGAGCTGGCTGAGTTTACAACTTTCTGCAGCATTTTCCAATCCTGTGCAGTGGCCTCTCCATACCGATATATCACCTTTCTCACTTTTCATTGTTTAAGGATGAGCACATTACACATGTGCTGCATTTACTGAAATTATGCAGCGTATTAATTTAAAATAAAGGACCCAGTGCTTTCCCGGCGTAGATGACGTTTAAACTCTTCTCAGGCTTCCAACCGGGTACAGGTGTCTATTTCAATCAACATGTCAATACCAAACTCTGCATCTTCGTCAGGGACGACGCCTGGGCATGTCTAATCGGGGCGGCTGATGGAAATATATATACCACTGGACTAGACATGCACAGGCATCATCACCGATGATAGCAGAGTTTGTAATGAAAACATCGGTTAAAGTTGACACCTGTACCTGGCGGGAAGCAGGAGAAGAATTTATTAGCCTGTTAATTAATTTGTCATCATCAAAGTAAGTTCCTTTATCTTATTATAGAAGTGATAGATTTTTCGGAAGCGCTGACTTTTTTGCCTTACACTTCTTGCCATCGTTCTCAGCTCTTTGTTTAGTTTGCTGAGGATTTGTATGTTTGTTTGTACTCTAAGATAACCCGAAATTTTGAAATTAATGTCACTCGTTATTTTTAACTCCCGGGAGAACTCCAAGGATCATAAATTTCCACAGGAGAAGAAATTAGTCATGATGGGATGGCAGGCAGACTGGAAGGGCCTAATGTTCTAATTTTGCTAGTTTATCTCATCGTCCTTCGGTCTATGAAATTGTGCAGCTGCATTTGAGGCTCCATGATGATGGGAGACCATAAGATACAGGAGCAGGATTCGGCCATTCGGCTTGTGACGGGCAGCGCTCGATAAACACACTCCTTCAAAAGGAAATATTGTCTTGTCGTTCTGTTGTCGTTTGGCAGAATGTGTATGTTGTTTGTATACTGGATAATTATGTTTATTTTGTAACATTATTATAACTAAATTGTGGGGTGCCTCATAGTCTAATTTAGGGGCAGTCTAGAATAAACTTTCTAGGTAATCAAAGATGGTCTGTCCTGCTGCCGAATAAATGGGGCTGGTCGCTCTTGCAAAAATGTGAGAGGCTATTTCAGACGTTTTTCCATCGAAGTGCCGAAGGGGAAGGTGAGGTGGGAACATTCACTCAGTGGGTGAGAGTGTGGAACGGGCTGCCAGCGCAAGTGGTGGATGCGGCTTCGGTTTCCACATTTAAGAGTGATCTGCACAGGTAATGAGGGCTGGGATTTGGGGAGCGACGCATCCGGTCGATGGGTCGAGGCAGCACAGTAGTTTGGCGTCTGATAGGTGGGATGAATGGCCTGTTTTTGGTTCTATAATTCTATGTTCAAGGTCAGTAGCGACTCTTTAACGGTGTGTCCCACATTACTCTCTCCTCACGCTGCTTTGGCCAGGGTAAAGCGGGTAGGAATCAGTGACCAACGATTCGGTCTGATTCGGCTATTTTTATTTGTTGTTTTTTAAATGTGTTTTTGTCATTTAAATATGACTCGTGGTTCCTACATCATGATGGTAGGATGTCTGCTGATGATCAGTCCTCCCCCCTGAGTGTGGCCAGTCTCACAGGTAACAACAATCAAGCTCATCAGTCCAGAAGCTTCTGTCCACTGCGTCACTATATGGACACGGCCCCGGAAGAACCCTGAGGATCAGAAATCAAACAGAATTTGCACAGAAGAAGAAATCAGTCATGGTGGGATGGCAGGCAGACTCGATGGGCCTAACGTTCCCATTGTGATCCTTCCTATCATGGCCTTTCGGTCTATCAACTTGTGCAGCTGCTTTGAGGGAATCCTCCAACGTCTTCACATTCAGAAGTGTTGGACTCTGCCGAGGGAGATGGAGGGTTAATGTAGAAATGGCTCGTCTACGGTGAGGCATGTTTACATTCCAGCAGCCTTTCCCCAACTGTTTCAAGTTCACGTTCCAGTTTGCCATGATTCAGCCGTACACCCGCATACTGGCTGAAACAAAACAATGCCCTGGGTAAATTTCCTACTCCCCCTCTCTAAAACCTCCATGACTTTCCTATCAGGAGGAGACCAGAAATGACACAGAACTCTCAGTGTCGTCTAACTAGACTTTCAGAGAGCTCAACATGGCCCTTGAGACTGGACTGCCAACACAGATGCCTTGTGCAGGAAGGCACAGAGTTGACTGTACTTCCTAAGAAGGTTGGCGTCATTCAATGTCTGTAGTGAGATGCTGAAGATGTTCTATAGGTCAGTTGTGGAGAGCGCCCTCTTCTTTGTGGTGGCGTGTTGGGGAGGAAGCATTAAGAAGAGGGACGCCTCACGTCTTAATAAGCTGGTAAGGAAGGCGGGCTCTGTCGTGGGCAAAGTACTGGAGAGTTTAACATCGGTAGCTGAGCGAAGGGCGCTGAGTAGGCTACGGTCAATTATGGATAACTCTGAACATCCTCTACATAGCACCATCCAGAGACAGAGAAGCAGTTTCAGCGACAGGTTACTATCGATGCAATGCTCCTCAGAAAGGATGAAGCGGTCAATACTCCCCAATGCCATTAGGCTTTACAATTCTACCGCCAGGACTTAAGAACGTTTTAAAAGCTATTATTAATGCTTTTTGAGAGAGTGATTTAGATGCATATCATATTTTTACTGAGTTAAGTATTGTATGTAATTAGTTTTGCTACAACAAGTGTATGGGACATTGGAAAAAAAGTTGAATTTCCCCATGGGGATGAATAAAGTATCTATCTATCTATCTATCTATCTCCTGAAGCTGAACAGGCCCTGAGAGACTGCTTCGGTACTACTAACTGGGATGTACTGTAAGGGGGGCTCTGTTGGGGCGTTGAGGAGGTCACTGAATGCACAACGGACTATATTAACTTTTGTGTGGATGCAGTTGTCCCTGTTAGAACTGTTCGCTGCTATCCCAATAATAAGCCCTGGATCACTAGTCACATCAAAGGCCTCCTAAACCAGAAGAAGAGGGCCTTTAAAGATGGTGATCGGTTGGAGCTTAAAAGAGTTCAGAAGGAACTCAGAGTACAGATAAGGGGGGCAAAGGAGCAGTATAGGAGGAAGCTAGAACAAAACCTGCAGAAAAAAAGCATGAAGGAGGTGTGGGATGGGATGAAGATCATCACCGGATGCGGTGCAAAGCGGAGGGCGAACATAAGTGGAGATGTGGAGAAAGCGAACCAGCTGAACAACTTCTTCAACAGGTTCGACAGCTCAATCTCATCCTCACCGCAGAAATCCACACCAGGCTTACTTCCCTCACAGGAAAATAGCCACTCACAGGAGACCTTGCCCACGCCCAGGATTACGGCTGCACAGGTGGAAGGTCAACTGAGGAAGATCTGTACCAGCAAGCCGGCTGGACCGGATGGAGTTTCCCCACGATTACTGAGGGCCTGTGCGACTGAGCTGGGAGAACCACTACAGCGCATCTTCAACATGAGCCTGGAGCAGAGAAGAGTACCCAGTCAGTGGAAAACATCCTGTATTGTCCCGGTACCGAAGAAACCACAACCAAAGGAGTTGAATGACTTCAGACCTGTTGCCTTGACGTCGCACGTGATGAAGACCATGGAGCGGCTGATAATACAGAATCTGAGGCCACAAACCAGGCACGCCCAGGATCCTCTTCAGTTTGCGTATAAGGAGAAGGTGGGAGTGGAGGATGCTATCACGTATTTGCTGCACCAATCACTCTCTCACCTAGAGGGGATCAGTTGTGCTGTGAGGATTACATTCCTTGACTTCTCCAGTGCCTTTAACACCATCCAGCCCAAGATCTTAAGGCACAAACTAACGGAGATGGGAGTAGACTCTCACATGGTGGATTGGATAGTGGACTACTTGACAGATAGACCTCAGTATGTGTGGTTGGGAGACTGTAGGTCTGACACGGTGGTCAGCAGCACAGGGGCGCCGCAGGGAACCGTACTCTCTCCGGTCCTGTTCACCCTGTACACATCAGACTTCCAATATAACTCAGAGTCCTGCCATGTGCAGAAGTTCGCTGATGACACGGCCATAGTGGGGTGTGTCAGGAATGGACAGGAGGAGGAGTATAGGAAACTGATACAGGACTTTGTGATATGGTGCAACTCAAACTACCTGCGTCTCAATATCACCAAGACCAAGGAGATGGTGGTGGACTTTAGGAGATCTAGGCCTCATATGGAGCCAGTGATCATTAATGGAGAATGTGTGGAGCAGGTTAAGACCTACAAGCATCTGGGAGTACAGTTAGACGAGAAGCTAGACTGGACTGCCAACACAGATGCCTTGTGCAGGAAGGCACAGAGTTGACTGTACTTCCTAAGAAGGTTGGCGTCATTCAATGTCTGTAGTGAGATGCTGAAGATGTTCTATAGGTCAGTTGTGGAGAGCGCCCTCTTCTTTGTGGTGGCATGTTGGGGAGGAAGCATTAAGAAGAGGGACGCCTCACGTCTTAATAAGCTGGTAAGGAAGGCGGGCTCTGTCGTGGGCAAAGTACTGGAGAGTTTAACATCGGTAGCTGAGCGAAGGGCGCTGAGTAGGCTACGGTCAATTATGGATAACTCTGAACATCCTCTACATAGCACCATCCAGAGACAGAGAAGCAGTTTCAGCGACAGGTTACTATCGATGCAATGCTCCTCAGACAGGATGAAGCGGTCAATACTCCCCAATGCCATTAGGCTTTACAATTCTACCGCCAGGACTTAAGAACTTTTTAAAAGCTATTATTAATGCTTTTTGAGATGGTGATTTAGATGCATATCATATTTTTTTACTGAGTTAAGTATTGTATGTAATTAGTTCTGCTACAACAAGTGTATGGGACATTGGAAAAAAAAGTTGAATTTCCCCATGGGGATGAATAAAGTATCTGTCTATCTATCTCTATCTATCTATGTCCCGACTGATGAAGTCCAACACACCATACGCTTTCTTAAACACCCGACCAGCTTCATTGTAAGGATACGGGCAGCGGGGAAAATATCCCTCTAGGTTTGTCAACCTCCTAGTGGATACACCGTATCCCTTCACTATCCCAACTTTGAGATGGCCCACGTCTTCATTATCCAGGTCCCCCAAGTGTCTTTCTCCTCATTAACCTAATTTTAATGTTTGAAGTTACCTGTATGCTCAGCTGGTGGGGTTATTACTCATCGACTGGGAGAGACAACACAGTTTTGCCCTGTCTTGAGGCTTTCTCAAGGGAATCTGCTTTTCGGCCCTCAGCCGGGCTCCATTTAAAGTTGGGATTCTGTGCCTCACCCTCCCGGAGTGTTCTGCCCAACCCCCAACAGTCCTCGGCATTGTTTTACCAAACCTGTTTGTCTGCCTCGGCTGCGAGTCGTTACTGTTGCTAGGATACCGGCCTGTGTGTTTGCTTAGTCTGCTCGAGGTCTCTAACATAGAAACACAGACAACCTACAGCTCAATACAAGCCCTACAAACCCTAATGCGAACATGTCCCTCCCTTAGAACAACCTAGGCTTACCCATAGCGCTCTGTAAGCTCCAGGAGTCTCTTAAAATACCCTATTGTTTCCGCCTCCACCACTGTCGACGGCAGCCCATTCCAAGCACTCATCACAATCTGCGTAAAAAAACTTACTCCTGACATCTCCTCTGTACCTACTTCCAAGCAACTTAAAACAATACTCTCTCGTGCTAGCCATTTCAGCCTAAAACACCTCTATCAGATTACCTGTCATCCTCCGTCGCTCCAAGGAAAAAGGCCTTTGCATGAAAGAATCTGCAGATGCTGGAAGTCCAAGCGACACACACAAAATGCTGGAGGAGCTCATCAGGCCAGGCAGCATCTATTGAAAAGAGACCAGTCGACATTTTAGACTTCAAGTCCAGTAACACATTCAGTAACACAAAGAGAAACAGGAATGACCCAACATTGTCGGAAGTCCATGAAATCACCATGCAAGGATGGCCAGCTCATAGGCAGCCCTATATTTCCAGAGCTCTCAGAGAGATGAGACCAACTGTTGGTATGTCAAAGAACGCTGATGTGTTGACCTCGTGATGTGTTTCCCTGTAAACTGTGCATCAGGGCGTTAGAAAGTCTGCAGGAAAGACACCTGGATACAGTGAAGATGAGAGTTAAGTGTGCTGGCCGGGAATATATAGATAGATTGCAGACTTGGACAAAAGCTGTTTGGGATGCCACGAAGTTCAAAATGCACCCCTACAGGCACCGTTACGCCTGTGGGAATGGCCGTCTTCATTGTGGATGGATGTGCATATTGACTTTGCTGGGCTTTTCATGGATTCCGTGTTTCTGGCTGCTGTGGATGTTCATTCGAGGTGGCAGAAAGTCATACCAGTGAAGTCGATCACTCTGCTCTTCCTCCACTCTGACAACTTCCTTCTCCACAAGTTGCTGATGGTGAACAAATTATGTGTGAAAATGGACCAGAATAGACGTCAGGGGAGTTTAGACTATTCATGCAGGGAAATGGCATCAAATATTTCAAATCAGATGACCACCACACAGAAACTAATGGGTTAGTTGAAAGTTTTATCCAAACTTTCCACAATGGACAAGGAGGACATTTCTCTGAAGCACAAGGTGAAAAGCTTTTTTCTTTTTGGTGCATTGGAACTCAGTCCATGCGATGACAAATCAAACACCTGCAATGATGTTCATGAACAGGAGTCTGAGATCTTGCCGAGACATCCTGAAACCGGATCTATGGAGGAAGAGCAGTTGAGCCGGTTTCCAGCAGATCGGCACGGAACTTCGAGGAGGGAGAAAAAGCCATTTATCCCGTCTAGACCTTGCCGAGCTATTACTCTGCCTGCTCCCACCGATCTGTACTGAACTCTCCCACACATGTAGTCATCCAAAACTCTCGTCAATGTTGAACTTCTGCTGGCAGCTCATTCCACACACCCACCACACTCTCAGTGAGGATGTTCCCTTAAAATTTTCACCTTTCGCCCTTAACCGATCATCTCCGCATGTAGTTTGCCCAAGCTAACTGGACAATTTTAGCCACCCAATCTGTACCCTCGTAAACTATACACACCTATCAAATCACCTCTCCTTCGAACTGAAATTAACCCATTCAATTTTTCCCTATAACCAAGAGCTTCTGGAGTCAGTAACATCTTTGTAAACATCTGGATTTATTTCTTTCAGGATATGACAGAGTGTATTGATGAAGTTAGAGCAGTGGATGTGGTGTATATGGATATTGGCGGGGCATCGGTTCCTCATGGTAAGCTCATTCAGAGAGTCAGGAGGCACAGGATGTGCGGATACAGAATTGTCTTCTCCATAGTAGGTAGAGGGTGGTTCAGATACAGGGTATTCTGCCTGGAGGTTAGTGCCATGTGGTGTTCTGCAGGGATCCGCTCTGGGCACATTGATCTTTGTGATTTTTATAACAGCATAATAAAAACAAAATCCTGGAGGAACTCAGCAGATCAGGCAGCATCTATGGAGATGAATAATGAGTTGACGGATCAGGCTGAGACCCTTCATGGAAAGGAAGGGAGCAGAAGGGAGAATAATAATGCCGTGAGAGGGGAAGGAGAACAAGCGGGCAGGTGATGGGTGATGGGAAAGGTGAGTAGGTGGGGGAAGGGACATGAAGTATGAAGCTGGGAGGTGACAGGGAAAAAAGATAAATGGCTGAAGAAGGAATCTGATAGGAGTGTGGACCATGGGGGAACGGTAAGGAGGAGGTGTACCCCAGGAAGGGATGTGAGGAGAAAAGGGGATGTGAGAGTGGAGCCAGAATGGAGAATGGGAGAAAGGGGAGGGGGGATAAATACCGGAACCCGGGGCAATCAGCGTTCATGCCGTCAGGTTAGAGGCTCGGCAGCCGGACGACACTCAGAGCAGAGTTAAGGAGGAATACTTTAGCTGGAGAGTAATGAATCTGTGGAATGTGGTGGAGGCCGAGTACGTGGTGTTACTCCTCCAACCGGGGAGTCGTGTCACAGAGGCAGTGGGGAGGGCATGGAGAGGCATGTTGGAATGAGAAAGAGAAGGGGAATTACAATCGGTGGCCAGCAGGAGATTCTGTCCATAAGACATAGGAGCAGGATTAGGCCATTCAGCCCATCCAGTCTGCTGCACCATTTCAGCTTGGCCGACCCGGATTCCACTCGACACCATGTTCCTGCTTTCTCGACATATCCTTTGATGTCTTAACCAATCAGGAACCTATCAATTTCCGCTTCAAAAATACCCTCGTACTTGGCCTCGGGCACATTCCACAGATTCACTATTCTCTGGCTAAAATATTCCTCTTTAACTCTGCTCTAGGTGGCCGTGCCTTAGTTTTGCCCTCCAGTTCTGGATACCCCCTTCAGAGGAAACATTATTTTCACATACAAATTATCTAGTCCTTTCAACGTGCTGGAGGTTACAATCAGATCTCCCCCGGATTCTTCTAAATTCCAGTAAGCTCAGGCCAAACGCTGCCAAACTCTCCTCGTATATAAACCCCATCATCCCTGAAATCATACTTGTGAAACCAGAATCATCCGTTGTTTTTGATAGAGCAAACGTACTGAACAAAACAGGTCCCCAACAGGTGTCAGGTTTCGCGACTGAAGAGCAGACTGGACGCCATCGGTGACCCTGACAAACTCACAGACGAAGTGTCACTTCATCGGGTGGGGTCTGTTAGGATTCTTCAATGTTGGTGATTGAGGAGGTGAATGGGACAGTGTAGCAATTGCTGAGACACAACGGAGATTAAAAGCAGAGATTGGAAAAACCTGTGCCCAACCTGAAGGGGCAATTAACAATTAGTGTCCAGGCTGAAGGGAGAATTAACAAGTGTTTGTAAGAATTACAGAGTCACAGATAGAATAGACAATGGGTTTTGTTGTTCAGTGATTGAAATATCACTGACTAGGTGGCATGTATTTATGCTGAGAGGGGCTATGTTGAAAGGACATTTGCGGGGCATGATTTATTGACATATTGTGATGGGTGAATGAAATTCCCTTCCAGAGGTGCCCAAAATGGAAGGAGTCTACCCCTCCTACACATCTCCAATGGCTACGTGATATTATGTCTTATTTAAATTTAGAAAAAGATCAGCTGCTCAGTCTTAAATTCGAAACAATTTTTTTATGAAATCCGGGGACCTTTCCTAAATTACTTTTCCAATTTATAAAGTATAACAGTTTTTTTCTTTGGTATTTGGTAGGGGGTTGACTTTTTTACATAAAAAATTTCTTTAATGATGCATGAACTATCTTTAAATTTTTTATTACAGAGTGGTATACCTTTATGTGTTATGCTATAGCATTTTGATCAATTTTATTACAATATATGAATGTACACAAGTTATGTTGAGATGTATCTATGTGTTGCACTCTGTAAATCTTGTTTTTTTTTCCTTCTGAATAAAGAATATTGTAAAAAGAAAGGAATGTTGTTCCACCCTTGGACTGGATAGAGCAAATCCAGTTGATTATATCAGTTATTGTGAAATCTTCATCACCATCCACACCCTTATAGCAATAAATCAAACCTACATTTCTTTTGTGACAATTCCGGGTAAATTTATTATCAAAGCACATACACGTTACCACATACTTCGCGGAGATTCAAAACTTTCAGCCGTTCAGAAGAATTAAAAAACACAACAGAATTTACTTAAAAATATGCAGGAAGAGTCAAAGACGGAGAAACAACCAATGGTCTGGGAAAATAAAATAAAAATCATAAAACGAAGTGTAGGTTGTGGAATCAGTTTGTAATTTGTTGCTGATTGAAATTATCCACACTGGTGCAGGAGCCTGATGGTTGTCGGATTACAACTGTTTCTGATAACAACTGCCAGACTAAAAGAGTCCAGTATCCCTCTCACCGATGTAGTGGTGAGAAGAGGGCATATCCTGAATGGTCGTCGTCCTTGGTGAAGGATGCTGCTTCCTTGTGCCACTGGTCCTTGTGAATGTATTCAATGGTGTGGAGAGGTTTGTCTGTGATGGACTGGGCTGTATCCACCTCTATCTCTACACTTCCTCTTCACTAGGTTATTTAAGTAACAATTACAGCAGGTCGTCCAGGAATATCATAAAGTGGAGCAAATTGATCAACAGGATTTGCAAATGGATGTGGGAGTTGGTTAAAAGTCTGAAAATTGCAATTGTCACTGCACTCTTCAGGAAGGAAAGGAATCAACAGCTTGAGCTCAGTGTTGATGTTGGAGTCGATTAGTCAGGATGAGGTTTCGGGCTGTTTGGAGACTCAGGAGAAAATAGGCCAATGTCTGGACAGTTTCTCTCAGGGAGAATCTTGCCTGACAGATCTGTTGGAATTCGTTGAGGAAATAGCAAGCAAGAGCACATGTCGAAAGCTGCCAAATGTTTATCATATGTTAACCCTTTCATATCCGCAATCATCCTCGTGAACCCGGAATCACCCAGAACGGACAAAAGTACTCAACAAAGCAGTGCCCCAATAGCTGTCAGGTCTGGTCACTGAGGAAGAGACTGGATACAATCGGTGACCCCGACAAACTCACGGGCGAACTGTCATCTCCCCTGGGGGGACTCTTTGAGACCTTGAATATTGGTAGGTAAGGAGGTGAATTGTCATCTCCCCTGGGGGACTCTTTGGGACCTTGAATATTGGTAGGTAAGGAGGTGAATTGTCATCTCCCCTGGGGGACTCTTTGGGACCTTGAATATTGGTAGGTAAGGAGGTGAATTGTCATCTCCCCTGGGGGGACTCTTTGGGACCTTGAATATTGATAGGTAAGGAGGTGAATTGTCATCTCCCCTGGGGGTACTCTTTGGGACCTTGAATATTGGGAGGTAAGGAGGTGAATTGGCAGGTGTAACACTTGTTGAGACACGAGGCAGATAACAAGCAGAGATTGGACAAACGTGTTGTTTTCTCTGGAGCTGCGGAGGCTGCAGGATAATTTAACGAATGTTTGTAAGATTACAGAGTCACAGATAGAATAAGCATTTGGTTTTGTTGTCCCAGCAGTGAAATATCACAGACTAGGTGGTATGCATGTGTGCCAAGAGTGGTTAAGTTGAAAGGAGGTGTGCGGGGCAATTTTTGTTGACACATTGTGGTGCCCTTCAGGGGTGATACTCGAAACAAATACAATGAAGAATACTCGAGAACAAATAGAAAGAGACTCTGAAGTATGTACATGAATGTGAAGAAAATGGACAAGTGGGGTCTTTGAGCTCACCAACTAAGTTTTCCTGACCTATGAAGGGTCAAAGGACAGGAAATATAAGACCAGTGAAAAAGGACTTTCTTCTGCAGGCCGCATGTTCCTCGTAGACCCGTTTCCAACCTCACATCTGCGATAGCTGGTCTCCTACAGAGTTACACCCGCCTGCACACTTGAAGCGTCTGCTTTTATGCTCCTTTCTTACAATTCTTGTATTCCAGTGTCATTGGCTGTAGGTCATGTAGGCCAGTCCCACATGGCACGTGGTTTTTCTGATTGCTTTGGGAGATGACAAATCCCAACTGGGGATGTGGAACCCACTCTTCTCTATTTTCACAGACAGGCGATTCCTGAACAGGGACTGAAGATACAGGTACATGTGTTACCTGCTCCCCTTAAGAGTTTCAAAAGATCAGAATGTCATCGAGGTGCACGAATACAAACTTGTCAAGCATTCCCCTCAGAATGTCATTAATAAATGTCTGAAACACAACTGGATATTATCAATCAGCATTCATAATGATCTGTCGTGTATTAATGCTGTCTTCCACTCGCCCCCTTAATGAATACGAATTAAGTTAGAGGCATTCCTCAGGTTCAGTTTTACGAGAATACCCTTGCAGTGATTCAAACACTGTGTTAGTTATTGACAAGTGGGAGTGAGTCACACTGTTATTTTTGTTAAAGCCAATTTAATTAATGCAACCTGTCAGACGCCCATCTTTCTGATCACACAAAGAACTCTGCTCCCGCTAGGGAAGTGCAGGATCTGAAAAACCCTGCGGAAAGAGCCTCTTGAATATACTTGTCCTTGACCAGCATTTCGGGTCCTGAGGGAGAGAAGGAGTCTTCCATGCGCTGGGCAGGTCCCTAAATCGGACAGGGGGGTATTTCCACGTTGTCTCTTTCTGCACCTGAATCATTCTGTCTACTCACACTCACGTCCCAGTGGGATTTTGTACCGCTCGGTAAAATCGGAAGACATTCTTCCAAACGACAGAAAGAATCTGGAGCTAATTGTTTTAGTTGTTTTTGTTTGTGAAGAATGGATCTCTGTTGCACCGTATTCAATGTTAATGTACTGTTCACTTTCTCACACAGGGGGTCCTGAACAATATTCAATATTAAAATTCCGGCTCAACAACACCCTGTCCAATTGTATTTCTAAACCAGAACCCCTTACACACTAAACAAACTAAACAAACACACAGGCCGGTATCCCAGCAACAGTCAGGACTTGCAGCCGAGGCAGACAAACAGGTTTGGTAAAACAATGCCGAGAACTGTTGGGTGTTGGGCAGAACACTCCGGGGTGGGGTGGGGGGAGGCACAGAATCCCAACTTTAAACGGAGCCCGTCTGAGGGGCGAACAGCAGATTCTCTTGAGAAAGCGACAGGACAGGGCGACACTGTGTTGTCTCTCCCAGTCCATAACTAATAACCCCACCACTGATAATTGTAAACTTTAAAATGGATTTAACGAGGAGGAAGAATCCAATAAAGACAAGTGACGGATCTGGACAATAAAGTGGTGTCGAAATCAAAGTGGCAGGGTCAAGGAAGGCGGTATCGGTAAACCTAGAGTGGTATTTTCCCCCTGCACGCATCATCACATTCTTATAACGAAGCTGGTAGGGGGTTGAAGAAAACGTATGGTATTCGGACCTTCATTAGTCGGGGTATTATCTGCAGAACTATGTTGTAGGTCTCGAAAAGTCTAGGTAGGCAACACTGAGAATTTTCTGTCAGTCCGGGTCGCCTCCTGATAGGACAGACATGGCAGTTTCTCGAGAGCGTGCATATAAAATTATTCTTTAGTTTTAGCTGTGTGCTGAATCACAATAAACTGGAACTTGAATCTGAAGCGGTCGGGGAAAGGCTGCTGGAATGTAAACATCCCTCACTGTAGACCAGCCAGCTCTACATTAACCCTCCTTCTCCCTCGGCAGATTCCTACACTTCTGAATGTGAAGATATTGGAAGATTCTGTACAAAACAAATGAAAGCACAACGGAATGTATTAAAAACGATGCAGGAAGAGACAGGGACGGACAAAACAAGCAATGTGCAGGGAAAATAAAAGGTACAAATAAAAATAATATTGTAGACTCTGTGAACGTGAGTCTGTCGGTTGTGGAATCAGTTGGTATTTGTTGCTTGGTTAAATTATCCACACTTCTTCAGGAGCCTGATGGCTGTAAGACAACGACTGGTCCTGAATCTGGTCGTGGAGACCAAGAAGTCTCCAGATGTAGTGGTGAGAAGAGGGCATATCCTGAATGCTGGGCGTCCTCGATGATGGATGCTGCTTTCTTGAGGCAGTGGTCCATCTGAATGTGTTCAATGGTGTGGAGAGGTTTGCCTGTGATGGACTAGACTCTGTCCTGAAGGAAATGGGGAGGAATTTCTTTATGAAGAGTGTGGTGAATCTGTGAAATTTCTCTTCACAGACGGCGGCGGAGGCCTCATCACTCGGTGTATTAAGGCAAAGGTTGATCGTTTCTGGATTGGTCAATGTGTGAACATTATGGGAGAAGGCAGAAGGATGTGGTTGAGAGGGCTAATAAATTTGCCATGATGGAACGGCTGAGCCGAAGTAATGGAACAAATGACCTAATTCTGCTTTTGTGTCTTATGGTTTAGTGCTCTCATTGATTTTGGAAAACAATTATCTAACCCACTTTACTTGAGATACAGGTGCGGGGAAATGGAATTGTAGACACTGTAAGGAATGGTGTTGGTAGTAAACAGGAGGTTTGTGAAGTACTGTGGAAATGGGAAAGGTCCCTCATGCAGACCATACCACACCAGGAGAACAGTGAAAGTTGATCTACCCGAGTATGAAGTTAGTACAGCTTTTACATTCCTATTTAACAAAATTACCAGTAATTCTGCTCCATTTTGATAGCAGAAAGAATTCATGAAGTAACAGTCTAGGTCCTGATGATTGAATAAAATGTTTATGCACAGGTCTAACAGTACAACAAATTCTCTATGACAACCAACTGGTGTGACTATAATGTCATTAATGGAGTTCCTGAAACTTGGGGGTCGTCACTGTTCCAACATAATGTAACCTGCACTTTGACATCACTCTAGTATTATTTATTTGAGCACGACAGCACAAAAGGCTATTCAGCCCGTCTAGTCCTTACTGAACTATTATTCCGCCTGGTCCCACCGACCTATACTGGACCATACCCCTGCTACACATGTAGTCATCCAAACCTCTCATCAATGTTCAAATTGATCTTCCGCTGGCAGCACATTCCACACACACCATACTCTCCGTGAAGAAATGCCTTTAAATTGTTCACATTCCACACACACCACACTCTCAGTGAAGGAGTGCCTTTAAATTGTTCACATTTCAACCTTAAACTACCATCTCTAATATTGAATTTTTTGAGGATGTGACAAAGTGTATTGAAGTTAGAGCAGTGGATGGGTGTATTCAGAGAGTCAGGGGGCATGGGATGCAGGGAGACAAGGCTGTGTGGATGCAGAATTGGCTTGTCTCCCAGAATTGGAGGGTGGATGTAGATAGAGGGTATTCTGCATAGAGGTCAGTGACATGTGGTGTTCTGCAGGGATCTGCACTGGACCATTGTTCTTTGCGATTTTTATTAACAGTCAAATGCACACAAAATGCTGAAGGAACTCATCAGATCAGGCACCATCTATGGAGATGAATAATTAGTTAATGGTTCAAGGTCGAGACCCTTCTTGCAGACTGAAAAGGAAGGGGTCAGATGTGAAAATAAGAATGGCGTGGGTATGGAAGGTGCACAACTGGGCAGGGATTAGGTGAGTTGAAATGTGAGTGGTTGGATGAAGGGAAATGAAGTAAGAAGTTGGGAGGTGATAGGGAGAAGAGATAAACAGATGAAGAAGGAATCTGTTCGGGAGAGAAGCGTGGAATAGATGAATGAGAAGGTGGGGGGGGTGTGTACCAGAGGAAGGTGATGGAGATGTGAAGAGAAGACAGGAAGAGACAGGGGAGCTGCAATGGAGAATAAGAGAAGGCAGAGGCAGGGAAAATTTCCCAGAAGTTGGGGAAGACAATGTTCATGCTGGAAGGTTGGAGGTTTGGCAGCCGGAGTGTGATGTTACTCTTCCAACTGGGGAGACCATGAACAGGCATGTTTTAATGACAATGGGGAATTACAGCAGATCAGGCAGCATCTATGGAGATGAATGATAAGTCTACGTTTCAGGTCGAGACCCTTCTTGCAGACTGGAAAGGAAGGAGGCAGAAGGGAGAATGAGAATGGTTTGGGAGGGGAAGGAATACAAGCAGACAGGTAATAGATAAGTGGGTGAAGGAAGAGAAATGAAGTAAGAAGATGGGAGGTGATAGGGAGAAGAGATAAACATCTGAAGAAGGAATCTGAGGGGAGAGGAGTGCGGACAATTGTAGAAACGTAAGGAGGAGAGGTATCTGAGGAAGGTGCTGGAGATGTGAGGAGAAGACAGGAGGCGAAAGGAAAGCCAAACTGGAGGAGGGGAGAATTTTCTGTAAGTTGGGGAAATCAATATTCATGCTGTAATGTAGGCAGCCGGAGTATGATGTTGCTCCTCCAACCGGGGAGTAGGGTCATTGTGGCAGAAGGGTCGGCCATGGACAGGCATGTTGGAATGGGAATGGGGTGTGGAATTACAATGGGTAGCCAACAGGAGATGCTGTCCATCAGACCGCATGACATAGGAGCAGCTTTAGGCCATTCAGTCCATCGAGGCTGCTCTGCCAGTCCTTCATGGCTGATCCCAAATCCCAATCAACTAAAATACGCCTGCTTGCTTGTCATATCCTTTGAGGTCCTGACTAGTCTGGAAATATCAATTTCCGTTTGAAATGTGCCCATGGACTTGATCTCCACCACATTCCACAGATTCGTTACTTTGACTAAAAAGAAACAAATCTTCCTTCCCTCTGTTCTAAACGGTCTCCCCTCAATTTGGAAGCTCAGCCATTTAGTTCGGGATACCGCCACCACAGGAAACATCTCTCCGCATCCACCACGTTTCAACATTCGGTACGTTTCAGTGAGATACCCTGAATTCTTCTAAATTCCAGCTGCCAAATGCTCCTCATACGTATATCCCTTAATCATCACTGTGAACCCGGAATCATATGCCATGGTGAATATAGCAAAATTACTGAACAAAATTTTCCCCAGTAGGTATCAGGTCTGGTCACTGCAGAGGAGACTGGAAAGAGTCCCTGTCCCCATCAATCTCACAGGTGAAGGGTCACCTCTCCTGGGGGATACTGTTTCTGACCTTGAATATTGGTGTGTGAGTAGGTGAATAGGCATTTGTAGCACTTGCTGAGATCTGACGTTGATTATAAGCAGAGTTTGGCCAAACATGTTGTTTTCTCTGGAGTTGTGGAGGCTGAAGGGAGATTTAACAAATCTTTGTACGATCACAGAGCTATAGAATAGACAACTGGCGTAGTTGTCCCAGGACTGAAATATCACAGACTAGCAGGCATGCATTTACACTGAGGGGAGTTAATCTGAATGGAAATATGCCGGGCAAGTTTTTGTTCACATATTTTGGTGGGTGCATGAAATGCCCTTCCAGGGCTGATACTCGAGGCAAGTATGACAGAGGCGATAAAGTCCCTTTTAAATAGGTGTTTGAATGAGCAGGGAATGGACAAGTGAGGGTATTATATCAGCTGATGGAATTAGTTTAGTGGGGCATTAAATGATACTTTAATGATATGTATCTGGTCTGCATTGTTCAGTGTTCGATGTTGATCGGAATGTTGTTCCACCCTGGGACTGGATACAGCAAATCAGGCTGATTATATTGGTTCTTGTGAAATCTTCATCACCATCCACACCCTCATAGCAATAAATCAAACCTACACACTTTCTTGACAGTTCCACGCAAATTTATTATCAAAACCCACATACGTTACCACATACCTCATGGGCAGATTCCATTTCTTGTAGCTGCTTAGAAGAAAAATAAACATAACAGGATTTAATAAACACTACGCAGGGGGAATCAAAGATGGAGAAACAACCAACGTACAGGGAAAATAAATTTGCAAATACAAAATATATGACAATGAAATTGAGTTGTAAATTCCTTGAATGTGAGTCTGTAGGATGTGGAACGAGTTGAGATTTGTTGGTGATTTAAGTTAGCCACAGTGGTTCAGGAGCCTGATGGTTGTAGGGGAACAACTGGTCCTGAACCTGGTGGCGTCGGACCATAAGGGTCCAGTATCCCTCTCCCAGATGTAGTGGCGAGAAGAGGGCATGTCCTGAATAGTGGGCTTTTGTCAGTGTTCCATGGGAATGTATACAATGGTGTGGACGGGTTTGTCTGTGATGGACTGGGCTGTATCCACCCTTTTCTCTACACTTTCTCTTCACTAGATTGCTTTAGTAAACATGACAGGAGGTCGTCCAGGAATACGATACCTCCCATCTGCGATAGTTAGTCATAGATATTCATAGATCATCATGGGTCAAAAATCTGGGAATGTCAGAGGCAGACTCGGAAACAGGGATTACAGTCTCAGGAACTCGGTAAGCTTCTGGGAGTCAGCCCAGGATACTGCCATTGGACCATAACAGGACCATGCTATGAAAACCACGGATACCGTCAGGTATGATTGTCCTCAGGGGAAGAGATAAGGAGAGGTCTATCGGTAACCTCAGGGTCCATCAAACATGACACACGTTTCCTGGTTCAAGATGTTGCTTGTCAGGAGCAGAGGCTCTCAATGGACAGTCGAACTTAAAGGTTGGTACTCCTACTGGTTGGGTCACCCGCAGATCTAAAAAAAACCTGTGGAAACAAAGTCTATAAACGGCCGGAAGGGCCAGTTCCTTGGTTCCAAGGCCAGGTTCCCGAAAGACTGTGGGATGAGAAGGTATCTTCGAGACCATCACGGAAGTCCCTTCACCAACTGTTATGAAGGATGAACAACTCTGATGGGCAAAAGGGTATAGAGTTGCCCATGTTTCCCCCACCTGGGAGAATCACAACTGTACTGTTACCACACTGCTAATGAGAGAGAAAGAGAGACAAAGGAAAAACATACTGGGACTGGAACATCTGCTTCAGATAAGGGAGAGATAACACCAGGAGAGAGAGACTTGTTGACCCACCATATTATGACTCCTGAAAGACTTATGGCTCTGGAGAGGGCTGTTTACTTGGTACTATTCTGTTCATTAAAATTCCTCAGTGGACAGCCGGTGTGGGCTGGTTTAATGGGCTAAGCCATTCAAAACTGATTGACACCTGAGACCCCGTGAGTGGGGATAAATGAGAGGTCTGGGAAGACACTCCTCAGACACACCAGGAGGCACACTAGTGAGCACTGCTTGAGTGTTGGAACCCATGAGAAGGTGTGGGGCATCGGGGACCGAACAAAGGATCGGTCAGTTTAACTCACAGTGTTATAGCAGGGCCGGTGGGGGATTGTGTGCGTGTCCGCCCTCGCCTGGGTGACGAGTCCACCACAGAAGAACGGTCTAGCTGAAGGACAGAGGGGTCATACCTGAATGGCCACAACACATCGACGGATCAAGAACGTAAAGGAAGGTTTGCCTGACTGTAGCTGTCACTGCTTGCTCGCTCTCTCTCCAACGATTAAAACACAAGAACCAACAACTACCTCAGCACGTATGAACTGAGCAACTTTATATTCACATATGACAATTCATTATCCCCTAGACATCGATAGAGCTTGTTTATTATTGATTATTATTATACCCACACTTTTAGGTTTAGTATTGCTAACGTGTATTATCTATATATTTGCATTGTTGATATTGATTTGTATATTTTACTAATAAACACTGTTTGAAAATAGTACCACCAGACTCCAACGGATTCTTCTATCTTTGCTGGTAAGACACCCAGTTACGGGGTACGTAACACAACCAGTACACCTTTGGACTGTGGGAGGAGATCGGAGCAACCGGAGGAACCCACACGGACACAAGGAGAATGTACAAACCCATTAAAGGCAGCGTCCTATCTGAAACCCTGTACTGTATGGACCCGGTACTGTAAAGCATTGTCACCACTACGCTACCGTGCCGTCTCGTAAACCGGAGTACGGTCGAATGGCAATTACACTTCAAGATGAACTTGAGGATCATCGACTGTAGCCGCCATCACTCGGAAAGGGGTCTGCTTCCACTGTGTCCATTCTGCCCCTGAATCACTCCGTCTACTCACACTCACGTCCCAGTGGGATTTTGTACCGCTCGGTAAAATCGGGAAACAATCTGCTAAACGACACGAAGAATCTGGAGCTAATTGTTCCAGTTGTTTTTGTTTGTAAAGAATGAATCTCTGTTGGAGCGTGTTTAATGTACTGTTCACTTTCTGACACAGGGGGTCCTGAAACAAAATCAATATTAAGATTCCGCCTCACCAGCACCTTACATACCTCGAGCGGAATAAACCAACACACAGGCCGGTATCCTAGCAACAGTAAGGACTTGCAGCCGAAGCAGACAAACAGGTTTGGTAAAACAATGCCGAGACCTGTTAGGGGTTGGGCAGAACATTCCGCGGGGGTGGGGGGGGGGAGGTGCGGTGGGGAGACAGAGAATCTCATGTTTACACGGAGCCCACCTGAGGGGAGGTTGGACAGAACACTCCGGGAGTTGGGGGGAGGTACAGAGACTCATGTTTACACGGAGCCCACCTGAGGGGGGTTGGGCAGAACACTCCGGGGGGGGGGGAGGGAAGAGGAGGCACAGAAGCTCATGTTTACACGGAGCCCACCTGAGGGGGGGTTGGGCAGAACACTCCGGGGGGGGGGGGGGAGGGGAGGCACAGAAGCTCATGTTTACATGGAGCCCATCTGGAGGGGGGGTTGGGTAGAACACTTCGGGGGAGGGGGGGAGACACAGAATCTCATGTTTACACGGAGCCCACCTGAGGGGGGTTGGGCAGAACATTCCGGGAGGGGGGGTGGGGAGACACAGAGGCTCATGTTTACACGGAGCCCACCTGAGGGGGGTTGGGCAGAACACTCCGGGAGGTGGGAGGAGGCACAGAATCTCATGTTTACATGGAGCCCACCTGAGGGGCGAAAAGCAGATTTCCTTGACAGTTTGTAACTGTGGGGACTCTCGCAGTCCGCGAGTAATAACTCCATACTGAGCATACACGTAACTTTAAACATTAAAATGGGTTTAACGAGGTGGAAGATCCCAATAAAAACACGTGGGATGCCTGGATAATGTGGACGTGAACCTATTCAAAGTGGCACGGTGAAGGGATACGGTTTATCCACCAGGAGGTCACAAACAAGGGGGATATTTCCCCGCTGCTGCATCATCACATCGTTACCATGAAGCTGGTGGTGTGTTTCAGAATGCGTATGGTGTGTTGGCCATCAGTCGAGGCATTTATCTCAAGAACCATGTTGCAGCTCTCCAAAAGTCTAGTTAGACCACACTGAGAATTTTGTGTCGGGTCCCGTCTCCTCCTGATAGGAAAGACGTGGATGTCTTTCGAGAGGCAGAGGGATTTTACCGGGGCATGTTTAGTTTTCTCTGTGTGCTGGTGTCCGGCTGAATCACGACAAGCTGGAACTTGAACCTGAAGCGGTCGGGGAAAGGCTGCTGGAATGTAAACATCCCTCACTGTAGACCAGCCAGCTCTACATTAACCCTCCTTCTCCCGCGGCAGATTCCTACACTTCTGAATGTGAAGACATTTGAGGATTCTGTACAAAACCGGGCCCCGATGGTGACGCTGTGGATAAAATCTTCTGGAATGATGAGCTGGATTGTTGTTACCTGTGAGACTGGCCACACTCAGGGTGGAAGGCTGACCATCAGCAGACATCCTACCATCGTGATGTAGGAGCCACACAACATGTTTAAATGACAAAAGCACAAAGTAAAAAGCAAATTAAAATATATCTGAATGGCTGCTGTATGTCGGTTACTGGTTCATATCCGCTTTACCTGGGGAAAATCACCGTGAGAGGGCAGAAATGCGCGATCCAATGTCAGAGAGCCGCTGCTGACCGTGGTGAACATAGAATCATAGAACTGAAACAGAACATTCGGCCCATCTAACTGGTGCCGGACTACCATGGTGCCTAGGCCCATCGACCCGGTACCCCTCTTATACATGCACATATCCAAATTAATCTTAAACGTTGAAATCAAATCCGTTTCCACCACTTGCGCTGGCAGCTCGTTCCACACTCTCACTACCTGAGTGAAGTTTCCCCATCTCTCCTTCCCGTTAAGCATTTCGACAAAAAATGGCTGAAATCGCTTCTCTCTTTTATCCAAGAGCTCTTGTATAAACAGAATTATCTGTCTGTATCCAGTATACAAACGACATTTACACATTTACCCATCCCCATCACCAGAGACGTTAAATATTCCACCGTGTATGTTGGGAAACGCACAAAGCCAACCCGAGCGTGTCCCCTCTGTTTAAAACCCTTTTATGAACACATTGAATTGAGTACATTTAGCCGTCCAATGTCCAGGCTTCCAGGGGTGTACACAATGGCTCACGAGGAATTCCGGTTTGGAAAGCTAAGTTTTCATCCGAAAGGTTTCCCTCAGCCCCTGAGTCCACGACTGCAAACAGAGACAGGGACTGTTGGCTGTAACACAAAGTAGCTTGAAGCTGCATCCGGGGTCGGGGGACGGAAGGGAATGTTGTCTGGATCATCAGGGTCGGCCTTTCTCCCGGTGAGTCTCCCCGTTTGGC
This sequence comes from Hemitrygon akajei, assembly GCF_048418815.1. Classification (NCBI taxonomy): domain Eukaryota; kingdom Metazoa; phylum Chordata; class Chondrichthyes; order Myliobatiformes; family Dasyatidae; genus Hemitrygon; species Hemitrygon akajei. The sequence goes on from NW_027331987.1 coordinate 203,856, forward strand.
CGAAAGGGACAGGTAGTACGGAAGAGGCCGGACAGGCTGCAATATCGATTCTCACCCGCTCTCAATCTCCGGGGTCGTTCTGTGGAAGAAAGATGGTTCCACCCAGCTGCACGGGTTCCTCTCCCGGGGCGGTGGAAACGCCAGGGCTGGGAGCTACTCTAGGAGCAGGAGGAGGAGAGAGGCCTGTCCCGGCGGGAGGCGGTAATGAGTGCCGAGAAGTGGCCAACGGTGGTGGACGACTGTTCTTTCTCTATGGCGTTTCGGAGACGATTGTCCAACCTGGTGGCTCGGGGGATCAGGGAATCCAAGCTCTCAGTGTCGCCTCTCGCCGCCAACTCGTCTTTCACCAGGTCGCTGAGACCATTCCGAAACACCCCTTTGAGTGGCTCATCATTCCACCCTGAGTCGGCCGCTAGTCCGGAACTCCACAGAATATTTTGCAACACCGTGGGAGCCCTGGCGGAGAATGAGTAGACGCTTAGCGGCATCCTTAGCACGGACGGGGCGGTCAAAAATCTTTTTCATTTCCACGATAAAGGTGGCGAAAGAAGAGTAGATATCCGGATGGTTATCCCAAACAGCTGTGGCCCACGCTAATTCACTTTCCCGCAACAACCCCATGATATCAGCAATCCTTGACTTACCCGTGGACAACGTGGACGAGTGTTTCTCAAACACTAAGAAGCACTGAAGAAGGAAGGCCCGGCACTTCCCCAAATCTCCAGCATAGTGCTCCGGTTCAGGAACGTGAGGCTGTCTTGGTGGGGGTGTTGCTGACAGATAGGGGGTTGCCGCTACAGACTGTCTGGGCTGTCACCAATCTGCCTGATGTGTAGACAGGGAACGGCGGTTCTCCATGACTTCCCGGAGGAGTAGGTCATGCTGTCCCGGTAGGGAACCCTGGCATTTAATCCCCAGTGCCCGCCCTCTCTGGGCGGAAGTGACATCAGAGGTGCATTACCAAAGTTATGCAGCGAGGAAGGGGATGAAGAGAACCCGCCCATGCCTACCCCTAGTCACTCCGAGACCACGGAGATCCGGGACTTCTCCTCCAAGCAGCTGATCCAACCGGCGGATTGGTACCGCCAACGACCAGGCGAGCACCTGGCTGCCTGGCTGCTCCGGCTGTGGGACGAGGTGGGCCCAACGTCAGCCACTCCCATCAGGAGGCAAGCGCCCTGGGAAGCCTCTCTGACCAGCGGAGCATAAAGAATGCGCTGCGGGCACCACAAACAGGAGTCCGCGATGGCACTACCCTGCGGGATCGGGTAGTGACCGCGGTGAGAGCCCGATATCCCACCCTTCTGGAGTGGGATCCCCACAGGTGGCCGCAATGGGGTACGGTCAGCGAGGGAACTACCCTGAGGGATCGGGTAGTGACCGCGGTGAGAGCCCGATATCCCACCCTTCTGCAGTGGGATCTCCACAGGCGGCCGCAATGGGGTGCGGTCAGCGAGGGCACTACCCTGCGGGATCGGGTAGTGACCGCGGTGAGAGCCCGATATCCCACCCTTCTGGAGTGGGATCTCCACAGGCGGCCGCAATGGGGTACGGTCAGCGAGGGCACTACCCTGCGGGATCGGGTAGTGACCGCGGTGAGAGCCCGATATCCCACCCTTCTGGAGTGGGATCTCCACAGGCGGCCGCAATGGGGTACGGTCAGCGAGGGCACTACCCTGCGGGATCGGGTAGTGACCGCGGTGAGAGCCCGATATCCCACACTTCTGGAGTGGGATCTCCACAGGCGGCCGCAATGGGGTGCGGTCAGCGAGGGCACTACCCTGCGGGATCGGGTAGTGACCGCGGTGAGAGCCCGATATCCCACCCTTCTGGAGTGGGATCTCCACAGGTGGCCGCAATGGGGTACGGTCAGCGAGGGCACTACCCTGCGGGATCGGGTAGTGACCGCGGTGAGAGCCCGATATCCCACCCTTCTGGAGTGGGATCCCCACAGGCGGCCGCAATGGGGTATGGTCAGCGAGGGCACTACCCTGCGGGATTGGGTAGTGACCGCGGTGAGAGCCCGATATCCCACCCTTCTGGAGTGGAATCTCCACAGGCGGCCGCAATGGGGTACGGTCAGCGAGGGCACTACCCTGCGGGATCGGGTAGTGACCGCGGTGAGAGCCCGATATCCCACCCTTCTGGAGTGGGATCCCTACAGGCGGCCGCAATGGGGTACGGTCAGCGAGGGCACCCGGGTTATCAGCGAACGGGCACTGGTCAACGGCATCTGTCAAGGTGCCCGCGACCGCAACTTCCTCGAAGACACAGGAGTGACCGGTGCCCCTGCAGGATACCTGGTCACTACCGCGCGTCCCGACTTGAGTCAGTCATCCTGCCCCCCATGGCACCAGCCAGCGGTAGGACCGTACGGGAGGCCATCACCCTCCTGGAGGGACTGGAATATATGCAGAGGGGGGCATCCGCCCAGGTCCGCAAGACCGAGACAAGGGCTCCAAACACAACCCCTCCCCGCTTTACACGCAGGCAGCTGTACACAGACCTGCTGCGTGCAGGGGTGGACCGTGACAGCATAGATGGCATCCCCACCCCCAACCTATATACCCTGTGGAAGGAGCATTGCAGGGGCAAAACAAACTACAATAAGACCACCATCCGTCCCGCCACCAAATCCAAGGCGGGGGCGCCCCCAGCCCCCAGACCGCCCGGCCAGACCATGCCCACACCAACCCACCCTCTGCACCTCCCTTACCTGAAACTGCCTCGCCTGCCCTCAGGACAGAACTCAGAGATTTCCTGAGACAGGAAATGCCCCACCTCAGCCACCAAGGCGCCTCACCACAGGGGTGGCAGACCTTCTCCCCCCCCCCCATAGGATGAAGGCGAGGGCATTTGCTCTCTCGCCCGCTCCCGCCCGGGGGACCTGAGGCCACATATACCTGTCGTAGTACATTGGAGAAAGGGAAACACGCAGAGGTGGATGGCACTTGTCGATACAGGTGCCCAGCACACCATCCTCCCAGGCAATCCCGCCGCATAGCGCGCTACAGTCCCTTCGAGCGCCAGCTACTAGCCTGTTACCTGGCGTTCATCGACACAGAACACCAAACAGGCCCCGACCCTGTCGTCCTCCGCCCCCACCTCCCCATAATGCGATGGGTCAAGTCCCCTAATTCCTCCCACAGAGAGGGCCGTCCTCCATTGTCCAGTGGAAGCTACATTGCGGAGCGGGCTGAACCCGGTCCTGAAGGGGTCAGCCGCCTCCATGAACAAGTCATGGCTTTCCCCCCAGTCCCAGAACCCTGCCCCGGACATCCCCAAGGTACAACCCTCCTCAGCGTGTTGGGGTCAACCCTTCGATTCCCTCCATCCCGACGACAAACTGCGCGCCTGGTTCACAGAGGCTCCAGCCGCTGGAAAGGGGGAGACCATTGTGGACAGCGGCAGCGCTTCATCCCGCCACCGGCAAAATTTACCACAGAGAGGGAGGGGGGTCCAGTCAACTTGCCGAGCTGGCAGCAGTAGCCCTCCCCCTCCAAAACACCACCGGACCAATCCACATCTACACTGACTCCTGGGCTAATGGCATTGCGGTGTGGATGGCCACACCGGGAGCACCGGATGCATTCCGGCCCTCACCCCATCCTCCCGTCACCACAACAGGGACCGTGTTCCCCTCGTCCTCACCTACCACCCCACCAGCCTCCGGATCCAGCATATTATCCTTCGCAAACTCCACCACCTTCAACAGGACCCCATCACTAAGCACATCTTTCCCTCTCTACCCCTCTCTGCTTTTCGCAGGGATCGTTCCCTCCGCGACTGCCTGGTCCACACGTCCCTCCCCACAGATCTCCCACCGGGTACTTATCCCTGCAAGCGTAAGTGCTACACCTGTCCCTACACCTCCTCTCTTACCACCATTCAGGGCCCCAAACAGTCCTTCCAGGTGAGGCAACACTTCACTTGTGAGTCTGTCGGGGTCATCTATTGCATCCGGTGCTCCCGGTGCGGCCTCCTCTACATCGGCGAGACACGACGCAGATTGGGGGACCGCTTCGTCGAGCACCTCCGCTCCGTCCGCCACAACAGACAGGATCTCCCGGTTGCCACCCACTACAACTCTGCTTCACATTCCCATTCGGATATGTCCATACATGGCCTCCTCTACTGCCATGATGAGGCGAAACCCAGGTTGGAGGAGCAACACCTCATCTACCGTCTGGGTAGTCTCCAGCCCCTTGGCATGAACACCAAATTCTCCAACTTCCGGCAATTAACTCCCCCTCCCTTCCCCCATCCCACTTTCACTCTGCCTCCTCTTCCAGCTGCCTATCACCTCTCTCATGATTCTGCCTTCTTCTACTACCCATAGTGCTTTCCCCTTACGTTCCTTCACTTTCCTGCCTATCCCCTCGATCTTTCCTCTTATTGGTTTTTCACCTGGCACCTACCAGTCTTCTCCTTCCCACCCTCACCCACCTTCTTTGTAGGGCCCCTGCCCCCTCCTTCTTCAGTCCTGACGAAGGGCTTCGGCCCGAAACGTTGACTGCTCGTTTCCACGGATGCTGCCTGACCTGCTGAGTTCCTCCAGCTTGTTTGTACGTGTTGATCTTTATTTAACTGTGTTTCCTAATATGATCTTCCAAACCCAAAACTGATTCAAAAGTTTCCCGAATTCCCATCTGATAAAACGTGAAATCAGCTCTTTTATCAAAAATATAATGCAACCTCTCGATTACCACACATTCCACAAGTTTTCATAAATGAGACGTTCATGATATTGGCCGATAACAAGGAGGATTAGACGGGGAGCTGAAGGTTTTAGAATGGACACTATTACAACAACCATTTTCCATGAGGAAAGTGTCTATATGATGCACAGTCAGTGGAAGGTCCTTTATTATGTTGATAGACAGATAGATAGATAGATAGATAGATAGATAGATAGATAGATAGATAGATAGATAGATAGATAGATAGATAGATAGATAGATAGATAGATAGATAGATAGATAGATAGATACTTTATTCATCCCCATGGGGAAATTCAACCTCTTTTTCCAATGTCCCATACACTTGTTGTAGCAAAACTAATTACATACAATACTTAACTCAGTAAAAATATGATATGCATCTAAATCACTATTCAAAAGCATTAATAATAGCTTTAAAAAAAAGTTCTTAAGTCCTGGCGGTTGAATTGTAAAGCTTAATGGCATTGGGGAGTATTGACCTCTTCATCCTGTCTGAGGAGTATTGCATCGATAGTAACCTGTCGCTGAAACTGCTTCTCTGTCTCTGGATGGTGCTATGTAGAGGATGTTCAGGGTTTTCCATAATTGACCGTAGCCTACTCAGCGCCCTTCGCTCAGCTACCGAAGTTAAACTCTCCATTACTTTACCCACGACAGAGCCCGCCTTCCTTACCAGCTTATTAAGACGTGAGGCGTCCCTCTTCTTAATGCTTCCTCCCCAACACGCCACCACAAAGAAGAGGGCGCTCTCCACAACTGACCTATAGAACATCTTCAGCATCTCACTACAGACATTGAATGACGCCAACCTTCTAAGGAAGTACAGTCGACTCTGTGCCTTCCTGCACAAGGCATCTGTGTTGGCTGCCTTCATTGGGGAAAGCTGATCACAACCTGGTTTTGTTACAGCCCAGATATAAATCAATTGTGATGAGGCATCCCACCACCACACGCTCTTTTAGAAAGTGGACTCCTGAAGCTGAACAGGCCCTGAGAGACTGCTTCGGTACTACTAACTGGGATGTACTGCAAGGGGGGCTCTGTGGGGGCGTTGAGGAGATCACTGAATGCACAACGGATTATATTAACTTTTGTGTGGATGCCGTTGTTCCTGTTAGAACTGTTCGCTGCTATCCCAATAATAAGCCCTGGATCACTAGTCACATCAAAGGCCTCCTAAACCAGAAGAAGAGGGCCTTTAAAGATGGTGATCGGTTGGAGCTTAAAAGAGTTCAGAAGGAACTAAGAGTACAGATAAGGGGGGCAAAGGAGCAGTATAGGAGGAAGCTAGAACAAAAGCTGCAGAAGAAAAGCATGAAGGAGGTGTGGGATGGGATGAAGATCATCACTGGATGCGGTGCAAAGCGGGGGGAAAACATAAGTGGAGATGTGGAGAAAGCGAACCAGCTGAACAACTTCTTCAATAGGTTCGACAGCACAATCTCATCCTCACCGCAGAACTCCACACCAGGCTTACGTCCCTCACAGGAGACCTTGCCCACGCCCTGGATTACGGCTGCACAGGTGGAAGGTCAACTGAGGAAGATCTGTACCAGCAAGGCGGCTGGACCGGATGGAGTTTCCCCACGATTACTGAGAGCCTGTGCGACTGAGCTGGGAGAACCACTACAGCGCATCTTCAACATGAGCCTGGAGCAGAGAAGAGTACCCAGACAGTGGAAAACATCCTGTATTGTCCCGGTACCGAAGAAACCACAACCAAAGGTGTTGAATGACTTCAGACCTGTTGCCTTGACGTCGCACGTGATGAAGACCATGGAGCGGCTGATAATACAGAATCTGAGGCCACAAACCAGGCACGCCCGGGATCCTCTTCAGTTTGCGTATAAGGAAAAGGTGGGAGTGGAGGATGCTATCACGTATTTGCTGCACAAATCACTCTCTCACCTAGATGGGGTCAGTTGTGCTGTGAGGATTACATTCCTTGACTTCTCTAGTGCCTTTAACACCATCAAGCCCAAGATCTTAAGGCACAAACTAACGGAGATGGGAGTAGACTCTCACATGGTGGATTGGATAGTGGACTACTTGACAGATAGACCTCAGTATGTGCGGTTGGGAGACTGTAGGTCTGACACGGTGGTCAGCAGCACAGAAGCGCCGCAGGGAACCGTACTCTCTCCGGTCCTGTTCACCCTGTTCACATCAGACTTCCAATATAACTCGGAGTCCTGCCATGTGCAGAAGTTCGCTGATGACACGGCCATAGTGGGGTGCGTCAGGAATGGACAGGAGGAGGAGTATAGGAAACTGATACAGGACTTTGTGTTATGGTGCAACTCAAACTACCTGCGTCTCAATATCACCAAGACCAAGGAGATGGTGGTGGACTTTAGGAGATCTAGGCCTCATATGGAGCCAGTGATCATTAATGGAGAATGTGTGGAGCAGGTTAAGACCTACAAGTATCTGGGAGTACAGTTAGACGAGAAGCTAGACTGGACTGCCAACACAGATGCCTTGTGCAGGAAGGCACAGAGACGACTGTACTTCCTTAGATGGTTGGCGTCATTCAATGTCTGTAGTGAGATGCTGAAGATGTTCTATAGGTCAGTTGTGGAGAGCGCCCTCTTCTTTGTGGTGGCGTGTTGGGGAGGAAGCATTAAGAAGAGGGACGCCTCACGTCTTAATAAGCTGGTAAGGAAGGCGGGCTCTGTCGTGGGCAAAGTACTGGAGAGTTTAACATCGGTAGCCGAGCGAAGGGCGCTGAGTAGGCTACGGTCAATTATGGAAAACCCTGAACATCCTCTACATAGCACCATCCAGAGACAGAGAAGCAGTTTCAGCGACAGGTTACTATCGATGCAATGCTCCTCAGACAGGATGAAGAGGTCAATACTCCCCAATGCCATTAGGCTTTACAATTCAACCGCCAGGACTTAAGAACTTTTTTTAAAAGCTATTTTTAATGCTTTTGAGATAGTGATTTAGATGCATATCATATTTTTAGTGAGTTAAGTATTGTATGTAATTAGTTTTGCTACAACGAGTGTATGGGACATTGGAAAAAAGGTTGAATTTCCCCATGGGGATGAATAAAGTATCTATCTATCTATCTATCTATCTATCTATCTATCTATCTATCTATCTGGCCAAACCTCCAAATATGATTCAAGAAGTTAATATCTTCACACAAGAAGCTACATACATACCTGTTGAATCAAGAATTTCTACGACAAGTGCGTCATACATTTTATACCCATTCACAACTCTCTACCCTGCCCATTTCCTTATAAAACTGGCAACACCACCCCTCTACCAACTAACCTGTCAAGCCTAACGACAATATATTCCTGCACAGGAATAAAAACGTAAAATGTGTAGGTTTCCTGAACAGATATAACATCAGAAGAGTCTGACAAATCAGAAATAAACTTCTTAAAGTCTGGACCATTATAAATCAGATTTCTTGCATTTCATTGATATATTTTAATACTATTATGTATGTTCACAAGTAGACTGGAATACTGATACCACACCCAACAAAACTTCATTTAAAGCTTCCCACAAAACACCAGTTACACCAAGATACCTTTCTGCAGCTTTCACAATAATTTTAATTTCCTCAGTAGGATGAGATGTCTGAGCAGTACAATTCACCACATCGGTTATAAACATCACAAACTTCATTTTATCCAGCAGTGAAGTATCTTTGGTGAGAGAACTGTGATGCCGGCATATATCCACTGACGTCACAGTCTGTTCTCTGAGTGGGATCACTTTATCCAGTTTACCTGCTCTGCTTGCTGTACTTGTCCTTGAACAGGCCCTTCTGCTCACTGTGTTGTTCTGAACCAATTGAACTGGTCATTTCATGCCTTACTAAACCAATCCCTTCTGCCTACACAAGGAACACATCCCTCCATTCTCCTCACAGTCACGTGGTATCTAATAGCATCTATCACATCTGCCTCCACCACCTCCCGATATTCACTCCAGACACCCACCACTATGGGTATGAAAAACAAAACTTGAAACGCAAATCTTCTTTAATCATTCTGAGTCAAGTTTTTAACATCATTGTCTTTTCTAATTGTTTTTTTCCAACAGCAGCAATGCAGAGAAAAGATAGGAAATTACACTAAATTACAAAATACTTCAATAGTGCAAAAAGGACCAATGAGGGTGTTTCCCCCCTTTCTCCTGAAGTTCATGCACTCTGGCATTGGACATTTCCTCCTTAGAGAAAAAAATCCCGGCTGTCCACTCTGTCTGTGCCTCTCACATTCCTGTAAACGTCTGTCAGACATCCCTCAGCCTCTGCCACTCCGGAGAAAATTACTCGAGATTGTCCAGTCTCACTTTATCCAGGCAGCATCCTGTTAAGCGTCTTCCACTCACCATCCAAAACCTCCGCATTATTCCTGTATTCGAATGCAATTCTCCAGATGTGGTTAAACAAGAGATTTATACAACTGCAACATAACTGCCTCACAATGGAACCACTATCTGGGAGTTATGAACTCGGATTCCAAGATCTCCACAGTCCAACACAGGTCCAATCTCGCCCCATGAATATAACAGCAAAGAGATAATGCTGAGGCTTTATAAGACACTAGTCAGGCCACACTTGGAGTATTGTCAACAGTGCTGGGCCCCATAGCTCAGACAGGATGTGTTGTCATTGGAGAGAGTCCAGAGGAGGTTCACTAGGATGATTTTGGGAATGAAGGGGTTAAAATATGAGGAGCACTTGGCAGCTTTGACCCTGTGCTCACTGGAACTCAGAACAATGCGGGGCATCTCATTGAAACCTACCGAATGTTGAAAGGACTGGATAAGGTTGATGTGGAGAAGGTATTTCCTGTGGTGGGGCACAGCCACAAAGTTGAGGGGCCACATTTTCAAACAGAGTTAAGCAGCTTATTTTTTTAATTAGCCAAGGTGTATTGGATCTGTGGAATGCTCTGCCACAGCCTGCGGTGGAGGCCGAGTGTGTGGATATATTCAAGGCGGAAGTTGATCGTTTCCTGATCAGTCAGGGTATCAAAGGATATGGCGGGAGGTCAGATATCTGGAATTGTGTGCGATCTGGGATCAGCCATGATGGAAAGGTGCTGACTCAATGGGCTGAATGGCCTAATTCTGTTCCTATGCCTTATAGACTTATGAACACAAGCCCCCTCAATCATGATGAATCTCCTCTGCACTCTTCCAGCACAAAACATCCTTTGTACAGAATGCTAAGCGGAACTGAATGCAACTTTTCAAGAATGTTGTCAAGTCAGGCATCTATTGAGGGGAATAGAGTCGATGGTTGGGACAGAACCCCTCCCTTACGGCTCTAACACAGGCCCTTCGGCCCAACCTTTCCACGCTGTCCTCCTGTCCATTTAAACTAATCCCTCTGCCTGTCTTTGACACAGAACACGGAAATCTACAGCACATTACAGGCTCTTCAGCCCACAATGTTGTACCGAACATGTAACCTACTCTAGAGACTGCCTAGGATTTCCTGATTGTATATCCCTCTATGTTTCTAAGCTCCATGTACCTATCTAAGTGTCTCTTAAAATATCCTATTGTATCCACCTCCACCATCACTGCCGGCAGCCCATTCCATGCACCCACCACTCTCTATGTAAAGATCTCTCTAACCCTCCACACTGCCAAGAGTCTTACCATTAATATTATATTCTGTGTTGAAATTTGACCTGCAGAAATGAATCTCTTCATCTGTGTTGAACTCCCTTTGCCACTTCCCAGTTCTGCATCCGAGGCGAGGAAATAGATTGCTGAGCCTCTGGCTAGGATCATTATGACCTCATTGTCCACGGGAATGGTCCCGGAGGATTGGAGGGAGGAGGATGTTGTCCCCTTGTTCAAAAAGGGTAGTAGGAATAGTCCGGATAATTATAGACCATTGAACCTTACATCTGTGGTGGGAAAGCTGTTGGAAAAGATTCTCAGAGCTAGGATCTATTGGCATTTAGAGAATCATGGTCTGATCAGTGACAGTCAGCATGGCTTTCTGAAGGGCAGATCATGTCTAACAAGCCTGATCAGAATCAGAATCACAATCACAATCAGACTTTAATCGCCAAGTACCTGTGCACATACATGGAATTTACTGCCGGCAGATGTTGTCTCTCTGCTCATAACAATAATAATGATAAATATAAATGAAAATATAGATGGAGTACTTTTAAGAGGTGATCAGGTATATAGATGAGGGTAGTGCCGTGGATGTGATCTACATGTATTTTAGTAATGCATTTGATAAGGTTCCACACGGTAGGCTTATTCAGAAAGTCAGAAGGCATGGGATCCAGGGATGTTTGACCAGGTGGATCCAGAATTGGCTTGCCTGCAGAAAGCAGAGAGTTGTGGTGGAGGGAGTACATTAGGATTGGAGGGTTGTGACTAGTGGTGTCCCACAAGGATCAATTCTGGTATCCCTACTTCTCGTGATTTTTATTAACGACCTGGATGTGGGGGTAGAAGGATGGGTTGGCAAGTTTGCAGAAGACACAAAGGTTGGTGGTGTTGTGGATATTGCAGAGTATTATCAAAGATTGCAGAGAGACATTGATAGGATGCAGCAGTGGGCTGACAAGTGGCAGATAGAGTTCAAGCTGGAGAAGTGTGATGTGGTACACTTTGGAAGGACAAACTCCAAGGCAGAGTACAAAGTAAATGGCAGAATACATGGAAGTGTGGAGAAGCAGAGGGATCTGGGGCTACATGTCCACAGATCCCTGAAAGTTGCCTCACAGGTAGACAGAGTAGTTAAGAAAGCTTATGGGGTGTTAGCTTTTATAAGTCGAGGGATAGAGTTTAAGAGTCGCGATGTAATGATGCAGCTCTATAAAACTCTGGTTGGGCCACACTTGGAGTACTCTGTCCAGTTCTGGTCACCTCACTGTAAGAAGGATGTGGAAGCATTGGAAAGGGTACAGAGGAGATTTACCAGAATGCTGCCTGGTTTAGAGAGTATGGATTATGATCAGAGATTAAGGGAGCTAAGGCTTTACTCTCTAGAGAGAAGGAGGCTGAGAGGAGAAATGATAGAGGTATAGTTGATATTAAGGGGAATAGATAGAGTGGACAGCCAGCGCCTCTTCCCCAGGGCACCACTGCTCAATACAAGAGGACATGGTTTTAAGGTAAGGGGAGGGAAGTTCAAGGGAGATATTAGAGGAAGATTTTCTACTCAGAGAGTGGTTGGTTCGTGGAATGCACTGCCCGAGTCAGTGGTGGAGGCAGATACACTAGTGAAGTTTAAGAGACTATTTGATAGATATATGGAGGAATTTAAGCTTAGGGAGGCAGAGTTTAAGTGCTGGCACAAGATTGTGGGCCGAAGGGCCTGTACTGTGCTGATTTGTTCTGTGTTCTATCTATTTCGCGCTGGAATCTCTCTTTTAATTTAATTTTTTTATTGAAGGCATGACACAGTACAGAAAACGTAATGCATTACATTTTCCTCCATTTTGCTTTTATACCTTACCCCTAAACAACACCATAACGTCATCAGTGGGGCCTTCAGGGAGTTGTAGTAATTGTTCCTCGCTCGCTCCCGGTCAAAGCATGTATCGTCAGCCACCACAGACGTCACCGAAACAGACCCACCGAGGCGCGAAGGGGAATCACACCCGTCCTTGTGGGCGCCGAGGCCGGCGACACCGACAGAAGCGAATCGCTGATCTCCGCCATGGCGATGGAGCGGAAGAGGAGGGGCTGATCATGGGCCGATTTCCTCCAGCCTATCGTAGCTCAGACTTTACAGTGACCGCTGCTGTCATTGGCTGTAGTGCCTGTCGCTCAAATGGGAACTCAGAGGGTGATTAGTTTATGTGAAAGTCAGTCAGCCTTCCTGTCCTGATGAGTTTGGATTTATAACGGGACAGGAAGTAAATTGGGAGAAATGTGAGTTTTTATGTGATGGTGCATCAGTCTCCGAGTTACATTATTAACAATAAAAGGGCAAAGGCCGTGGTGAGGAAGTAGGTGATTTACTGGAGGTTATATGGAGATAATATTGGAAGGGATATTAAACTTGGAATTGTTTGTGGTATGATTTAGAAAATGGGGGGATTTGTGGGGATCATAATATTCCAGTGTTGATTAATGAGGGAAAAACGATTGTTACTGAAACAGGGAAGGTTGTGTTACTGGCTGGGTCATTTGTTGAGATTCATAATCAGGATAATTTAAGTGAAGAAGTTAAACAATGTTGGGATATGTTTTTCAGTGCTGGAATGATGTGCTGGAGGTCAGCTGTAGCAATGATAGTATCACTGATGGAGAGATTTCTTTGTATGAATTTAAGAAGTCTATTAATAACGCAGGTCAGGTGTCCCCAGGAAAGAGTGATATTTGAAATTGTAATTGTATATAATTCCCTTTTGTAAAATATTAAATGTTTGAATTGTGCATCTACTTTCCTCATGGAAAATGGAAATAGTAGTGCCTATTCTAAAACCTGGCAGATCCCCATTTGATCCTTCTAGTTAAGGGCCTATATCGTGAATGTCTCATTTATGTAAACTTATGGAATGTATGGTAATCAAGCGCTTGAGTTATATTTTGGAAAGAGTGGTGATAAAGTGTTTTATTAAAGTAGATTTTGGAAGGGTGAAATGACATTAGATTCAGTTTAGGTTTGGAAGATGATATTCGGAAAGCACAATTAAATAAAGATGTTGTAATAGCAGTATTTCTTGATACTGAAAAAGGGAAATGATATGGAAGAAAGGACTTTTGATTAAATTAGGAGTGAGGGGGACATTGTATAATTTTTCAGAGTTTTTTTTGGATGGACTGTCCAAGTACCGGTCGGCATGTTATGTTTGTGTTTCTCTGAGATAGAGAATGGGATCCCATAGGGCAGTATTTGTAGCCCTTCATTATTTAATATTATGATTAATGATATTTTCTCTGAGATGGGAAAATGGGATTCCCTGGGTAAATCACAATATACAGATGACGTAGCTTTAAAGATTAGAGGTATTAATTGCAATTTACAATTAATAGGTCAAACAGTGGGCAGATTGATGAGGATTTTAAGCTTTCAGCCATTAAAACGCATTACGTGGTTTACAAACAGCATTAATAGCCTTGCACTTGATTTTAAATTATATGATTAATATCTTGAGGAAGTGTCAGTGGTAAGATTTCTCAGTATGTGGATGGATAATAAGCTGACGTGGAAGCACCTATCAGTAAAATAATTGATAAACGTAAAGGAGCTTTAAATCTCCTCAGACATCTATGTGGGTATTCTTGGGTGCAACATGAACATCTTTGTTGACCAATTATATTTGTTTAATTTGATCTGTTCTTGATTATGTCTGTGTGGCTTATGGATCAGCTTCATCTTCAAATTAAAAATGTTTGTATGTGATACAATTACACACTTTAAGATTGTTTTCCAGTGCAGTAATGTTGTCTCCTGTTTTGGCTTTAGTGATTGCAATGGGACAATTGCCCTCAAAGTAACAGAGGTTCAAGTTGATGTCAACATACTGGATTAATTTGCGGGGGCAAGGAAATGATCATCCTGTTAAAGGTGTGCTGGCGGACGGTTGGGGACATCACAAGAAGAGTGTTTTTTGTTTTGGGTGGCTGGGTTCTTACCACGCTGGCAATATGGGTGTATTGGATGATACAATATGTCCCACTGTAGCTTTCTCTGTAGCCCCACCTTGTTTTTTCCAATGACTTCAGTTGATTTTAGGTTACACGATCGGATTCTTTTCTGCCTGAGAGTCTGTTGGTTCATCAGTATATTAATGAAAGTTATTATCATACAGTAACCATTTTTACAGATGAATCAAAAGATAAGTTAACTGGGGATGTTGGTGTGGCTGTTTCTGTGTGCCTGAATTGCAGGTAATGATAAAAAAATGACTTATAGCCATTTATCAGCATAGGAAGCAGAATTCTTTCCCAACAGTATCGGCTTACAGCGGGTGGAGGAAATTGGTCCTTATAATTTGCTCAGAATACATTTCGGTTTTGATGAGCCTTAAACAGGTCATTCTGGCAGTAGGTCAGATTGACTGTTGGAAACTTGTCAAAGGGTATTTCATATATAAAGTTTGATTTATATGTCTGCATATTATGGGCCCTGCACATCACACTGTTGAGGGTAATGATGATGTTGACTGTTTAGCACCAAAAGCTGTTAAGTGTTAAGCTGTGGATATAGACCTTCCACTTAGCAAATTAGAAGCTAAAGGGTTGGTGGTGTTAAGAATTATGGGCTTATGGCAAGACGTAGGATAATGGACATAAGGACAGACACCTTTACAGAATACATAAACCTGTTGGGTTTATAGAAGAAGGGCTTAAAACAAGAGAAGGAATGGTATTCACATGACATAGAAATGCCCACACTATGCTTAATTATGCCTTGTATCTAATTGGAAAACTTCATTCTGTGTCGTGTACATTTTGTCATTATGAAACTGCCGAAGCACATACTATTTCAATGTGAAGCGTACAAGGCTGAAGAAAAATCAAATGCGGTCTTCAGTACAATCTTTGCGAGGGTAGATAGTTTTCAGATAAAAACTTTATTAAATTATGGGACTGACTTTAAATTAATTCACAGTTTGAGCTGGAAAAGGCATGTAATAATTGTGTTAAACCTATGGAAATGACATATAAGGTAGCAAAGGTGAGTGGGATGTTGGATTATTGGGATGCTCTTAAAATCCAACAAAATGCAACGAACAAAGCCATAAGAATGGTCAAGACGAAATATGAGAGCAAACTGGCCAATAATATAAATCAGGATACTAAAAGTTTAGTTTTCAGTTACATGAAGAGTGAAAGGGAGATGAGACTTGATACTGGACCACTGGAAAATGATGCTGGTGAAGTAGTAATGGGGGACAAAGAAATGTCGGATGAACTTAATGAACAATCTTCACTGTCTTTTCCGGTCAGCACCGCCCCCACTTGTCCCATTTAACCTGTCTCATTACGGGTGGACTTTCGGACCCGGGGGAGCTCAGGACCCGCCGACCGAGGCTGCTGCTGAACCCCGGTGTTTCTGTCCGGTTGACGGATGCGGTGAACGAGTTAAAATTAATCGATCGATAATTCCCATCTCGTGTTTATTTCACTCCATAGAACCATAGAACACTACAGCACAGAAAACAGGCCATTTGGCACTTCTAGTCTGTGCGGAAACTTTATTCCGCTCGTCCCATTGACCTGCACCCAGTCCGTAACCCTCCAAACCTCTCCCATCCATGTACCTATCCAATTTATTCTTAAAACTTAAGAATGAGCCCGTATTTAACACGTCAGATGGCAGCTCGTTCCACACTCCCACCACTCTCTGAGTGAAGAAGTTCCCCCTAATGTTCCCCCTAAACCTTTCCCCTTTCACCCTAAAGCCATGTCCTCTCGTATTTATCTGTCCTAATCTAAATGGAAAGAATCTACTCGCATTTACTGTCTATACCCTTATAATTTTGTAAACCTCTACCAAATCCCCCCTCATTCTTCTACGCTTCAAGGAATAAAGTCCTAACCTGTTCAGTCTTTCCCTGTAAATCAACTCCTGAAGACCTGGCAACATCCGAGTAAATCATGTCCGCAATCTTTCAATCTTACTGATATCCTTCCTATAGTTAGGTGACCAGAACTGCAAATAATACTCCAAATTTGGCCTCACCAATACCTTATACAACCTCAGCATAACATCCCAACTCCCATACTCAGTACTATGATTAATGAATGCCAGGCTTCCAAAAGCCTTCTTTACAACCCTGTGTACCCGTGACGCCACTTTCAGGGAATTATGTACCTGAACTCCCAGATCACTTTGTTCCCCCACACTCCTCAGTGCCCTACCATTTACTGTGTATGTCCTACCTTGGTTTGTCCTTTCAAAATGCAACACCTCACGCTTGTCTGCATTAAATTCCATTTGCCATTCTCTGGCCCATTGTTCCAGTTGGTCCAGATCCCTCGGCAAGCTTTGAAAGCCTTCCTCGCTGTCCACGCCTCCAATCCTGGTGTCTATATCATTTATATAGACAACAAGCAACAATGGTCCCAGCACAGATCCCTGAGGCACACCACTAGTCACAGGCCTCCAGTCTGAGAAGCAATCATCCACTACCACTCTCTGTCTTCTCCCGCACAGCCAATTTCGAATCCAGTTTCCATCTTCTTTATGGATACCTAGTGTCTGAACCTTCTGAACTAACCTCCCATGTGGGACCTCGTCAAAGACCTTACTAAAGTGCATGTAGACAACATCCACAGCCTTTCCTTCACCTACTTTGTTGGTAACCTCCTCGAAAAACTCTACAACATTCATTAAACACGATCTACCATGCACAAAGCCATAGTGACTATCCTTAATCAGCCCTCGGCTGTCCAAATACTTGTAAATCCGATCTCTCAGAACACCTTACAATAATTTACCTACTACTGATATCAGGCTCACTGGCCTGTAATTACCTGGTTTACTACTGGAGCCTTTTTTAAACAACGGAATTACAAGAGCTACCCTCCAATCCTCCGGCACTGCACCCGTGGCTGAGAACATTTTAAATATTTCTGTCAGGGACTCTGCAATTTCTACTCTAGTCTCTCTCAAGGTCCGAGAAAGTATCAAGTCAGGCCCGGGGGATTTAACCACCTTTATTCGATGTAAGGCAGCAAGCACCTCCTCCTCTTTAATCTACAAATGTTCCATGAGACTACTGCTTGTTTCCCTTCCTTCCATATACACTATGCCAGTTTCCTGAGTAAATACAGATTGAAAAAAACTGTTTAAGATCTCCCCCATCTCGTGAGGCTCCACACTCTGATCTTCTAGGGAACAATTCTGTCCCTTATTATCCATTTACTCTCAATATATTTGTAGAAATCCTTTGGGTTTACCTTCACATTATCTGCCAAAGCCACCTCATGTCTTCTTTTTTTCCTTCCTGATTTCCTTCTTTAGTATTTTCTTACATTTTCTATACTCTTCAAGTAACTCATTTGCTCTTTGTTGCTTCTACCTGCTATACACCTCTCTCTTTTTCTTAACCAGATCACCAATATCCCTTGAAAACCAAGGTTCCCTATGCCTGTTAACTTTGCCTTTGATCCTGGCAGGAACGGGCAAACTCTGCACTCTCAAAATTTCGCCTTTGAAGGCCTTCCACTTACCGAACATGTCCTTGCCAGAAAAAAACTTACCCAATCCACTCTTCCTAGATCTTTTTTCATTTCCACAAAATTAGCCCTTCTCCAATTTAGAACCTCAACTCGAGGACCATCCTTGTCCATAATTAACTTGAAAATGATGACATTATGGTCACTGGACCCAAAATGTTCGCTGACACATACTTCTGTCACCTGACTGTCTGGTTTCCTAATAGAAGATCAAGTATTGCATCCTCTCTCGTAGGTACCTCTATATATTGATTTAGAAAACTTTCCTGAAAACATTTCACAAACTCCAAGCCATCTAGCCCTATTACAGTTTGGGAGTCCCAGTCAATATGAGGAAAGTTAAAATCCCCTACTATTACAACTTCCTGTTTCTTACATCGGTCTACTATCTTTATACAGGTTTGCTCCTCCAATTCTCTCTGACTATTGGGCGGTCTGTAATACACCCCTATTAGTGTGGTCACACCTTTCCCGTTCCTCAGCTCCACCCATATGGCCTCTGTAGACAAGCCCTCTGGGCTGTCCTGTCTACACACAGCTGTGATATTTTCCCTGACTAGTAATGCCACTCCTCTTTTTCCAAAAACATTTTCCTTTCACCCTAAAGCCATGTCCTCCCGTATTTATCTCTCCTAATCTAAGTGGAAAGAACCTGCTCGCATTTACTGTCTATACTTCTCATAATTTTGTAAACCTCTATCAAATCCCCCCTCATTCTTCTACGCTTCAAGGAATAAGCTACTAACCCGTTCAATCTTTCCCTGTAACTCAACTCCTGAAGACCTGGCAACATCCTAGTAAATCTTCTCTGCACTCTTTCAATCTTACTGATATCCCTCCTATAGTTGGGTGATCAGAACTGCAAATAATACTCCAAATTTGGCCTCACCAATGTCTTATACAACCTCATCATAACATCCCAGCTCCTATACTCAATAATTTGATTAATGAATGTCAGGATGCCAAAAGCCTTCTTTACAACCCTGTCTACCTGTGACGCCACTTTCATGGAATTATGTACCTGAACTCCCAGATCCCTTTGTTCCTCCGCACTCCTCAGTGCCCTACCATTTACTGTGTATGTCCTGTCTTGATCTGTCCTCCCAAAATGCAACACCTCACGCTTGTCTGACTATTGGGCAGTCTATAATACAACCTTATAATATAACCCTTGCACCTACTGAACACATCCTTGCCAGAAAAAAAAAATTATCCCAATCCACTCTTCCTAGATCCTTTTTTATTTCCACAAAATTGTCCCTTCTCCAATTTAGAACCTCAACTCGAGGACCAGACCCATCCTTATCCATAATTAACTGGAAACTAATGACATTATCGTCACTGGACCCAAAATGTTCGCCTACACATACTTCTGTCACCTGACTGTATGGTTTCCTAATAGGAGATCAAGTATTGCATCCTCTCTCGTAGATACCTCTATATATTGATTTAGAAAACTTTCCTGAACACATTTGACAAACTCCAAGCCATCTAGCCCTTTTACAGTGGGGGAGTCAATATGTGGAAAGTTAAAATCCCTTACTATTACAACTTTCTGTTTCTTACATCAGTCTACTATCTCTCTACAGATATGCTCCTCCAATTTTCTCTGACTATTGGGCGGTCTATAATACAACCATATTAGTGTGGTCATACCTTTCCCGTTCCTCAGCTCCACCCATATGGCCTCTGTAGACAAGCCCTCCGGTCTGTCCTGTCTACGCACAGCTGTGATATTTTCCCTGACTAGTAATGCCACTCCTCCCCCTTTCATCCTTCCCCCTCTATCACGTCTGAAACAACGGAACCCCGGAACATTAAGCTGCCAGTTCCGCCGCTCCTGCAACCAAGTCTCACTAATAGCAATAATGTCGTAATCCCACATGTCAATCCACGCCCTAAACTCATCTGTTTTACCTACAATACTCCGTGCATTGAAATAGATGCACCTGAGAACATTTCTATCATGTATCAACCTTTGATTTCTGTCTGTACATGCCATCCTCGCATGATCTTTATCCACCTCCACCTTACTATCTGCTCTTTCTTTCTTTTCTTTTTACAATATTTTTTATTCAGAAAAAAACAATATTTACAGAGTGCAACACATGGATACATCTCAACATAACTTGTGTCCATTCATCTATCGTGATAAATTTGATCAAAATGTTATAGCATAACACATAAAGATATACCACTCTGTAATCAAAAATTTAAAGATAGGTCATACATCATAAAATAATTTTTTATATAAAAAAGTCAACCTCCTACCAACTACCAAAGAAAAAAGCTGATGGATGATAATAGATAAATTAGAAAAGAAAACATATTCGCTTAAGAAGAGAAGATAAAATTATACATAAATGTCTGTGCACTGTTAAACTTTATAAATTGGAAAAGTAATTTAGGAATGGTCCCCAGATATCATAAAATGATTGTTTAGAATTTAATACTGAGTAGCGGATCTTTTCTAAATTTAAATAAGACATAATATCACGTAGCCATTGAAGATGTGTAGGAGGGGTAGACGCCTTCCATTTAAGCAAAATTTCTCTCCTTGCTAAAAGAGAGGTAAAAACTAAAACCTGTAGGTTAGAAATTTGTGAAGTTATATCTTCATCTGCAATACCAAACAAGGCAGCAAGGGGATTTGGTCAAATTGGACCCTAAAATTTTGAACCCTTAGCAATAGCATTTCGAGAATCTAAGGACATTTTTGGTATACTAAGGGAAGGTATGACTCATAAAATTTCATTATATGCTGATAATATTTTACTTTTTATCTCTAACACTGAAACTTCATTATCTTCTTTTCTTTCTTTAATTTCCCAGTTTAGTTCTTTTTCAGGATATACACTGAACGTACATAAAAGTGAGTTATTTCCTTTAAATGACCTAATGTCATCAAATGCCAAATTTCCGTTCCAAGTTGTTACAAGTCAATTTACATATCTTGGTGTAACAATTACTAAAAACTTCAAGAATTTATTTAAAGGAAACTTAAACCCCTTATTGAATTATGTGGAACAGACGCTTTCTAAATGGTCTCTTTCTTTATCTCTAATTGGCCGAATTAATTCAATTAAAATAAGATTCTTCCTAAATTTTTATATCTTTTTCAGGCCTTACCTATTTTTATTCCGAAGACCTACTTTGATTCTTTAGATTCAATTTTAACATCTTATATTTGGAATAACAAGCAAGCTCGTTTAAGTAAAGTTTACCTACAAAGAAATAAAGAGATGGGTGGATTAGCCTACCCAATTTTAGGTTTTACTATTGGGCTGCCAATATAGATAGATAGATAGATAGAAAGATACTTTATTCATCCCCAATGGGGAAATTCAACATTTTTCCAATGTCCCTTACACATATTGTAGCAAAAAAAAAGAAAACTTTAATTACATACAATACTTGTCTCAGTAAAAATATTGAGTTCTTAATAAGTTTAAAAAGTTACTAAATTTCTTTGAATGGTAACTTTAACTCAGTTCTAACACTTGGCACTTAACATATCTTGCCCCCGGCGGTTGAATTGTAGAGCCGAATGGCATTGGGGAGTAATGACCTCTTCATCCTGTCTGAGGAGCATTGCATCGATAGCAACCTGCCGCTGAAGCTGCTTCTCTGTCTCTGGATGGTGCTATGTAGAGGATGTTCAGGGTTTTCCATAATTGACCGTAGCCTACTCAGCGCCCTCCGCTCTGCTATCGATGTCATACTCTCCAGTTCTGTGCCCACGACAGAGCCCGCCTTCCTTACCAGCTTATTAAGACGTGAGGCGTCCCTCTTCTTAATGCTGCCTCCCCAACACGCCACCACAAAGAATAGGAATATTACTTTCGATATTATAATTATCATAAAGATTGCCCATCAAGTGTCTCCTTAGAAGTTAATTCTGTAAAAAATTCCTCTATTGTCTCTCTTCTTGGATCATATTCTTCTTTTTTCAGCAAATAAAATAAAAGATAACATAATTGTTAAGCAAACTTTAAGGATTTGGTCTCAATTTAGGAAATTTTTTGGTTTAGCAAATTTTTCATTACCATCTCCCATTCTCCTTAATTATTTTTTTTTATCCCTTCCATGACTGACAAAGTCTTTAAGGATTGGGATGAACTAGGTATTAAGTGTTTTTGGGACCTTTTTATCTCAGGATCTCTTGCTGCATTTGACCAATTGTCAACTAAATTTGCGCTCCCAAAAACACATTTTTACAGATAATTAGAGATTTCTTACGTTTCCAATTAACTACTTTTCCTATAGGTCCTGATAAAAATTTTCTGGACGATCTTTTAAATTTAAAACCTTTTGTTAATGATTCTATTACCGGTATCTATAACTTGTTGATTGAATCTAGACAAGACTTTTTAGATAAAATAAAAAAAACTTGGGAGAATTACCTAAATTGTCAGATTTCTGATGATAGATGGAATAAAATTCCTTAAGCGGGTTAATAAATCATCTTTCTGTGCTCGTCATTCTCTTCTACAATTTAAAGTGGTTCATCGAGCTTACATTTCTAAACAGAAGCTGTACAGTTTTTATCCGAATGTTTCTCCGCTTTGTAATAAATACAACTCTGCTGATGCCTCTTTAATTCATATGTTTTGGTTTTGCACTAAAATTGAAAAGTTTTGGCAGAAAGTATTCCATACCTTCTCACTATCTGCTCTAACACTCTGGTTCCCCTCCCTCTCCAAATCTAGATTAAATTCCCCGGAGCAGCACCAGTAAATCTACACGCAAGGATGTTAGTTCCCATCCAGTTCAGGGTCAAACCGTCCAGTCGGAACAGGCCCCACCTTCCCGGGAACAAAGCCCAATTGTCCAGAAACATGAAGCCCTCCCTCCTGCACCATCTCCTTAGCCACGTATTTAGCTGCACTCTCCGCTCATTTATATTCCCAGGATCCGACCCGTTTACAGATCCGGAGCGGAACCGGAACAGATTCTCAGCCGCTGGTTTACATCCCAGGTCGCGAAGAAAGGATAAAGTTTCCCCGTGAATTCATTCCCAGTGAAGGTGTGGAGATGGGACTTGGTCTCCGCGTTGTAAAATGAAACTGTCCCGGACTCGTAACTGAGATAAACTCCCACCCTCCCGGGGATGGGACCGGCAGCGAGACGGGACTCGGGGGAGCAGAAAAAACGGAACATGTTATAATCCCGATGTAACTCGTCACCAACCCGCCCGATGACCCAGAATCCGGTCTCCAGACACGGACTGACTCCTCCCTTCCTCTCCACAGACTCTGCGGCGACTCCCAGACTCCAGCCCCGATTCCCCGTCACCTCCGCCTCCCAGTAATGTCTCCCCGATGTGAATCCCTCCGATCCCAGCACACAAGCCCAGTGTGTGAATCTCTTCCCAGTTTCAGGGAGATTTCTCCGGATCCGGGTACATCTCACACTCTTCCGATCCTCAGACACCTCGAGCCACGGACACGCCGTTTCCACATCCAGGGTGACAGAGACTGGGGGGAAAAGCAGAAAATTAGAGAGTCCCCGGCGATCGGGGGGAGAGTCGGGCAGCGCGGCCCCGGGGATCGGGGGGAGACTCAGGCAATGTGGCCCCGGGGTCGGGGAAAGGCCGCTGGACCTCAGGCGCAGTCGGGTGGTTGACACGAACCTTTCCCGTGGGTTGACCAGACGAAAGCGGATGGACAATTAATGCCTCCCCGTGGGTTTTCCGCTGGACGGAGAGCAGAGATTTTTCCCGATCAAACAGTCACAAAATGCTGGAGGAACCAAGCGTGTCAGGTAGCGTGTGTGGAGAGAGATGGACAGTCTAAGTTTCAGGTCGACATCTTCCCCCAAGGGCAGAAATAAATAGGGGAGATAGACAGCAGAAACGAGTGCGTGAAAGTGGTGGATTAATATGAAAAGGGGGTGAGTGAATGGATTTATAAAGGAGATCACAGAGGCTCTTCGGCCCAACTTGTTCGTGCCGACCAATTTGCATTAATGAGCTAGTCCCATTTGCCCATTATTCCTTTCCACCTTTTTTATCCACGTCCCTTGCAAGATGTATTTTAAAACATTGTCACTGTACCCACCTCTACAGTTGAACAAGGGCCCGCTGTAAACTTAGATAATCCTCTTCCCTCTCCACTACACCATGAATTTTAGTGTCTCTCACAAACCTACTAACTTTGTCACTTACATTCTCATCCAGATCATTAATATGAATGACAAACAACCGCAGCCCCAGCACCGACCTCTGCATGTCACAGGCCTCCAGTCCTCTGTGTTTAAGAGACACTTGGACAGACACTTCAACAGGCAAGGAACAGAAGGAGACTGACGCAATGCCGGCCAATGGCATGAATGCAGATCGCTAAATAGGTCAGCACAGTGGTGATGGATCGAAGGGTATATAGGTGTCAGAGAGATCTGGCGAGACCCTTCATCTGTGTAGCTTGGATTACCAGCATCTGCAGACTTTCTCCTGTTTGATTTTTAAAGCAGAAGTTGATAAGTAAACTTTTTGATCAGTCAGGGCGTCAAATGTTATGGGAAGTAGGCGGGAGAATGGGTTGAGGGGGATAATAAATCAGCCATTCTTCTAAACTCCAGTGAGCACAGACCCAGAACCATCAAATACTCCTCATATGTTGAACCTTTCATTCCCGGAATCATTCTTGTGAACCTCCTGGACCCTCTACAGTGCCAGCACATCTTTCCCGATATTTTAGGCATCCGTTAGCCTCAGTAGACCATGGATTTGCGCCTTGGAAGGTTTTTCCAGGACGCAGGCCTGGGCAGTGTTTTTTTTTTCTGAGAGACCGGCAAGTCTCCCCTCTCCACGCCACCGGTCTTGTCCAAGGGAAGAACACTAGGACCCATATAGCTTTGTACTGATGTCGTCGCAGATGTCGTGACCCAGGATTATCCTTTATATTTTCCGACATAAGGGAGGCAAAACTGCTCAGAATCAAGTGTGGTCTGACCAATGCCTTATAAAACCTCAGCATTACATCCTTGCTCTTGTATTCTAATCCTCCCAAAATGAAAGCAAACATTGAGTTTGCCGATCTTACCACTGACACAAACTGCAAGTTAACCTTCAGGGAATCCTGCACAACGACACCCAAGTCCCTTTGCTCTTCTGATTTTTTAAAAAAAATTCTCCCTGTTTGCAAAATTGTCTATGCCTTTATTCCTTCTACCAAGGTGCATGCACGACTTCCCTACCCGATAATCCATCTATCACTTATTTGCCCATTTCCTGATCTGTCTCTGTCCTTCCCCGGATTCCGAGCTTCTGCAGCACTACTTGCCCCTTCACCTATCTTCATATCATCTGCAAGCTTGGCCACAAAGGCAACAATTCTGTCATCCAAATCATCCTTCTGTCTATCTTGGCTTTGTGTTCCTCAGAGAATTCCAACAGATTTGTCAGGCAAGATTTCCCCTTAAGGGAAGGCATGCTGTCTTTGCCCCATTTTATCATGTGCCTCCATGTACCCAAAAGCTCGTCCTTAATAGTGGACTCCGACATCTTCCCAAGCTGACCACATCCAGACTAACTCACGTATAATTTTCTTTCCTCAGCTGCTCTCCCTTCTTGAAGTCTGAGGTGACCTTTGCAATTTCCAATCATCTTGGAAGGCGGGCTCTGTCGTGGGCAAAGTACTGGAGAGTTTAACATCGGTAGCTGAGCGAAGGGCGCTGAGTAGGCTACGGTCAATTATGGAAAACCCTGAACATCCTCTACAAAGCACCATCCAGAGACAGAGAAGCAGTTTCAGCGACAGGTTACTATCGATGCAATGCTCCTCAGAGAGGATGAAGAGGTCAATACTCCCCAATGCCATTAGCCTTTACAATTCAACTGCCAGGACTTAAGAACTTTTTTTTTAAAGCTATTATTAATGCTTTTTGAATTAGTGATTTAGATGCATATCATATTATTACTTAGTTAAGTATGTATGTAATTAGTTTTTGCTACAACAAGTGTATGGGACATTGGAAAAAATGTTGAATTTCCCCATGGGGATGAATAAAGTATCTATCTATCTATCTATCTATCTATCTATCTATCTATCTATCTATCTATCTATCTATCTATCTATCTATCTATCTATCTATCAAGTGATTCTTGAAAGATCATTACTGATTACCCCATATTCTCTTCAGCTAACTCTTTCCGAACACTGGGGTGTAGTCCATCTGGTCCAGGTACCTTCAGACCTTCAATCGTCCCACGCACTTTCTCCTTAGTAACAGCAACACTCATTTCTCTCCCCTGACACCCTCACATTTCTGACGTACAGCTGTTATCATTCACAGTGAGGATTGACACACAATATTAAATAAGTACCTCTGCCATGTCTTTTGTCACATTTCTCCTCTCCGGTGTCATTTTCTAGGGGTCCAATATCCACCCTCGCCACTTTTTTACTCTTTACATTTTGGCAAGTATTGTTGGCAAGCTGATATCTCATTTTCTCTCCTTCTGGCTTTGTAATTGCTTTCTGTTAATTACAAAATCTTCTCGATACTCCAACATCCTGCTAATTTCTGCCCTATTGTGTGCCCTCTCTTTCACTTCTATGGTGCCTTTGACTTCCCTTGTTCAACACGGTTACCTCATCCTCCCTGTATAATACTTCCTCTTTGGGATTTATCTATTCAGTCTTTGTTGTTCTGCAATAATCCCTGCTCGTGTTCCCTTCCAATCTACTTCGGTCTCCTTTGGTCAGCTCCTCCATCGTGCCTGTGTAGTTAACATTACTCCACTCTAATACTGACACATCTGACTTTATCTCCCTCTGTGGGGTGAACTCTATCATTTTATGATCACTGCTTCCTAAAGGTGCTTTTAACTGAATCTCCCAAATCGTATCTGGTTCATTATACAAATCCTTCTGTAGAATTGTCTTTCACCCATTGGGCCCAACCACAAGCTGTTCTAAAAAGCCATCTCGGGGGCATTCTACAAATTCTCTCTCATGGAATACAGCACCAACATGATTCGACATCTTGCAATCCTATGTCCGCTCTCTCGAAGGATTTCATTTCACTCTTTACCAACAGAGCCTCCCCAGCCTCTTCGCCTACCTGCCTGTCCTTTGAATACAAGGTGTATCCTTGAAAGTTCAGCTTCAAGCCAGGATCTCCTTTCCACCACAACTCAGTGATGCCAACAACTTTGTCCCTGCCAATCTCTACCTGCGCCACAACATCATCTTCCTTATTCCGTATACTGGTGCATTCAAATGCAACACCTTCAGTCCTGTATTCATCAGCCTATTCGACACGTCCACATGAACTTAACCAAGGGCTTTTGTGTTAATGATAGACCACACTTGGAGTATTGTCTGCATTTCGAGTTCCGTGCATATGGCGAGGAAGTCATTACACTGGACAGGAGGCTTCAGGAGGATGTTACCAGGACTGGGGGGCTTGAGTTAAAAGCAGAGAGTGGATATGCTTGGACTATTAGCTGTAGTGTCGGATGTTGAGGGATGACCCTTTATTGAAGTAAATACATTCATAAAGGGCTTGATAAATGAGTATTTTTTTTCCGAGAAATGGAGTACAAAACCAAAGGGATCAGATTGAAAGTGAGAGGGGAAACTTTTATGAGGGATCTATGGGATAACATTCTCACAGAGAGGGGGTGTGGGCAGGTGGAACTTGCTGTCAGAAGTTGCAGAAACAGGTATAATTAATATATTTTAAAATAAATTTACAGAGGTACATAGATAGGAAATGGTCAGAGGGTTATGGGACAAAAACACACACCAATGGGACATGCTTAGGAAGACATTGTCTTGCAGATTAATGAAGTTGGCCGTGGATTCAACATCCGTCAAACCCTCCCAGATCATCCCCCTGAGGAATGTCACCCCGAAGTCTGTCTGTGAACTGTTCTGACGTCACGTCAGAGGGCAGCTCAGTGCCTCAGAACACGCAGGCTGCGAAAAGATGGCAGATTTCAATCCTACATGGGAATTTTTGCCTATTTCTGTGACCGTGTATCACACTCTGAAAGCATATACGGGTACGAGTTACTGTGCGTGTATTGATTATGGTAAATATCCGTGGGTGTGTACACACTGAAGGAGAGTGTGCATATTGAAGAATTTGTATGTTAATCTGTGTGTCATCACATGCCTGGTGTGTGTTGGCAATGTGTCACACGTGATTGAGTTGTTCACATAAATAACTGTCTCGAAAGAGATTGGTTTCCTGGTTACTGAGGGAAATAACAACGTACATTGCTGAGGCTCTGACTACAATCTGCCAGTCCTTCCTGTGTATGTGTGTGAGGGAGCTTTGCCAGGCCGGTTATGCTGTGTGTGCTTCTCCCGAGATGAAATCTTGACCCATGTCAATGCTTGTTGGTGTGTCCGAGCTCATTCTCACAATGCTTCAATGTAGTGGTCTGATCACCATAAGACATAGGAGCAGAATTAGGCCATTTGCCCATCGAGTCTGCTCCGCCATTCAGTCATGGCTGATCCTTTTTTCCCTCCTCAGCCCCACTCCCTGGCCTTCTCCCCGTAACCTTTGATGCTGTGTCCAATCTAGAACCTATCAAGCTCTGCCTTAAATACACACAACAAGTTCCACAAATTCACCAGCCGCTGGCTCAAATTTGTTCACATTTGTTTTAAATAGATGCCCCTCCATCTTGAGGCTGTGCCCTCTTGTCCTAAACTCCACCACCATGGGAAACATCCTTTCCACATCTACTCTGTCTAGGACTTTCAACATTCGAAAGGTTTCAATGAGATCCCCCTTCATCTTTCTAAATTCCAGCGAGTACAGACACAGAGCTATCAAACGTTCCTCGTATGATAACCCTTTCATTCCTGGAATCATCCTTATGAAATGAACCTTCTGCAATGCCAGCACATCTTTTCTTAGATGAGGAGCCCAAGTTCACAATACTCAAGGTGAGGCTTCACCAGTGCCTTATAAAGCCTCAGCATCACATCCCTGCTCTTGAATTGAATGCTATCTAAACCCCTTGAATTGAATGCTAACATTGGATTTGCCTTCTTCACCACTGACCCTACCTGCAAGTTAACCTTTAGGGTGTTCTGCAGAATGACTGCTAAGTCCATTTTTCATATCAGCCTTTTGGGTTTTCTCCCCATTTGAAAAAAAAAATCTGCACATTATTTCTCCGACCAAAGTGCATGACCATGCATTTTCCAACATTGTATATCATTCGTCACTTTCTTTCACATTCTCCTCATCCAAGTCCTTGTGCAGCCTAACTGTTTCCTCAACACTACTGGCCCCTCCACCAACCTTCGTATCATCTGCAATCTTGGAAACAAAGCCATCTACTGTAAGACCAGAGGGTATGACTTCAGGATTGAAGGACGTCCTTTTAGAACTGAGATCCGGAGAAACTACTTTAGTCAGTATGAGGAAAATCTGTGGAATTTGTTGCCACAAGTGGCTGTTAAGGCCAAGTCATATTTAAGGCAGAGATATGTAGGTTCTTGATTAGCCAGGGCATCAAAGGGTATGGGGTGAAAGCAGGGGAGTGGGGATGACTTGAAGAATTGGATCTGCCCATGACTGAATGGTGGAGTAGACTCGATGGGCCGAATGGCCTGCTTCAGCTCCTATATCTTATCGTCTATTCCATCAGATACATCTTGATATATAGCACAAAATGATGGTGTCACTTTTGAAACATCATTACTAATGCCTTCACGATGTCTACTGCGACCTCTTTCAGAACACTAGGGTGCAGTTCGTCTGGTCTGGGTGACTTATGTACCTTTGGGTGAATTAGGTCTTTCAGCTTTTTGAGCACCTTTTCCCTTGCAGCAGTAACTGCACTCACTTCTCTTCCCTCGAACCCTTCAACACCGGTCACAGTGCTAGT
The DNA here is from genome assembly GCF_048418815.1 of Hemitrygon akajei. NCBI lineage: Eukaryota > Metazoa > Chordata > Chondrichthyes > Myliobatiformes > Dasyatidae > Hemitrygon > Hemitrygon akajei. The sequence goes on from NW_027331987.1 coordinate 233,589, forward strand.
GTCTTCCACGGTGAAGACTGGTGCAAAATATTTAGTATATCTGCCATCTCTTTATCCTGTGTTATTATATATCCAGCCTCATTTTCTAGCGATCCTATATCCACTCTCATGTCTGTTTTATTTTTTACAATACTTGAACAACAATTTGATATTGTTTGCTAACTTGTTTTACAAAGACGGGTGGGTAAAAAAGGCCCGAAGGATCATTGGAGACCCAAGTCCCCCAAGCACAAACTGTGCCAGTTGCTACCATCCGGGAAACGGTACTGTAGCGTAAAAGCCAGGAGCAACAGGCTCTGGGACAACTTCTTCAACCAGGCCATCAGACTGCTTAACTCGTGCTGAGATAACTGTATTTCTATGTTATATTAACCAGCATGTTATACATATTATTTATCACGAATTACTATAAATTGCACATTGCACATTTTGACAGAGATGGAACGTAAATATTTTTAATCCTCATTTCTAGTCTATTCAATTCAAAATCAATTCACATTTAATCTTTCCCCTCCCAATCATTCTTTTAGTTCCTCTCTGAAGATATTTAAAAGCTTCCCAACCCTCTGTCTTCATACTAATTTTTGCTTTGTTGTATGCCCTCTCTTTTGCTTTTACATTAACTTGTCTTCCCTTGTCAGCCACGGTTGTACTATTTTGCCATTTGAGTATTTATTTATTTTTGGAATACATCTATCCTTCACCTTCCTCATTTTCCCAGAAACTGACACCATTTCTGCTCTGCTCTCATCCCTGCCAGCATGTCCTTCCAATTTGCTTTGGCCAACTCCTCTCTAAGACCACTGTAATTTCTTTCACTTCGCTGAAATACTACAACATCAGACTTTACTTTCTCCTTATCAAATTTCAAGTTGAACTGAGTCATGTTGTGAGAACTGCCTCCTAAGATTTCTTTTAACTACTCACCTCAGGTTCAATACATAACACCCAATCCAGTAGAGCTGTTCCCCGAGTAGGCTCAACGACAAACTGCTTTAGAAAGCCATCACATTGCATTCTACAAACTCACTTTCCTGAGATCCATTACCAACCTGATTTGGGGTTGATGTGGAATAAACTTCAGTTCCCTTTCAGTCACTATTACAGCCAATCTTTGCCTTAAATCAACACTTAATTGCGTCTCATAAACAAGGAGAAATGAATCTTTGTAAGTTTTACCTCGCTTAATAGCATCAAGTGTTTCTCTCAGCAGTGTGTTCAACAAATAGGGGTGATCGAATTTTTCAACCGGCAGGGCCTCATCTGTCACTGACAATTCCTGGACATCGTCACTAACTCTGTAAATATTAAACTGGTGGTGATAAACTGGAATTTTAAACTATTTTACAAATCTGTGCAGGGTTTCGGTAAAGACCATGTCCTACCTCCTGTTCCGACAAGCTTCCTCCTGAAATAAATAAAACACAAATCTGATTAGACTTAGACTTACTGTCCATATCCTGAATTTCATCCAAATCATTACAAGGTGTTGAAAATTCCCACTCCCACAGTCACAAACACACACCAGCAATACAGAACCACGGGGTAAATTACAGGAAAAGTTTCTGAAATTTAGACCATTACTGAGAGGATGGAACTGACAGGAAAGACAGGACAGGCTGTGCATTATATCTGGATAAGACGTCAAAATGATAAAATGGAACAATTTAAGATCAGTGATGGATTTGATTGCGCGAAGGTGGAAAAAGTACCTCGATTATGGCTCACACGAGAGGACACAGGTGCTTGGAAGTAGTATGGAGGAGATGACCGGGGTAAGTGTTTTGGAATGGGTGGAATGAGCTGCCAGCAACGAAGGTGGAGCTGGATGCGATAGGGTCTTTCAAGAGATTCTACATAGGTACATGGAGCTTAGAAAAATAAAGAGCTATGGCTAACTGGAGGTAATTTCTGAAGTAAGTAGATGTTTGGCACAGAACTGTGGGCCAAAGAGACTGTATTGTGCTGGAGGTTTTCTTTGTTTCTATGTTTCGATTTATGGACAGACCTTCAGTCCAAGATAAAATGCCAGGTGGTTTTTAGTAAATCCCACGGAACGTTTCTGAAAGTTAAACCATTACTGAAAGGATGAAACTTAAGGGAAAGACAGGACAGGTTGTATTTTTTCAACCGGATAAGATGTCAGAATGATAAACTGGAACAATTTAAGACTAGTGATGGATTGGATTGTGTGAAGGTGGAGAAAATACCTAATTTGTGGCTAACACGAGAGGACACAATTTTAACGTGCTTGGAAGTAGGTCCTGAGGAGATGTCAGGGGTAAGTTTTTACGCAGAGAGAGGTGAATGCGTGGAATGGGCTGCCGGCAACGATGGTGGAGGTGGATGCGATAGGGTCTTTCAAGAGACTCCTACACAGGTACATGGAGCTTAGAAAAATAGAGAGCTATGGCTAACTCGAGGTAATTTCTAAAGTAAGTAGATGTTCGACACAGCATTGTGGGCCAAAGAGACTGTATTGTGCTGTAGGTTTTCTTTGTTTCTATGTTTCTATTTATAGGGAGACTTTCAGTCAAAGATAAAATACCAGGTGGTTTTTAATAAATCCCACAAGAAATTTTGCGAACAGGGTGTGGAACCCAGTGGCACAGGAGTTGTTGAAATGGAACAGCAGAGATTGAATGTAATGGGGAGGCAGGATAAACACGTGAGGGACCAGGGAGTTCAGGGCACTGTTGCTAGGTGCGGTGAGTAGGTGGCAGGACGATTGTGCAGAAGCGAAATTGGTAGAAGAGGAACTGAATGACCTGCTCATGACGGAGAATGGGACACAATCTCATGTAAAACTTATCCGAAAAAGTAAAGACAATGAAAGTTTCAGTAATCAATGGAAACCCGATATGGAGGATAGGCCTGATGTGTGGGTCACATTCTTTGTTCTCACTGATTGACAGAGAGACCCTCACACCCACAGCACCAGACACACTCACAGCTTGTGACTGGAACTGGGTGTTAATGGGAGTTTTGGAGGATATTTAATGTGGTAATTAAGGACACAATCAGCAGCTCTGTGTTATGATCAGAGTAAATCATTTCAGAAAAGATTACATCCTGTCCTGGGATGTACAGAAGTTGTGGAAGTCCAGTTTTGGGACAACAACAGCCCTGAATAGTTGCATCAATTGTCTGGTGAGAAACAGTTTACTGCCATTTGTAAATGCTGTGTGTAGGAGCAACACGTCTGTTTTCTATCTGCATTGTATTCTGTGTTATGTGTTTATTACGATAACCAGTCACGTGAGTGGGGACGTGGTAAAAGTGAAGGGAATAAGTTACGTATTCGTAATTTGTTCTGGGCTGATTTGATCCTGGGACTAGCAGATGCCATATCTTTTGCTGACAGATTCATTGAAGGATAATTTACGATTAATGATGCTGAAATCTCATCGCTTAACGACTGTATGTTGCTGATAAAGGATCGAATATCTATGTCCAACATTTTATAATGTCATTAGCGTAGTGATTGGAGGCTCGTCATGCAAGGAGAATACTCTGTGTGAGGACACCAGCAGCGGCAATTGATTTGGTAGAATTGGCCACTGTGCTGTGTTTATTTCAAATATACCACTGTTCATTTAGTTCAATTTGTCAGAAATAAATTAAAATTTAATCACTCACCTTGAGAAATATCACACCATCTTTTTGATCCATCTGCTCCTTTAACTTCAAGATTTTCTCCTGAATAAACCTAATATTCTCTTGAATCTCTCGAAGATATTTCTCCATTGGATTAAGAATCCTCTTCTCTTCTTCCCTGAGATCCCTGAGTAAGCTCTGCTCTTTCTCAGTGATAATCTGGCGCAGTTCAGCAAACTGGGATGTGATGTGGGTCTGAACAATGTGTGACTGTTCCTGTCGAATGTAAAGTGAAGATTAGTTTACTGCATTGATGTGTTGTATTTCCTGATGACATAAAAGTTACCATTCGGTCCATTCAGGTCGATACTACTTCTGAGACATTCCCGTCAACCCCATTTCCTCACGTTTTCCTGAAACCTATTCTCCCTCAATGACCCATTAACTCCCACCTGATTCACATACACCCTCCCCCAGCTTCACAGGGTTAATTGTAGTTAACCATTCATCCAGTATGTCCTTGGAATGTGTCTGAAACTGTCATGGCCACAGGGAGAGCATGCAAACTCCACACAGACAGCACCAGAGGTCAGGATCGAACCCAGGTCACTGGAGCTGCGATACTCGGCTATTCTGCATTAAATGGAGCAAAACTCGACAGTAATATCAGAAATTCCGCTCAGGAAGCCTCACCCGAACTCCGGAAATATTCTCTTTCTGTTGTTGCTCCTTTTCCTGGAAGTCTGATTTATTTTTTCTGAGAGAGTCTAAGGAAGATTTTAGCTGATCCTGGAAGTCAGAGAGTTAAGGTAATAGAAACAAAGATGCATCAAAAGAAACAGGTGATCAAACCCGATTATCACACAAAATGCCGGAGAAATTCAGTGAGTCAGGCAGCATCTATTCAAGGGAAATAAACAGTCGGTGTTTCGGGATGAGACCCTTCATCAGGACTGGGAAGGAATGGGACAGAAGCCAGAATAAAAAGATTGGGGATAAGAACCAGCAGACAGGTGACGGGTGAGACAACGTGAGGGGGAACGTGGGGGAGGGTGATGAAGTGAGAAGCTGGGAGGGGACAGGTGGAAGAGGTAAAGGGCTGGAGAAGAAGTAATCTAATACGAGAGGACAATCGACCAATGAAGAGACAGGAGGAACTGGGCTGTTTGCGGCCCTGAATGGTGAGGAGGGAGGAGGTTAGGAGTTAGGTGTAGCACTTGTCCCGCTTGCAGGTGTCAGTGCCAGGAGAGAGATCAGTGGGGAGGAGCGAGTGGATCAGGGCGATACAGGACGTGGACCGCGATCTGTATGGAGAACGGAGAGTTCGGGGTGCGGAGGTGGGCTGTGGGACGGAGAGATGCTAGAATCCCGTTGGAGATGGCAGAAGTTGCAGAGAATGATGTGTTGGTTATGGAGGCTCGTGTAATGGTATGCAGGAGAAAGGAAATGTTTTAAGTATTAAATTAACGTTTAGTTTTTACCTTGTAGATTTTAACAGCTTCTTTAATCGACCTGAAGCGGTGCTCTCTGTGTTCTTCCGCCACTGCACAGATCACACAGATCAGTGTCTCGTCCGTTTCACAAAACAGCTTCAGTTCTTCCTCATGTTCCTCGCAGTGATGTTTACTTTCATTCCCTTTCGGATTCAGGTTTAGATTTCGAGCTTTTTCAGCCAGATTTGCTAAGGCCCGATTCACCCTGAGGGTGCGGTCAGCAAACACCTCTGTACATTCCGGGCAGGAGTTTCTCTCCTCCCTTTCCCAACACCGCGTGATACAAGAGCGACAGAAGTTGTGTCCACACTCCAGTGACACCGGATCGGTGAAGAAATGCAGGCAGACAGGACAAATTGCCTCCTCGGTCCAACTCTCGGCCGGTCCTTTCGAAGCCATGTTAACTCCTGGCACTTCCTGATTCAGAATGCTTTCACTTTCGGGGAGCTGCTGATCCCCTGCAGTACCGCGATTGTCCACTACGCACGCTGCGGTCTCAGGGAATGAACATTCTGCTGTTGGATGCGTTCAGTGGAAATTCTGGCTATTTCCATGTTAGTGTGGGATCAAAAACAAATTAAACAGGGAAAAGATAAGAAAACGCCCAATGGACTGTCTAAGCCCGGCTACGAGCGTAGGTGAGTTGGCCATATGCCCAGCAACCCCATCTCGTAAACACCTAGAGCGACAAAAAACGTTAGCTGAATGTCCAAAGGCCCCTTCGCTCCGATCGGAAGGACCTTCCCCTGTAAGACGATTGAAGTCGTGTGATCATCCTCGGCCTGGACAGGGGACTCTGGCGAGCTGCTGCTGGCGGTCTGTTCCGCATTAGGTGTGATGGGTTAAGAAGAAGCAGAACAGAAGTGAAGCCAGAGAGGAGAGCCTGGTTCAGTCTACTGTATAAGGCAGGGCTGAAAGGGGCAAATTCTGAACAGAGAGGCACAAGAGACTGCGGATGCTGGAATCTCGAATGAGAAACATGATGCTGGGGGAACTGAGCGGGTCAGGCAGAATCTATGGAGAGGAATGTACAATCGACTTTCCGGGTCGAGATCCTTCATCTGAACTGTCTCAACCCGAAATGTCGATTCTCCATTTCCCTCCACAGATGCTGCTCAACCCGCTGAGTTCCTCCAGCAGTTGGTTTTTTTTTAAATCTTTCTGCAGGTCTAAGAGAGTCAGAGTGGAGTGTAAAACGGTGAATAAGTAAACAGTGAAAACATGTCATTAAACTGGGGATGCGGAGAGAATATTGTGCTGTGAGGAGAGAGATGCAGTGGCGATGACCGACCTGTGGTTGCAGGAAAAAGCACAGGACTGGACATTCTATGTCACAGGGTGGAAAATGTTATTTTTTCGTTGAGGTCCTGATTTCAACTGCCCTTCGTGAGAAAAACTTCGTGACATGACCCATGTCCGTCCCGTCTCCAATAGAAGGCCTGGTCTTCTTCACTCTGGATACAGATCAGATGTAGATACTTTTTTTGCATCAAAATAAGCTTTGTATAAAATATTTAGAATGATAAAACTTTCCAATACCTTTACCCAATGAATTTACATTCGTTGTCTATGGGGTATTCTGTTGTCTGTTGTCGCTCATGTGCCCCCTGGGGTGTTGTACAATAATTGAGAGGCTTCCTCAGCCAACCCGGCCTCTCTCAGTCGAGTAGTAGAGGGACCCGATAGTTCCAATGGTGTCCCAGTAGTCTGGAATGTGCATTCCTGTATGACAGGGTGTGGTGAACTACACGCCCCCCATGCTGACAGCTCCTGTGGCTCCTCCCACTGACCCCTATATAAAGGCGATTGGAGGCACTGCTCCGCCCTCAGTCTCCAGGATGTTGTGTGGTGGTCGCTTGCTGCTGACGGTGCTTTCTTCCAGCCAATAACAGCTTACCTTGACTCACGTCTCCGAGAGTTATTGATGGTGCATCACAGGGGTTCCCAACATTTTGTGCCAAAGACCAATACCAGTAACCGTGGACCCCAGGCTGGGTACCGCTGCTCTCCAGACATCTCGGTGTGATGGCAGTCCAACAAGTTTCGGACGTCTTTCCCCGAGTTGACGATATTCCAGCAGCACTCGCTGTCCGTTTTTCTGTGCATCCTGGGAACAGCCCGAGGATCAGTGAGCTTTCTGTCACACAGCTGCTGTGGCACAGGCCCTTGCATCTTTCTCCACAGATCTTCGCCAGCCCACAGTCCGCAAAGAGGCGAGTGACCGTCTCGTCTCTACGGCAGTAATCTCGGGGCAGGACGCTGTGGGAGTGATCTCCGGGCATGCAGCAAGGATCAGACTGGGAGGGGCTCTCTCGTCTCCACTGCAGTAATCTCGGGGCAGCGCGCTGTGGGAGTGATCTCCGGGCATGCAGCAAGGATCAGACTGGGAGGGACTCTCTCGTCTCCACTGCAGTAATCTCGGGGCAGCGCGCTGTGGGAGTGATCTCCGGGCATGCAGCTAGGATCAGACTGGGAGGGACCCTCTCGCCGCCAGACAGGCGAGGTCTTGCTGCCTGTTGGTGAGATCTGGTGAGGAGGCATTCTGCTAGATGGTCTGGACTGTCTGCTCAGGGAACCACTCCACTGTGTCCATCCAGTCCTTCTCCTGCGGTAACTGCAGGACATTCCGTGCTGACCACTGTCTGGTGTTCTTGTGGTCAAAGCTGCTGGTCTGAAAGAACTGTCACCAATTTCGTTAACACAAGGTTCACATGGAGAAGCTTCCTGATTGAGACAGACACAGTCTCACAGGGTATTTACAGGGTAGGGGCAGAAATGATGTTTCTCCTGGCTGGGCAGTGGATCCCGGGGTCACAGACTCAAAATCCGAGGTCACCTCAGCAGGACTGAGATGAGGAGAAATTTCCGCAACACAGTGCAGTGAATATTTGGAGTTTTCTCCACAAGTTTCATAAATTAAACTTTCATATTTAGGGGCTCGGCGATGTTGGGAACGTTGCAGAAAAGTGGCGCTGAGGTCAAAGATCAGACATGTTCTGAATGAGGGACAGAACAGTGCAACGGGCCGAATGGCCACGCCTGCTCCTGTTTCTGATTTTCTAAATCACGAGTTGACCTTTCCGCCTTGTTCTCCCTTGGCCTTCATCCTGTCGGATTGCACAGGGGAGCGGTGAGAGCTCCGGAGATCCATCAGCAGCCGCTGCGGTTATTTCATGCTCTTGTTATTTATCCTGTTTCTCCATATTTGCATTTGCACTGTTTGTTACCTTCAGCACTCTGGCTGATCTTTCACTGCCTGCTTCTGTTATGGTTACTATTCTATACCTTTTCTAAGTATGTCCGCAGGAAAATGCTTCTGGGGGTTGTATGTGGTGACTTATCTGTACTCTGATAATAAAATTTGAGTTTCGGGGATTTTCCTTTGATTCTGAGAACAAACTGTGACTGACATCTCCAGCTCCCAGCAGCAGGCCGTTCTCACACACACACAGCCAATCAGCGACCAGTGCTGGGAGACGGATGCTCCCATTGGCTGAGGGGTGTCAGTGGGCGGGACGCTGAGCGCCCGGCCCGGCCGGAGTTTGGGACCGGGACCGAGTGAGACCGGAGACCGGGAGCTGCGCCTTGGGTTTCGGCTGCACCACCCGCGGGTCGTGAATCCTTTCGAAGGCTGAGCTGAAGAGACCGGCAGAGATTCCGTGAGATGTTTCAGCTACACGGAGGGTGCCCGGCCTTTCCCCGCCGAGGATCGGGGCCTGTTGTCTGGAGTTGTCTCCCAGACCCGTCCCTTCCTGCTGGGAGACGGGAGATGCCCCGCTGCGGCTGCCGATGGATCTCCGGATCTCTCACCGCTCCCCTGTGCAATCCGAACGGCTGAAAACCAAGGGAGAACAAGGCGCAAAGGTAAACTCGTTGCGCCTATTCCACCCTTTCCTCAGAATAGCCCTTTCTTTTTAAATCTTTTTATTGATTTTAAACAAACTTAAATGAAACATGATACAAAGAGCTTGAGAGTACATAACGAATAGGTTAAGGTATAAATACAAATAGATGATATTAACCTCCCAAGCTCATAGTGGTTACAAAAAATGGAGAAAATAAGAAACCCTCTCCCCCCAAAAAAATGAAAAAATCCTAACCGACATGGGACATCGGCCATCAATTATACACAGTAGCGTCAATAACTCCGCACCTCCATCCAAATAATATCTTTCCAATAATTTTGCAAATAGGGGCAAGACCAGAACATGTGGGTCAATGAAGGGACTTCAGAATGACATCTGTCACTGGGTGGATTAACATAAGAATAAAATCGAGCGAGTTTATCCTTGGACATGTGAGCCCTATGAACAACCTTAAATTGTATTAGGCATGTTTAGCACAAATAGAAGAAGAATTGACTAATTGTAAAATTTTCTCCCACTGCTTTGTGGGTATAAGACAGTGAACTTCTTTTTCCCATTCCTTCTTAATTATTTCTGATACTCCTGGCTGTATTTTCATGATCATATGATAAATGATGGCTACTTAACCCTTATGGCAAGGATTCAGAGCTAGAATTTTTTCTGTAATGTCCATTGGACATAATTTCAGAAAATACTAACATTCAAGAAATTTCTAACTTGCAAGTATCTAAAAAAAATGAGTTTTAGGTTGGATAGCTGTTCAAAGGACATAAAACTGTTATCTAAAATTAGATCACAAAAACATGTTATACCTTTTGTTTTCCATAACACAAAGGCTTGGTCCATAAAAGAGGGCTGGAAAAAGAAGTTAGATTATTCAAGCCAAAGAATTTACGAAATTGAAACCATATTCTTAATGTATGTTTAACTATAGGATTAGTTATTTGTTTATTCGGTTTAGATAAAGCTAAAGGAAGCGAAGATCCTAAAATAGAAAACAATGAGAAGTCTTGTACAGATTTACACTCCAAATTTACCCATTGTGGGCAAGGTACTATGACCGATTCTTGTGTCCAAAATATTAAATATTGAATATTAACTGCCCAAAATTAAAATCTCAGGTTTGGCAAAGCAAAACCACCTTATTTCTTAGGCTTCTGTAAATATTTTTCACTTAATCTAGGATTTTTATTATGCCACATACGAGGATATTTTGGAGTCAATAATATCAAAAAAAGATTTAGGAATAAAACTTGGTAATGCTTGGAGAAATATAAAAATTTGGGTAATACTATCATCTTGATAGTATTAATTCGACCAACCAATGACAGAGATAATGGGGACCACCTGGTAACAAGTTGCTTCATTTGTTCAATTAAAGGTAAAAAATTAACTTTAAATGAACCCTTATGTTTCTTGGTAATTTTAATACCCAAATAAGTAAAATGATCTGTGACAACTTTAAATGGTAAGTGTTTATAAATTGGAACTTGCATAATTAATGGAAATAATTCACCCTTATTAAAATTCAGTTTGCAGCCAGAAAAGCTACTAAACTGAGCAAGCAAGGCTGAAATAGCAGGAATAGATATCTCAGGGTCAGATATGTATAGTAACAAATCATCAGCATATAATGATAACTTATAAGTCCCTTAACCACAGGCAATACCAAAAATATTAGGAGATTCACGAATGGCAACGGCTAAAGGTTCCAAAGCAATGTCAAATAATAGAGGACTTAAAGGGCAGCCTTGCCTCGTACCACGGGACAACTGAAAAAAAGGAGATCTTTGATTATTGGTAAGAACTGAAGCCAAAGGTTTATAATACATTAATTTAATCCATGATATAAATTTCAATCTAAAAGGACATCATAAAAAGATCGTGGTAATTTACCTACAGTTAACGCATCTTTATAAATTTTACAAAGCCAAGGAGAGAGTATAGAAGAAAAGGATTTTAAAAATTCAGCAGTATAACCGTCCGGATCAGGGGCTTTAGCTGAATTCATTGAAAAAGGGAGTGGGTTCCCCTTTCCAGACCCTGCCCAGGGACTTGTGCCACTCCTCAGGGTTATATATGGAACCTCTCGGACAGGGACAGGGAGTGGGTTCCCCTTTCCAGACCCTGACCAGGGACTTGTGCCACTCCTCAGGGTTATATATGGAACCTCTCGAACAGGGATAGGGAGTGGGTTCCCCTTTCCAGACACTGACCAGGGACTTGTGCCACTCCTCAGGGTTATATATGGAACCTCTCGGACAGGGATAGGGAGTGGGTTCCCCTTTCCCAGGCAGAAGCCCGAAGGTGACCTTGAGCCACCAGAGGGGCTGATGTAATACAAGCCATGGCACGGTGGGTCACTGAGGTAAGGGAACCCATTTGAATGACAGCCCAACTGCATGCGGATGTTTGTGAATTTACCCGATAACTACAGAAAAAAGGAGAATCCCTTGCGTACTTTATAGCTCGTTTTAAGGATACGTGAGAGTCCAATGCCGGCAAACCCCTGGACAGATCAGTATGTCCAGCTGGCAGTGCAGACTTTTCTAAACTGTCTCAGACCCAAGCCTGCCCACTCCTTTAAGTTAACTAATCTCAATTCGCTGTGTCAGACCTGGCCCCGGGTGACATAAATTCTGATGAATATGGAGCGCAATTGACTCTTTAAATGGACTGGGGAAAAGCGAGAGTGTGCGCAGAGAACCGGTAGTTAGGAGATGGAGTTCGGGTCCCGACGAAGAACCCAGAACGAGAGGCAGAATCGTGCGGACAGTGCAGATGAAGAGGACACTTGGCTAAGGACAGAAACGGGGTTTGTAGAAAGAGGGGTCATTGGGCCAGAGATTGTCGCACTGCAATCACAGACAAGAATAATAAGAGGCAGGAAGAGAGCCTGGATGACAGTGATACTCGACGGAGTAACACATTTACGCTCCACAATCCCTTTGGTCCCGGATAGGGCAGGCCAGAGGGGACGGATCACAGTGATACTCGACAGAGTACCACATTTACTCTCCTCAATCCCTTTGGTCCCGGATAGGGCAGGCCAGAGGGGACGGATCACAGTGATAATCGACAGAGTACCGCATTTACTCTCCACAATCCCTTTAGTCCCGGATAGGGCAGGCCAGAGGGGACGGATCACCATGATACTCGACAGAGTACCACATTTACTCTCCACAATCCCTTTGGTCCCGGATAGGGTAGGCCAGAGGGGACGGATCACAGTGATACTCGACAGCGTACCACATTTACTCTCCACAATCCCTTTGGTCCCGGATAGGGCAGTCCAGAGGGGACGGATCACAGTAATATTCGACAGTGTACCACATTTACTCTCCAGAATCCCTTTTGTCCCGGATAGGGCAGGCCAGAGGGGACGGATCACAGTGATACTCGACAGAGTACCACATTTTCCCTCCACAATCCCTTTGGTCCCGGATAGGGCAGGCCAGATGGGACGGCGATACAGGCGGCTGTGATCAGGTTCACCACACAGGCAGGCTCTTTTCTCACTGCTGTAATCAGGTCGAAGGTACGAGAGCCTCAGGACTCGCCTCACCAGGGTCAGGAACAATTACTACACCTCAACCATCAGGCTGTGGAACAACGCAGGATAACTGCACTCACCTGCTGTCCATAGAGTTGCTCCCACAACAAATCATCGTACTGGGACTGTCTCAAAATGAGTGAAATAAGAGGTGGTTAGACAGAGTCAGATCACATTCCTGTCTCAGAATTAGAGAAATACAATCTCACAGGATATTTACAGCAGAAGAACTGGAATGATGTTTCCCATAAGGTGTGGAACCAGCGCTCACAGACTCAAAATCCGAGGACAACTCAGCAGGAATGAGATGAGGAGAAATTTCCTCACCCAGAGTGCAGTGAATCATTGCAATTATCTCCACAAGGTTTCTAAATTGAAACCTTGAATCATTCCTTCTCTCTTTCAGATTTTCTGAAACACGAGTTTACCTTTGCGCCTCACTGATTCTTGTCCTGTCAGATTGAACAGGGAAGCGCTGAGAGCACCGGACATCTATCGGCAGCCGCTGCGGTTATTTCATGTTCTCATTGTTTATTTGCATTGGCGAAGTTTGTTGTCTTCGGCACTCTGGTTGATCTTTCACTGATCCAGATATAGTTACCATTCTGTAGCTTTGCTCTTTATGTTTGTAGGAGTTGTATGTGGCGACTTATACGTATTGTGTTAGTTTTTGGAATAGTCGCTTGGGGAATCTGAGGTGGAGGAGTATTTGGGGCTTATTTAAAATTATACATAGATATTATCCAACCAATGTTTATTTGACAAGGGTTAATTCTGATATTGAAACTAACTGTTCTTTTTGTGGTTTATATCCAGAGGATTTATTTCATCGGTTTTGGGATTGTGAATGTGTTAAAACATTTTGGGTTGATGTTTGTCAATTTATAGATCAATATATTAACGTGGATTTTACTTTTTGTTTTCAAAATGTCTCATTCGGGTTTACTAATAACACCAAATCTCATAGGGATCATTTCTTTATCATAAATCTTTTGTTAATTTGCAGCAAATTTTATATCCATAAATGCAATCACAGCAATAAGAAACCTTCATTTAGATTTTTACCTCAGACTTCAAACTATACGTTTATACTCTGAAAACTTCCCATAACCAGAAAGCTGTAACGACTGTACAAATCTGTCAACGTTTTGGGTTATGTCTGCAAATGTTCCTGTTTTGTGACTCCTCTTAGATACAGTTCTTTCTGTCCAACAGTATTTAGAGCGGATTTCCTTGTTTATTTGTATGTTTAAAGTTAATGGTTATATATTGGTTGCTGCTTTTGTGTGACTCCCTGGCTTTCTTAGCATATGTTTAGTGTTTCTGTTTTTGTTTGTGTTTAATAAAAATTTAAAGAAAATAATAATAAAATTTACTTTGAACTTTGAACCTCGGGGAACTTGCTTTGATTCTGAGAACAACAGTGACTGACATCTCTGGCTCCCGGTAGCAGCCCGCACTCGGATACACTCACAGCCAATCAGAGAACAACACTGGGAGACTCTTGCCTCCATTGGCTGAGGAGTGTCAGTGGGCGGGACGCTGGGCGGACCGAAGTTTGGAATCGGGAACGAGTGGACCCCGTGAGAGACCCGAGATTGGGAGCAGCTCCCCGGGCAAAGGCTGCAACAGCGGCCGGAGTTTTGAATCCTTCCGATGGCGGAGGTGAAGAGACGGGCGGAGATTCCGTGAGATGTTTCAGCCTCACAGAGGGAGCCTGGTCTTTCCCCGCCGTGGATCGGGGCCTATTGTCCGGAGTTTCCTCCCACTCCCACAGTCTCCTGCTGCTGTGATACGGGAGCTGGCCTGCAGCGGCTGCCGATGGAATTCCGGTGCTGTGAGCGCTCCCCTGTGCAAAAGGACAGGCTGAAGGTCTCGGGAGAACCAGGCGCAAAAGGTAAACTCGGACTAGAGAACAAAAAGAAACTGAGCGGCCATTCGGCCCTTTGCGTCTGTTCTGCCTTTCACTCAGAACTTGCCTGGTATTCGACCTCAGCGCCACTTTCGCGCAACGTTCCCTGCATCGCAGAGCCCCAAAATTTGTCCTTCGAATTTAGAAACCTTGTGGAGAAAATTCCAAAGATCCGCTGCCTTCTGGGTGAGGAGATTTCTCCTCATCTCAGTCCTGCTGAGGTGATCTCGGATTCTGTGACCCCCATTCCTCACCACAGCCAAAGGAAACATCATTCCTGCCTCTATCCTGTCAATACCCTGTGAGACTGTGTTCTGTCTCAGTCAGACGGCCTTTTATTTCTCTAATTTTGAGACAGCCCCGGTCAGTATAATCTCTCCGAGGACACTACCTCACCTCCTAAATCAATCTGGGAAATCTCTTCATTCCCTTCATCCCACAGGCTGACTCCGGGAGGGAGACCGGACCTGTGCACAGTGTTCCATGTACGCTCTCACCAGGACCCCATATACCTTCAGAGGAGATCTTTATTCTTCTATTCAAACCTTCCTTCCCATTCAAAGCTCTTCATTTAATATCGAACTCAAACAATGAACAGACACAACACAGCCTCAGCCATGAATTTAAAGGGCAGGTGTTGCAACAGTTTGAGCTTCATACCGGGGGCCACGGAGCAAGCAGGGTGTCACAAAGGGAGGAATGTGGGAGTGTTGTATGTCTGAGCCCAGCTGTGTGTGTTTGTGTATCAGAATCAGGTTTAATATCACCGGCATATGTGGTGAAATTTGTTCCTTTGTGTCTGCAGTACACTGCAATATTTGGTAATAAAAACTACAGATTACAATTAGTATGTGTAAAATTATATTTAAAATGTGGTGCAAAACGAGAGGGAAAATACTGAGGGGGTGTTCATGGGTTCTTTGTCCATTCAGAAATCTGACAGTGGGGAAGAAGCTTTTCCTGAACCGGTGAGTGTGTCTTCAGGCCCCTGTACATCCTCCTTGATGGTAGCAATGAGAAGAGGTCATGTCCTGGGTGATGGGGGTCCTTAATGATCGATGCCACCTTTTTGTGGCATCATCTTTTGAATGTGTCCTGGATGCTGTGGAGTCCAGTGCCCATGAAGTAGCTGGCTGAGTTTACAACTTTCTGCAGCATTTACCGATCCTGTGCAGTGGCCTCTCCACACCAGACAGTGATGCAACCAGTTAGAATGCTCTCCAAAGGACATCTGTAGAAATTTGCAAGTGTCTTTATTAACAGATCGATTCCCCTCAATCTCCGAATGAAATATAGCCGATATTGTGCCTTCATTGTAACTGCATCAATATGTTGGGCCCAGGATAGTTCCTCAGAGATGTTGACAGGCAGGAAATGGAAACTGCTCACCCTTTTCACTTCCGATCCCACGATGAGGACTGGTGTGTGTTCCCTCGACTTCCCCTTCCTGAATCCACAATCAATTCATGATGCTGAGTGCAAGGTTGTTGCTGCGACACCACTCAACTTGCTGATCTATCTCACTCCTGTGCTCCTCCTCGTCACCATCTGAAATTCCAGCAACAATAGTTGTGTCATCAGCAAGTTTATAAATGAGCCTCGACACACAGACGTGGTGTAGAGAGAGTAGAGCTTTGGCCGAGCACGCATCGTTGAGGTGTGCCAGTGTTGATTGTCAGCAAGGAAGAGATGTTATTTCTGATCCACACAGACTGTGGTCTCCTGGTGCGGATCCAGTTGCAGAAGGAGGTACAGAGGCCCAGGTTTTGGAGCTTGTTGACTACAATTGAGGGTCCGATTGTGTTGAACGCTGAGCTGATATCAGCAGCCGATATTGCTTTTATCCTGGTGATCTAAGGCCGAGTGTGAGCCAGTGAGAATTGTTGACAGATTGTGGCGATTGGCAAATTGCAGTGGGACCCTGCACACAGACTGAAGTTGATTGACCATGACCAACCCCTCAAAGCACTTCATCACAGTAGTGAGCGTCACTGGGCGATAGTCCTTGAGGCAGGTCACCCTGGTATTTTTGGGCACTGGTATGATTGTCAACGTTTTGAAGTGTGTGTGTGTGTGTGTGTGTGTGTGTGTGTGTGTGTGTGTGTGTGTGTGTGTGTGTGTGTGTGTGTGTGTGTGTGTGTGTGTGTGTGTGTGTGTGTGTGTGTGTGTGTGTGTCTACGTGTGTTCGCACGCTTGAGCAGAGAGACAGAGTATTTGAGGCTTTCCAGTTCGATGCAGGAATATTTCCAGTAATTGGTGTGCCTCGAAAGACGGGTCACAGTGTTGGGCGGACCATTCAGATCAGAACAAAATAATTTACCCAGCAGACTGAGCTCACACCCTGCTCTTGTGTTTCAGAGAGTTATTTACAAATTGAAATGTACAATTTAAAATGTGCAAAGTAAATTTATTATCAAAGTATAATAAATAATCCTAGGATTTGATTATATTTTATATTCAGTAAACTGCAAAACCATTATAAGATGAATGAAATATCGCCCCTAACAGGACAAACAAAACAACCATGTGCAAAAGACAACAAAATTCAAATACAAAAAAAAACCTGATAAATAACCCAGAAATAAACATCAAGAACATGAGATGAAGAGTTGTTGATTGTGTCCATCGGTTGTGGGAACAGTTTCGTGATGGGGCAAGTTAATTTGAGTAAAATGATCCCTTCTTGTTCAGGACCTGTTGGTTGAGTGTAATAACTGTTCCTGAACCTGGGGTTGAGGCTCCTGAGGCTCATGCACCTTCTTCCTGATGGCAGCATTGAGAAGAGAGCATGGCCTGGGTGGTGGGGGTCCATGATGGTGGATGCTGATTTCCTGCGACAGCACTCCACAGAGATGTGCTCAGTTGTGAGGAGAGTTTTACCCGTGATGTACTGGGCCATATCCACTATTTCTAGTCGGATTTTCCTTTCAAGGGCTTTGGTGTTTCCATACCAGGCCATGATGCAACCACTGAACATGCTCCCCACCACACATCTGTCGAAGTTTGTCAGGGTTTTAGATGTCATTCTGAATCTACGCAAGCTTCTATACAAGGGACAGACAGTTCCTGCTTTCTTGTAATTGCACTTGTGTCCCGGGCTCGGGACAGATCCTCTGAAATGTTAACACTGTGGAATTTAAAGTTGCTGAACGTCTCCACCTTTGAGCCCCGATGAGGATTGCCTCATGGGTTCCTGTTTCCTCCTCCAAAGTCCAGAACCAGTTCATTGCTCTTGCTCTCATTGAATGAGAGGCTGCTCTTGGACCATAAGACCATGAGAGACAGAAGCAGAATTAGGCCATTTGGCCCATCCAAAGTGCTCTGCCACTTCATCATGGTAAATCCATTTTTCCTCCCAGCCCCATTTTCCTGCCTTCGCCGCGTCTCCTTTCATGCCCTGACCGATCGAAAGTCCATCAACCTCTGCCTTAGCAAAAGGAAAAGCAGCATCCGTCATCAAGGCAAGATGAGGTGAGGCACCTCCCACTCCATACCCATCCATTTCTGTCCTCCCCCCTCCCCACTCTCTTGCCAACAAACCTCACTTTCACTCCCTACTATTCTCTTCTTTCTCTCCCTCCCCTCTCTCCTGTCACTCAACTTCCTCAACTCTCATCTCTCTCACACTCTCCTCCCCTTCCACACTCTCTCCGCACAGTCCCCCACTCTCTCCCCCTCTCTCCCAACTCTCTACTTCACTTTTTCCTCCCCAGTATTCCCCACTCTCCTAATCTTAAACCCTCTCTCCCCGCTCTCTCTTTCACTCATCCCCTCTTCCTCTCCCCTTCCCGTTTCCTCTCTCTCCCCCTCACCACCCTCATCCCTCTCCCCTCTCCCCCACCCTCACCCTCTCTCCCCCGTTACCCTTTTCTCAGAGGGTTAAATGACTGTTATATTTGGAAGTGAGTTGTCCAATCGCAGTACTTACAATGAACAAGAATGTCAGTTAAAATAATGTGAAACATGAGGTCTTAAAGTCTTCATACTTTAGATCGATGTGACCTTGAACATGCAGATGTGAGCTATGATGGAACGTGACGGAGTATTTTCTGGAGATGAGCGACATGTTTCAACTGGAAAGTAAAACATGTCTGAAAATGTTTTCAAGAATAATCGGACCTACATCAATGTAAAATCCTCCCTATCCACCCCCAATTCGGAAAGGGTTAACTTTGGTTTTGCAACTGACTCGTACTCTTAGGCGGGAAATGAAGTGCCAGTTGATTAATTCTATCAGTGTTGGATTTCTGCTTTCGGACCGGAAATGCGATTGGTCGTAATGACTTTCAGAGTCTCCAGGGCCGTCATCGGAAACCGGAGTCTCATACAGTCACAAAGGGGGTGAGACTTGTGACTGTATCAGTGATTCTGTGCTCTGTTTACACTTGTTTAGTAGATTGTTCGTATCACTTGTTCCTTCATCAATTCCTTCACTCTTTGCTTTAGACTTGGGATTGTGTTTTTCATTATATATTGTATATACTGTACTGCACTTACTGTAATCTAACAAACAATCCCGCAGCATCCTCGGGAAGTTCCCACTCCCCACTGATCGAATCCTCTCATCTTGCTGATCTCGGTCCGACACGTCCACTCTTTATTATTTTCCATAGAGGTTGCCTGACCTGCTGAGTTCCTCCAGCATTTTGTGTGTGTTGTTCTCCGTTACACCTCCTCCTCTCTGCCCCTTTCTTTTCCCATTTCCTGCACCTCTCTCCCTTCCTCCATTTTTACCCATCTCTCCCACGCGCTCTCACTCCCTCTGTCCCTCTCTCACCCCGACTGTTCATTGCAGTCTCCCTCTCTCCCCCTCTCTCCCACACACAAACCTCTCCCCTGTATTACTCTCGCAATCACACCCACACTGTCCTCCACTCTAGCCCTCTCCATCTCTCCCGCCTCCACGCTAGTCCACTCCTTCCTTTCTCTCTCTCCTTCCCTCCCTCTCTATCACACCCCTGTTCCCGCTCTCCTGCTCTCCTTCTCTCGTTTGCCCAAATTTCACGTAAAATGGTTCTCCCTCCCTGCCTCCCCACCCTCTATCGCATATCACGTTCTTACCCTCCACCTTCCTTCCTCCTTCCCTCAGTGCCTCTCTTCACCCTCCCTCACTGCACCCACACGCTCATCCCACTCTCACCCTCTTCAACCTACTTACCCGCACTCTCCCATTCTCCCCCTATATTCTACCCTTTCTCTCTTAACATCTCTCTCCCTCACTCTCTTTCTCTACTCACCACTGTCACATCTGTCCTTCAACACGGAGAGAGGGAAAAGAGTGAGACGGAGATGGAGAGGAGGAGTGAAACTGATCGAGTCAGCAATTTATTGTATCAGCATTGGCCTCGTTCAGTGACCCCAGCTCTGGAGAGAGAGAGAGATTCCTCTCTTCCACAGCCCTGTTTATCCATCTTCCCAGTATCTCCTGCTTCTCAACATCCCCCGAGCATTGAAAATCATTGAAAAAATTCAAAGCGTGAGAAGTGTCACGAACATAAGTGGGAAGAGATTGAACAAGGGGGGAATAACACAGTGTCAAGGTATGCAGAAATGAGTTCGGTGGGGCAGGAGCAAGCTGAGACAATAGGTCTACCTGGACAGGCAGGTTTGTGGATCTTGGGTAGGAGGTAGAAACGGGAAGTGCGGGGTGTGGGAACTATGAGGTTGGTGGCAGTGGATGGGAAATCCCCAGAGCTGATAAGGTCGGTGATGGTATTGGAGACAATGGCCTGGTGCTCCTTAGTGGGATCATAAGGGGTAAATAAGAGGAGTTATCAGAGAGTTGTCGCTGCGCTGAGCTCGTTGACTTCATTAACTTTGCCTCCAACTTTCACCCTGCCCTCAAATTTGCCTGGTCCATTTCCGACACCTCCCTCCCATTTGAGTAAATCCGTGTCCTGCGGAAGCGACAGCAGGTAAAGCCTTTCGGCTGGATGGGGAGGGCGCGGGAGGAAGTATGTTTCATATGAGTGATGCAGGATTCAGGAAGGTAGTGAGTAAGCAGAGGCTGAGGGGTCAGTGTGAGAGTGGTGTAAGGCAGAGGGAGTGGGGAGTAATGGAGGAGAGTGAGGGAGATGGATAGTAGAGTTTGGGATGAGAGAGGAGAAGCGGAGAGAGTGGAGAGAGGAAGGTGAGAGTGAGAAAAGTGAGAGAGCAGGACGAGATTCGGGGAAAGCGCGTAAATAGACCCTTCAGTCCGTCTGGACAGTTCCACCCGTGTTCACAGAGCCAGTGCTGTTTGCACACGGTTGGAATTTACTCCTGTAAACCTTCTCCACCCGCGTGTCGGGTCGGAGCTGGAGAGCTTTGTGACCTGGTATCAACACTCCCCACCCCCTCCATTTCACCAACACAATAGAGCTGGTTACTGACAACAGGAAGTCAGCCGGGGCGATGCAGACATTCCTGTTTACATCAACGGCAGAGGATAAGGGTGTTGAGAGCTCCAATCTCCTGAGAGTGAACACCACTAACAGCCTGTCCTTGTCCAGCCACAAGGACACTATCGCCAAGAAAGCTCAGCGGCCTCTCTGCTTCTTTGAGAGGCTGAAGAAAATCGGCGCCTCCTGGACGACCATCATCTGTTTTTACAGAACACATCCTGTGCGGAAACTAGTCGTGTTGTCACGGCAACAGCACTGGTCACCACCAGAAACACTGCAGAGAGCTGTGAACAAGTTCAGTACATCATGGAAACTGTGGACACTGTTTACACATCTCTCTGCCTCAATAAAACAGTCCACATTATCAAAGACCCCACACACGTCGAACATTCTGACTTCCTGAGAGATGGACCACTATCTTCACAATCTCCCTAATGCAGTGTTGTGATTAATTGGTCTGTATGATTCGTTAAGTTACTTAATTGTCCCCTCGCATTTCACGACCCCGCACTCCCAGTCTGGAGGTGATGAAGTGATCTCTATGGACGGGATGCGAATCAAAAGTTATCACTGTACTGTAGCGGTGTGCTACATGCAGCGCTAAAATAACGACACGGAGTCGGTAAGCTGCAGTCAAAGTAAAAGTTTATTCGAACTTCACAACCTCGCTTTAAAGCCTTCCTCATAACGTCCCCCCCAGGGCTCAGATGCCCCAAGAGACACGTACGCACAGACCCCCTCAGGCTTTCTCCCTTTGTCCTGGACCTAGCCTTTGTGAGTCGGTTCGGATGTGTTAGAAAGTTGGTCGCCACATAACCCCCCCCCCCCAGAACCGGTGATACACCCCCCAATGTCCACAGTCTGGGCCGGACCCTGCTTGGGAGGCCGGCCTCTGCGCCGTGGTGCCGGAAACTCGACCGGTCGCGCCAGGTCCACATGGGCCGGTTTGAGTCGGTCCACCGTGAAAACCTCCTCTTTCCCCCAATGTCCAGCACGAACGTGGACCCGTTGTTCCGGAGCACCGAAAACGGCCCCTCGTAGGGTCGTTGCAGCGGTGGCCGATGCCCGCCCCGTCGTACAAACACAAACTTACAGTTCTGCAGGTCTTTGGGTACGCAGGTCGGGTTCTGCCCATGCTGCGAAGTGGGTATGGGGGCCAGGTTGCCGAGCCTCTCACGTAGTCTGCCGAGGACTGCTGCGGGCTGTTCCTCTCGCCCCCTTGGGGCTGGTATGAACTCCCCGGGGACGACTAGGGGTGTGCCGTACACCAACTCGGCTGACGAGGCGTGCAGATCGTCTCTGGGCGCCGTGCGGGTGCCGAGTAGGACCCAGGGAAGCTCGTCCGCCCAGTTAGCTCCTCGCAGGCGGGCCATGAGAGCCGACTTTAGGTGACGGTGGAAACGCTCCACTAGTCCGTTCGACTGTGGGTGGTAGGCAGTGGTGTGGTGCAGCTGAGTCCCCAAAAGGCTGGCCATAGCTGACCACAGGCTGGAGGTGAACTGGGCGCCTCTGTCGGAGGTAATGTGGGCCGGTACACCAAAGCGGGACAACCAGGTGGCGATCAGTGCCCGGGCGCAAGATTCGGCGGTGGTGTCAGTGAGCGGGATCGCCTCTGGCCATCTTGTGAATCGGTCCACGATAGTCAGGAGGTGCCGCGCGCCTCGCGACACTGGCGGGGGGCCCACGATATCCACATGAATGTGGTCGAACCGCCGGTGGGTGGGGTGGAACTGCTGCGGCGGGGCCTTGGTGTGCCGCTGGACCTTGGCCGTCTGGCAGTGCATGCATGTTCTGGCCCATTCACGGACTTGCTTGCGGAGTCCGTGCCAAACAAACCGGCTGGAGACCATCCGGACGGTAGTGCGTATGGAGGGGTGCGCCAAGTTATGAATGGAGTCAAAAACGCATCGGCGCCAGGCTGTCGGGACAACTGGACGGGGCTGGCCGGTGGCGATGTTACAGAGTAGGGTCCTCTCACCTGGGCCTACGGGGAGGTCCTGGAGCTGCAAACCGGAGACTGCGGTCCTGCAACTCGGGATCTCCTCATCTGCCAGCTGTGCCTCTGCCAGCGCCTCAAAGTCTATCCCTTGGGAAAGGGCGTGAATGTTAGGGCGAGAGAGCGCATCCGCCACGACATTGTCCTTACCCGAGACGTGCCGGACGTCCGTCGTGTATTCAGAGATGTTGGACAGATGGCGCTGCTGGCGGGACGACCAGGGATCGGACACCTTTGTGAACGTAAAGGTAAGCGGTTTGTGGTCCGTGAACGCGGTGAAGGGCCTACCTTCTAAGAAGTACCTGAAATGCCGGATTGCCAGGTATAGCGCCAACAGTTCCCGGTCGAAAGCACTATATTTGAGCTCGGGTGGCCGCAGGTGTTTGCTGAAAAACGCCAGGGGTTGCCAGCGGCCCGCGATGAGCTGCTCCAGTACCCCACCGACTGCCGTGTTAGATGCGTCCACTGTGAGGGCGGTAGGGACGTCCATTCTGGGGTGCACTAGCATCGCGGCGTTCGCCAAGGCTTCCTTCGTTTGAACGAAAGCAGGGGCGGACTCCTCGTCCCAGGTAATGTCCTTGCCCGGACCGGACAGCAGGGCGAACAGGGGGCGTATGATTCGGGCAGCTGAAGGGAGGAAGCGGTGGTAGAAATTGACCATACCTATGAATTCCTGAAGGCCTTTGATCGTGTCGGGTCGGGGGAAATGGCGGACCGCATCTACCTTAGCGGGCAGAGGGGTTGCCCCGTCTGTGGTAATCCTGTGGCCCAGGAAGTCGATGGTGTCGAGCCCGAACTGGCATTTGGCCAGGTTGATTGTTAGGCCGTAGTCACTCAGCCGGGCATAGAGTTGACCGAGTTGGGACTGAGGTGGGATGTCATCCAAATAGATGAAAGCGAAGTCCAGGTCGCGTCCGACTGCGTCCATTAGCCGCTGGAACGTCTGTGCGGCAGTCTTCAGGCCGAACGGCAAACGGAGGAACTCAAAACGGCCGAACGGGGTGATGAGAGCCGTTTTGGGGAGATCGTCCGGATGCATCGGGATTTGATGGTATCCCCGGACGAGGTCTACTTTGGAGAAGATCCGTGCGCCATGCAGGTTTGCTGCAAAATCCTGAATGTGTTGCACAGGGTAGTGGTCCGGCGTTGTAGCCTCGTTCAGCCTGCGGTAGTCGCCGCACGGTCTCCAGCCCCCTGTCGCTTTGGGCACCATGTGCAGGGGGGAGGCCCATGGGCTGTCGGACCGCCGGATGATCCCCAATTCCTCCATCCTCTTGAACTCCTCCTTCGCCAGTCAGAGCTTGTCCGGGGGAAGCCGCCGAGCACGGGCGTGGAGGGGTGGTCCCTGGGTCGGGACGTGGTACTGTACGCCGTGTCGGGGCATGGTTGCCGCGAACTGCGGTGTTGGAACCGTTGGGAAATCCGCCAGGACCCTGGTGAAGTCGTTGTCGGACAGCGTGACGGAGCCGAGGTGAGGGGCTGGCAACTGGGCTGCACCCAGGGGGAATGTCTGAAAGGTCTCGGCGTGGACCAGTCTCTTCCTGAGCAGGTCGACCAGTAGGCTGTGAGCCCGCAAAAATTCCGCACCCAGAAGCGGTTGTGCTACGGCGGCCAGTGTGAAGTCCCACGTGAACTGGCTGGAGCCGTACCGGAGCTGCACCTGACGGGTGCCATAGGTCCGCACTGTGCTGCCGTTCGCGGCCCTCAGGGGGGGACCCGGTGCCCTGCTGCGTGTGTCGTAACTCGTCGGAGGTAAGACGCTGATCTCGGCTCCGGGGTCAACCAGAAAGCGGTTTCCCGACCGCTGGTCCCACACATACAGTAGGCTATCCCGAAGGCCAGCCACCGTAGCCATCAGCGGCGGCTGGCCCTGGCGTTTCCCGGGAAATGGCAGGGCGGGCGACAACGGCGGGATTCTGAGCCCCACCGCTGGTGATAGAAACACTAGTGTTCGTTGGGCTCCCCACCCCTGCCTCTGGGGCTAGCGGGCCCTGCGGCCGGGCCTGGACTGGGTTACTGCTGGGAGCGTGGCCGGGTGATCAGTGAGATGGACGCCCCACTCCCCTTCTTGGCGTTCCACAGCAAGTCCGCCCGGGCTGCCACCTTCCGGGGGTCGCTGAAATCCTCGTCGGACAGCAGCAGGCGTATGTCCTCGGGCAGCTGCTCTAGGAATGCCTGCTAAAACATGAGGCAGGGTGTGTGCCCGTCGGCCAGAGACATCTCATTCATTAAAGCTGATGGAGGCCTGTCTCCCAAGCCATCCAGGTGCGATAAACGGGCAGCCCGCTTACGCCGTGACAGTCCGAAAGTCCGTAGGAGCAGGGCTATGAATTCCGTGTACGAACTCCGCGACCTGGGCCGCTGTGTCCTGGTCGAGGGAGCTCACCACGTAGTAGTAGCGGGTGTCCTCTGCGGTTACCTGCCGAACGTGGAATTGGGCTTCTGCTTGCTGAAACCATAGGTGAGGTCTTAGCGTCCAGAAGCTTGGCAGTTTCAACGAAACCGCATGAACAGATGCGGCGTCGGCCATCTCCGGTCCAAAACCGTTTGGACCGTCGGGGTCACCAATTGTAGCGCTGTGCGACATACAGCGCTAAAACAACGACACGGAGTCGGTAAGCTGCAGTCAAAGTAAAAGTTTATTCGAACTTCACAACCTCGCTTTAAAGCCTTCCTCATAACGCCCCCCCCCGGGCTCAGATGCCCCAAGAGACACGTACGCACAAACCCCCTCAGGCTTTCTCCATTTGTCCTGGAACTAGCCTTTGTAGTCGGTTCGAATGTGCTAGAAAGTGGGTCGCCACAGTACCTTGATTCATTGAAAGCAACTGTCCCAATTTACGTTCATCTCTCCTCTCTCCCCTCTCTCTCCCCCCTCTCATTCACTCTGCCTGTCACTCTCTCTCTTTCTCTCTGTCTCTCTTCCCCCCTCTTTCACGTCTCTTTACCCCTCTCCTTTCCCCTCTACTTGCCCCTCTCTTACCCTCTCTCATCCCCCTCTTCTCCACACTAAACGGAAACAAACATGCCTCTCCCGGATACCACAAGCCTTTATCTTCTGAGAGAACATTGAATTTTTCCAACCGACGAGAAATTATACAACATCTGTAATCCACTGAGTGTGTAAAACCGTCATCACAGTGCGGGGTGGGGGAGGGGTGCTGGTCTGGACGGGTGGGTGGTGGAGACTGCAAGCTACAGGAAAGGGGGAATTGGGGAGAAAACGAGAGGCAAGCGAAAGGTTAGGCATAAACAGAGTAAGCGACAATAAGGGAAAGATGCAGGTTAGTTACTGTAGGGAAGAATGTTTGGAGGAAAGAGTGGGAGGGTGCAAAAGAGTACGGATGAGGAAAAGAGAGGAGATAGAGAAATTGAGGAAAAGCATCTGTGTAGAGACAGTGAGAGAGAGAGAGAGACGAAGAGAGTTAGGGGAGAGAGAGAGACGGAGAGAAAGGGAGAGAGAGGACTGGAGCAGATTGCAGAATCTGGGAAGGAGTTTGGAAGAGGGTGAGCGGAACAAGGAGTGAGAAGTGAGGAAAGAGAGAACGGGGGACAGAGACTGATAGATAAGGGATCCGAGATAAACAGTGAAGGGGAAGAGAGGGTAAGAGGGAAGGGCGAGAAGGGATTAAGGGGAACTGGGAAAGAGGCGCAGAGAGAGTGGAAGCGTTGAAGAGGAAGAGGCGAATATAGGTGAAGGGAGAAGAGAGTAAGTGGAAGTGGGAGACAGAGTGTGGGGAAGAGACAGTGGGAGACAAGAGATGGAGAGAGAGAGAGGGTGAGGGAACAGGGACAGAAAGTGGAGATAGTGGAAAGGGGTGCTAATGGGGCAGGGGTGCGGAGAGAGTTTGAGACAAAGTGGAGGAAGTGGCGATTTTTTTGGATGCGGAATGAAGGACAATAGGATGATGGAGATAACGTGTATGTGTGTGTGTGCCTGTGTGAGTGTGTGTGTCTGTGTGTGTGTGAGTGTGTGTCTGTGTGAGTGTGTGTATGTGTGTGTGTGTGTCTGTGTGTGTGTGTGTGTGTGTGTGTGAAAGAGAGAGTGAGGAAGAAACGCGGAGAACGAGAGATACAGAATGGATCAAAGGATGGGGAGAGGGATAGAGGACGAAGTCAATGTGGGGTCGGGGAAACACGGTGAATGACACGACCTCATGGAGTACCGGGGCACAGGTAAACATTGATAGACAGGGCGGTGACGTGGTACAGGAGTCAGGACGTCACGTGACCGCACTGGGCGTGTTGAGTGCGGTTCCGGTCTCCCAGCAACAGGACGGCTGTGAGAAAGCCAGAGAGGGCGCAGTAAAAATTCACGGACAACCGAGTGATACGGCAGAGGAAGAGGCCCCGAACTCCGCGATGTTCTGCCGAAGTAATTAATCCAACGAAACCTAATACTAATCCCTTTTTCCTGGACGATGTCCAGATCCCTCCATTCCCTGCACGTGTCTGTGAAAAAGCCTCCTAAAAACCCTTGTGGTATCGATCCCCGCCAGTAGCCGCGGCGGCACATTCCAGGCACGCAGCGCGCTCTGTGTAAAAAATAAACTTCTGCCGCACATCGTCTTTGAACTGTCCCACACTCACCTTGAAATCACGTCCTCTGGTAATTGAGATATTCACCTGGTGAACAAACGATGTCGGTTCTCTTCTCACAGATCTCTACTCAGCCTCAGTTTGCCTCTGGTCTCCCCTCAGCCCCCATCGCTACAGAGGAAACTACTGAAGCCTCTCCAACCTTTCATTCCCTCTGATCCATGAGGCAGCCCCTCCATTTCCAGAACATTAACTCTCATCCGATCCTCCCTCCGCCGTAACAGGGTTAGAGTTCCTCCTGTTGTCAGCCAACGACCAGCGGTTCTGTGGTGGCGATAGAGTCACCCGGATGGTGAGATGTGTCCAGGTGCCAGGGACAGGGATGACCCCGATCAGGTCCCTGGCATTCTAAAGGGGGACGGCGAGCAACCAGACTTGTTGGTAAATATTGGTACCAATGACAGGTAGAAAATGTCAGCATGCCCTGAAAAGAAATTTTGTGAGTTAGGTAAGGGGTTTGGGAACCGATGTGCTACCGCCGAGGATGAGGTAGTTGGATTCTAGACAGAGACAGTATGTTGTGAGACTGCCGGCAATGAGAGGCTGCTGATAGGGCAACCTGGCAGTCGACAGGATGAGTTGCAAAGGAAAAGAAGCACAGAATCTAAAAGGCTGAACACAGGACTGAAGGTTTTTTCACGAGGAAATCTTTAGATGCTGGAAATTCAAACAACACACACAAAATGCTGGTGGAACACAGCACCGGGCAGCATCAATAGGGAGAAGCACTGTCAACGTTTCGGGCCGAGACCCTTCGTCAAGACTAACTGATAGGAGAGATACTAAGAGATTTTAAAGTAGTGGGGGGAGGAAATGCGAAATGATAGGAGAAGACCGGAAGGGGTCGGATGAAGCTAAGAGCTGGAAAGGTGATTGGCGAAAGTGTTACAGCGCTGGAGAAGGGAAAGGATCATGGGACAGGATGCCTCGGGAGAAAGAAAGGGGAACGGGGGGGGTGGGGGAGGGAAGCACCAGAGGGTGATGGAGAACAGGCAGAATGATGGGCAGAGAGAGAGAGAAAAAAAACAACTAAATATGTCGGGGATAGAGTAAATGGGGAGGAGGGGCATTAACGGAAGTTAGAGAAGTCAATGTTCATGCCACCATATTGGAGGCTACCCAGCCGGTATATAAGGTGTTGTTCCTCCAACCTGAGTGTGGATTCATCTTTACAGTAGAGGAGGCCATGGATAGACATATCAGAATGGGAATGGGACGTGGAATTAAAATGTATGGCCACTGGGAGATCCTGCTTTCTCTGGCGGACAGAGCGTAGGTGTTCAGCGAAACGGTCTCCCAGTCTGCGTCGTGTCTCACCAATATATGAAAGGCCACACCGGGAGCACCGGACGCAGTATACCACACCAGCCGACTCACAGGTGAAGTGTCGTCTCACCTGGAAGGACTGTCTGTGGCCCTGAATGGTGGTGATGGAGGAAGTGTAAGGGCAGGTGTAGCACTTGTTCCGCTTACAAGGATAAGTACCAGGAGGGAGATCGGTGGGAAGGGATGGGGGGGGGGGTGGAACGAGTGGACCAGGAAGCCGCGTAGGGAGCGTTCCCTGAGGGAAGCAGAAAGAGGTGGGGGAGGAAAAGATGTACTTGGTAGTGGGATCCCGTTGGAGGTGGCGGAAGTTACAGAGAATTAATCGTTGGACCTGGAGGCTGGTGGGCTGGTAGGTGAGGACAAAGGGAACCGTATCCCGAGTAGGGTGGCGGCCGAATAGGGTGAGGGCAGATGTACGGGAATAGGAGAGATGCGTTTAAGAACAGAGTTGATGGTGGAAGAAGGGAAGCCCCCTTGTTTAAAGAAGGAAGACATCTCCTTCGTCCTGGAATGAAAAGCCTCATCCTGAGAGCAGATGCGGCGGAGACGGAGGAATTGTGACAAGGGGATATCATTTTTGCGAGAGACAGGGTGGGAAGGGGAATAGTCCAGGTAGCTGTGAGAGTCTCTAGGTTTATAGTTGATATCAGTAGATATACCGTCTCCAGAGATGAAGACAGAAAGATCAAGAAAGGGGAGGAAGCTGTCGGAAATGGACCGGGTAAATTCGAGAGCAGGGTGAAAGTTGGAGGCAAAGTTAATGAAGTCGACGAGCTCAGCATGCGTGCAAGAGGCAGCGCCAATGCAGTCGTCGATGTAGCGAAGGAAAAGAGGGGGACGGATACCCGTATAGACTTGGAACATGGACTATTCCACAAAGCCAACACAAAGTCAGGCATAACTGTGACCCATGCGGGTTGCCATGGCTACACCCTTGGTTTGGAGGAAGTGGGGGAAACCAAAGGAGAAATTATTCAGAATAAGAACTAATTCCGCTAGACGGAGGAGAGTGGTGGTAGAAGGGAACTACTAGGTCTGGAATCCAAAAAGAAGCGGAGAGCTTTGAGACCTTCCTGGTGGGGGATGGAGGTATATAGAGACTGGACGTCCATGGTGAAAATAAGGCGGTGGGGGCCAGGGAACTTAAAATCATTGAAAAAATTCAAAGCGTGAGAAGTGTCACGAACATAGGTGGGAAGAGATTGAACAAGGGGGGATAAGGCAGTGTCAAGGTATGCAGAAATGAGTTCGATGGGGCAGAATCAAGCTGAGACAATAGATCTGCCTGGACAGGCGGGTTTGTGGATCTTGGGTAGGAGGTAGAAACGGGAAGTGCGGGGTGTGGGAACTATGAGGTTGGTGACAGTGGATGGGAGATCCCCAGAGCTGATAAGGTTAGTGATGGTATAGGAGACAGTGGCCCGGTGCTCCTTAGTGGGGTGAAGATCAAGGGGTAAATAAGAGGAGGTATCAGAGAGTTGTCGCTGTACCTCGGCCAGGTAGAGTTCAGTACGCCAGACAACAACATGTCCCCTCTTATCATAGGGTTTTATAGTGAGGTTGGGAGTGGTGCGGAGGGAGCAGAGAGCAGAGCGTTCGGAAGGAGTTAGGTTGGAATTGGAACACGGTGTGGTGAAGTCGAGACGGTTGATGTCCCGTCGGCAATTAGCAAAAAAGAGATCCAGAGCAGGCAGGAGACCAGAGCGGGGTGTCCATGAAGAGGAGGAGGGATGAAGACGGGAGAAGGGGTCATCGGTGGAGGTCGGAGAGTCCTTGCCAAAGAAGTAAGCTCGGAGACGGAGCCGGCGGAAGATGAGTTCAGCATCATGGCGAACGCAGAACTCGCTGAGGTGTGGGCAAAGAGGGATAAAGCTGAGGCCCTTACTGAGGACTGAGCGCTGTGAAGGTCGGAGGGAATGGAAATGACCCGGCACGGATGAGAGATGGGATCAGAGAGGGGAGGGAAGCTGGTAGTGTCAGTGGCGAGGGAAGGGTTGGGGTGAGAGGAAGATGGAGCCTCTGAGGGCCCAGGAGCTGACGATGGGATCTGAGGGAGAGGGGATTGCAGAGTGGTGGTGGGGGAACGGGAGAACGGCCTTTAATAAAGCCCGTTTGATTGATAGAGATGATTTTATTTAAAATATTTTCAGGGTAAAGAGTTCGAAAATGGCGGAGATGAATAACAATAAAAATAATCCGGGATTCCATAACGGGGGTAAAAAAAACACCCAAATTACAAAGCCCTGAAAAAAAGTCGATCATCTATCGACGCAAGCCCCAGGAAAAGCATTGATGCTGTTATAGCTCCGCCTACATGAATATTAAAAAGTAATCTCTTTCTCCCTCTACCGGACATAAATCCCATTACAGTCGACATATATCTCAGTGTAGTTAACTTGAACGGATAGTGTTTTTCCTATAGAACAAAACGCCAATCAATTTGAAAGTAACCTTCATAGTATTAGATAAGGGAAGACAAACACATCCAAAACTATTCTTGAAATATTTGCACAAAATAAAAACAATCGCCATCTTTAAATTATCCAATCTATCTTTAAAACACAAGAAAAACCAAATAATTTCTTAAAATATCTTCAATAAAGCATACAGAATAAAAACAAACAATTAATTCATTTAAATGCTGAAAAAAGAGAAAAAAGTTCTAGATAGTACAAACTTATCCACAGCCTATCAACAGTTCTCCCACTATATCTTCTGAGGTTAAAACCGTCCAAACCAGTCTTTTTCAAAAATAAAAATGAATTTTAAGCTAAAAACTTTCTGTGACCATCGGATCGTCCAGTCCCATAATTCTTTACACCGCGAGACACTCAAGCCATTACAAATCATTCAAACTTCAGGTTTCAGACTTGTCGTGAATGAAATATTAGCACAAAAGGAAAAGCAAACGCCATCTTTGAATTATCCAGTCTTTCTTTAAAACGTAAAGAAATCCAAACAATTACTTAACAAAAAAAACTTTAAAAAGGCATACAGAACAAAAAAAAAATCAGTTGGTTCATTTAAATGCTGCAGAGAAAAAAAAACTAGATGTTTCAGAATTATCTACATTCTTTCAACAGTTCTCCTGCTATATCTTCGAAGGTTAAAACCATCCGAACCAGTCTTTTTCGAAGCTAAGAAAACATTTTAAGGTAAAAACTTTCTATAACCATCAAATCTTCCAATTTCATCGCTTTACACCATGAGACAGTCAGATTATTATAAATTATTCAAACTTCAGATTCGCCATCGGTCTCGTCAGACAAAGAGTTAATAAAACGCAATGCCTCGGCTGGATCATCAAAAATACGAGCTCCAGAATTATAAACAAAAACCTTAATTTGGCTGGCTATTGTAATAATGGAAAGAGTTTTTTTTTGAAAAGCTGATTTCATAGAAGAGACAAATACAGCACGTTTCTTAACAATTTTACGTGGAAAATCTTGGAAAAAAAACGAACTTCTGAACCTTGAAATTGAAATAATCTTTGTTTTCTTGCAGGTTTGATGATGCGGTCCTTGTCTCTAAGACGGAGAAAACGCACAACAACATGCCTGTTTTTACCTTCATCCAAAGATTTTAAAGCACCGGTTCTGTGAGCCGATTCAAGCTCCGGGGATTGCGAGCAAACCTCCGGAAATAAAGACTGAAACATAATAGCAAAATAATCTAGTGTGTCGGCAGATTCTGACTTCTCTTTTAATCCAACAATTCGAATATTATTCCGACGCGATCGAGCTTCCAAATCCACGATCCGTTGTTGAGCCTTTTGCAAACGAGGAGAAAGGTCAGCCGCATTTCGATTAACTTCTTTAAGATCGAGGCTCAGAGAGTCAATTTCTTCTTCAAATTTCTCTTTTACTTGAGTTATTTCAGTGCAGATACCGGTGATTCGAGATTCCAATCTCTTGTCCCAAGGGGCTTCTTCCGAGAACTCTTCAGCTTTGTTTAGATTTTCCGTTAGAGGGGTCGGGATTTCGTCTGGTGCTCTTCGAAGTAGCCATAATTATAACCATTGTACACAAATTCGTCTGAATAAAGCTAAAATTTCAATGTTTAAATCGGAAAAGGGAGAGATTAAAGACGGACAATAAGCAACTAAGTCTTACATGTCCGTAGCGGGAGGCGGAGTCCGGAAGGATTTTGGATTGAATTATGGAAAGGATGTTTCCCATGGTGGGAGAGTTTAGGATAAGAGGGCATAGCCTCAGGAGAGAGGGGCTCCGTTTCAAAACAGATATGTGGAGAAATTCTTTCAGACAAAAGGTGGTGAATTTGTGGAATTTCTTACCACATGCCGCTGCAGAGCCCACGGCGTTAGGTGCATTTAAGGCAGACATTGATAGTTTCTCGATTGGACATGGCATCAAAGGTTCAGGGGAGAAGGCCGGTAGCTGGGGTTGAGGAGGACAGAAAGAAAGGATCCACCATGAGTGAATGGTGGAGCAGACTCGATGGGCCGGATGGCCTGACTCTGCTTCCATGTCTAATGGCTTTATGGAAATGAGGATCGAGCAGGAGACTGCAAGACTTTGTCTGAGTTTTATATTTGGACGGTCGGTGCTGGTACGGGTGGGAACCCACAACGCCGAATTTGTAACCCTTTATTATCTAATGTTATGATTAATGATATTCTCTCTGAGACAGGCACTGAGGTGTGTAAATCTCTATATGCAGATGATGGAGGTCTATGGTTTAGAGGCATAAATTGCAATTATACTGTATATTGAATCCAATTAGCAGCTAATAATTTTGAACAGTCGGCAAATATATGAGAATTTAAGCTTTCAGTCGCCAATGAACAAGTTCTGTGTTTTATAAATGTGATTAATATGCATGCAGTTGATTTGAAATTATATGGTCAAACTCTTCAAGACGTGACAGCGGGAAGATTTCCAGGCATGTAAATGGATAATCAGCTGGCATTGAAGTGCCACATCAGAAAATAATAACATTAAATATTCTCAATTGTCTATATGGGTGTTCTGGGGAGCTACAGGAATATCATTGTGGACCATGTTCATTTGTTTAATTGGATCTGTTCTTGATTATGGCTGTTTGACTTGTAGATCAGCGTCATCTTCAATTTTAAAGTGTTCGGAAGTGTTCTGGGGCAATAAAATGGTCCCCTGTTTCAGCTTTACTGGTTGAAATGAGCCAAGTTTAATTGCGGAGATTGCAAACTGGATTCATTAGAAGGGACAAACAAATTATCATCCTGTTGAAGTTGTGTTCGAGGACGGTTGGTAACATCACACGAAGAGTGTTTTCGAGTTTAGGTGGCTGGGATCTTATCGCGCTGGGAAGATGGGATTGTGGGATTATGCAATATTCCCCAGTGTCACGTTCTCTGAAACCCCATCTTGTTCTGCCTCTGACTAGCTGATTTTAGGTCACAGAGCTTAATAAGTCTAAGAATTCTGCAATGTCCGAGAGTCTGTTGGTTCATCAGTATATTTTGGAAAACTATTATGATATATTAACTGTTGCAGAAGAATCAAAAGATAACAATTGAGATGTTCCTCTGGCTGTTTCTGTGCCTTAATTACAGGTAACGACAAAGAAACAACTTACTAACCATTATATCAGTACATAGAGAAGAATTTGTTGCCATCATTTCAGGCTCACATTGGGTGGAGAAAATTTGTCCGTGTAAAGCTCTGATTTATTCACAAGCCTTTTCGGTTTTGATGATTCTTAAAACAATTTATTCTAGCGGTCGGTCAGATTTACTGTTGGAAACTCACTGGCCCACTTCTTATGAGTTTTATGGGTCTTCTTATGGGTCTCAACCTGCACGGAGAGGTTGAGTTACAAAAGCTGATACAATTCCAGCGGTGGATAAAGACCTTCCACCCGGCAAATCAGAAGCTAAGGGGTTGGTGGTATTGAGAATTATAGCAAGACTGTTGGGATAATGAGCATAAAGGAAACACCACTGCAGAATGCGTCACTGTCAGCTTAATGGTGGAACAGAGTAAAACAAGAAGGGAAAGAATTTTATTCAAAAAAGAAGCAGTGAAGGTTTTATTTTCTAATTCTCTGCACCACACTCCAGTCCAGTTAATGGCCGGAATCCGACTTTAATTTGATCTGTCAAACGCCTTTTAACCAAACCCCGCCCCATTTCGAATTATATTAGCAAATCATTCAAGGGGTAGGCGGAGAGTAGTGTGATTGGCATTGGATTAGAGAACCAGCATTCGACAAGATCCCCACCGTTTTGTGGGCTGTAAGGTTGATGCACCGCAAAAGGAACAGATGGACATATGTACAGGCCAATGGCTGGATAGCGTTCCGCTGTATGTCTTTTACTGACATCTGGCAGGTCCAATGCGGTACTAAGTCTCCAGGACGGCGCTTTGCCCCTCACAAAACATACACTATCCTAATATCCCGGAACTGCCGGTCGATGCGACAACCTGCCGGGAATAACACCTGGGTGATCAGGGGGTGAATGTGAGGAACTGGAACCCTCACTGCAACCGCCTTTGGCTTGTGCTCAGGTCGCTGCTTTATTAATGAACTGAAGCACCGAGGTGACCGGATATTTCACCGCGCTGATCGCCTGCTCCCTGAATTTCGACTGAGTCACCGCGTAAATAAATGTGTTCGTGCAGCAGCTGAAATTCCTCAGGAAAACCCCGACGTAGTGAAAGATCAATTCAGAATCATTGAATTCGAATCCTTTTCCTGAGACCTGATAATATATGAAATTTACAACCATTGTCATCCACAGGAGGATGAAGCTGCCGGAGAGGGTGAAGAGTAAAACCACAGACCTCCTTCTGCTCTCCATCTCCGGGTCACTGCGGTTCTCCCCCTTGCTCTGACCCTTCAGCCCCTTACGGACCCGACTGGCCACTAAAATGTGTCTGACTGTCAGAGCGTTGAGCAGCAGGATCCCAGCGAAAGGGAGGAACGGAGTTAAAACCGTATCGATCCAGTCGTATCCGACCCACCCGGGGTCAGTGAAATAATTGTCCTTGAGATCACAGAGCAACGGTACATTGTCGATGATCACCCTGGGCTCCCGTGAGAAGTATCGGGGAACGTTTCTCAGACAGGACAGTACGCCGGTTGTTGTTAGAACCACAGTCGCAGTTTTCCCGGTGCAATATTTTGTTTTCAGCTTCCGGCAGCAGATGGCGACAAACCGATCAAAGGTGAAAGTGACGGTGAACCAGACAGAACAGTGTGTGGCTGTGAACTTCAGTACATCGATAGCACTGCACACAGGGGTGATGCTCAGAAAACTCCACCGGAAGTAATACCGTTTGATTCGATACAAAATGACCTCGGTGACAATGGTCAGTAGATCGGCCGCTGCCATGGCCACCAGGTAGCGAGTGGTGCAGGTAGAGAGGCCGCACTTTCCCCGGGACAGGATCACAATCGCCACTACATTCACTGGAGAGAGAGAGAGAGGGAGAGAAACAGACACTGGGCATTACTTGACACATTCTCCGGGAATTAACATCGGATCGAGTTGCGGCTAAAGATATCTGTGAACTGCTGCTAATCTAGCACCAGATGGGTCACACTATCTCTGAACTGTTTTCTTCAGTGTGGAGATAAAGCAATGTGTGGGCAATCGTCGACGATATAAACGAGCTGAATGAGCAACAACGATCGCTGCCGATCCCGATTCCAGTCGCTGATGGGGCCGGTTTCACTGACTTAACCGTGACTGACCAGGACTCTGGAAAATCAGCATCTGATGTTTCCAAGATGAGATACAGAGGGGAGAAACACACTGAAAACACTGGAAACAGTATTAGCAAACAGAGACTGAGTGGCTCAGTTAACGGATTAATTCTACAACGCAGATCAATTCGAAAACACACGTGAGCAGATCCCTGGACACCGGATCGGGTGATCAGACCAAATTACTGACCAAAAGGCAGCGGGATACGATTGTGACAGACTCCGCAGGGAGACGCGAAACACAGCACCAGGGGCTCTCTTTGATCAATAACTCAGAAACAGTGAACCTGACAATGAACCCCGGCCCCCCGCTCCCAGTCACACCTTCTCGGAGAGCTACCTGTCCTCAGCACTGGGACTAATCTGGACAAGGTGTCATTAAAGGCAAGAACAGCGTTTGAGTCGATCCCGTGAGTTAGAGGAGAGACAGGGGTTTAGTTCCCTTTGTCATTGAATATGAAAAATCGGAAAGTGGAATTGACAGGATCGATATCTCTGACGGATATTTGTACAATGATCATCAAGTTGGAAGATTGTAAAATGATCATGTATAGGTTCACACCGGTAACAATCAGAAATTCCAAACATGAATCCCTCTGCTCACTCACCGGGAACTCCAACAACGGCAATGAACACGTACAATATTTTCTCCACACTCCTGTACATTTCCAACAATGCAGACATTTTCTCTGTCCAGTGATTTGGCCCCCCTGTGTTACACGCGATCTCTCGGAATGAAATGCTGAGGCAGCACATGCCTCGGGTTTTTAATACAATTCAGTCACTCCACAGGGACAGATTTCAATAGATTTAAAAATAAAGCTTTTAAATTATTTACAAATCGATTACATCGGTCAGGTGAAATTCCCGCGGTGACGGATGGCGATTAAACTATTCAATTAATATGAAGACCATTGGGAGTTAATTTGTCCCAACGCAGGTGACTGAACCGTCCGAGTTATCTGATCAATTAAATGTGCTTCCAGTGTAAATATGCACTTCAAAGTAACCATTTATCAGACACAGAATATTTTAGTAAATTATGCCATTGTAGCTTGTGAAAATGTATTGAGTCACGAACACTACACCGGCTGGTGACGTAGTGGCATCAGCGCCGGGCTCCCGAGTTCCAATCCAGCCGGCTCCAAAAACGCCTGGAGAGGGATGGGCTCCGCCAGGATTCAGATGCCCAAGTCACGTCGTGTGATGAGCAATCATCAAAAAGATCGGTGCAAAATGCTTGTACAGTGCCTCGACGACTCCACGTGTGTGTGTGTGTGTGTGTGTGTGTGTGTGTGAGAGAGAGAGAGAGAGAGAGAGAGAGAGGGAGAGAGAGAGAGAGAGAGAGAGAGAGAGAGAGAGAGAGAATGTGTGTGTGTGTGTGTGTGAGAGAGAGAGAGAGTATGTGTGTGTGTGTGTGTGTGTGAGAGAGAGAGAGAGAGAGAGAGAGAGTATGTGTGTGTGTGTGTGTGTTTGTCTCTCAGTGTGTGCCAGTGCGTGGGTAGACTGACTGTCTCTGCCTGACCCTGCTGGGCTATACACTTCAATTCACTTTATCCCCTTGGTTTAGTCCCTTCTCATCTGTCTCCTCAAACTGCACAGTTCAAACACTTCACAAAATGGCTGCCTGAACAAT
This sequence comes from Hemitrygon akajei, assembly GCF_048418815.1. NCBI lineage: Eukaryota > Metazoa > Chordata > Chondrichthyes > Myliobatiformes > Dasyatidae > Hemitrygon > Hemitrygon akajei. Next base: position 271,660 of record NW_027331987.1, read on the forward strand.
AAAAGAGACAAGAACAGAGAGCATAATTCAAATTGCATTTATTTGTAATGTATGTACAAATGGAATAACTTTGAGACCTGTCGCAGCTCCAAATCAGGAGGCACCCCTACATCCACATTAGATTATCCCAGAGAAAGAATCATTTCAAACAGTTCACAAAAAGTTCGTCTTCATTCAAAACATAGCAAGAACAAGAGTGAACGTTGATATTGCATTTATTATTAAAGCATGAATAAACGGAAAAACCTCGAGATTCGACACCCCTCCTGACGCCCTGCCTCACCCAGGTTAGTGCTCACCCCCAAATACGCCAACACATCCAACTTTGTGCAAATCAGTCTGCACCCAGAAATCTGAGCTCACCAGAAAACCCTCATTCAACCCCCAAATCAGTGTCCACCCCAAAGCCTCCGACACCACGACATCCTTGTGCACTCACACATTCGCTGACATACCCCTGAAGCTGAGCACATCCGCAAAGCTGGATGCTCCGCCTAACCCGTCCGCACCACTAGATTCACTGGCAAACCCCGAAATATGCCTGCATCCCCATTTATCTGACCAAACAATAACATGTATCATCCTGTCCTGGTGACGTCGGACCCACCAATCCCCTGTAATATTGTTACAGTATGTCCCCAGAAAATCTTTTTCGCAATCTTCACCACTTTCCTCACCACGGCTTCTGCCCTTTTATATTTAATAAGGTTACTGGGACACTGATACTTCTTCACTTTCCTAAACGCCTTGTCCCACTCCCTAATCGCCTCTGCACACTCCTCCGTCCACAGTGATACAGCCTTTCTCCTATTAATTTTGTTTGTAATGGGAATCACGTCCATCTCAGTTTGTTGAATAACGTGACATAACATTTCATTGTAAAAATACACATCTTCGTCAACATTCTGCAGCAGTTCTAGAACTTCTGTGAATGTTAAATCTCGTACCCATTCAGACACACAAGTTGAAAAACTGTTCTTTAGTCAAACCATTACCATCATTCCGCAAACAAACCCTCAGTGAACTGCGTTAAAATCTCAGCAGCAGACAACTCTTCGTGAGCGAGAACAAAATATACTTTCTCACAACTCAGTAGAAAGTTTTCCACAGGCGTTGTAAACCATTATCAGTTTTATACAACTACCTGCTGAATCAAATATTTCTACAGCAAATCCCACACACAGTTCATTCACATCCACAACTCTACACCCTGCCTCCTTCCTTATAAAACTGTCAGCACTACCTCTCTATCAAATGACCATTCACGCCAAACGGCAATATAATCCTGCACAGAAAAAAACTTAACTGTGAAAATAATCTCTTTTCCTGAATACTGAAACAATCGGGGGATTCTGGCAAATGAGAAACAGACTTCTTAATGTGTTGACGATGAAAAATCAGGCTGGGATAGACTAGGATGCAGATACTCCACCCATCAGATCTTCATTTACAGCTTCCAACATAACACCGGTTACACCGAGATACCTTTCTGCAGCTTTCACAATCATTTTATGTTTTTGCAAGTAGGACGAGATGTCTGATCAGTGAAATTCACCACATCCATTATAAACATCACAAACCCCATTGTATCCACCTGTCAGGGTCCGGTCCGGTCCAGAATCCGCGTTCCGGGTCTCGATCCGGTCCGAGGGCTCCGGACTCAAGGTCCTGCAATTGCCCCTCCCGTCACCCGTGAACTAGTTACGACCCTCCTGGAGGCACACCTGTGACTATAACATAAGGGGCCTTGGGACTGGGACCAGGCGGTTGGTCGTTTTGTTCTGTTTCTCCGCCGGCTCCAAACTCTTCTCTGCATTCTGTTATCCTGCCCGGGCTCAGATCCACTCCTCATCATGCTTCTCTGCCCTGTACCAGTACTGCCAGGTTCGTCCGCTCCCCCACCTTTCTTCCCATGCGCGGGTCCCGCTTCTCCGCTAGTTTGTTTTGTTCGCGCGGTCGCGCTGTCTGCCGGCCTTTCCCAATTTCCTGCTATCATGGCTGTTGTGTTTGTCACCCTAAACCTATGCCCGTTCCTACCCCTTGCATCCGTCGGGTAGGTCCGGCCGACCTGCCGCTGCCCGGCGGTAGTTCTGCCCGTCCTATCCCTTGCCTCCGTCGGGCAGGCCCGGCCGGTCTGCCGCTGCCCGGGGGTGTTTCTGTCCCGTCCTCCTCTTCCGCCTGAACCCTGGGATTGTGCCCCGCACCCGCCTAGGGGTCCGCGTCTTGCCCAGGCCTCCGGTGTTTCCGCCTGGGAGGCTGCCCGACCTGGGATATATGCGGTCCGCCCAGGGAGGGCTCTCCACCAGCTTATCTAGCCACCTAGACCTGTCTGCCTGCCTGTTTGAACCCCGGGGAGCTGTCTGCCTGACTGCCTGAACTCCGGAAGCCCGCTCCGCTCTGCCTGCCTGACACTCTATCTACCTGAAACCCAGCTCTACCCTTAAATGCCATGGCATCCCCATCCTGTCCTCCCCCTAGTCCCTCAGTGTCTGCGTCCTGCGTTTGGGTCCATCCGGCCGCGTTCCTAACACCACCAGTTCAGAGACTATTCTCTGACTCGGAACACTTTATTAAGTTTAGCAGTCAGAGTCAGGTTGAACTTTTTGCAAGGTCTCTACATAAGACACACCCAACTGTACTTTAACCTGTTGAACTGATCCGCCTCTATTTTCCTAAGGCAACATAGTTGCTGTTTTCACATTCCCACATCTCTCCATGACTGAAATTAACATTAACTAATCATCTCATTTGACAGACAGGTTCCTCTGCCAGTGACAGGAGGGGACAGTGAAGGGTCTGAACTACGATCGGCCTGGTGGAAATCTGCCCCAAACTCAAACCCTCCTCTTCTGCTCTATCGCTATGGCGGAGTTCAGCGATACCGCTGTCGGTGGTCGTCGGCCGCGGCATCTACAGGGACGGGCGTGGCTTTCCGTCCACACCTCCGACTGTCTGTTCCGGCGATGTTTGCCAGACCTCCCTCAGCCTCCGCCGATGCAGAGAAAATTGGACCACCAGCCGGCAGCAGGCACTCTGGGAGTTATGAACTACGATCCTCCACACTCCTGGTGAATCTCCTCTGGAGACCCCCTGCACAAAATATACTTTGTATAGAATGCAACAGTTTAAGAAACATACCAGGTCAGGCACCATCTATTGAGAGGAATAGAGTCGACGTTTCGGATGACACCCTCCAGTTTCAGCATTGAGACTGGCCCTTCCAGGCTGCACTGGTGCCCACCAAAATTGTCCCATCTGCCTGCGTGTGAGCCATTTCCTCTGGGCATGAGTTAGCTTGAATAGTCACATGGGCACAGGTGCTGAAAGGTTATTTTCCCTGCTGCAGGAGTCTTTGACTAAACCTTTCCTATCCTATACTTAATCACAATGCCTTTTAAATTTGTATCAGTACAGGACCACAAAGGAGGTAGTGTTTAGTCTCTTATCGGGCAGTAAGGTGGATTATTTACTCAGAGCCTGGTAGGATATACTGTAGATTATTGAGAGAGGCAGGAAATGACATCACTAGTGACTTGACCAATATATTTGTGTTCTCTGTAGCCACGAGTAAGATCTCAGAAAAGCGCTGATCGATCTTATTCTGTTATTTACAAACGGGGATGGATAATCCTGGAAAATATAGTCACGTTAGGGGTAGACACGTTTCTGGAGAAGTTTCTTAGGGATTGGATGTAGAGTTATCAAACTCCTCACACATCAACTTACCCATCGTCGCCTCCAGAGTGTGATGGTCCGTTTCCCGACGGCCCTTTCGGCCGGCACCAGGACCATCCCTCCCGTCCATGTACCTGTCCAAGTGTCTCAATGGAAGCTCGTTTCTCCACTTCCACTGGCGTCTCATTCCACACTCACACTGTCCTCTGAGTAAAGAAGTTCCCTCACATTTTACCCTTAAACCCTTTTCCTTTTACCCCGAACTTATGACCGCTTAGTCAGGCCTCACCCAACCTGAGGAGGAAAAGCCCCAGCTTCGGTGCGACAAAGACCTTTGGATCTTTTTCTCCAACTCGGGCACTCAACTCCTGGAAACATCATTATAAATGTTCGCTCTAATCGTTCAAGGTTCTTGATGTTTTTTCGTGTAGATAGATGACCCTGGATAGACACACGGAGCTTTGAAAAATAGTGGGCTATGGTAATCCTGGGTAGTCTATGGTAAGGACAGGTCCAGTACAGCTATGTGGGCAGAAGGACCTGTAATGTGATGTAGGTTTTCTATTATCCAAACTACACACAACACTCCAGGACATTTGGACACCTTCCTTCATCAGTCAATGCACAGAGGACAGAGGTCGGGGTGTTATGTTGCAGTTGCATAAGATGTGAGTTTACATTGAAATATCGTGTTTAGTTTTGGTCACACTGTTACAGGAACGATGTCATTAAGCTGGAAATAAGGCAGGGGAAGTTTACAAGATCATTGTTGGGTCACAAATGACTGAGTTATGAGCAGTTTGGATTGTTTTTCTTGGAATGTGGGATAGCGAGGAGCAATAATATAGAGGTGTCTGAATCAAGGAAGTTTGCAGATTGTGTGGATGCATAGAAACTTTTTTTTTGCAGGGATGTGGAATCCGCAACTACAGGGCACCGGATTGTGAGAGGGCAGAGATTAAATAGAAATCAGTTGCTCTATGTCTCTCAGTCAGACGGTGGTCAGTTTCGCACATCATGCCCACTGGGGCACAGACCACTGCCCCGAGTTCTCTGTGCTGTACCAGTCTTTCACGCTGTCCCCAGGTGCAGCCAGTCTTCGTGGTGGATACATCCTTTCTCAGAGATGAAGACTTTGGAGCTTCTGTGGCTCCGGGTTTTTGTGGGACTGGATTGCTGGAGTTAGGATGTCCAACTCTACTCCATTTGCATCCGGGCTTCGGACAGTGCTGGAACACTGAATATGTTCGAACACTGAGGTCCCTCTCCCGGTCAGCCTGCAACCATCTCCCTGCAAGAGCTGTAAGATCAAACACATTTCTCACAATGCAATGCATTCATTCACCCTATCTAAACCCTTCATAATTTTGTATACCGCTGTTAAATCTCCCCTCATTATCATACGCTCCCAGGAATAAGGTTAAAATACCTTGAGATTATTCTTGATTCTGCTCACCAAGGACATGTCATGTCCCGTTTTGGCTTTTCTAACTTTTGTCCTGTTTAAGCACTTTCTGCTCTCTTTGTATTCGATGAGGCTCCAGTCCGATTTAGCTTCCGGAATCCCTTCAATTGTGTAGAAGGCTCTAATATCACAGATCTGCTTGTATATGCAGCTCCATCCTGCGACCATATTTCATTTTCTCCACGCAATCTGGTTTTACACTGAGACCAGCTGTACCCTCGCCCTCCTGCTGCTGTGTGTGAGGAGGGCGCGCTGCACTGTTCTCGGTCCCAGGGAAGGATTCCCGTCACTCACTGAGACCAGCTGTACCCTCGCCCTCCGGCTGCTGTGTGTGAGGAGGACGCGCTGCACTGTTCTCGGTCCCAGGGAAGGATTCCCGTCACTTACTGAGACCAGCTGTACCCTCGCCCTCCGGCTGCTGTGTCTGAGGAGGGCGCGCTGCACTGTTCTCGGTCCCAGGGAAGGATTGCCATCACTTTTACCGACCCCTCAAGTGTTTCTTTGTAGAGTGGGAAATTATTCCTTAAAATTCTGGATCAGAGCCGGGATCAGTAAAACCAGGGAATCCTTCAGTATGGACCCGGAGTGTGAGAGAGTTTGACGAGAGCGCTGTCTTTCAGTTCTGTTGTGCATGTACCGTTGGAAACTGGTGGATGTGTTAAAGTGCAGGTGGAGCTGGAAGATAAGGGGCCGCTCTCTGCAGTCCGTCACTCTGACTCTGTCTCATCCTCCTCCCAAGCCTGTCTCTCCGCACCTTCCTCGGGCAGGTCGAGGTTCTGGGTATAACAGGAGACAGCAGCAGTCAGTTTGTCACTGAGCAGCCATCTGAGTGAAGCAGCGTCATGTCCGGTGGAGGGAAAGAAGGCAAAGGACTGGGAAAAGGTGGAGCAGGCACCTTTAACTGTTCTGTGTTAATATCCCGTGAAACATCAAACCAGCCATTTCCCCCCTGTCTCCTACTACCACATTTCAGGCTGCAGCAGTACATGCTGAGGGACACACTGAGGCTCGGGGTAGCCGACTGTGTCCCTGTAGAATGATGTGAGTAGAGATGTGCACAGTCCAGCTCTCATCAGCCTCATCAGAAAGTGCATATCTGTATTGTAATCCATTTGTCACTCTGTGTCCCTCTTCTCCAAATGATCAGTGTCTCCCTGTAATCTATAATAGTCTTCATGAACTGGTATTTAACTCTCTAATCTCTCGGACGCTATTGAATGTCGCTCAGGTGGTAATGCAAAGATCCTCTTTCCTCGTTCGACCTATGTTGTCGGTCTACAGGGCAGATAAGGAGGCCCGAACCGGGGCATAGGCAGGCAACACAGTCAGTCTGTGACTCTGCTACAGGTTCTTCCACCATATCCAGTGTACATCAGTAAGCAGGGGCTACAGCATGTTCAGGTGTAACCTGCAGGCTAGTGGTGGGAGGGAGCGCTTTACGTCTATTCTCTTAGGTCTACCTACACAGAAATAATTCCGGACATTGTGCGTGGAGTAGTGGAAAAAGAACCTAAAATATGAAAAGAGGCGCAGCTTATGTTCAATGATGCAGATAATGAAACACACTGGGGAACATAAAAATATCGAGTCTCCATCACTTACAGCTTTACACAGCTGCTTCTTTTTCTGATCTCGCAGACTGCCAAGAACATAATAAATAAATATAATTGTTAAAACATCGCGCATGGAGGGAAACATACGTATAACGTAGTTAAACACTCAAAAATATTGTGAATAGTGCTGCAAATAAACGTTCAGTTTGATGTTGTTCGGAGCAGGCTGTGCACAACAAAGAGAATTATTGCGCATCACAAATCAGATTAATTACAGTCAGAAATAGATGTTGTTAACCCGTTGTAGTTCAGCACATGCAGAAGTATGGGATACACCACATGTTGGTATAAAATGAAAACAGGACACATTATTATTAAAGGTTTTGTAATAATTTTTTGTTGCTCTGATAGGCGTAAACATCCTTCGAAGATTTCTCAGCAGATGGGGAAGGATGTGAAATACAGACTTGATGAATCTGCCCAAAATCTCCACTAGTCAAACTCAGACTCTTCTCTCTGACCTCCTGGAGAACCATTTCCTGGATTGGAACTGCAAGACAGCGGACACGAACAGACCCATTGAGTGTGAAGCGGGAACGTCAGAACGGTTACGGGCTCTTGTATTCAATATGCAAAATGGTCTGTACTTTCAAAGCACGTCACTGATCACTTTGATGTCGTCATTGCTTCTCTGGATCTCAGCTCACTGAACGGAGATGTTGATATCACTGCAGGGCAAGCTGCCGAAGTCATTACTATTCCACGCGCACCGTTGACCATGATGATAATGTTGCCTCTGGAGCCTTCACACTGACCACAGTGGTAACGTTACTGTGTGTCCTGGTCATTCCCAAGACACCCATATTTGAAATTCCTCCTCTCTGCGTAGAATTCAATTTGGGAATTATCCGCTGAGAGTTCCCTGCAGTCAGCTGATCGCGATTATCTAGCTCAAAGGCACCTATAAATGGTGTATATCAGCGATTCTCAACGGGGGCCATATGGCTCCCTTGGGGGCCCTGGCACATTTGAAGGGGCCACCGACTGAAAACTGTAAGAAGGGGAGCCCCGAGGGTTTATGGGGGCCCTGGTAACTGAACCGAAGAAATACCGAAGCAGCAAACTTCTTTGGAGTCAATAGTTTCCCTCCTATTTATAATATCTTTCCAACACACTGTTTGAATTCAGCGCAACTGGTACATTCCCGTTTCTACTGACATTTGAAATATTTCAGTCAGAGCCCCTGCTATTTCTGCACTAACTTCTCTCAAGGTCCTAGGGAAATCCTGTCAGTATCTGGAGACATCCACTTTTATATTCTATAAAAGTGCCAGTACTTCCTCTTCTTTAATCACCATATTTTCCATAACTACCCTTCTTGTTCCCTTACCTTACACAATTCAATATCTTTCTCTTTAGTGAATACCGAAGAAAATAAATCGTTCAAAATTTCTCCCATCTCTTTTGGCTCCACAGATAGCTGTCCGCTCTGATTCTCTAAGGGACCAATTTTATCCCTCACTATCCTTTTGCTATTAATATAACTGTAGAAACCCTTTGGATTTATTTTCACTTTACTTGCCAAAGCAACCTCATATTTTCTTTTTGCCTTTCTAATTTCATTTTTAAGAATCTTTTTTACATTCTTTATATTCCTCGAGCACCTCATTTACTGCATGCTGCCTCTATTTATTGAAGATCTTTTCTTTTTTCCGAACCAATTTTCCAATATCCCTTGAAGACCACGGCTCTCTCAAATTTTTAACCTTTCCTTTCAACCTGACAGGAACATAAAGATACAGAACCCTCAAAATGTCACCTTTAAATTACCTCCATTTCTCTATTACATCCTTCTCATAAAACAAATTGTCCCAATCCACTCCTTGTAAATCCTTTCGCATCTCCAGAAAGTTAGCTTTTCTCCAATCAAAAATCTCAACCATGGGTCCAGACCTAACCTTCTCCAGAATTGTATAGAAACTAAACATGTCCGATGTGGATTTACCAGAAGAGAAGTTATTTCCAATTAACTGTTCTTAGTTTCTGCTTAATGCCCCCGTAATTTTCCGTTTTTCAGTTTACAAATATCCCATCCTTATCTGTAGCTATCTTGGAAGTGAGGGAGTTATGGTCTCTGTCACCTTACTGCTCACCCACTGAGAGGGCATCTGAATAGGTTCATTATCCAACAGCAGGCAGTAGTAAAATCCCATTAGCTTCATTGCACCCTTTCCGTTCCTGAGTTCTACTCTAATGTCTGAACCCCCCACTATGTCTTCCCTGAGTGCAGCTGAAATATTCTCCCTGATTCGTAATGCAACTCACACTTCTTTTACTTCCTTCTCCAGCTTTTGAAAAACTTCACGCATCCCTGTCCATCTATCAACCAAATCTCTGTAATGGCCACAGCATTGTAGCTCCATGCACTGATCCATGTTCTATGTTCGTCACCTTACCCATGATATTCGCTGCATTGAAATACACATCTCATCATAGCTATTTATTTGATTCTGCTTGTCCATACTTTCACCGATAACTACCTCTGTGTCCAGTCCTTCACTAAGTGACCTGGTATTCCGATTCCCAGCCCCTGCAGTACCAGTTTAATCCTCCCGAGTAGCATTAGCCAACGTCCCGTCCAGCATATTAGTTCCCCTCCAGATCAGCTGCAAACCGTGCCTCTTCCACAGGTCACACCTTGCCCAGAAATATGTTCCATTGATCGAAGCTTAAACCACCGCCCCCTTTACCATCTCCTCTGTTTCTCATTCAGTTGTACTGTCATCCCATTCTGAGCTACACGAACCCAGGGCACTGGGAGTAATCCAGAAATTATGACCTTCTATGTACTTCTCTTCACCTTATTTCCAAACTCTATATACTCAGTCTGTAGAACCTCTTCCCCATTTATTACGACGACATTGGTGCCAATATGCACCACGACCTCTGGCTGTTCACTCCTTCCCTCCGGAACATCTTGCAGCCGCTCGAGTACATCTGGACGCTTGCACCTGGGAGGCAAGGCAGCATCCTGCGTCTCTTTTGTTGCCACAGTATCTCCTGTTTGTACCGCTAACTATCAAGTCCCTTATCACAAATGCACTGCCTAAATATACCCTTCCCTGCTACATGGGGAACCACGAGAGTTTCTCCGCCTCACTTTGAACTTAAAGAACTTCGTAGAATCAGGTACTTTCAAAAGTTCACTGAAGTGTTGTGGACTCTGGCTGACTTCTGAATAGAAGGTGATCGCACAAGTCTGACGTCACAGTACTTCAGTGATGTAAAGGAAATTACAGTCCTATGAGAGATGAGATGTCAAAAGTAAATTGGAAGGCGGGGCGGAACAGACAGTGCTGATAGCAGAGCTGAAATTGCAGGGGTTTCCGGGAAAAACGAGGAAGATGCAAGACAGATGAATTCGAAAAAGATAATAAATAATCAAATGGCAAAATTTGTCAAAAGCAAGTTGGCAAACACGATCAAGTTGGTTAGAAAACTACACATTGAAAAATAAAAGAGAGATGAGAATGGATATAAGACTGCCAGATAATGAGGTCTCAGACAGATTAAAGGGAAACAACGAGATGGTTCATGAACTAAATGAATATTTTACATCAGGCCTCACTGCGGAAGACATGTCGAAGGATGTTAGGTAATAGAAGTGAGCGCAGTTACTATTACAAAGGAGAAGGTGCTCAAAATGCTGAAAGACCTAGAAGTTCATTTGTCACCCGGATCAGATGATCCGCACCCTGGAGATTGTGGAGCCATTAGTATAGGTCATTCAGGGTCACCCGGATCAGATGATCCGCACCCTGGAGATTGTGGAGGCATTAGTATAGGTCATTCAGGGTCACCCGGATCAGATGATCCGCACCCTGGAGATTGTGGAATCATTAGTATATGTCATTCAGGGTCACCCGGATCGGATGATCCGCACCCTGGAGATTGTGGAGGCATTAGTACAGGTCATTCAGCGTCACCCGGATCAGATGATCCGCACCCTGAAGATTGTGGAGCCATTAGTACAGTTCATTCAGGGTCACCCGGATCAGATGATCCGCACCCTGGAGATTGTGGAGGCATTAGTATAGGTCATTCAGGGTCACCCGGATCAGATGATCCGCACCCTGGAGATTGTGGAGGCATTAGTATAGGTCATTCAGGGTCACCCGGATCAGATGATCGGCACCCTGGAGATAGTGGAGGAATTAGTACAGGTCATTCAGGAAACATTGGGGTCCAGGGTGTTTCCGGTGAACTGTAAAATTGCAAATGTCTTTCCACTCTTTAGGAAAGGACAGGGGCAGCAGAAAGAAAATTATGGGCCAGTCAGCCTGAACTCAATGGTTGGGGGAGATGTCTGAGTCAATTGTTAAGAGGATGTTATGGTGTCCCTGGCAGGTAAGTGGTAAATGAAATATAACGCTGGGAAATACATGGTTATGCACTCTGGTGGTACAAATGAATGAGCAGACAGTTTTCGACATGGAAGGAAAGTACAAAAGTCTGAGATGCAATGGGTCTTGAAAGTCCTTGTGAAAAGTCCGTGTGCAAAGTCCTGAAGGTTAACTTGCAGGTTGCGTCGTCGGTGAGGAAGGCAAATGCACAGGAACAGCACGCTAGATGAACTCAGCAGGTCGGGCAGCATCCGTGGAAACGAGCAGTCAACGTTTCGGGCTGAGACTCTTAGTCAGGACTGAAGAGGGAAGGGCAAGGGCCCTGTAAAGAAGGTGGGAGGAGGATGGGAAGGAGAAAGCTGGTAGATGCCAGGAGAAAAACCAGTAAGAGGAAAGAACAAGGGGTGGGGGAGGGGAAGCAGTGTGGGGGTGGGCAGGAAAGGTGAAGAGGGATGTAAGGGGAAAGCACTATGGGTAGTAGAGGAAGGCAGAATCATGAGAGAGGTGATAGGCAGCTGGAAGAGGAGGCAGAGTGAAACTGGGATGGGGAAGGGAGGGGAGGGTGATGGTGAAAACACAGCAAGGGTTGGGGCTGGGGTCAGAAGAGGGTAAAGAATGAGGGAGAGAAAGATGGGGTGGGTGGTTGAGATGTTCAGGAAGAGCGGGGTGAGGGGAGGAGGAGGGATCAGAGGGAAGGACTGCGGCTGAGGAGTGGAAAAAATTGGATCTGCTATGATTGCATAGGGTAGCAGACACAATGGGCCGAATGGTATAATTCTGCTCGTTTGTCTTCTGATCTTTTGGTCTTATAAATACAAAAAAGGCTAATTGACAGATGGATTATGGGCGAAGATGGAAATTTCTGGCACCTAGATCAAGGAACATACAAAATGCTGAATGAACTCAGCAGGTCAGCCCCAATCCAGGGAGAAGAATAAAGCGGCGACGTTTCGACTCGAGACCCTTTAGCAGGACGGGAAATAAGGGGGAAGTCACCGTAGGAAGAAGGTGGATGGAATGAGTCCAAGCTAGCAGTTAAAAGATGAGACCGTTCAGGGTAAAGGTGGGATAATTGGAGAGTGGAATGAAGTGAGAAGCTGGGAGATAATAGGCGCAAAAGGCAAAGGGTTGAAGAATGGGAAAGGGGAGTAGAGAAAGAGGAGGAGAGAGAGACGAGAGAGGCGAAACGTAGGTGACGTGAAGAGATGAGGCAAGAGGGAATCCAGACGGGGAATGATAAAAATAAAACGGAGGGAAGGGGATTTTAAAAATCACTGGATTAACAAAATCAGTGTTTATTCCCACTGGTTGGCCACTAGCCGGTCGGAATATGAGGTGTCCAATCTGTAATTTTACTCATCGCGGCATGAGAGGAGGGGGTGAAACGACATGTCGGAATGGGAATGGGTCATAAAATTCAAATGCTCGACCACTGCGAAATCCTGTATATTATGAAAGGGGCAAAGGAGTTGCTCAAAGCGGTCCCCCAAACTATGTCGGTCTCACCGATGTAGAGATGCCTGCAACGGAACTACCTAATATAATAGATGGCACCGATAGATTGGGCGAGGTGACGTGTTCCCTCACCTGGGAATATTGTTTGGGGGCCTGAATGGGCAGGGGTAGCACTGCTGGTATACGTGCCAGAAGGGAAATCGGTGGGTAGGAAAGAGTTGCCGACGAAATCACAGAGAGAGTGGTCGTACTAGAAAACGAAGAGTGGTGCGGGAGAGGGCAAGTAAAGATACGATTGGTGGTAGAATAGGCGGAACTAATGGAGAATGATGTGCTGGATGTGGAAGCTCATGGAGTGGCAGGTAAGTACAAGGTAAACAGTATCCCTGTTGGGGAGGAGTGAGGATGTGTTCGGGACGGGTGGCGGTGACATGGGGAAGGTGCGAGTTAGGGCAACAACAATGGTAGCGGAATGGTATCCCGATTCCTTGAAGAAGGGTCCGGAAGGATTTATAATCAACAACACTCTCCGCGGGTCAATGACTGACAATTTGTATCAATTATTCGGTCAATAAATCATGTTGGTAAATATTGTTCTCACTACCAAAAACTGAGAGCACAATGATTGAGTTTCCTTCAGCCAGTGCTTGACGCCAGGAGTAGACGAAGCGAAAAGGAATCTCGGAACATCTCTGTTGACGGAAGAAGAAGTTTCTGTCTACATAGCGTCGGTTCCAGTTAACCAGCAAACTTCGGAGTGATCCTGTGAGTTCTCCTGTACCCGGATATCAGATCGCCCAGTCGCATTGGCTTCCGGTTCATAATGTGGTTAGTATTCACGGTGGTTGATTAATTAGTCTTGTGTTCCCTCCTTCGGTATAGACAACAAAAGAGATCTGCGGAAGGCAGAAAAGCCACCCGGACCAGATGGTGCACAAACCAGGGGAATGAAAGAGGCGGCTGAAGAGATCGCGGAAGCATTAATAATGATCTTTTCAGGATCTCTGGAGATTGTATTGTCTCCAGAAGCCAGGAACATTACAAATGTCATTCCACTCTTCAGGAAGGTGCAGGGGCAGGAGAAATGAAACATAGGCTAGTTAGTCTGCCCTCAGTGTGTGGAAAGCTGCTGGGGACGATGATGCAGGGTGAGGTCTATGATCACTTGAAGGCACATGATAAAATAGGCCGTAGGCAGCAGAGTTTTCTCAAGGGAAAATCTTACCTGAAAACCTTTTGGAATTCGCTGCAGAAATGAGAAGCAGCACAGACCGAGGTGAGTCGGTGAATGTGCGCTTGATGCTCAGAATGTCTGCGGCAAAGTGTCACGCGTGTGGCCTCTTAACAAGCCATGCGATCGCGGTAATGCAGAAAAGATTCGAGCATGGATAACACATCGGCTACCTGGCAGGAGGCAAAGCTGGAGAATACAGGAAGCCTGTTCTCGTTAGCTGCAAGTGTCCAATTGTGTTCATAGGGGTCTGTGGCGGGGTCAATTCTTTTTACGTTGCATATCAATGATCTGGATGATGGAATTGATGGTTTTGTTGCAACGGTTGCAGACGATCTGTAGATACATGGAGGGGCAGGTAGTTTTGAGGAGGTAGACAGGCTGAAGAAGGACTTAGACAGAGAACTGGCAAAGAAATGACAGATGGAATACATATCGGGAAGTTTATGGTCATGCACTTTGTTAGAAGAAATGAAAAGGTTGATAATTTTCTAAATGGAGAGAAGATACAAAACTACCGAGTCGCAAAGGGACCCGGCAGCCCGTGGGCATGATTTCGTCAGGGTTAATATGCAGTTTGTGCCTGTGCTGAAGTAGGCAAACGGGATGTTAACCTTCGTTTCAGGAACACTAGAATATAAAAGAAAGGATGTAATGCTGAGACTTTAGAAGCACTCGTGAGGCTTCACTTCCTGTAAGTGAGTAGTTCCCGGTACACTGTCTTAGAAAGAATGTACTGAACTGGAGAGGGTTCAAAGGAGGTTCCCGAAAATGATCTCTAGTCAGTGGAATTCAGAAGAATGAATGCTGACCTAATGGAAACGTATTGAATGGTGAAAGGGCTCAATAGAGTGGATGTGGAGAGGATGTTTCCTACGGTGGTCGAGTCTATGATCAGAAGACACAGTACTAGAAAGGAAGGGTTTCCTTTTCGAATGGAGATAGGGAGGGGTTTCTGCAGCCAGAGAGTGGGGAATCTGTGGAATTCTTTGTCGCGGGGAGCTGAGAGGACTAGTATTTATGTATATTTAAGGCAGAATTGACGTATTCTTAATTGTTAAGGGGCATGAATGATATGGTGTGAAGTTAGTAGAATTTTGGTCACAAGATATCATGGCACCAGTCATGATGGCGGAGCCTACTCAATGGGAAAATGGCCTACTTCCTTCCCCTATATCTTACAGTCTTTTGGTCCAACCGATAAGTTCAGAGGAGCATGTTCCAATTTTTTTATGACCATAAGACCACATGGTATAAGACGAGAAGGAGGCTACTCGGACTATCGAGTCTGCTCCGCGATTCAATCATGGGCTGATCCAATTCTCCCAGTCATCCCCACTGCTCTGCCTTCACACCATACCCTTTGATGCCCTGGCTAATTAAGGACCTATCTATATCTACCTTAAATGCACCCAATGACTTACCTTCCACAACAAATTCTACCGATTTGCCACACTCTGATTGAAGTACTCTCACCGCATCTCTGTTCAAAATGGACGTCCTTCAATCCTGAAGCCGTGCCCTCTTCTCCTAGACTCCCCTACCATGTGTAATAACTTTGCCATATCTAATCTTTTCAAGGCGTTTAGCATTCATAAAGTTTCTTTGAGATCCCCCTTCATTCTCCTGAAATCCAGGGAATACACCTCAGAGCTGCCAGACGTCACCCATACGGTAACTCTTTCATACCTGGAATTATTCTCGTGAATCTTCTCTGAACCCTCTCCAATGTCAGTATTTCCTCTTTTCCAAAATACGGAGCCCAAAACTGCACACAATACTCCAAGTGTGGTCACACGAGAACCTTATAGAACCTCAGCACGGCATCCCTGCTCTTATATCCTATACCTCTGAAAATAACTGCTAACATTCCATTCGCCTTCTTCACAACCGACTCAACCTGGAGGTTAACCTTTAGGGTACCCTGCACAAGGACTCCCAATTCCTTTTAAAGCTCTGAAATTTGACGTCTCTCCACATCGAAATAATAATCTGGCTGTTTATTTCTTCCAACGAAGTGTAAAGCTATGCACTTTCGAAGATTGTATTTCATTTGCCGCTTCTTTGCCCATTTCCGAAAATATCTAAGTCTCTCTGCAAACTTTCTATTTCCACAACACTACCCGCTCCTGCAGCTATCTCTGTATCATCGGAAAATTTAGCCACAAGCCCATTAATCACATAGTCCAAATCATTGACATACGTCGTAAAAAGCAACGGCCCCAAAACTGATCCCTGTGAAAATCCACTGGTAACCGGCAGCCAGCCAGAATAGGATTCCTTTATTCCCACGCTCTGCTTTCTGCTGATCAGCCAATGCTCCATTCACTAGTTACTCGCGAGTAATACCATGGGCTCCAATCTTGATGAGCAGACTCATGTGCTGCGCTTTGTCAAAGGCCTTCTGAAAACTCAAGTACACCACATCTATTCCATCTCCTTTGTCCACCCTGCTTGTAATTTCCTCAAAGCAATTGCAGTAGGTTAGTCAGGAAGGATTTTCCTTTCAGGAAGCCATGCTGGCTTTGGCCGATCTTGTGTGCCTCCAGGTATTCCATAACCTCATCCCTAACAACCGATTCCAAAATCTTCCCAACCACTGATGTCAGGCCAGGTCCGTAGTTGCCTTTCTGCTGCCTCCCACCCTTCTTAACTGGCGGAGTAACATTTGCAATTTTCCAGAAATCCGGCACAATGCCTGAATCCATCGATTCTTGACAAATCATCAGTAATCCCTCCGCAATCTCCAAATGACCAAAGCATATGAACTGTTAATGCCTCCGCAATGACCAAAGCCTGACAATTGTCAAGCAGCTCGCATTAGTGTATTTCAAAGCGTCGGCATTACTTAAGTACAAAGACCAAGCCCCTGCTGATCACGTCACATTGGTGACTGGGAAGTATAAAGGAATCCTTGATACGTCGCGATTCTGGACTATTCTGGCACGGAAATGTTACTGAGATGAGGAGAGCACCTAAATCATTCTACAACTATTATATTGCATTTACCGTCAGATGCTGATATTCAGAGACAATAATATGAAACATAAATACCGTAAAAGCCAAGGCAATAATGATGAATTGCGGATTATAGAATAATTAATTTCCATATATTATGTGTTTTAATACCATGCAGAGATTTCGTCAATAGTTTGCCCAGTGCACAAATCAAATTAATTCCTTTTCAAATGCTCAGATACCTTGTAATCAGCCACAGTTTATTGAAGTTTTACGACATCCCAGTCAGAAATCTTTCCATGACAATATGGGCTGTGGATAGGGTGGTGAAGAAAACTTTTGGTATGTTGGCCTTTATAAATCAGTGCACTGAGTATTGGAGTTGGGATGTAATGTAAAAATTGTACAAGGCATTGGTAAAGGAGAATTTGGAGTATTGTGTACAGTTCTGGTCACCGAATTATAGGTAAGATATCAACAAAATAGAGAAAGTACAGAGAAGATTTACTAGAATGTTACCTGGGTTTCAGTACCTAAGTTACAGGGAAAGGTTGAACAAGTTAGGCCTTTATTCTTTGGAGCGTAGAAGGTTGAGGGGGGACTTGATACAGGTATTTAAAATTAGCGGGGGGATAGATAGAGTTGACGTGGATAGGCTTTTTCCATTGAGAGTAGCGGAGATTCAAACAAGGGAACATGAGTTGAGAGTTAGGCAGCAAAAGTTTACGGGTAACACGAGGGGAATTTCTTTACTCAGAGAGTGGTAGCTGTGTGGAACGAGCTTCCAGTAGAACTGGTAGAGGCAGATTCGATATTGTCATTTAAAATAAAATTGGATAGGTATATGGACAGGAAAGGAATGGAGGGTTATGGGCTGAGTGCGGGTCAGTGGGACTAGGTGAGGGCATGGACTAGAAGATGGCCTTTTTCCGTGCTGTAATTGTTATATGGTTATAAGATATTAATAAGTTAATCCCTGTTCCCTAATACCCGCTGACTGACTGAATAGTAAGATTCTGAAATAGCAATCGCTTGAAACTCAAATCAAATGCTCTTCCAAATGGGTGAGATTCATTCCCGTCCGTATGCTTAGATACGGTATAATCAAATGTAATGGTTTATAATATATAAGAAATGTAAGGAATTGCACGATATCCAAGTGAAATACCTTCCTTGATGATAATAATTTAAACCCTGTTGCCTAATTTCCGCAAATCGTTTGAACAGTGAGATACCAAAACAGGTTCGCCTGAAGCTCAAATGAAATACTATTCTGATTGATCGTTTTGAAGTTGCAAGAAGGAATAATTGTGTTTGCACTTTATTTGCAAATCTTTCCCGTTGCTACAAGCAGATATGTTACGCTATTCTTCAGCTCCTCCCTGAATTTTCTCTGTGTCAGGCCATAGATACACGTGTTGGTGCAGCAACTGAGAGAAGTCAACATAAACCTGCAGGATGAAGGACGGTAAGCTGAAATATCTGTCTGTGTAGAAATAGTTTACGGATTGCCAGTTCACAGAATGCGCAGCAAAGGGCATCCAAAATAATATGAAATTGGCTGAAAGTGTGAACAACAGTATCATTGACTTTCTCCGGTTTGCTATCTCCGGATCATTACAATTCTCGCTGCTTTTTCGAAGTACCTGGCGAACTCTATTTGTCGCTATGATACGTCTGACGGTTGAAACATTAAAGAGCACAATTAAACATATTGGTAGTAACGGTGTTAAGATGATGTCAAATACCTCGTAGGCTCTCAAGAAGGCTAATGTGGAGTAATCAGCTGCAAGGACACAACGCCATCGATCCATTGAAAAGTAATATGGAATGGCCGGGGCACAACACGCCGCACTCACTGTTGCTACCACCACAGTCGCTGTTCTCTCGGTGCAATATCGGTTCCGCAGCTTCTCACAGCAAATGGCGACGCACCGATCAAAAGTGAAAGCCACCGTCAACCAAACGGAACAGTCCAAACTTGCGAAACCCAGGATCAGTAGCAGAGAACACGTCGGAGTTACGAACAAGAAATTAGCAAATAAATAGATATAATTTATACTCTGTAGTATAATAACAAAGATAACCACCATCAGATCGGCCACCGCCATGGCCACAAGGTAGAGAGTGATGCATTTGGACAGACCGCACTTCCCGCGGGACAGGATCACAATCGCCGTTAAATTAACTGAAATAAATTATTAAAACATACTATCATTAACCGCAGAATGACTCGTGTGACTTTATTTGCCTACTGTGAGTAATAGTTGAACGGGCCATAGTTTGGTGTCAGGGTATCATTCCACTTAATACACGATTTACATCTCGCCAGTGTCACATCCAGCGGTTAACCCTCAGGCGGATCTGTTATGTAGATAGTAACGGGCCATATCCCAGACAGGGAGGGCGAAGTTATCAAGAGCTGTCCCTAATAGGAGAGCGTCTTGCGGAAAGCGGCACGGATGGTGGGCAGATTGATTTTAATTTCAGACGATATTACGTAATTACAATTCTTTAAAAGCGATAATTTAATTGGCTTCAGTTTAAAATGAAATTATTTCATAACTACATCGAACATCATAACTACCACGGGTGAGCTAAACAGAGCTTTGCCGAGACAGTTGTGATCAGTGAATTAATCGTGGGCAATGCGCATGCTCATAAAAATCAAAATGAATTTGAAAGCAATGCCCGAACATTAAATACCGCACATTCAATAATAATTGGTGGGATCGTTAAAAAGAAAATGAGAAATGGGGAAGCCACTGAACGGGAGGTTAATACAACAGGACACACACGATACTCCTCACTTCAGCAGACAGTCGCGCTGGAAAGGCAAGGTAATGGAGTAATGGCCGCAGCCGCTGGTTTGAGGAGAATCCTATTCTTCTTTGGAGAAACAGATAAATAATTGTCCGACAGACTACTCTGAAAAATCATATTTCATCTGCATGGTTGCGTTTTCTCCGCTATCGGGGAGGACCCATGAGAAAGAGTCACGTTCGCTGATTGAACATCAATGGCAGATACCAAGGTAACTCCACTGAAACATTCAGGATCGAGGTACCTCGGAGGGTTGGCCACATTTAATGTAATTTCAGAACAAATAGAAAAGGGCGCGGGACCGTTCTACCATTTAATTATTTCACTGAATAATACTACAGAGGTTATGTATTAATTTGGATTTTAAAGCTAAACCACCTGGAACATAAAACGACGTTTTTTTTTTCAATTCTCTCAGCTTATGATGACAGGGGAGGAAGAAGTAATTTAACACGGGGAGATGCGGGAACAGCTGATAATACTTTGGGATTTAATAACTGAGGTGCGTCGCGTCTCCTCGTCCCTACAGTGAACTTTGAGGATTTTATGAGAGGAAGCGTGCCGGGAAAGCCGGACGTCAGAGGAAGATATTACTTCACAGGGCAGGCTCAGCGTTGACCGGATCTGGTAAGTCAGTACTGTCGCTATCAGGTTGTTACGCAAAGTGGTATCTTTACAAACTGATCTGATGAAGTCCTGCTGAAGGGTCTCCTCGAACATTTCTTCCTCTACATAAATGCTGCTTGTTGGACTGAGTTTCGCCGGCATTGTGGGTGCGGTAGTCTCGGTCTGCGCGTTTTCTAAGCAAACTTAAACATTTCTGGCATACAGTTGTGTCAACGATAGCATAAAACTACATCAAACACTCAAATAATATATAAGTGTAAGATTAAACATATTAATTAACGAGATTTACAAGTAGAATTATAATTAGAGTGAAGGTTTCTTTTCACCGTCCAATGCACTGGACCGCAAATGAATCGAGATTATTTCAGTCTACGATACCCCGAGAGTAACACAAACACATAACATTACCCGGAATTCCGAGTGCTGCAAGCACCGGGTAGTAAATTCTGATGATGTTGTAAATTGCGGAGTATCCCATTTTCTACGTGAAGCAGCGATCGGTTGTACAAAATGTCCCAAATACCCGCATGCTCTGATTCAAAGACTTCTTATACACTCGTCGGATCCGCGCTTAAATCACTTAGTGCTCCCATTCGTCTGATTAGACACAATCCAATGAACAAACACTCAGTGTAACTACTTATTGTGTCATTGTCTTTTATATTTAGCTCTTCAAAGAGAATTAGAATGACATTCATTTAATCCTGTTTCGAAACATACTCTGTGGGGAGGTTTAGTGCAGCTCTGTTTTGCAATGCTTGAATCGTAAACATTCATTTTATCATTATACACCGTCATTTCTTTTTAATAAACACTATCTCCTTCAGTTTGCTGATCAATATAACATTGCCAGTATCAGGTGCACCAATAAGACGAACTGAGTTCAATGTGGGTAAAATGAGCGATGTGCCTTCCTTGGAGGGGACGGTTTAGCCGCTGTCTTGTCAGTCCGGTGCTGCTAAAGCCCCTGGCGACAGCATTGACTAGCAAATTTCCAAACAAATACTGATTCCATGCCCGTATATCTCATGATTTCAAAAATCCGAACAAATATAAGATCCTGCAGAAGTCGGTGGAAATGAATACCACAGATTCACAACCCTCAGCCTAAAGAAATTCCTTGTCATCTCTCTTGCGAATGGACGTGCCTCTGTTCTGGACCATGCAGACCAGATTGAGAAGGAAGTGCGCAGCATGCTTGTCGTCATCACAGAGGCGTCAGCGGCGCTGGAATATCGTATTATAGTTGTCGAAATTATTAATTCGGTCGCACTTGGATCACCGTGTTCAGTTCCCGTCATCACACCGTAGGAATGTAATTCAGCTGAACATGGTGCAGATATTTTGCTTGGATATTGTCTGGACTAGAGGGTTTCAGTTAGACCGGCGGGGACTGTTCTCCTCGGTGGTTATCGGCCTGAGGAGAGGCTTGACGGAATTTAATAAAATATTGGAGACCTCAGTGGAGTAGACATTCAGCATTAGGAAAATGTCCGTTCTCAGAAGTCACAGCATTAAGCTGAGAGAGAGGGTAATTTCAAACGTGTGCGTCCCAGATTATTTCTTTACGTTGAGATTCGACGGTGCCCGGTACGCGCTGGTGGAAGTATTTCCGATACTGTGATTAAGAGCTTTCAGATGGGCACATGAATATATAGGAACCCGGGAGATATTGACACACAAGCAGAGGAGATTTAGTTTTATTTGGCACAGGACAGACATCGTGAGCTGAGGGGCTCTTCATGTGCAATGGTGTTCTGTGTTGCTGCTGAGTCAGTCAAAGGCACACACAGCTTCAACTGCGGCCATGAGTAATCCTTGAGAATGACGCGTTACTTCACTGATGCCAGTGCTAAGATTGAGTCCGAGCAGACACAGTGAGAATGTCCTTTATTGTGTTGTTCCCAGGATTACCCCCTGTTCTGCGTGAAAGCGGGCTGAGACCTGGGAAGGTGGTGCAGTTAAATGTGTGGCTGAGTAGTTGGTTCAGTGAGATACTTTCTGTTTTGGGGATCATTGGGCTCTCTTCCAAGGCAGGTGGGTCCGTTACAATAACGAGGGGCATCATCTAAGATGAAGGGGCGCAGCAACCCTAACCAGTGGGCTCGCTGGCAACACTTGGTATTTTACAGCTGTGTGGCCAGGTCTCACACCGATGCTGCAGCTCAGCAGATACCATTTAGTGGCCGGTGAAGGGGCGATCGAGTCACGCTGAACGGAATTGCAGCGGGGCCAGAATAATGGTGGACGGAAGTACTGAATTGTTTGTTTATTTCTGTAGCGATACACCACAGAGCGCGTTCACAGCACCAACCACTCGGCTGCGCAGATAAGACATGGAAAACGAAATCTACATTGTGGAGTCCCAACCCAACACAGACCACACTCTACCCAGTGTGGACAGGGAGCTTTACACCGGAATATTTCAACAGGAGAAAGACCCCACTCCCCCCAGTCCAACACCTACCCCTCCCCCCAATCCGTCCTACACCCACATCTCCCCCCACTCCCCCCAGTCCAACACCCACCCCTCCCCCAGTCCTCCCAACCCAACACCCACCCCTCCCCCCACTCCCCCCACTCCCCCCACCCCAACACCCACCCCTCCCCACAGTCCTCCCAACACCCACCGTCCCGCCACTTCCTCCAACCCAACAGCCACCCCTCCCCCCAGTCCGCCCAACCCAACACCCACCGTCCCGCCACTTCCCCCACCCCAACAACCACCCGCCCAGTCCGCCAAACCCAACTCCCACCGTCCCGCCACTCCCTCCCACCCCAACACCCAGCCCTCCCCCCAGTCCGCCCAACCCAACACCCCCCCCCCCCAGTCCGCCCAACCCGTACATACAGAAACTGAACAGTACAGAAATAGTCAGAGGTTTTCTGTGAGGGCAATGAACTCTACAAATGAAGACACACACATACTGTAAATAACGCAACGCGCTGTGCAGTCAACACTCTAACTAGCTCGCACTCGGCACTCTTGTCCACTGTTAGAACCGAGTACAACACCAGCACTTCAAGGACATAAATCAGTAAAACACTGACAGGAGACACGAACAATCTCCTGCCTCCTGGGTATCTTGCAGCGTGAACATGAGATAACTCTTATATTGAAGCTCTTGACTTGAACTCCAATTCACAAAAGGTAGATTTCAAGTCTCCACTTGAGATATATGGTTATAAACTAAAAGGAAAAGAAATGTAAATATTAGACGTGTTTTACCATGGATTGAGGGCTGTTCTACTCGCGAAAAAAATGGAGTTGTAATAGGTTTTCCAGCGAGAGAGATGTAACTTGTGGAGCGCCACAGGGATTATTCATGATCTTCTACGTGGCACCGAGGACAGGCTGGAGGGTTCATTCAATATGACACCGTACGGTGGAGCATTGTAATACGGAACGTCACACACACGCATTCCTGGAGGAATTCCACAGGTTCAGGCAGTGACTATGGAGTGAAATAAATGGTGAGTGTTTCGGCCGAAAACCACATCAGGATGATCCACTGAATTTCTTGTGTTCAGCGATACGGAAGCTGAAATATCTGTGAACCTTCAAGAGGACCACAAGGGGTTTGGAGAGTTACGGGCTTCAGTGTGGCTGAGAGCTGTGCTGGCTGGAGTCAGGAACATGTGCTTGGACTCTGGGTATAATCACCCTTGCCAAACACGTCAAACGGTAGAGGCCAGACCAAGAGTGGCCAACCCGTACTCCAGGTACGGAGTTCATCTCACGGTTAGCAAGCATGAGTGGTAAAAGCATCAATGCAGAATATTTCTATACCTGTGTGTTAACAAGGACAAACAGAGAAGGGGAACCATTATTGCTGTTCTAAAAGCCAAGGGGGCCACGAGCAGTAAGTCATGACAATGATCGGGTTGGTACCAGAGGTCTCCCAAATGTCAACGAGGGTCAGTGGAGCAACTGCATAACACTTGCATGCAGACAGTGCATGGAAAGACATAAAAGCAACAGAGTAGCCGCAGTGGCGACTTTCATTTTCCCTGGGACTACATTAGTGCCCAACACATGTCCTTTGAAGTTACCCGTCTGACCTCAAGCTCATGGCCTGTGATATGATACCCTTTAGCTCTCTGAGAATGACAGCTATCCGCTCCCCAATCTATGACTCTCCGGGTCTCAGAAACTGGTTTCAAGAGTTTTCCTCAGCTTTCCCTGCTCCAGAGCCCGTCATGGCATGTGCTTTCTCAGTCACTCCATCAACATGGGAGTCAATTTCAGTCGGATACAGAGTTGGACGCGAAGGTTTCTCTGTCCGTCAATTTGTTTAAAGTCGTATCATCAGCGGTGTTTTATCTCTTATCATTTGGTTTTCAAAGATGCAATGACACAGACGTGTTTTCAATAAACCCATCTGGTGATTCTCTCTCCACATCCGCAAAGGAAATATATCCTGCTGTATCCCTTCTAAACAATCCATAATGCCACCAATCTTTGTATCATCTACAGACAGAGCATTCCACCCACACACAGGGCACCAGAACATCTGCAGATGCTGGAAATCCAACCAACACACACACACACAATGCTGGAGGAACTCAGCAGGCCAGGCAGTGTCCACGGAAAAGAGAAAACATTTAACGTTTCTGTCAGGACAGAAGTGCAACCACCCATATCTCCATGCAAGTCACAGACATGCAGAGCGAATATCTCCAATCAAGTATTATACTCTCGATTGAATGAAAATAAAAACACTTTTGAAACCTAACAGGTTTTGAGCGCAAGTTGTTACATGAAGTACAATAGCATGGGTAAGCAGTGGCTGATTTGCAGGAATCAAATAGCAGGAACACAGGGAGCATTTCTGGCTGATGCCGGTGACTGTTGGTATCCGACACGGGTTCGTGTTACGATCGTTTCTTTTCACAGTATATGTCAATAATGTGGATGAAGTCACTGATGGTTTTGTGGTCAAGTAGGGAGACTTTAGAAAGATAGAAGGAGGGCCAGTTAAGTTGGAGGAGGCAGAAAGCCGCAGAAGAATGGATACCATGAAGAGAATGGAGATTACAGCACAGTAAGGGATCACTTCTACATAGACTCCATTTTGCTATCATCTATTTACGTGTGGACACTTTGACAAATGTCCCGAAAGTATCTTGACCTATCACCGTCCATTGGAGAATGTTCCACGCAGACACTACTCTGCACAAACTGCTTTTCTCTGACACCCATTATTATACTTAATTCCCCTTACCTTAAAATAATGCCCTCTTATATTGGCTATTTCCGCAACGGGAAAAATAACTGGGTATATATTCTATAAATGGCTGTCATTATCTAGTATATCTGTAACAATTCACCCCTTATCCTTCTTTGTTCGAAAAGAAAAGTTTTAGCTCGGTTAACTGAGCTTCAAAGTCGAAACAGCATCCTGGTAAATCCCTTCTGCACCCTCTCTAAAGTTGACAAGTCCTTCCTGTAATAAACTTCTGTGAACGCAGTAATAATATCGGCAATACATCGCTGTTTGTTCCAGTTTCCGATCCTAATTAAACTAAAGATGCAACCTTCGGCGGATGTAAGAGGACGGTAATGGACAAGAGATGCCTTCATGAATTTATATATTTACGTTGGAAATGGACAGGAAATATGGAGCGTTCCGCTTATAGCGATGCCTGGAAATATGTCAACACTACGATTTATCATGTGAAGAAGACAAGTATTTTCAAAGAAGCATTGGTGAATTGATGAAACGAACTGACAGAAGCGGTAGAGATAAGTAAAACTGTAATCATTAACAGACATTTGGATAGGTTTATCTAGATAAGGCAGGCAAGCAGCCTTGAGATTAGTGTAAACAGATGTTTTAGCTATAAAGACCAGTTGGGAGAAAATGCCTATTTCAGTCTTTATAAACCACAAATCTATGATTCATGAATAAATGGCAGACCTGCGAGACGGTATTCTAACTGAAGTAATGATGAAACCTCCGTCGGAATAAGTGTTTCCCAAAGGCCAAGTGGATACATTCATGAATAATTTATTTACTTTGTATTAAGACAGGAAATATGGTGCGTTCCGCTTATAGCGATGCTCTGAAATATGCCAACACTACGAGTTAACATGTTGAAAAGAAAATTATTTTCACACAAAAGTTGTTGGATGTATTGAACGAACCGGTAACGAAATGTAAAATTGAAATGATTAACAAGCATTTAGACAGTTTTGCTGCCTATGGCTGACAAGCAAGCATGGGATTAGCGAAAATTGGCGTCTTGACCATAAAGACCAATTGGGCGGAAGTGTTTATTTCTGTCTCTATAATCCTATGAATCTCTGAATCAATGAGTAAATGGCAGACCTGCCAAATGCACTAATGTTTCACAGCTTTTGACCCCACACTCTGCCACCGTGCGACAGGAGTCGCGTGTTATCTGTACAACAGCCGACTGAATGTAAACATGTACTTCATTCCATTCTTCAACTCTTCCCTGAACTTTGCCTGCATTAGCCCAAAGATACACGTGTTGGCCCCCATACTCATCATTTGCAACATACATGCGAGCTGTTGTTTGGTAACTGCCAGATGATGGAAGATACTAACAAGATTTGTTGAAATTGGCTGACAGAACGAACGACATCATCATTATAACCACAGTGGTTGTTCTCCGGGTGCAGTTTCATTCCCACAGCGTTTGTCGACAAGCTGCGATAGAGCAATTGAAAGTGAAGCCCACTGTTACTCAAACGGCACTGTCCCTACTTACAACTCTTGGTGCAATGGCCTGAGCGAAAATATAAGCAATCATAAAAGATCGAAACAAATTGATTTGTTTTTCTCAACAAATTCTACAGCAGAGATCTATAGTGGAATTTTATGGGACACTTTTAAAGCATTTATTCGTGGACAGATTATTTCGTACTCTGCTGGAGTTAGGAAACGAACTAATTCTAAAATATTAACATTGATCGATAAAATCGAAGCAATTGATAAGATTTATTCAGTGACCCCCCAGCAAAGAACTTTATAAAGAAAGAGTGGAACTTCAGATGGAGCATAGTTTGTTATTATCCTCTTCAATTGAAAATCAGTTAATTAAATCTAGAACCCAGTTTTATGTACATGGAGATAAGTCTGGCAAATTATTGGCTAATCAATTGAAAACTGCTTCGGTTAAACGACAGATTACTAGGATTCGTAAACAAGATGACACTCTGACGATCGACCATAAGGAGATAAATAA
Source organism: Hemitrygon akajei (assembly GCF_048418815.1). Lineage (NCBI taxonomy): Eukaryota > Metazoa > Chordata > Chondrichthyes > Myliobatiformes > Dasyatidae > Hemitrygon > Hemitrygon akajei. Next base: position 299,065 of record NW_027331987.1, read on the forward strand.
AGCCTTTCAAGATTTTTATAATTCTTTATATCAATCAGAATTTGTTGAGGATTCTTCTATAATAGATGAATTTTTAAGAAAATTGAATATCCCAAAATTAACTGTAGAGGATAGTGTATTACTAGATACACCTATTACGGAAACTGAAATAAAAAAGGCTATTTTTTCAATGAATTCCGGTAAAGCTCCTGGTCCGGATGGTTATACTGTAGAATTTTTAAAATCCTTTTCCTCTATACTTTCTCCTTGGCTTTGTAAAATTTTTAAAGATGCGTTAACTATAGGTAAATTGCCACAATCTTTTTGTGAAGCCTCAATTTCTTTAATTCTTAAAAAAGATAAAGACCCTACTGATTGTGCATCCTATCGGCCTATATCCTTGCTGATTACGGATTTTATGATTTTTAGTAAAATTTTGGCCCCTAGATTAGAAAATATATTACCTCGAATTATTTCTGAAGATCAGACTGGGTTTATTAAAAACCGCTACTCATTTTTAACATTAGAAAATTAATTAATATTATTTATACTCCTTCATCCAAAATACCGGAATGTGTCATTTCCTTAGATGCTGAAAAAGCATTTGATAGAGTTGAATGGCCATAATTATTTAATACGTTGCAGCATTTTAATTTTAGTTCGAAATTTATATCATGGATTAAATTAATATACTATAAACCCTTGGCTTCGGTCTTTACCAATAATCAAAGATCTCCTTTTTTTTAGTTATTCCGTGGTACAATGCAAGGCTGTCCTTGAAGTCCTTTACTAATTGACATTGTTTTGGAACCTTTAGCTATAGCCGTTTGTGAATCACCTTATATTTTTGGTATTACTTGTGGGGAAGGGACGTATAAGTTATCATTATATGCTGATGATTTGTTACTATACATATCCGACCCTGAGAGATCTATTCCTGCTATTTCGTCCTTGCTTGCTCAGTTTAGTAACTTTTCTGTTTATAAATTGAATTTTAATAACAGCGAATTATTTCCATTAAATATGCAAGTTCCAATTTATAACCAGTTACCATTTAAAGTTGTCACAGATTATTTTAATTATTTGGGTATTAAAATTACCAAAAAACTTAAAAATTTATTTAAAGTTAATTTCTTACCTTTAATTGACCAAATTAAGCAACTTGTAACCAGGTGGTCTCCATTATCTTTGTCATTGGTCGGTCGAATTAATGCTATTAAGATGATGGTATTACCCAAATTCTTATATTTATTTCAAACATTACCAATTTTTATTCCTAAATCTTTTTTTGATATCATTGACTCCAAAATATCTTCCTACCTGTGGCAGAATAAAAATCGTAGATTAAGTAAAAAATATTTACAGAAGCCTAAGAAGGAAGGTGGTTTTGCTTTGCCAAACTTGAGATTTTACTATTGGGCAGTTAATATACGATATTTAATATTTTGGACACAAGAATCGACTATAGCAGCTTGCCCACAATGGGTAAATTTGGAATGTAAATCTGTACAATCTTCTTCTATTTGTGCTAAACATGCCCTAATACAATTTAAGGTTGTACATAGAGCTCATATGTCTAAGGATAAACTTGCTCGATTTTATTCTTATGTTAATCCAACCTGTGATAGATGTCATTCTGATGTTGCTTCATTGACCCATAGGTTTTGGTCATGCCCTTGTTTGCAAATTTACTGGAAAGACATTTTCAGTACTATTTCAACAGTTCTGAATATCAATTTCCAACCGCATCCTATTACTGCAATTTTCGGTTTACCAATGGCGGATAATAGTCGTTTATCCCCACCCCCCCCCCCCCCCAGCCCGGCGGATGATTGCATTTGTTACATTAATGGCTGGAAGATTTATTTTATTGAATTGGAAAGAAATTAATCCTCCAACTATATTTCATTGGTTTTCTCAAACTATCTCTTGTTTGAGCTTAGAAAAAAATTAGACGTGTTGTCTTTGATCCTTCAGTTAAATTTGAAGAAACTTGGAGACCATTTATTCAACATTTTCATATGAGTTAAATTGTCTTTTCCTAAACCTCACTTTTATTATCCTCCATTATTTGGATGGAGGTTCGGAGTTATTGGCACTACTGTATATATTTGACATAATGCTATGGCCCATGTTGGTTAGTTCTTTTTTTTCTTATTTTTGTTTTTTTTTACTTCTTTTGTTCATAAATAGCATGAGTCTGGGAGGTCTCAAACTCTCTGTATTCATGTTTCATTTATGTTTGCTTAAAAAATAATAAAATGTTTAAAAAGAAAGGAAAGAAAAGATCGAATATGCCTAAATAATCGCATCAAAGACATTTCCACCTGGTCCGGGTGATGCCTTTCGAAATTCCTCATGTTCCCCGAGACAATTGCAGTTAAGTTAGACACTAAGAAATGAAAAGTTATTCCAGCAGATACAAAGCTTAACAAATTGACTTGAACAAATGGCTGTATAATTCAGAATGGTTCCAGTTCCTCTGATTTCATGTTGTCAATGGTTAGTTTAGAATCCAAGCGTTCCAGAATTGATCATTGTTAAACTTCCCCTTTGGGCCTGAAATATTTAGGAAATGCGTAGAATTGCAGGTCCGTCTTTCATTCGTGATAACTTACGAAAATTCTCTGGCCTTTCGGCAGATCCCGGCGGATTGGCAGTAAGTAAATGTCAAGTGATCTTTGAAGAAAAGCTGTAGACAATGGGTAGGTAACTATAGGCCAATTAGTTTAACATCTGTAATGGGAAAATGCATGAAGCTATCGGTAAAGAAGAAATAGCAAAGCGTCTGGAAACAAATGGATCTATCATGCAGATGCTGCCGGGATCCGGCTTAAGCAAGCCCTGTTTGACAAAGTTACAAGAGTTATTTGAGGCTACAACGAGCGGAGAGTTTACAGGGGAACAGACAGGTGTTATTTACTTTTACTTTCAGAAGGCGTTCGATAATGTGTCACATAAACAACTTGTTTCCGTAAGATAAGGATGCATAGATTTGGGGTGACTTATTAGCATGGATAGAGGATTGGGATACATGGGTGTTACTGTGTTTGTCAATCAGCAGTGACGGGTTTGCCCCGAGGTCGGAGCTGAGGCCGCAACTGTTCACGATATACATGAACGGTCTGGAAGAGGGGACTGAGTGTAATGTATCTAAGGTTGCTGATGACATTAAATTGAGTGGGAAAGCAAGTTGTGCAAAGGATACGGAGAGTCCGAAAAGCGATATAGATGGGTTAATCGAGTGGGCAAGGGTCTGGCAGATGGAGTACAATGGCAGTAAATACGAGATCGCCAACTTTAGAAGGAAAAGAGGAAGTTCAGTCTATTGTTTAAGTGGTAAAAGGTTGTAGCATGCCGCTGTGGAGGAGAACTTGTGAATGCTTGTGCATGAATCACAACATGTTAGCTTGCAGCTGCAGAAGGCAATCGAGAAGACAAATGGAATGTTGTTCTTCATTGCTAGAGGGATTGAATTGAAGAACAGAGAGGTTATGCTGCAACTGTACAGGTTACTGTTGAGGCCTGACCTGCAGCACTGTGTGAAGTTCTCGTCTCCTTACTTGAGGAAAGATATACTGGCGGAGGAGTTTCACCAGTTTGATTCCAGACACGAGGGGGTTAAACTATGAGGAGAGATTCAGTCTCTGGAATTCAGAACGATGAGGGGAAATCGTATAGAAACATATAAAATTATGAACCGGAGAGAGTGGAGTGGAGGCTACCTCAGTAAATAGAGTTAAGAGTCGGTTGGATAGATTTTTGCGTAGTAGGGGAGTTAAGGGTTATGGGAGAAGGGCGGGTAGTTGGACATGAATACAGGGTCAGATCAGTGACGATCTTATTGAATGACGAAGCAGGCTCGGACGGCCAGGAGTCCTACTCCTGCTGCTATTTCCCATGTACTCATGCTGTCCTTTGGAGAACATGACCGGCCGTACGGTATTTCATCTGGGTATAATCAAGGCGTGAGACGTTCAATAGGAAGTCCCCTGTGGTGGGACAGTCTACGTCCAGAGGGCACAGCCTCAGGATAGAAGGGCGTCCTTTTGAACGGAGGTGAAAATGTATTTCTCTGGCCAAATCTGTGGGCTTCTTTGCCTCATGCAGTTGTTGAAGTCAATTCGTTTGGTTTATGAGAAGCTCAGTTTGATTGCTCAGTTTGGCGCTGAGAGGAAAATTGGATCAGCCTTGCTGAAATGGCGGAGAAGACGCGATGGGACAAATGGCCAAATCCTGCCCCTAAATCCCATGTCTTTTGGTCTGAATATTGAAACTCGTGAAAGAACCCGAGAGGGGAAAATTTCATTATCAACAACGAATTTGAGGTGAGGTTTGGACACGAGTTCTCATTTGCGATGGAAAGACCTGCCTGTCCGAAGTCAAAAGCAGAGTTCACCGAGAATATAAAAACTTGTAGAGTTGTCGTTGATGTTATACAGCCCCAAATTGTTCGAACGATGCAGGCTGCGACATAGACACTATCTACGGTAATCGTTCTTTCATTGCACAGAATGACTGGCCGTACAGTGTTTCATTTAGATATAATCAAGGCGTGGGAATGGAGACAACAAAACCGTTCCGACATGATTTACTGGATATATAATGAAAGAATGGGACTTCCATACACACAGGTACATCGCGAGTATAACTTATTGTCATTTTAGTCACTTTGTTGTGGCGGATATTAAATCATTAGACTTAAATGCAACGTGTCTGAATCCAGTGAGGGAAATATGGAGCCCGCGTCACCTATGCATAAAGCACAGTCTGAGATGTTATTTGCCTTCCCACAAGAGACACCTCGAGCTGTGTACAATTTACAAGTTAAAAAAAAAGAATGCAGTGAACAATGTATGAAAATTGCACACCTACAAGAATTGGCACAAAATATCAGTGGAGAAATGGATGTATGTTACAACTACTTCGTGTTAAACAATATAGTGCTGTGCAAAAAAAAATGATATTCAATCATTCCATGTTTAAAGATAGTTTCATGAAACAGACTTCTTTCATAAATGATAGATGACCCCGCTACTCCCATATCAGGTTAGATGTTAAGATGACCTTAGTGGTACACAACTAATCTAATCGTTAAGTAAATTAGTTCTCATCCAGATTGACAACTATTGTTGCACCAAACCAATCTGAAAGCAAGAAGGAGGTGTGAACATTCCCCTTCCGGGAATAGATGATTGAATTGAACAATCAAACTAAATCCCCTTCCTTAACCTCAAAATCTCAATGCGCTTCGCCAATTGTTATAATTGATGATTATTTCAGAGTAAAGTACTTGTTATTTTTGTGATTCCTTCGAGGGAGAGATTTTAATTGCGCAATGACGCAATTAATATCAATGAAAACAATACTGAACTGTTTGTTTAGCGAGCTGTCACTAATGTGGCTAAACACGTGGTATGATTAATTGTCAGAGGGCACTTTCCTCTCCTGTATAAGAGCTCGCAAAGCAATCAACAGTAGATATCGGCAGTTAGACTATTTTGAACTGATCACCGATTCACACAGAAAATGGGATATCCAGCAATTTACTACATCGCGTGTATTTACTATCCTGTACTGGCAGCGATTGGTATCCCTGGTCAGTAACTGGAATTGGCTCCGGCTGTATGTGTGTGTTCTGTTCTTGTAGCATTTGTTACAGATGGTGCCTCATCTGATGAGTGTTTTAAAACTGTTCAGATTTAAGTAAATAGTTTATTTTATTTTTCCATTTTTCTCTGGAATTGTTAATCCGCTCTCATGTCCGACCAATTTTGTCAATATAATAATTTGATTGAGTGTTAAGATCGATACGGTTCTAGCATTTTACCTTACTCGGCCTTCCATCACACATTGTTCCAAATCTGATTCTGCATCACTGTGGAACTCAAATGTTTACTGAAATGAAAACAGAATTTTTAGTATCGCTGCTGCTCTCTCTGCGAGCTCCCCGGTTTTTCGGCAACAAACAGTTCTTTCCTCTACGTCTTAATGCAACTGAAGAGACTTTTTTCTGTCGTTATTTGTCGAAATGTCTCTGAATTTGCCACAGTCCCGCGCGAAACTTTTCCGTTTTAGCGCGTTATTCTTCCTTGGACAGTTTTAATTTAGATAAGATCAGATAAGGTGAGATTTATTTTAACTCTTACATCCATCTCACGACATGAGAGGGTAAAAGCCTTTATGTTGCGTTCCCGTCGCAATGTACAAGATTCAAGTTTATTTGCCACCTGTACATCGAAACGTTCATTTAGCTCTGCCGATCCTCCCCTGCAAAATGTTATCGCCGAAGAAACAGTCTCCGAGTCCATTTTATTCCCGCAATATATAAAATCCTCAGCGTTCTCCGCTACAATGATGGGTCTGTCTAGATGAGTGGATCGATAAACCTAACCTGTTCTTTGCTTCCTTGCAGTTAATTTAATGGCGATTGTTATCCTGTCTCTGAGAAACTGCGGACTCTCTAAATGCATCTCCCATTACCTGGTGGGAATGGCAGCGGCTGACTTACTGGTGGTTATTATTTCTGTTGTAATCGAACAGATCAATAATATTTATGTTTATGCCCTTCCATTGTACATTACACCGGTTTGCGCGGTGACACTAGTCTTGAGGCTCGCAAGCGTGGGCTGCTCTGTTTGGTTCACGGTGGCTTTCACGTTCGATCGCTGCGTTGCAATCTGCAGTCAAAAGCTGCGGGAACGATACTGCACCGAGAGGACAGCGACTATTGTGATAGCCATTGTGTGTTTAGGATGTTGTGCGAAAAGTGTTCCATTCTACTTTGTGGTAGAACCTTACCGTATCATTGACAATATACCCTGGCGATGCATTTTGACAATGGATTACCGAACTTTACCAGCGTGGAAAGCATTCCAGTTGTTTAACACTATCAATACACCTTTATTGCCGATCGGTTTGATTCTACTTTTTAATGCTTTAACAGTCATATTATCGTGGCAAACAGAGTTCGCCGGGGGCTCAGGAACAGCAGAGAGAAAAAGAATAATCCAGAAGTGGAGAACCGGAGAAAGTCAATAATTTTGTTGTTCGCTCTGTCAGCCAATTTCATATTGTTGTGGATCCCCTTTATTGTATATACTATGAACTGGCAAGTTAAGAATTACTTTTACACTGACAAATATTTGAACACCCCGACGTATATACTGCAGCAGTTTGGGTTCATGTTGCAGTTTCTCTGTACCTGCACCAACACGTGTATCTACACTCTGGCACAGAGGAAATTCAGGCAGGAGCTGAAATGTGGAGTCAAACATCTGGTTACGGTGTGTGTTAGGCTCTGTAGATGAAACGAAATATAGTTGTAAGCTATGAAGGAAATGCAAAAGCATTTCCACGTCACTTACTTGTCTGGTAAAATTTCCTGCAGCCAGGTGAGCGAATGTTAGTAGTTTAGTAGTTTGTGCCGTTCATTGAAGTCAAAAAAGTTAATTCAATTGTGCGGCGGAAGAAACAACAAAATTCAGAGATGTGATTGGTACACTGACAGAAATTGTATTCAGAATTTACATCGATGCCAGAACACGGTCCAAAGATTTTCTTTACACTGGTAGAATTCTATTCTAATTAACTGGACTATAGATCATTCCAGGGATTTATGTGACAACTGGAGGAATATTCCTGAAACCTGGAAAACTGGTGAACGATAAAGTGAGCTCGGTTACCTACAATTTCCATTGTAACAGTGCAAAATATGTGATTACTGCCTTTTCATTCAAAAAGCAGGCGGTCCCTTCCTAAATGGGAAGTTAAAACTGCACGACGCCCCAGTCTGTCCCATCAATGGAGATGTGTAGCATCCCCTCAGACTGAGAGGGGATGGTATTAGAAAGGCAGCTGTGGCGTGCAAAACAATTCTTCCCAACTCTTCGCCGGTAATGTTGTCAAAGGCTACTGAGAGGGGTTTGTATCAGATATGCAGCTGTAGATTTTCTTTTTGTGTTACTTTTCCCCGTCATTAAAACGCGAACTGTACAGAAACGTTGAATCGAATGTATTATGTCTACTAATATTCCGAATTAAAGCATGACGTCGGGTTGGAGGCAACCCAGATGGGTCCACTGCACGGTCTGGCCTCTCCTTTTCCTCGGCCTGCGCGGTGATAGAAAACTGACACATGCCCTTCACCCCGGATGCAGGAACGCTCTCCCACACCTCGTCCCTCTCCAGGTCCTCATGCCTCCGTCGAGACAAAGTGTCTTATCGACATTCCGTCTCCCCGGCCGGCACTTCAGGCTAAAATCATTTGCAGACAGGGCGGCCAACCACAGGCGACCGGTCGGGTTCAGTTTAGCCGAGGTCAGGCTGCAGGTAAGCGGGTTGTTGTCCGTCCGCACCTCAAACTTGGCCCCGTAGAGATAGCCACTCAGCTTATCCACCACCGCCCATTTCTACTCCAAATTGAGGGTGGGACAGTTCCTCTCGGAAGGGTGACAAACTCCGGCTGGCAAACGCTACCGGCCTCAGCCCGGCGCCCTGATCCTGATACAAGGCGGCCCCTAACCCCACTGACTGCATCGATGTGTACCACAGAGGACAATCGGGGGCCCGCAGAAGCCAGAAATGGCGGCCAAGTCAGCATCTCCTTCAGGGACTGAAAAGCAGCTTCACATTGATCATCCCATCTCTGTCCGAAGGGCTCTGCCGGTCCAAATATTCTCCAGCGTCCCTTCCTCTTCTCCTTTTCCCTTTCTGTCCCCAGAGGAGGGTCGCCACGCAGAAGCAGGTTCAAGGGATGGCTCACCTTGGGGTAGCCCTTCAAGAATCTCCGGTAGTATCCACAGAACCCCAAGAACGAGCGCAGAGCGCTCACAGTCCGGGGCCTCGCCCAGGTGGCCACGGTTCGATCTTAGCCGGGTCTGTAGCTACCCCGTTCTGCGAGATTATATGTCCAGCACAGCTAACAGACGTCTGGCAAAACTGGCACTTGACCAGGGAAGGTTTTAACCCTTCATCCTTCAGCCGGTTGAGCACCTTCATTAACCTCGCTTCGTGTTTTTCCAAGGTGGATCCAAACACTCAGGTCGTCCAAATATACCAGCACTTCAAGCAGGTTCATAGCCCCCACCGTCTTCTCCATGACCCTCTGGAAGGTGGCAGGGGCACCCGATATGCCCTGGAGTATCCTTTCGAACTGGTAAAATCCCCCAGAGGGCATATAAAGGCCTTCTTCTCCTTATCCGCCTAACTCATCGGGATCTGGTAATATCCACTCCCCAAACCCAACACACTGAACCACTTCGCCCCACTCAGACAGGCCAGCGCATCTTCGACTCTGCGGACCGCACACTGGTCAGGGATGGTGCGCCTGTTCGGGGTCCTATAGTCCACACACATACGAATCTTCCCATTTTTCTTCCTGGCCAACACTATTGGGGACGCATAAGGGCTGCAGGAGTCCGTAATGATCCCAGCTTCCTTCAGCTTACACAACTGCTGCCGCACATCCTCCACGTCTGCAGGGGCCAGTCGCCGCGACCTTTCTCGAAACGGGGTGACTTCAGTTACCCGGATGGTATGGCGAGTGCTCCTGGAACAGCCCACGTCAAACTCATCTAGGGAAAAAACATCTTTCAGCATCAACTTCTTCTCCACCATCCTCCGCTTCTAACTCTCCGGCACAGGCGAGGCCCCGAAGTTAAACGCCCCAGCGGTTAAACTATCCCTGTTTCCCAATTGCCCTCCCCCAGTGAGCCTCACGAAGGCACTATGTCATCAGGAAAAAATCCTCCGGGGCATCCCTCGTTTAAAAGTGACCTCCCGTTGCGTGGTGTTCCTGATGTTCACCACCACCCGGCGTGTCCCCACCACCGAGAGCTTCTGCAGCTCCGGTCTCACCACCAACCGGCGTGTCCCTACCACCGAGAACTTCTGCAGCTCCGGTCTCACCAGCAACCCAGCCGGGAATCTCGATTCCCCCTAGAGATCCTCCGGGGTATCCACTAAAAAGGCTTCACCCTCAGGAACTCCAGATTATCTGGGGATTCCCATCACTCTCGCTACTTCACCGGTTTGTACCACCCTGGGCTTCGACGGGGCACACCATACAGTTCCTCTTTCCAATGCCGTGTCCCGCTTCATGCCACCACACACACCTCCTTAAAGGCAGCTTGAAACTCTGGGTCTCCAGAAGGTCCTCAACAGCCTTATACATGCAGGCCCCCAGGAGTCTCCGCACAATAGGGGTGTTGGTCCTTACCTGAACTGACACACCTCCAGTCGCAACTGGGTCCGGGCAATCCGGCACCAAGGCCTCATGAGCCTCAGACACTCCCACTCGGCCTCGAGGAACTCCAGCCTCAGGGACAAATAACCATCGTATGGGTAATCACCAGCAGTGATACCCCAAATTTCCAGGGCACTGAAAGGCGTCAAGGGTAAATACGACAAATACTGATCGTAGAGCGACCGATACAATAGCATGACCAGCGACCAGTGTCCAGTATTCCTTTTGCATCTATTCCCTCTATCCGGATCGACACACATGATCGGGGTCCCACCAATCCTTCTGGCACTTTGCTGGGAACAAGTTTTCCCAGAGACTCCAGGCTGTTCTCTCACTGGGGCTCCTCTAAGATTCACGTGCACCCTTCCTGCTGGGACACCCGTGGAGTCTCCCTCCGGTCACATTCCCGCCTGGTGACCCTCTTCCCCACAGTTATCACAAACACACCTCGGTTCCCCGAGACCTCGGCGTCTTCCAGGCCTCTGTGCATTCCGTCCGTTCAAGGAGGGGCCCTTTCTGCCAGTCCTCTCAAGCGGATGGACCCCGCCTTTCGCGACCCCCCTCACTATCTCCCGATTGGAGCTGGCCCCTGTTACTTCACCACAAGGGGCTACTAGGGAGGACTGCACCGTACTGACGGAGCCCTCTTTCGGCTTCAATGCGTCCACCTCCTCCCTGACCTCTCTGAGCAACGGAACAAAAGTGGGGGCGCGAACTACGGGACTGCCGCAGACCCGTAGCAATCACTTCATGCGTCTGGGCACCCCGGGCTGCCTGGTCTATCCTAATCTGATTCACCTCCGTGTCCGAAATGACCCCTCGTCGCCTTAAAAATTTAGCCTTCTCTCTACCCGGAAAAGATACTCAGAAAACTTTTCCCCTTTCTCTTGACGTAGGCTCCGAAGCCCCCCTAAAAGCTCCACCGTGCCCTCATTCCGACCAAAAGCCTCCTCTAATGCTTCTAGATAATCCTTCCAGGGAGCCAAGGTATACCTTTCACGCCTTTTAGTACCTCAGCAGCCACCCCTCTCAAACTGTCAACCAATCTCTGCCGCTTCTCTTCCTCCGAACTCTGCCACTCACCCAGCAGCCGAGAGACATGTTCCATTCAAGTCTAAAAATCATGCTCCCCTTCGGGGGTGGGAGTCCTCCCTGAGAAAATTCTTAACTTCCGCCGAGGACCCGCCGCCCCGTTCACCAAGGAGTTAATGGCTGAGGCCAACTCCAAACATTCCGCCTACCGTGAGAGAGGAAAAGTAATTACATTTTGCAAATCTGACCACTCCCTTCCTTCAGCCTTCAAAAACGATAGGACCCGCCCTCGGAAATCTCCGCCCCCAGCGGCTGGCAACCCCTCTGGCGCCCCACCAGACACGTCAAACCTTTCCTCCATGACAAGGTGCACGCCCCATGGTCCCGCCTCACTGAGGTCACCAATAGACGGTGGCAGTCCCACCGCTGTGATGTCAGCACGAGTCTGCGCTAGCACGAAGCCTAAATCACCCCCCCCCCATTTTGCCAATCTTTCTGCTTACGATGTCGACCTTACCGATAGCTCTAACCGTACTAACGTCGAATTAACACTCCGTCCGAGATACGCATGTTCACCCCACTTAATATGCAGGCATATCTAAAGGGTACTTCCTCGATCTTACACCAGAGTTTGGCCTTATCCGAATCCATCTCTCCTCGCTTAACCCGGGGCGAATTACACCCTATCTGACAAATTCAAATCCGGGACAAGCCCCCACAAATGTAGCATGCGGGCCTCCAATCCGGGCATCCCTTTCGTCTAGAGTGAACCGCCGTCGCCCCACCAATAGTACAATACTTTGGTGTAAATACGGCGTTATGCCTCTCCCCGATTACACGCTCGCAACACAAATATCAGGCAATACACCAATGGCGAGTAAATAATTGCAACATTATAGTCATTCCTTAGTAATTTCCTAGTGATGGGTTTGGAGAAACAGATAACCTAAAGGCGCCAAATCAGTACGTTTATCAGTTTGTGCACGTAATGTTTTAATACGTTGGAGCTCACGCCTCCGGTTCCATCCACAACGACCTTCCGAGCCTTCCGCCACCGTCCAAACCGGCGACGTCCAGTATCCGCCGCTCTGGAACGGCTGTCCGCTCCTCACACATCCATCCTCCTCGCTCGCTTCCCGAAAAAGACCGCGAACTCCCGCTCAGCTTACACATACAGGATAGCATAACAATTCTCCATTGGTTATTTCCCCCCTTATCTGCAGTTATAACCCAAACATTCTGGATGCAGAAACCCATTGCAGCATTAAGTAACACTGCAGAGAAGCCATTTCATTATAACAATACAGAGAAGCCATTTTGTTAGCCTGAACAGTCGCACCGCAGTTACAGGTACTGAGAGCCCTACACCAGCAACATAAGCTCTGTGACACACGGTAAGTTCTGCTTGCACTGAAATGTTGATCCATGGTTTCTGGTTTGGATAGAGTCTGACCGATTTCTGGAGGGCAACATCCTCGATGCACTTCCGGAGGAAAGCAGAAACCCCTCCCTGAACTCGGAGACATCATGGAATACATTCCGGTCAACGTCATCAAAGCAGTCGTGTAGTGTGGAGGCCGATATATCGGACCAACAGTGGTCAGTTTTATGGTTTAGACAGCCATTGTGAGAATAATTTGAAATGGTCCTTACTCTGGGGCGAAACTAAATGGTTTCCTTGTGCCGGTACGATTGTCACTGTGTTTGTGGTGCACATGGATGTCGGGGTGCGCTCTTCTTTGAGGATGTGTTCATGGGATTTGGGATGCGCACAAATTTAGGCGTGTGTTGTCGAATATTGGGGTGCGCTCAGATTTGGCGATGTTCGCAGATTTTGGGGTTCGTTTTCGAATATGGGGGCGCACAAGGATATGGGGCTGCACAAAGATTTGGGTTTGTCGGCGGATGAAGATTTGCACCCGAATTTTGGGCTGCGTGCGGAATTTTAATGTCAAAGCAGACATTTTCAAATCTGTTTAAAATTATTCGCTCAGAGATAATCTAATGAACATGTGGGGATGTCAAAGTGTCTGAGTGCGCACTGATTTGGTGATGTGCGCAGATTTGATGTTTGTTGCCGAATATGGGGTGCACACGGCTGGTAGATTTGAAATTGCAAACGAATTTTGAATGTCGTGGCAACCATTTTGTGAACTGTTTGAAATTATGCTTTGCCTGGGATAATCTAGTGTGCATCTTGGGTTATCGGCGCATTTGGGGTGTACATGGATTTTGGGGTGCGTTCTATTTGAGGACTGCGCGAATTTGGGGTGCTCACGGATTTGGTGATATGTGCAGAATTAGCGGTGTGCTTTTGTATATCGATGTGCACACTGATTTGCGGATGCGCATTGATGTACGGGCGTGTAGACCAATATCGTGGTTTATGGATTTCAGCGTCTCACAGATATCTGGTGTCTGCGGATTTGAACTAGTGACGTATTTCAAGGTTGTTTCAGGTACAGATACTTTCATAATACTTTAAACTTTCAAAAGTATTCTTGTTATTTAATAGTGTAGGCAGCCATTTTGCTCAAATGATTCTTGGCGGGTTTGGGGTGCACATAGATTTGTGAGTGCGAACTTGCTAGGGACGTGGGAGAACTTGGAATTGGGGTCCACACCGATCTGTGGTTGACCACAGATTTCGGTGTCAGAGCGGATTTGTGCTTCAACACCAATTTGGGTGTGCATGCGAAGTTGAGGTATTGAAGTTAAGATTGGGGGCTGTGACGAATATCAAGGTTAGCTCATTTTGGAAGTATGACGAATTGTAAGGTGGCTTTATTGAGGCAGGTTCTTTGTGAGCTCTAACGTGCATGTGGGGGTTTTGTGGGGGGCTTGTGGGCAGATGGATTTGGGGCTGCATTTGGATTTGGGATATCTGTGGAATTGGGTGTGCATGTCTTTGTGGGATTGTTTGCATATTTGAAGGTGCGCACAGATTGGGGGTATGGAAGCCAAATACGAGGTGCACAATTATTTAATGATGCGCCCAGATTTGAGGACGTGCCGAATATTTTGGTGCACTGCGAATGAGATTGCTCAGAGATTTGGCTGTGTCGGTATATCTTGGGATGCAGACGGATTTTCAGGTTTCGGCTGATGCTCATGGATTTGATTTCATGCGCAGATTTAGGGGTGTATGGGATGCGCACAGATCTGTCTGTGTTACCGGATTTGTACTTGCACACGATATTTAATGATACGTTTTGTGTTCTGTTTAAAATTATACTTGGTCTGGGATAAACTAATGTGCACGTGGGGGTGCACGCAGGTTTGGGATGCACATGCATTTTCAGGTGTGCTGTTATTTATGAGCATGTGGATGTGTCAAAGGGGTTGAGGTGCGCATTGCATTGGGGATTGCGCAGATGTTGGGATGTATCGTAGAAAATGGTGGTACACACGGTTTTGGGGTTGCACGTGGACTCTAGGATGAGCATAGGTTTAGCGCAGATTTGTGTGGCGCGTGGCCAAGTGGTTAAGGCGTTGGACTAGCAATCCGTTGGTCGTGAGTTCGAGCCCAGGCCGAGGCAGCGTGTTGTATTCTTGAGCAAGGCACTTAACCACACTCTGCTCCAGTCCACCCAGCTGAAAAATGGTTACCGGCAAAATGCTGGGGGTTAACCTCGAGATAAACTGGCGTCCTATTGGTGGGAGAAGTGAGTCTCGTACTCTCAGTCGCTTCACGCCACAGAAACCGGCATAAGCACCGGCCTGACGAGCCTATCAGGCTCGGGACAGACTTTAACTTAACAGATTTAGGGGTATGTTTCTGAATATGGGGCTGGGCACTGATTTGCGGATTGCGCAGATTTCGATGTGTGTCGGCCAGTATGAATGTTCTCACGGTTTTGGGAGGTGCACATGGATTTAGGGATGTGTTCTCGATTATGGGTGTGTCTGCGGATTTGAAATTGCACACGGAATTTGGGCTATGTGCCGGTTTTTAATGTCGAAACAATGGGTTTATTGAACTGTTAATTCTCAGTCTGTGATAATCTTTTGTGCATGTGGGGTTGTCTGCGGGATTGGGGTGCACATGGCTTTTTGTGTGCGCTCCTATATATCTATCCTATCTGTGGAGGTGTGCGGATTCGATGGTGCACATGGATCTGGTGTTGTGTGCAGAATTAGCGGTATCTGGTCGCATATAGAGGTGTATACTGATTCGGGGATGCGCATTGATTTAGGGGTGTGTAGGTTTAAGAATTTAAGAATTTCCGCATTGCCACAGATTTCTGATGTCTACAGATTTGGATTTGCGACGTGCCTCAATGTTCTTTTATTTATAGACCCTTCCATTAAATTTTGAAATTTCAAACGCATTCTTGTTCTATAGTGATGGGGCAGCCATTGTCGGCTAATGTGGCGTGCACGCGGATTTATGGTTGCGAAGATTTGAGGTGTCGTTGGATTTCGGGGTGTCTGTGGAATTGGAGGTTTGTCGAATTTTGAGCTTGTTTCAGTTATCGATACCTTAATAATAAATGCACTCTGAACTTTGTTCTTGCTATTTAAGATGGAGCAAGTCATTTTGTGAACTGTTCGAAATGATTCTTGCTCTGGGATAATATAATTTGCGGGTAGGGATATCAGCGGGTAGTGGATGCGCACAGATACGTTGAGGAGTCGGAAAAGATTGAATAGGTTAGGACTTTATTCCCTTAATAGTAGGAAAACATTGGGAAATTTCAGAGGTAGACAACATTATGTATGTTATAGATAGGGTAAATGCAGGCAGGCGTTTTGGGTGGGACTGGAACTAGAAATTGCAGTTTCAGAGTGGAAAGTGAAATATGAAAGGGGAATCTGAGTGGGAATTTCTCCACTCAGAGGGTGGTGTGGTGCGAGTATCAGACTGGTGGATGTGGGTTTCATTGCATTGCAGAGAAGTTTGGATAAGTACATGGGTGGAAGGGTTATTGAGGCCTGTGGTCCAGGTGCTGTTACGGAACTCGGCATAATAACAGTTCCGTACCGACCAATTGGGCAGAGTGGTCTGTTTCTGTATTAGATGCTCCCTGACTCCAAATAAAATGCTGGCAATGGAGAACTGGCCGGGTTTGTTGTCGGGAAAGTAACGGAATGTTCTGAGGCCTTCTTGAGGAGGTGGATAGAAGTGTATAGGTACTGGACATCCATGGTCATAATGAGGCGCTCAGGGCCGGGAATATTAAGGTTGTTGAAGAGTTCGTGAGCATGGGAAGTTCCAGAATGTAGATAGGAAGGGACTGAATCAAGGTCGATAAACTGAATTCGAATTCGATGTGGATAGACATTGGGTCTATCCACACACAGACACGGAAACACACTGACAAACACACACACACACACACACACACACACACACACACACACACACACACACACACACACACATACACACACACACACACACACACATAGATAGACACAAAGACAGACACACACACATGCACATTAACATACAGACACAGACTCCCACGTAGAAACAGACAGAAACACACACGCACACACAAAATGCAGCTATATTTTCACATCTGCCTCCCCAGGTCTCCACTGTGTTCTGTGTACATTCAATATTCGGTCGTTTTCCATTCAACTTCTCCCTCATTTTTCCAACCTCAACAAGTTCAGGCCCGGAGACATCAAACACTCGTCACAGGTTCACTGTTTCATTTTCTTTTCAACTTCCTCCAGTGTATTGATCAGAGACTCTCTCAGCTCTCCTCTCTTCAGAATTAAACCTACGATATTGCTGTATCCCGTACAAACAAACCAATGCTGTATAGTTCTCCAAACCAGTGTACACACATCCCTCTGGTGTCCAAGGGTTTCTTCCACACTGGTCTAGGGTTCTTAGTAGCACATCATCTCGACAAAGACTGAGCGCTGTCTGCTACCTGAGCTCGAACATAAACATACTCATATACACAAAAAGTACAGACAGACAGACACACACACACACACACACACACACACACACACACACACACACACACACACACACACACACACACACACACATACACACACACACACACACACACACACACACACAGGCCTGCCCTCACACATAGGAACACAGTCACAGGCACGCACAGATTCACAAACACAGATATACAGAGAGACATAAATACACACACGCACACACACAAGCTTCGCCACAGACACATACGAACACACACAAACACATTCAGATCCACACACAAGGACACTCACAGGGACATTCACAGAGACATCAGTAAGCACATGTTGACAAACACCAACACAAAGGCACTCTCACACACCCATACACACACACACACACACACACACACACACACACACACACACACACACACACACACACACACACACACACACACAGACACACACATATACACACACACAACGACAACAACACCTTGCTATGTTGCTTTACAGGGGACTACTAAGTTTGATGGACATGCATTAGGGTTATGGGTGGGTCCAGGACGAGCCCCCAGATATTCTGACTGTGAGTAAAGCGCTGAAGATGTTTGAGTGGTTCGTGGATATGAAAACTTTCATTCATCATCACAAACAGTTTCCTGAAGATCCTCTCGGTGGAGTCCCCCAAAAGAAAATCTGCATCAAGAATGTATACTCTTGAGGAGAATGGTAGCAGTAAGTGATTGAGTACAAATTTAGAAGCTACAGTAACATAATTTACTTCAATATTCTGTGTCTCTCAAATGGCTCCATTGAAGTGCATGTTTACAGTGGAAGCACATTTAATTGATTGGACACCTCGGAAGGTCCAGTCACCGTTGTGGGGACAAATAACTTCCCACAAACGGCCTAAAAATTAATTCACTAAATTAATCACAACCTGATACCACGGGGAGTGCCCTTGTTTGACGCAATCGCTTTTTAAATAATTTAAACATCTTTATTTTTAAATCTGTTGAAATCTGTCCCTGTGGAGTCGCTAAATGGTATTTAAAACCGCAGGCATATGCTGCCTCAAACATTCATTCAGATAGAGCGCGTGTAACACGGAGGGGTAGATTACTGGACACAGAAAATGTCTCCAATGTTGGATGCGTACTTGAGTGTCGAGAAAATACTATACGTGTTCATTGCCGTCATTGGAGTTCCTGGTGAGTGAGCAGAGCAATTCATGTTTAGTATTTCTGTGTGTTAACCGCTGTGAACCTGTTTATGATCATTTTACAAGATTCTAACTTGATGGTCATTGTAAAAATATCCATCAGAGATATCGATCCTATAAATTCAATAATCTGATTTCTCATATTTAATGACAAACGAAACTTATACTCTGCCTCTCCTCTAACTCACGGGATAGACTAGAACGTTGTTCTTACCTTTAATGCAACCCTGTCCAGAGCTGTCCCAGTGCTGGGGTCAGCGGGTTCTTCGGAAAATGAGACTGGGATTGTTTTAACGGGTCTTCTCCAGAGTTAGACCACTCCTGGTAGGCAGGCATCATTCCGGGAAGGTGAGACTGGGAGGATTTTATATTTTGAAGTTCACTGTTGCTGAGATATAATAATCAGAAGAGAACCCCTGGTCCCGTGTTTCACGTCTCCCTGTCTACAGACTGTCACAGTCGGATCCCACCGCCTGTCGGTCAATAATTGGTCCTGATCACCTGAACCAGTGTCCACGGATCTGCTCACAAGACTTATCGAATTGAACTGCGCTGTAGAATTAATCCATTAACAGATCCGCTTAGTCTCGGGTTACTGCATTGTTCCCGCTTTCCCTCTGAGTCCCGTCATAAATCGGGGCACCGCTTCTCCGGAAGAAGTGTCTCGGAAAGAAACGAGAGTTTGTTTATTTCCATGAATGCTGCCTGACTTGCTGGGTTCCTCCAGTACTTTCTGTGTTCTACTGTCATTCCCATTTTGTATTGAACTGTGCTGTGGAATTAATCCATTAACGGAGCCACTCAATCTCGGGTTACTAAATTGTCCCTGAGACGCGTCGTAAACTGGGGCACCGCTTCGTCCTGATGAATGGTCTTGGCCCGAAACGAGAATTTGTTCAATTCCATGGATGCTGCGGACCTTTTGAGTTCCTCCAGTATTTTTGCGAGCTGTTCCCTTCTGTATCTTTTCTCACCCGCGTCAGATTCCGAGTTTCCAGACGCCTGGTCAGTCACGGTTCAATCAGTGTAACCGCCCCATCAGCCATTGAACGGCGATCAGCACCGATTGTTATTTTTCACGTAGCTCGTTTTCATCGATGGCGGTTCGCCAAACATCATCTTTTCTCGACACTGAAAAAGGCAGGTCAGATATAGTGTGGCCCATGTCTGATGTTAGATCAGCCGCCGTTCATAGACTCGAGCGCTCATGAGATCTATCTGAAACCGGATCCCGCGTTAATTCCTGCAGAAACTGTTCAGTAATGTCCAGTGTCTCATCTATCTCCTTCTCTCTCCAGTGAATTTAGTGGCGATTGTGATCCTGTCTCGGGGAAAGTGCGGCCTCTCTACCTGCACCACTCGCTACCTGGTGGCCATGGCAGCGGCCGATCTACTGACCATTGTCTTCGAGGTCACGTTGATACGAATAAAATGGTATTACTTCCCGAGGAGTTTTCTGGACGTCACCCCTGTGTGCAGTGTTATCGATGTTCTGTTGTTCACTGCCACAGACTGTTCTGTCTGGTTCACCGTCACTTTCACCTTTGACCGGTTTGTCGCCATTTGCTGCCAGAAGCTGAAAACAAAATATTGCACCGGGAAAACTGCGGCTGTAGTTCTAACAACAACCGGCGCACTGTTCTGTCTGAAAAACGTTCCCCGCTACTTCGCACGGGAACCCGGAGAGATAATCGACAGAATACCATGGCTCTGTAAACTCATTGACAATTATTTCACTGACCCCGGCTGGGTAGGATATGACTGGTTCGATACGGTTTTAACTCCATTTTTCCCTTTCGCTGGGATCCTGCTGCTCAACGCTCTGACAGTCAGACACATTTTAGTGGCCAGTCGGGTCCGTAAGGGGCTGAAGGGTCAGAGCAAGGGGGAGAACCGCAGTGATCCGGAGATGGAGAGCAGGAGGAGGTCTGTAGTATTACTCTTCACCCTCTCCGGCAGCTTCATCCTCCTGTGGCTGACATACGTAGTAAATGTCATATATTATCAGGTATCTGGAGAAGGGTTCTATTTCAGTCATTCTGAATGGATCTTTCACCTCGTCGGGTTTTTGATGAGAAATTTCAGCTGCTGCACGAATACATTTATTTACGCAGTGACTCAGTCGAAATTCAGGGAGCAGGTGATCAGCGCGGTGAAATATCCGGTCACCTCGGTGCTTCAGTTTATTAATAAAGACGCGTCCTGAGTCATAAGTGGCCGTAGTGTCAGTCCGGGATCCAGCGCCTGATCTCCCAGGTGTTATTCGCGAGAGTACTATACTATCGACCGTCTGCTCTGGGAGCAGCTGAGTGTTTGTATGTGGGCAGAGGTCCGGGCGGAGTGGGTGGTTGATGTAGACAGCACCGTCCTGGCACTCAATGCCCCCCCCCCCAAGATATCAGTCATAGAACTACTCCAGAATACCATTCAGTCCACTGTTACAGTTCAGTCCCACTCACCTTTCAGTCCGACGTTTGCAATGGGCAGCAGGTTGTTAGTCTGATGCTGGTTGGCTAATCCAATG
Organism: Hemitrygon akajei; assembly: GCF_048418815.1. Taxonomy (NCBI): domain Eukaryota; kingdom Metazoa; phylum Chordata; class Chondrichthyes; order Myliobatiformes; family Dasyatidae; genus Hemitrygon; species Hemitrygon akajei. Next base: position 319,966 of record NW_027331987.1, read on the forward strand.
TCAATCACACTAGTCTCAGCCATCCTCTTGAATGATTAGCTAATGTGAAGAAATAGGCTGGGGCTGGGGAAATGGGTGTACACACAACAACTTAAAGGCACGACTTAATGTACTGTAGTGTGGTGCAGGTAACTGGGAAATAAAACATGTACTACTTCTTTTCACAAATGGAATTACCCCAAGAAGCCCTAAGATCTGTTTATAATGAAGCACGATACTGTAAATTAAATTAAACTAACATCCACAATTCAATAGCATTTTTACTTGAAAACACTCAGCCCCCAAAGATTGTACTGAAACCTGCTTTGGATTTCTTACAGCCTTATATGCCTCACCTTGTAATAGTCTGTGTTGAATTGTTTCATAATAATGCACAATCTAGAATGATGTTACCCAACAAGACATAAGGAATGAAAAAGTCGTGTCAATATAACTCCTTCCCTTCTCGTTTTACCTCCTTTTGCCATGAACCCAGCAGTTTTCTGTTTTCTGAGAAGGTGTCTGCCCTTACGCCGATTATCTCTCAAGTCTTGCCCAGACCCCCAATTCTTAACACCAGCAACCTCTCTGCTTCTGATTTGATAAGTGGAATGTCTCTATCCTCTGTTGAAATTGTAACAGCCTTTATTGCTAGACAATCAACCAGCTGTCAGGTACCCCGTGACTGGGTTAGCGACCCAGCAGAAATGGAATACACGTTGGAGTCTGGTATTACTTCAACTAATAGTGTTTATTAGTAAACTAAGTAATACAGTACTGTAAAATGAAAATATATGAAACAGTTTAGCAATGATCTATACTGAAGTGTGAAAATAGGAATCAAAACCAAGCTCTTTCAAAGTCTAGGTGTAAATGGATAGTCTTACGATGGTGCAGAGTTCAGTTCAGTTTAGTTTAGTTCGAGGCAGTTGCTGATGTATCGTTGGAGAGAGAGAGGTGATGCCGTTGTTGCCGAACCTTCGGTTATCTTCCTGTCCTGTTATGGTCATCGACTGTGACCCCATACGACCGTTCTTCAGTGGTGGACCTGTCACCCAGGCGAGGGTGGACACACAACAAGTCCCCACCGGTCGCACCACCACGCACTGTGAGCCTCTGATCGATTCCCCCGAATCCAAACCCCCACCTTCACATGGGTGCACAACGCTCTTTCAGTGTCCCGTGGTGTCTCTGCCTGTGTCTCAGCAGAGCTGCTTTTTATCATCACTTGCTTGACACCGGCTGTCCATCAAACCGGCTCCGCCTTGCTGTCTCTGCAAGAATCTTACAAGCAGGCAAAAGTGTCCTTGGAGCAAAGGTAAACAATCAGCCAAGGAGCCACAATATTAAATCATGTCTCTCTCTCTCATCTGCAGCAGGAGGCCTCCCCCCTCTTCTTCTCCCTCTCATTAACAGCATAGTTCACAGGGGGGTCAACTCTGGACCCTATCTCAGCCTGTTTTATTCATCACACAGCTCACTCCACCCAACACCTCTGTGTACAGGGCACCATATGAAGTATACACGGAAACCAACATTTTGTACAGGAAACAATGTTTGATCAGTTTCCATTCGTAAATCTGACCTACAGTTCCAATGACCTGATTTAAGATTCGTCAAAACCGAAAAGGAATCTGAACAAATAAAATTGTACATGGACAAATTTCCTCCACCAACTCTAAGCACAAAATGATGACGAGCGATTCTGTTGTAAATCATGATAAGTGGTTGGTAGGTCGTTTCTTCATTGTTTCCTATAATCCAGGCGCTAAACAACAACAAGAACATTCGGAGTTAAATTATCTGTTGATCCCTCTGTAAAAATGGTTAAGATTTCATAGTATTTTTCGTTAATATACTGATGAACCAATAGATTCTCAGGCATACCAGAATCCTTAAACCTTATTAAACTGTGTAAGCTAACATCAACTAAAGTTACTGGAGAAAACCAATGTGGGATTACCGATAATGGGACATTGGGATATATTCCATCATCCAAACCCATATTCGGAGCGTGAGAAAACCCAGGCACCGAAAAATTAAACAAAAACTCTGTTTGTGATTTTCCAATAGTCTTCCAACACACCTTTAACAAGATGATCATTTCTTTGCTGTCCTCAATTTAATCCAGTATTTTAACATCGAATCCATTCTCCGCGATTGTAAAGGTCGCTGTTCTATTTCAATCAGTAAAGCCGAAACCGGGGAGAAATGTACTGCACCACAACACAATCATAAATCCTATGCCTGACTCACACCCACACATTGTAAAGTTGAGGATCACTCTGATTCGTAAGCAACACACCCATAATCAAGAACAGATCTAATTAAGCAATTATAAATGGTTAACAGATATCTTCGCGTAGCAATCCAAGAGTACCCACAGAGGCACCAGAGAATATTTAATGATCCTTTATATTCATCAATTATTTTCCTGATATGTTGCTTCCATGTCAGCTGATTATCCAGTCACGTGGCTAGAAATCTTTCCACTGACACGTATTCAAGCGTCTGACCATAACATTTCAAATCAAGTGCAGGCTTATTAATCCTATTTGTGAAACACGTAACTTGCATGTTAGCTACAGAAAGCTGAAATCCTGATATATATGCCCGCTCTTCGGCCTTATTAATTGATGATTGCCTCCTACATACAGTAGATTTGAAATTTCTATCTCTGATCCATAAAGCTTCATCAGCTTTACCCACCTCGGTACCAAACACAGAGAAAATATTTTAATCATGATTTCAAACAGTAAAGGGCTACAAATACTGCCGTGTGGTGCCCCATTCTCTATTTCAGAGAGACTCGACTGAAACTTGCCCACCCTGACTTAAATGGACTAACCAAAATAAATGCCAAAGAAAAAATGATACAATTTGCCTCCTCTCCTAATTTCCATAATCTAATCAGAAGTCCTTCCTTCCGTAAATATGATATGCCTTTTCAATATCAAAAAATACTGCAATTGCAATTTCTTAATTTACCGGCTCTTTCCTAATATCATCTTCCAAACATGAATTCAATATCATCCTCCTCTTCCAACATCCACTCTGATAAAATGCTATATCACCTCTGTTATCGACAATATAACTCAAACACTCCGTTACCATGCGCACCAGAAGTTTACATAAATGAAACATGAACGATATACGCCTACAACTAGAAGGATCAGAGCTCCGAGAGTTTAGAATAGGCATTATTAATTACATTTCCCAGAAGCTGTGAAATTAACTACTTCAACGCACATGCCTGTTGAAAGAAATTTTATACTACAAATGCATCATACGTTTCATCCACATTCATAACTCCATACACGGCCTCCTTCCTTATAAAACTAGCAACACCACCCCTGAAACAACTAACGGCAGTATAATACTGCACAGAAAAAAATTAAAATGTGCAAAATAGCGATGTTTCCTAAATACATTTAACATCGGGAGAATCCGTCAAATTAAATAATATTAAGTGCTCAAAATATTAAATAATTAGGGGCTACAAATACTTCCTTGTGAGTTCCCAATCACTGTCTCAGAGAAACCCGAATGTAACTCCCACCGATACCAGCACAGACCGTCTAAATATAAAACTTGGAAAAAGTTATGCAATCTCTTCCTCAATCCTCATTACCACAATTTAATGAAAAGTCCTTCCTTCAATAAATATCATATGCTTTTCAAGATCAAAAATGTTGCTATTAAAACATCCATATTTAATTATGCTTTTTTACTGCGCCACAATACAATCTTAAAGCCTGTGCTTGATCCATAAGACACACAACCAGAATCAAGAACAGATCGAATTAAACAAATATAAATGATCAACAAAGGTTTTCACGTTGCACCCCAAAAATGCCCACATAGATGTCTGAGGAGATTTAATGCTCCTTTACATTTATCTATTATTTTACTGATAGGTGCTTCCAAGTCAGCTTATTATCCATCCACATACTGAGAAATCTTACCACTGACACTTCCTCAAGAGATTAATTTTATAATTTCAAATCAAATGCAGGTCTGTTAATCCCGTTTGTAAAACACAAAACGACTTTTGTTTCCTTTTGCTTGTTTTTTCTCTCCATTCTTTTCTATAAGTGTATACCTCAGATAAATAATTTGTGGAGATTTGTGATATATATGATTATATGATATATATGTACAATGTCTGAAATACATCTTATGGAAATGTCTGCTTGATGATGAACTTCAATAAAAAAAATTACAAAAAAAGAAAGTTTGAAATCCTGATCTATTTGTCGAATATATGACCTATTATATGTAAATTGTATCCTATTTATCGTGAAATTGAAATTTCTACCTCTAATCTATAAAGCAACATCATCTGCATATTGTGATCTACCGCCCTGAGTACCTATCTCAGAAAAAATATCATCAATCATAATATAAAAAAATATTATGCAGTCACATTCCCTATCTCATAGAAACACAACCATAACGTGCCAATGCGTACCATCACAGATCGTCCAAATAAATAACTCAGTAAAATTTTACAATCCCCTCTCACTCCTAATTTCCATAATTTAACCTTCCATGTATATCATATGCCTTTTCAAAAAAAACTGCTGCTATTACATCTTTATTTAACTGTACTTTATTAATATCATCCTCCACACATAATAGTGAATCCAATGTCCTTTCACCCTTCCAAAACCCACTCAGATAACACTCTGATAATAATAATTATCCCAATTATTATACTGGGATAATAATTCCCAGTATTATCCAAAATATAATTCAAACGCTCCATTACCATACATTCCATAAGTTTACATGAATGAGATATTAACGATATAGGCCTAAAACTGGAAGAGTCAGACGTGGAGATCCAAGGGTTTAGAATTGACACTACTGACAGTTTTCGCAAGTTGTGAAAATTAACCACTTCATCACCACTACCTGTTTAATGAATTATTTTTACTACAAATGCGACATACCTTTCATTCACAATCACAACTCTTTCTACTCCTCGTTTCCTTTTAAAACTGGCAACACCACCCCTCCACCAACTTTTTTGATGGGACGGTGAGACTGGGAGGGGTTTAATGGGACTTTTCCAGAGTTGTCACTGAGCTGAGGACAGGCAGCTGGAAGGGATTTACATTGTGAGGTTTACTGTTTCTGGGGTATTGATCAGAGAGATCCCCTGGTCTTGTGTTTCATGTCTTCCTGTGAAGTCTCTCACCGTCGGATCTCACTGCCTGTTGGTCAATAATTGGGTCTGATCACCTGAACCATTGACGACGGATCGCTGACGAGTGTTATCGAGTTGAAATAACGGAACCACTGGGTCTGAGGTTACTAAATCGTTCCTGCCTTTCCTCTGATACCTGTTGTAAATTGGGGCACGCTTGTCCTAAAGAATTGTCCCGGCCCGAAACAAGAGTTTGATTAATTTCATGGACGCTGTCTGACCTGCTGAGTTCCTACAGTATTTTGTGTGAGTTACTCCACCCTGTTTTCCTTCTCGGCCTGATCAGATGCTGAGTTTCCAGAGACCTGGTCAGTGACGTTTAAAGCAGTGAAACTAGACACATCTGCGACTGGAATCGGGTTCAGCACCGATCATTGTTGTACATGGAGCTCGTATTATCGCCGCTGTTTCACCACACATAGCCGTATCTCCATATTGAAGCAGGCAGGTCCGAGACGGTGTGACTAGTGTCAGATGTCGGAATTTCGGATGCTGCACGAAAATATTTACTCAATGACTCAGTCAAAATTCAGGGAGCGGGTGATCAGCGTGGTGGTATATCCAGTCTCCTTGGTGCTTCAGTTCATTAATAAATCCAGTTCCTGAGCACGAGCCAGAGGTAGCCGCAGTGTCTGCAGACAAGGCTCCAGCCGTAATCAAGAGCAGATCCGATTAAACAAATTAAAATGGGCAAGAGCTCCAGAATACCAGATAGTCCTCAGAATGTTCCTTTATATTTTTCAGTTATTTTACTGATATGGTGCTTCAAAGCCAGCCTATCGTCCATCCACACGCCTAGAAATCTTACCGCTGACTCGTCTTCAAGTGTTCGATCATATAATTTCAAGAATGTATAGGTTTATTAATCCTGTTTGTAAAACATATAGCTTGTGTTTCGCTACTGAAAGCTTAAATATTCATCCATTAACCTACAGTTCAAACTTATTCATTGATAATCGCAGCCTATATCCACTAAAATGTAATTGACTAACTTTAATCCGGAAAGCTCCTTCATCTGTACAAAGTAATTTACCCGCGCCACTACCTACCTCAGAGAAAAATCAATAATCAGAATATTGAACAATAAGCTGATACAAATATTGCCTTGTGGGGTCCCATTCTCTCTTTGATAGAAACCCGAATATAACTCCCACCCTTACCTGTATAGACCGTCAGAAACAAATGATACAATCCACCCCTACTAATTTCCATAATTTAATCAAAAGTCTTTCCGTCCACAATATTGCTTTTTTCAATATCGACAAATACAGCTATTCCATCATCGTGATCAACAGTACTTTCCTTATATCATCTTCCAAATAGAAAACTGAATCCCATGCCATTCTACAGTTCTGAAATCCACGCTTATAAAATGATCCATCACATCTCTCTTCCCAAACATAATTCAAATGCTCAATTAACAAACGTTCCATAAGTTTACACACATAAGATATTAAGGATACAGGCCTATAATTAGAAGTATCAGGCGGGGAGCTCCCTGGTTTCAGAATAGGCACAAGGGCTGGCATTTTCTACCTGCTGAATGAAATATTTCTAATCCACATGTCACCTACGTTTCATTCACATTCACGACTCTGTTTCTTTCCTTTCAAACTTGGAACAACACGCCTCCACCAACTAGCCTGCCATGCCTAATGACAATAAAATCTGGCACAGAACAAAAAAAATTAAAATGTGCAAATGACCAGGATTCCGGAATGCATATCAGATCGGGAGAATCTGACAAATGAGAAATAAATTATTAAAGACTTGACCATGAGAAGTCAGGCTTCTTCGGTAATATTTTCAATCCCAGTATGTACCTTCATACGTAGAATGGGATACAAAGGCACCATCCATCAGAGATTCATTTACAGCTTCCTATATAACACCTAGATACCATTCTGCAGTTTTCACAAAGATTTTGATTTCCTCTGTAGGACGAAATGTCGGAGCAGTAAAATTCTACCCATCCTTTATAAACATCATATCACAGACTTCATTTTCCCTGGCGTTAAAGTAACCTGAGTTCGAGAACTGTGATGCCGACATATACTCACTGACGTCACAGTCTGGGTAGTAATCTCGTGATTGCTGCCTGTGCCACGTGCTAACGAGCGCAAGAATCGCATTATCAGGCATATTAATGCGTGGCTGGGAGACTGGTGTAGGGGGCAGTGCTTCCGATTCCTGGATCATTGGGGCATTCTGGGGGAGGTACGACCTGTACGAAAAGGGCGAGTTCCACCTGAACGCAATGGGGTCCACTGTCCTAGCAGGCAAGTTTAATAGAGCTGTTAAGGAGGGTTTAAACTAATTTGGCAGAGGGAAGGGAACCGGAGTGATTGGGCTGAGGGAGGGGAAAACAGAAGTAAATCAAAGATAGCGTGCAACAGAGATGATAGAAAGGACAAGCAAGTGATGAGGCATAATCATAGCCAGTGGGATGAATTACAGGGCCACAGAGGCAGATCAAGGAAGACGACTGAAATCTGAATGAAAACAGAAAGCAACATATACTGTACTGAAAATGTTGTATTTGAATACACGCAGCATAAAAAGGTAAAGTGGACAATCTTGAAATTCAGCTACAGATTGGAACTAGGAACTGGCTATGATTATGCCTCTGGAACTAGGCTAAAAGATGGCTGCCATTGGGTGTTGAATGTCCAAGCACATACTGTGTATACAAAGCAGAGGTCAGTAGGCAGAGCGGGTGTTGGGGCTCTGTGTATAAGAAATAACATTAAATCATTAAAAAGGGATGACGTTAGATGGGAAAAATTTGCTCCTCTATGGGTTGAGTTAAGAAATGGGGAGGAAAAAAGGAACCTAATGGCGGTTGTATACAGGCCTCCAAACATCAGCCGGAATGTGGATTACAAATTACAGCAGGAGGTAGTAAAGGTGAGGCAGAAGGGCAACGTCATGATCATCGTTGGGGATTTTAACATGAAAGTGCATTGGGAAAACAAAGCCAGTGCTGGAAATCAAGAAAGAAAATCTGTCGGGTGTCTAAGGGATGGTTTTAAGAGCAGCGTGCTGTTGAGCCCACGAGGGGTTGGCTGTGCTGGATTGGGTGTTGTGCAATGATCCGGAGCTGATAAGAGAGCTTAAGGTTAAGGATTCCTAAAGGAACAGTGATCTCAATATGATCGAGCACACTTTGAAATTTAAGGAGTTGAAACTAAATTCCACTGTGTCGGAAATTACAACGGCATGAGAGGGGACCCAGGTAAGGTTGACTGGAAAGGGACACGAGTAGGAAGGCCATTAGAACAGCGTGGCTGAAGTTTCTGCCAAAAATGGTGGAAGTGCAAGAGAAATATATAGTTTTCCAAATAAGAAGAAATTCCGAATGTAAGAAGTGAAGTCCGAGCCAAAGTTAAAGCAAAAGAAAAGGCATACAAGGAAGGCAAAGCTAGTGGGAAGATAGAGGATTAGGAAGCTGTTAAAAACTTGCAGAAGGAAACTAAGAGGTACATTAGGAAGGAAAAGATGAATTATGAATGGAAACTTGATACTAATTTCAAAGGATTTTTAAGGAAATAAAGGGTAAAAGTATGCTGAGTGTAGATATAGGACCAATAAAAAAATGATGCTGGAGATATTGTAATGAGAGTCGCAGAGATGGCGGAGAAACTGAATGCGTATTTTGCATCTGTCTTCACAATGGCAGACATCTGAAGTGTACCGGGCATTCAAGAGTTTCAAGAAATTTAATGGCCTGAGGGTGGATAAATCTCCTGGATTTGATGGAATGCTGGACTGGGTTCTGAAGGAAGTAGCTAAAGAGACTGTGCAGGCATGAACAATAATCCTTCAAGAATCGACAGATTCTGGCATCGTACCGGATGACTGAAAAAAATGCAAAAGGTACTCTGCTATTTAAGAAGGCTGGGAGACAGCAGAAAAGAAACTATTGACTTGAAAGCCTGACTTCAGTGATTGAGAAATTGCTGGAATCGATTGCTATGGATGAGATTACGGAGTACCGGGAGGCACATGACAAGATAGGCCAAAGCCTGCCTGGCTTCCTGAAAGAAAAATCCCGCCTGACTAAACTACTGCATTTTTTTGAGGAAATTACAAGCAGGGTAGACAAAGGAGATGTAGTAGACGTGGTGTACTTGGATTTTCCGAAGTCTGGTTAGCAAGATAGGGGTGTTTTAGCATGGGTGGAGCATTGATTGATCGTCAGAAAACAGAGAGTGGGAATAAAGGGATCCTATTCGGGCTGGCTGCCGTTTACCAGTGGGGTTCCACAGGGGTTGGCGTTGGGACCGCTGCTTTTTACGATGAATGTCAATCATTTGGACTATGGGTTTAAGGATTTGTGGCTAACGATGGCGATGATACAAAGATAGGTGGAGGGGCGGGTAATGTTGAGCACACTGAAACCCTGCAGAGAGACTTAGATAGTTTAAGGGGATTGAGCAAAGATCTGGCAAATGAAATACAATTTTGGAAAGCGTATGGTCATGCACTTTGGTGGAAGAAATAAACGGGCAGACTATTATTTAGATTGAGAGAAAAATCAAAATGCAGAGCGGCGAAGGGACATGGGAGTTCTTGTGCAGCATACCCTAAAGGTTAACCTCCAGGTTATGTCGGCTGTGGAGAAAGCGAATGCAATGTTGGCATTCATTTCTAGAGTTATAAAATGCGAGAACCGGGATGTGATATTGAGCCTGTATGAGCACTCCTGAGACGACGCTTGGAGTATTGTGTGCAGTTATTGTAGAAAGGATATATTGACATTAGAGAGGGGTTCAGAGAAGATTCACGAGGATAATTCAAGGAATGAAGGTTACCATATGAGGAACTTCTGGCACCTCTTGGGCTGTATTCCTTGCGGTTCGGGAGAATGAGGAACAATTGTTAAAAGGTCTGATCAGATTAGATATCGCAAAGTTATTTCCCGTGGTAGGCGAGACTAAGACAAGAGGGCACGACTTCAGGATTGAAGGACGTCCATGTAAAGCCGATGCGGAAGAAAAGAAGATTTCTTTAGTAAGATGGTGGCTAATCTGTGGAATTTATTGCCACAGGCGGCTGTGGAGGCTAAGTCACTGGGTGCATTTAAAGCAGAGATAGATAGGTTCTTGATTAGCCAGGGCATCAAAAGGTATGGAGTGAAGGCAGGGGTGGGGGCATCACTGGAAGATTTGGATCCACCCTTGATTGAATGGCGGAGCAGACTCGATAGGCCGAATGTCCTACTTCTGCTCCCATATCTTATGGTCTTACGGTCTTATAGTCTGTTTTCTGTCTGGTTACAAATATCAACACTTCACACCTGCGCTGCGTCCGCCAGCAAAAGCAGAATCTCCTGTGGTCACACGTTTTAATTCCACTTCCCATTCCCAGTCCGATATGTCAGACTCCTCTACTGTCGTGTTGAGGCCACGCAGTTCTGAGGAACAACACCTCATACCCATCTGTGTGGTCTCCTACCTGATGGCATAAACATCAGATAATGCCCAGCCGCCCTCTCCTTCACCAGTACCCATCCCTCTCTCACCCATCTCCTTACCAGCCCATCGCCTCCCTCTGTTACTCCTGCCACTTCTCCTGTCTCCATGGTGTTCTATCCACACCTATTAGATTCCCAGTGCTCCGCCCTCTGTCTCTATCACCAATCAATCTCCCTGGTATTTATTTCACACCCTCCCCCTCCCGGTTTCACCTATCACCTCCTGTTTCTCTCTCCCCTCCCTCCCCTTTTAAGTCTACTCCTCAGCTTTGATTTTTTTTTCTCCTGTCCTTCCGAAGGGCCTCGTCCCAAAACGTTGACTATACTATTGCCATCGATGCTGCCTGGCCTGTTGAATTTCTCCAGCAATTTGAGTGTGTTGCTCGGATATCCAGCTCCTGCATATTTTCTCTGGTGTGTGACTAACCTGTATGCCATCAGGTTAAAGCTGACCCTTTACTGAACACGAGGAGTTGCTTTTCCACACTGGGTTTTGCCTCATCATGGCCACGGACAGACATGTCAGAATGGGAAACCGAATGGAAATGGATAGCTGGGCCAATGGGAAATCTCGTCTTATGCAGCGGGCGGAGTAAAGGTTCTCGACAAAACAGACCCCAATCTGTGTTGGCCAATGGAAACACATCGGGAGCACTCCGGAGACTCACGGGTGAAGTGTCGCATCTGCTGGATGGACTGTTGGGGGCCCTGAATGTTTGTGGGGGAGGAGGTGCAGGCTCTGTCCCGCAGGAGGGAAGTCAGTGAGGTAGAAAGAGGGAACAAGGGAATGATTTCTGCTGCATGAGGGAGAGGAGACGGAGGGGAGAATCAGTGTTGCACCACCCTCAGTACTGGGATCAGTGCACAGTCACTATCAAGCCTCCTGATGACTCGACCCCTCCAGTCATCACATCACATCACAAACACCCACTATCACATCTGCCTCCACCACGAACCCTGACGTTCATTACAGACACCCACCACTACTTCAATATATATAGTGCAAAATGGACTAATGAGCCAGTGTTCCCCCTTTCACATTCAATGCATGCTCTCTGGTATTAGACAGTCTCTCCTTAGAAACAGCCACTCTGTCTGTGCCTGTCTGTGCCTCTCGTATTCCGATAAACTTCTCTCAGACCTCTATCAGCCTCTGCCACTCCAGAAAAAAAATATCCCTGCTGTGCAATCTCTTCTTATCAAGCATCAACCTGGTAAACAACTCACTGTTAAAACCTTGACATTTTCAGATTAAAAAATTGCAACAGTTCAGAAGCGATGAAACAAGCGTTTTACAAAACTGTAACATAACGACCTGAGACTGGAACTCAGTGCCTCGGCTACTGAGGAAAAGCAGGCCCGACACCGCCTTTACCACCCCATCACCCCATGCAACCGCTTTCATTGTGTTATGGACTGGGATCTCCCACAATCCTGGTGAATCTCCTCTTACTCTTCCAGACAAAATATCCTTTGTATAGAAAGCTACACAGAACTGAATGCAACATCTCAAGAAACATACCAGGTCAGACACAATCTATCGTGGAATATCGTCGATCTTTCACTTTTAGCATTGGCACTGGCCCTTCCAGGCCGATGGTTCCCATCAAAATAGTGCCATCACCTGTAGGACCTGACTTCAGTTGAATGTATATCTCAGCCCGATGGCCACAAGAGCTGAAGACACTTTTCCCTGCTGTAGGAGTCTATTACTAAACTTTTCCTGTCCTGTGCTTATCCACAATGTTAGTTTTAAAATTTCTATCCGTACAGAACTACTAATGAGTTAGTGTTTGGTCTCTTGAAGAGCAGTAAAGTGGATAACACCCCAGGACCTGGCGGGATATACTGCAGATCACTGATAAAGGCAGGAGATGGCATTGTTGCCCGTATCGACAAATGGACGCCTTCTGATGTTCATTCTGTGCTGCCCTCCACTGTTCGCTCAGTGAAAGGACAAGCTGGAGCAAGACAATCGACACCCATGCCAGTTGTTTTCCTGTGACAACATGTACTATGTATTCCTTGTAGTGCGCTGTGTCTTGTTGGTAATGTGTTTTGCAGCCCCGGACCCAGAGGAACGCTGTTTTGTATGACGATATTCGTGTATGATTGAATGATAACTAAACTTAAATTTGAATTTCAACTCCTGCATCCTGTCAATGTCCTGTTTTTACCTACGACAATCTTCCACACAATCCACAACTCCACTAACCTCCATATCATCTGCAAACTTACTAACTCCACCCTTCCACTTCCTCATCCAAATCATAAAAGCAGTGGTCCCAGAGCGGATCTCTGCACAAAGTCACTGGGCACCAAACTCCATGGAGAAGCTGCTCCATGTTCAACTATTCTCTATCTTTTATGGAAACATCAATGCTGTATCCTCCAGCCGAGTTTCCCTGGATACAACGTCTTCTGACCTTCTGAAGGAGCTTACCACAGTGAACATTAAATACCTTACGAAAATCCATTTATGCCAGCTCAATTTCTCTGCCTTTATCGATAATGCTTAGCCTCATCCTCACATAATTCCATCAGATTCTAGAGGCACGGCCGGTTCCTCACAAAGCCATGTTGACGATCTCTAATCGGGTTATGGTTATCTAAATTCTAATAAACCCTGTCTCCACTTTATTCCAATAGTTTGCCACTGAAGGAAGACTCATTGGGATATAACTGTCAGGGTTATCCCAACTCCATTTCGTAAAGAATGAAAGAATATTCCCACCCTCCAGTCCTCTGACACTAATTCAGTGACCAAGAAAAAATCACTCTGTTTATTCTGAACACCTGCACGGACGAATCACTGCTCTGAACAAATGCCTGAAAACTGCGCGGCACTTTAACTCCTTTTCTTTTGTAAAATGCACACTATGAATCCTTGGATTTAAAAAAGAAAAATCACATACCCTTGATTTAATTTATTAATGGAAGGGTCTAATGAAATGCAGTGCATCAAAGAAATTTTTCACGTTTCGTAAACTTTTACTCTCCTGCCTTTATTACAAATCCATTGTCCATAAACCCACATGAAAGGTGGGCCTTAATCCCTATTTCGTCATATGCATGTTCCACATCTGGTCTGGCTATTTGGTTGAATGCACTTCTGCAGTTAACATGAGAAGCTTGAAATTCTCCGATGGGGTCAAAAGTTGTCAGTTCTTCAAATGCTTCTTTTCTAAGCACATAATACACCATATCAGTGAACATTTCAATTCAACCAGTTGTATCTTTCTCAGAATTTAGCAGGCCAACCAGCATCTTGAAAAATAGTAAAGAGTCAGCATTTCAGTCTGACTCTTCAACCCTCTTTCTCTCTTCTAATCTCTCTCAGTCTCTCTCTCTCTCCCAAATGTCTCTTCTCCCAGTCTATCTCACATCCTGCGCTCTGTCTGCCAGTCTCTCTGCAATCGTTTTCTCCCTTCCCCTCTTACTCTCTCGCTCTCTGAATAATAATCTGCATTCCTGAGCAAGAATACCCATCCCTGAGTAATACTCTCCATTCCTGAGTAGAAATCTCCAGGACTGTGTAAGAATCTCCATTCCTGAGTAGTAATCTCCATCCCTGAGTAATAATCACCATCCCGGAGTAAGAATCACCATCTCTGAGTAATTATCTCCATTCCTGGGTAATAATCACCATCCCGGAGTAAGAATCTCCATCCCCGCGTAAGAATCTCCATCCCAGAGTAATTATCTCCATCCTTGAGTAAGAATCTAGATCCCCGAGTAGCAATCTCCAGCTCTGAGTATGAATCTCTTTGGAGCGATGGAGGATGAGAGTTGGCCTGATAGGGGTATAAGATGATGAGAGATATTGATCGTGTGGATAGCCAAACGCTTTTCCCCAGTGTTGAAATGGCTAACACGAGGGGGCCATAATTTTAAGGTGCTTTGAAGTAGGTACAGGGGGATATCATAGGTAAGGTTTTCACAGAGTGGTGGGTGTGTGCAATGCACTGCCAGAGAAGGTGGTAGAGGCGGATAAAATAGGGTCGTTTGAGAGACTCTCAGATAGTTATATGGAGGTTAGTGAAAGAGAGGGCTATGCAGTACGAAATTCTACTTTCGTACTCTACTCTACTCTAGGCAGCTTCTAGAGTAGGTTACAGGGCAGTCAGATCATAGTGGGCCGAAGGGCCTGTAACGTGCTGTAGATTTTCTATGTTTCTGACAAAAATTCGGCTTCTACTAAATTTGCGTGCAAAAATGTTGATGTATTGTATATAAATATATATTAATATAAGTACTTACGATAAATGCAATCAGTGACAGGGTATTTCTAGTTGATGGTATTTCGTATAACCTCTTTGAACAAATCGATTGTAACTTTAGGTATTCACATTTTTTCAACCGTGGGTGCGTTCTTTGGGCTCCCTCGGCCAACTTACCTTTTCATCGTGCGTCGCCCTGTTTCACCAGATGTCCGATCAAAATTTCATTACCTCTGTTTTTTAGTTAACCTGTTCCACTCTTGCTGACAAGTTTGCCTGTCGTTATAGATTCAATCTAATTAATTGTTTCTGTTTTCTTCGTCTGGTTCATTTCGTGGGTATTAGTAGACCGGCCTTGATCTCCGCGATCTCCCCGCATCTATGAACGTTGAGAGATATTGTGAAGATGTGCTACTGTAAAACGCTGTACACCGGCGCCAGCTGATCTCCCTGTCTCCTGTCTCTCCGTCTCCCTATCTGCCCGTCTAATATTCTGTGCCTGACAAATGGATCCCCTGAAGCACAGTGGAGCACATTTAATTGATAGACACCCCAAAAGTTTCAGTCACCATTGTTGGGACAAGCTAACTCCCACAAGCGGTCTAAATATTAACTCACTAAATTAATTGCATCTGTCCCCGTGGTGTTTGCACCTGTCTGATGTAATCGTTTTGTACATAAATTAAACACATTTATATATTTTTTAAACATGTTGCAGTCTGTCCCTGTGGAATCTCTAAATGGTATTAAAAACACCAGGCCTGCACTACCTCAGCATTTCATTCCGAGGGATCGCCTTCAGCACACAGGGAAAAATCACTGGACAGAGAAAATGCCTGAAATGTTGGATAGGTACAGGAGTGTGCAAAATGTATTGTACGTGTTCATCGCCGTCATTGGAGTTCCTGGTGAGTGAGCAGAACAATTCATGCTTGGATTTTGTGTTTGTTAACCCGTTTGAACCTGTTTCTGATCATTTGACAAGCTTCCAACTTGACGATCATTGCACAAGTGTCCTTCAGAGATAACGATCCTGAATGTTCAACCTTCTGAATTTTCATATTTAATGACCGGCGGAACTAAACTCCTCTAACTCATGGGATGGACTCGAACGTTGTTCTTCCCTTGCTTGACACCTTGCCCAAATTTGTCCAAGTGCTGAGGACAGGCAGCTGACCGGGAAGGTGTGACTGGGATGGTTTTAATGATACTACGTCCAGTGTTGTGCCAGTGCTGAGGACAGGCAGCTGCCCGGGAAGGTGTGACTGGGATGGTTTTAATGATACTACGTCCAGTGTTGTGCCAGTGCTAAGGACAGACAGCTGCCCGGGAAGGTGTGACTGGGATGGTTTTAATGGGACTACGTCCAGTGTTGTGCCAGTGCTGAGGACAGGCAGCTCTCCGGGAAGAGGTAACAGGGAGCTCTTTAATGGGACTTAGTCCAGAGTTGTCCTGGTGCTGGAGACAGGCAGCTATCCGAGATGGGGTGACAGCGAGTTGTTTACATTGTAATGTTCATTTTTTTCTGAGTTATTGTTCAGAATGTAACCCCTGGTCCTGTGTTTCACGTCTCCCTGTGGAGCCTGTCACAGCCGGATCCCTCTGCCTGTTGGTCATTTAACAGGTGTCCACGGATCTGCTGGCGAGTGTTATGAATTGAACTGCGATGTGGAATTAATCGGTAAACGGAGCCGCTCAGTCTCAGGTTGCCGAGTTGTTCCTGCTTCCCCCCGGGACCCGTCAGAAATCGGGGCACCACTTTGTCCTGGAGAAAGTTCTCGGCTAGAAACCAGAGATTGTTCAATTCCATGCATGCTGCCTGTCCTGCTGAGTTCCTTCAGTATTTTCTGTGCGTTGCTCTCTCTGTATCCCTTCTCGGTCCCATCAAATGCTGAGTTTCCAGAGGCCAGTCACGGTTAATTCAGTGAAACCGGCTCCATCAGCGACTGGCATCGGCATCAGCACCGATCATTATTGTTCGTGCAGCTCGTTTGTATCGCTGATGATTGCCCACACATCCTTTTATCTCATACTGAAGAAGGGAATTCAGAGACAGCTTGCCCCGTGTCTGATGTTAAATTAACAGACTCTACCACTCCTGATCTTTCACTGAAATTCTATCCCGTGTTAAATCCTGTTGAATGCATTCGGTAACGCTCTCTCTCTCTCTCTCTCTCTCTCTCTCTCCCCCTCTCTCTCTCTCTCCCTCTCTCTCTCTCCCTCTCTCTCTCTCTCTCTCTCTCTCTCTCTCTCTCTCTCTCCTCTCTCTCTCTCTCTCTCTCTCTCTCTCTCTCTCTCTCTCTCGCTCCCCCCCCTCCTCCCTCCAGTGAATTTAGTGGCGATTGTGATCCTGTCCCGGGGAAAGTGCGGCCTCTCTACCTGCACCACTCGCTACCTGGTGGCCATGGCAGCGGCGGATCTACTGACTGTTGTCACCGAGGTCATTTTGTATCAGATCAATAGGCATTACTTCCCGTGGAGTTTTCTCAGCATCACCCCCGTGTGCAGTGTTATCGAAGTACTGACGTACTCGGCCACACACTGTTCTGTCTGGTTCACCGTCACTTTCACCTTTGATCGGTTTGTCGCCATTTGCTGCCAGAAGCTGAAAACAAAATTTTGCACCGGGAAAACTGCGGCTGTGATTCTAACAACAGCCGGCTTACTGTCGTGTCTGAGAAACGTACCCCGATACTTTACTTGGAAACCCTGGGTGATCATCAACAATGTACCGTGGTTCTGTGATATCAAAGACAATTATTTCACTGATCCCCTGTGGGTGGGATATGTCTGGCTCGATGTGGTTTTAACCCCGTTTCTCCCTTTCGCTGGGATCCTGCTGCTCAACGCTCTGACCGTCAGGCACATTTTAGTGGCCAGTCGGGTCCGTAAGGGGCTAAAGGGTCAGAGCAAGGGGGAGAACCGCAGTGACCCGGAGATGGAGAGCAGGAGGAGGTCTGTGGTTTTACTCTTCACCCTCTCCGGCAGCTTCATCCTCCTGTGGATGACACAGGTTGTAAATATCATATATTATCAGGTCTCAGGGAAAGGAATCAGTTTCAATGAGTCTGAATGGGTCTTTCACTACGTCGGGTTTTTGCTGAGGAATTTCAGCTGCTGCACGAACACATTTATTTACACGGTGACTCAGTCGATGTTCAGGGAGCAGGTGATCAGCGCGGTGAAATATCCCGTCACCTCGGTGTTTCAGTTCATTAACAAAGCAGTGGCCTGAGCACACGGCAGAGGCGGCTGCAGTGTCTCCAGTCCGGGGTCCAGATCCTCACATTCACTGCCTGATCTCCCAGGTGTTATTCTCGGAGGACTGTCCCATCGACTGGTAGGTACGGAATATTCGTATAGTGTGCGTGTTGGAAGGGGCAATGCACCAGCCTGGGGACTCAGTTCGTCACTGTATCGAGCGGATGTCAGTCGAAGAACTATTTTGAAATACCTCCCACACGTTGATCCGTGGATGTGTCCATCTGTTCCCATTCCCGGAACCGCACAGTCCGACGTTCATGCAAATTGGAGGGGGTGGGTCTATTCTGATGCTGTTGGCTATTCGAATGTCAATCGCACCAGAGTCCGCCTTCCCCTTGAATGATTGGCTAAGTTTAAGAAATAGTGCGGGCTTTATATAAATAGTGTTGACACTCCATCTTGAAAACGCATTCCTGCCAACAACTGAACTGGAGTATGCTGAAATGAATTGTGGAGCAAAACATTCACTGATTATTATTTTCCTAATGAAAGGTAATTTCCCTCGATAATCTCCGTAGATTATACTAATTAAACCCAATGAAACGGAGACACCTCTTTTTCCTTTATCAGTTAGAGAGAGAACCTTGGTATGTCGTATCCCGGGTGAACGTGAGGTCTTTGGGGTACTGCAGGTCTGTTCATTTACCGATGCTTTGCTGCCGCTTGAGTGCTCGGAGGTGGGTGCCGATGATTTTATTTGGTGGCGGAGAGGGGATTGTTGCTTTGCTGCCGCTTGAGTGCTCGGAGGTGGGTGTCGATGCTTGTATTTGGTGGCGGAACGGGGATTGTCTCTTTGCTGCCGCTTGAGTGCTCAGAGGTGGGTGTCGATGCTTGTATTTGGTGGCGGAGCGGGAATTGTCGCTTTGCTGCCGCTTGAGTGCTCGGAGGTGGGTGCCGATGCTTGTATTTGGTGGCGGAGCGGGGATTGTTGCTTTGCTGCCGCTTCCGTGTGGCAGCGGGGAGCTGACCGTGTGTTTGGAGTTCTTACATCTAACTGCGGACACTCTTCTTTTTTCGTGGATGGTTGTGAAGGAAAAGTATTTCTCGTTGTACATTGTCGTAATTTCTCTAATATCAAATGTACCTTTGAAACAATGCTGTTACTAAGTTAAATCACTTCCATCAATTAAGAAAGCTTTTAAATGAAAACTATCACAATAAATACTGTAATGATGACTGAATTTGATTTCATTCACCTGATATGCTTCACCCTGAAATAGTACGTGCTGAACTGTTCCGCAATGACAAACCTACACGACCGGGAATGATGTTTTCCAACAAGACATAAGGAATAATTAAGCATAGTATGCCCAATTCCCTGTACCAAATCCTGTCAATGTACAAACGTAATTCTTTCCCTTCTTGTTTTACCCCCTTCCCCCATAAACCTAACAGTTATGTATTCTGTAAAGGTGCCTCCTTTTTATGCCCAGTATCCCACCAGTCTTGCTATAATTATTAACCCACCAACACTTTAGCTTCTGATTTGCTCGTTGAAAGGTCTGTATCCACAGTTTAAATATTAACAGCTTTTGTAACTAAGCGTCTCTGTGCAGGAACCCATAAGGAGTTGACATAAAAGCCAATATCTTGCGTCTGCATAATATTTGATTATTTTCCAACAGTAAGTCTGACCGACTGCCAGACTTAAAACATGTTTTAAGACTCATCAAAACCGAAAAGGTATCTGAACACATTACAACTTTACATGGACAAATTTCCTCCACCCACTGTAATGCTAAAATGATGGCAACAATTTCTACTGTAAATGCTGATGAATGGTTGGTAAGTTGTTTATTGGTCGTAATTAAGGCACAAAACAGCCACAGCAAAATTACAAGTTAAGTTATCCTGTGATTCTTCTGCAACAATGGTTAACATATCATAATACTTTTCCGAAATATACTGATGAACCAACAGACGCTCATGCATAACATAATCCATAGATTTATTAAACTGTGTGAACTGAAATCGACAAGTCATAGGCGGAACAATGTGGGGTTTCAGAGAACGTACAGTGCGTCATATTGCATAAGCCAACTACCCCATCTTTCTATCCTGATCAGATCCCAGCTAAATACACCTAAAAACACATTTCGTGTGATGTGGCCAACAGTCCTCTAACAGGAACTCTAACAGGATGATCATTTCTTGGTCCTTCAAATTAATCCAGTGTGTGAACATCAACTGGAATCTCCGCAATTTTAGTTGGTCCACTTCAACCAGGATACCCACAGAATACCCATCTGAAAATATTTAATGTACCCTTATACTTATCAATTCTCTTCTGATATGGTGCTACCATACCAGCTTATCATTCATCCACGTCTGAAAATCTTCGAGAGTTTGAGCATATAATTTCAAATCAACTGAAGATCTATTAATCCCACATAACTTGTTCATTAGCGACTGAGAGCTTAAATCCTCATATATTTCTCTATTGTTCAAAATTATTAATAGTTAATTGCATCCTATATACAGTATAATTGCAATTTCCATCTCTAATCTATAGAGCTCCCTCATCTGCATATAGTGATTTACACACCACAGTGCCTATCTCAAAGAAAATATCATTAATCATGATATTAAATAATTAAGTGTTACAAATCCTGCCTTGTGGTTGCCTAATCTCTATCTCATAGAAACCCGAATGTAACTCCCACCCTACCAGCACAGGCCATCCAAAAATAAAACTCAGAGAATATTATGCAATCTCCCCACGATCTTCATTTCTATTATTTAATCAAAAGTCCATCCTTCCATAAATATCATATGCCTTTTCAATATCAAAAAATACTGCTATGAAACACTTTTATTTGACTGTGCTTTCCTAATATCATCCTCCAAACATAAAAGTGAATTCAATGTCCTTCCACATTCCAAAACCCACTCTGATAAAACGATATACCTCTTTTACCCAAAATATAATTCAAACGCTCCATTATCAAACTTTCCACAAGGTTGCATAAATGTGACATTACCGATATAGGCCGACAACTAAAAGGATCAGATGGGAAACTCAAAGAGTTTAGAATAGGCACTTATTAATGTCATTTTCAAGAAAGTGTGAAAATTAACTACTTCAACACCCCTACATGTTGAAAGAAATATTTTTACTACAAATGCCTCATACGTTTCATTCACATTCACAACTCTTGCCTTATAAAAACTGGCCACACCACCCCTCTACCAATTAACCTGTCACGCCTAACGACAATATAATCCCGCACAGAAAAAGGAACTTAATAGGTGCAAATAACCAGGATTCCTGAATATATATAACATTCAGAGAAACTGACAAAGTAAATAATATTAAATAATCATAATATTAATAATCAAGGCTGCATTTATTGCCTCATGATTTCCAAATCTCTATCTCATAGAAACCCCAATGTAACTCCCACCGATATCAGCACAGACTGTCCAAATGTAAAACTTATAAAAGGTTATGAAGTCTACGCATCAATCCACATTACTATTATTTAAACAAAAGTCCTTCTTTCCATAAATATCATTTGCCTTTTCAAGATCAAAAATACTGCTGTTGCAACATCTATATTTAATTATCCTTTCATACTGCACCACAACAGAATCTTAAAGCCTGTGCATGTACCACATCCTAGCATTTTAAAGTTTAAGATGAAGCTGATGCATAAGCCACACAGCCATAATGAAGAACAGATCGAATTAAACAAATACAAAAGGTCAACAAATATTTTCGTGTAGTACCACAAGCATACCCACATAGATGTCTGAGGAGTTTTAATTAATGCTTCTTTACATTTATGAATTATTTTACTAATACAGTGCTTCCATGTCAACTTATTATCCATCCAAATGCCTGGAAATCTTACCACTGACACTTCCTCAAGAGATTAATCATATAATTTCAAATCAAGTGCAGGATATTAATCCTGTTGTAAAACACAAAGTGTTTTAGCCACTGAAAGTTTAAAATATTCATCTATTTGTTCACTGTTTGACGTATTAATTGTAAATTTCATCCAATTTTTAGTACAATTGAAATTACTACCTCTAATCTATGAAACTACATCATCTGCATATAGTGATTTACCGATCTGAGTTCCTATCTCAGAGAAAATATCATTAATCATACTATTAAATAATGAAGGGTTACAAATACTGCCTTGTGGGGTCCCATACCGTATCTCATAGAGACACAAGCATAATGTGACCACCCATACCATCACAGCCGTCCAATTAAAAATCTCCCCTCACTCCTAATTTCCATAATTTATTCAAAACCCTTCCTCCATAAATATCGTATGCCTCTTCAAAATAAAAAAAATGCTGCTATTGCAATATCTTTATTTTACTGTGCTTTCCCAATATCATGCTCCAAGCACAATGTCCTTCTACCCTTCCAAAACCAACTCTGATTAAACGATATATCTTCCCTTTTATGCAAAATATAATTCAAACGCTCCATTATCATACATTCCATACGTTTACATAAATGAGGTATTAACGGTATAGACCTACAACTAGAAGAATCAGACTGCGAGATCCCAGGCTTTAGAATAGGCACTACCGCTGACAGTTTCCACAAGTTGTGAAAGTTAACCACATCACCGCTACCTGTTTAATGAATTATTTATATGGCAAATGCGACATATCTTTCATTTACAATCACAACTCTGTATATTCCCCATTTCCTTATAAAACTGGCAACACCATCCCTCCACCAGCTAAACTATCACGACCACTAACAATGTACCACTGCACAAATGTGCAGATTTCTACCTAACATTCATAAAGCTCTACATATATTGATTTACACACCCCAGTACCTATCTCAGAGTAACTATCTTTAACCACAATATTAAATAATCAAGGGCTACAAATACTGCCTTTTGTGCTCCCATTCGCCATCTCACAGAAACACAAACATAACGTCCCCACCCGTACTTGCACAGACCGTCCAAATAAAAAACTCAGGCAAATTATGCAATCTCCCCTCACTCCTAAACTCCATCATGTAATCAAAAGTCCTTCCTTCCATAACTATCATTTACCTCTACAATATCAAAAAATACTGTTATTGCAACATCTTTATTTAACTGTCCTTTCCTAATATCATATCCCAACCTAAAACTGAACCTAATGTCATTCTGAGATTCACTCTGATAAAACGCTACAGTAGACCGAAGTTATATTTGTTTTCAGCTTCAATCAGTCCACCAAAACAACCCGACGATGCAACACTTTCCAAAAAAAAATGTTGTCCGGTGTAATAAACGTACTTTGAGCTTTGAACTGTTGAACTCTAAGAACTTTCTGCAATAATTTTCCCACCACTGAAATAAGATTCGCTGGTATATATTTCCCAAGATTCTCCCCACTCAATTTCCTGAACAAAGGGAAAACGTTTGCTTCCCTACAATTATCTGCTCCTACTCCTGCAGCCAGTGAGGACATGAAGATCATGTCATGTCAAATGCACAGCAATCTGGATTCCCAGCGTATCCCGTTCTGCATTAAACACATTATATTCAAGAAAATAGCCCTGGGGACCTACCTATCCTAACATTTTTCATCATCTCCAGCACATCTTCTTACTTAACATTGCCATGTTCCAACACTCTCTTCAGTCTCTCTTAAGCATTTTGCCTTTCACCCTGAACCCGCGACCACTGGTTGTAGTGGACCCCTTATATTTTTAATGGTTGGGGTTGGTTTCAGTGGAAAAAATCCTTCGTGAAGTTACCCAATCTGTATCCCTCATAATGTTGTATATCTCCATCAAACCTTCCGCAATCTTTGATTATAAACATAAAAGAGTACAGCGCACGATCAGGCAATTCGGCCCTCAGTGTTGTGCCGAACCAACTAAAAAGTAAATCAAAAACACCCAAACACTGATCCGTCCGGGCAACACCACGTCTACCTCCCTTCCATCCATGAGCTTATCTGAACGTCTCTCAGCTTCCCCGAGTGCATTTGCCTCTGCCACCACACCGGGAAGCACATTCCAGGCATCCACGACTCTGAGTAAAATATTTACCCGTCACATCCCCCTTGATTCTACCCCCATCACCTTGAATGCACGCCCTCTGGTATTGGACATTTCAATCTTGGGGAAAAGATACTCAGTCCATTCTATATATATCTGCACCTTATAATCTTACTTGTCCTGTCGTTTTTATTTTTTGAAAAAGGTCGCGCACATCCTCTTTCTTAACGTTGACATATTCCAAGTCGCGTAATGGTCTCCTCACAATCGACAAGATCCCTCTCACTGGTGAATGTTCACATCTGTGCAGAACACCTTAACGTTTTCCTCGATCCTACTCGTCAATGACTTCTCATGCCCCCTTCTAGCTCTCAATTATTTTTTTCCCATAAAGTCTTTCAACACTACAGCAGGCACACATGTCCTTAGGCCCATCCAGCCCTGCCTACCCATTTAAGCCCATCAACCTGCATCAGAACCATAGCCCTCCATACGCCCGCCATCGATGTACCAATCAAAACTTCGCATAAACAATGAAATCGAGCTCGCATGTACCACTGGCGGTGGCAGCTCATTTCACATTATCACCACCTTTTGAGTGAAGACATTTCCCCTTGTGTTCCCCTGAAGCATTTCACCGTTCACCCTGAAGCCATGACCTCTGGTTGATGTCCCACTCATTTTTAATGGGTGGGATTGGTTTCAGTGGAAAAAGCCTGAGTGCATCTACCCTATCGATACCCCTCATATTTTTGTACATCTCCATCAAATCCCCCTCAACCTTCTAGCTTAAGCATCGAGCATTACAACACAGGAACAGGCGATTCGGTCCTCAATGTTGTGTCGAACCAAATAAGAAGTAAATAAAAAAACACCCAAACACTGCTCAGTCCGTGCGACACCACGCCCATCTTCATTACATCCATGCGCCTATCCGAACGCCTCTTTAAAAGTCTGTACTGCATTTGCCTCTACCGACACCCCAGCAAGCGCATTCCAGGCATCCCTGTTTCTAGGTAAAATCTTACCGCCCATACCTCCATGAATCTGCCCCCCTCTCACTAGAAATGCATGCCTGCTGGGATTGGGCATTTGAACTTTGTGGAAAATATACTCGGTCCACTCTATGTCTCATAATCTTAAAAACCTCTGTCAGATCTCCACTCAGTCTCCGAGACACCAGAAGAAACAACCCAAGTCTCCCCAGCCTCTCATGACAGCAAATGCCCTTTAAACCAGACAGCATCCTGGTAAATCTCTTCTGCACTCCCTCCAGAGACTCTGCATCCTTTCAATATCGGGGCGACCAGAAACATTCGCAATACTCCAGCTGTGGCCTCACCAACATACCCAAACTTGTGCTCACCCAAACCCGCTAACAAGCCCACATTCACATTACATTACCCGAGAACAAGAATCATTTCAAGCAGGTCATAGAACAGCTGCCCCCACCTTAAATCAAATAGCAAAAACAAGGGTCAAATTTTAAAGTGCATTTGTTCTTAAAGTATCTATAAATGAAACAGCCTTGAGATTCATTACACCCCCAAATCCACTGACTCACCAAATAGGCCAATACACCCAAATTTGTGCGCAGCCCCAAATGTTCCCAAATCCCTGTGCATCCTCAAACGCCCAAAGTAGTGTGCACCCCCAAATATTCACCGACACTCCAAAATCCGTGACGCATTGTGAAATCTGTAACCCATCCCGTAACGGGTTAAATGAACCAGCAGAAACGGAACACACCTGGAGGCTGGTTTTGCTATAAAGAAAACACTATTGCATTAGTATCTACGTATTATACTAATATAAAAACAGATAAATCGAAGAGGGTTTGCAGAGTTCATACATATATAATTGTGTAAATATAAACCCAAAACTTCTTCAAGCTCAGGTGGTAAATGATACAGTCTTACGATGGTGTAGGAACGAAGTGAGTTCAGTTCTTGATATTGGGTTGAGCCAGAGGTGTCAACCTACCTGCCCGCGGGATGACTGGGGGGAAAAATGTATTTTCACATTGCGGGCCGAATGTGCTGTACTATTCAACGTTCTATGTTCTTTCCTAGCGGCGCGGCAAGTTCTGGAGCACACGTCCCCAGTGCTGTTGGTAAGTACAGGATGGTCATATCATCGACTCTTACAGCAGGGAAAAGACCCATCAGCCCATGTGCTCATACTACCTACATGTACATTCAAGGTTATTCCCGCCCCAGAGCAGCCAGATGGAACTAGATTAAATGTACACCTGGACGCATGGAAAGGTTGAGCCTAAGTGCCGGTGTCCACGCTGTAAAGGAGGGGTCTCGTTCAAACATTGACTCTATTCCTCTTAATAGATGCTGCCTGACTGGCCAAGTTTCTTGAGAAGTTGCATTCAGTTCTGCTCAGCATTCTATACAAAGGATGTTTTGTGCTGCAAAGGAGATTCATTATGATTGTGCGGGCCGGAGTCCATACAACCATAAGACATCGGAGCAGTATTAGTCATCCAACCCACCTGTTACGCTTTCCATCATGGCTGATCCCAGATCACACTCAACCTCAAATACCTGCATTCTCTCCACATCCTTCGATGCTCTGGTCAACTTCTGCCTTAAATACACCCACAGACTCAGCCCCCACCGCACTGTGTGGAAGAGCATTCCGCAGGTTCACTACTCTTGGGCTACAAAATTCCTCCTTTCCTCTCACAAACAAGAGAAAATCGGCCGATTATGGAATCCAGGCGACACAAAAAATGCTGGAGGAACTTAGCAGGCCAGCCAGCGTCAGTGGAGAAAAGTACAGTCGACATTTCGGGAAAAAACGATGTGGAGTGGTTTTAAAAGGTGAGGAAGGGGAGAGAGAACGACAAGGTGATTGATGAAACCGAGGGTAGGGAATAATGAAATAAATAGCTGGGAAGTTGATTGGTGAAGGTGATACAGGGCTAGAGAAGGGAGGGTGGTCTGATTGGTGGGGATAGTCGGCCATGGAAGAAAGAAAAAGTGGGAGGCGATGGGCAGGTAAGGTAAGGTAAGAGAGGGAAAATGGGATGAGGACTGGTGAAGGTGCGGGGGGCGGGGGAGCATTACCAGAAGTTCCAGAAATCGATGTTCATGACATCAGGTTGGAAGCAACCCAGGCGGAATATAAGGTCTTGTTCCTGTAACTTGAATGGGGCCTCATCGCGATAGTAGAGGATCTTCTGGTGGACGGAGCACAGGTTCTCGGCGAAGCGGTCTCCCAACCTCCGTCGGGTCTCGGCGTTAAACAGGAGGAACAGCAGGAGCACCGGACACAGTACACCATCCCTACAGCCTCACCAGTGAAGCGTCGCATCACCTGGAAGGTCTGTTTGTGGCCCTGAATGGTAAAGAGGGAGGAGATGTAGGGGCGGGTGTAGCATTTGTTCTGCTTTCGAGGATAAGCCCCAGGAGGGAGATCAGTGAGAGGGTCTGATTTCTGTGCTGGTGGCGAAGGCTGTTGGGGTGGTGAAACCTATCCCGGGTAGGGTGGCGGGAGGCTGTTGGGGTGGTGAAACCTATCCCGGGTAGGGTGGCGGGAGGATGTTGGGGTGGTGAAACCTATCCCGGGTAGGGTGGCGGGAGGATGGGGTCAGAGCAGACGTGCACGATATGGAAGAGATGCGGTTGAGGGCAGCGTTGATGGTGGAGGAAGGGAAGCCTCTTTCTTGAAAAAGGAGGATCTCCTTCGCTCTGGAATGAAAAGCCTCATCCTGAGATCAGATGTGCTGGGGACGGGGGAATTGAGAGAAATGCATCGCGATTTTACAGATAACAGGATGGGAATAGTTATAACCCTGGCAGCTTAGAGAGTCCGTGGGTTTGCAGTAGACATCAGTGGATAAGCTGTCTCCTGAGACAGAGTCAGTAAAAACAAGGAAAGTACTGAAAGGTTGCGCCTCAATTTTGAGACTGCGCCCTCTAGTGCTGGATACGCTCACCGGAGGAAACATCCCCTCCACATCAACCCTATCTCGTCCATTCAACACTCGGCGGGTTTCAGTGAGATCGCCCCGCATTCTTCTGAATTCCAGTAAGTACATACAGGCGCAATGCCGCCAAATCCTTCTTGTATGTTAACCCTTTCATTCCTGGAATCATCCTGGTGAAATTCCTCTGAACTCTCTCAGAGGACAACACTTCCTTTCTGAGATACGGGGCAGAAAAATGTTGACGATACTCCAAGTTCAGCGTGACTAGTGCCTGATAAAGTCTCAACGCTATCCCTTTGCTTCTGTATTCATGGGCTGATCTACAGAGGGATTCCGAGTTCATAACTCCCAGATAGTGGTTCCAGTGTCAGCAAGTTATGTTGCAACTCTATAAATCTCCAGTATAACCACATCTGGAGAATTGCATTCTAATACTGGAATAATGCAGAAGCTTTGGATGGTAATTAGAAGACGCTTAACAATGTGCTGCCTGGATAAATTAGGACTGGACAGTCTCGGGGAATTTGCTCTGTACAGGAGAGGCTGTGGGAAGCCCTACAGAAGCTTATGGGTACCTGAGAAGCACAGACAGAGTGGACAGCCGGTATTGTGTCTCCAAGTGGGAAATGTCTACTACCAGACGACACGCACTTCAGCAGAAACGGGGAACAGTACTTCACTGGTCCTTTTTGCGATGTTTATTTATTTTGTAATTTAGTGCATTTTTTCTCTCTTTTCATGGCACTGCTGCTGTAAAACAAACACCGTATATTAGACTGTAATGTTCAACTTGACTCTGAATGTTTAAAGTAGATGTGTGTTGCAACATTTGTTTTTTTTTTACTCATAGTGATGGTGTCTGGAAGGAATTCCAGGGGAGGTGGTGGAGGCAGATGTGGTAGAGGCTATTAGATACCACGTGAATGGTTGGAGAATGGAGGGATGTGGACCTTGTGTAGGCAGAGGGGACTGGTTTAGTGAGACATAAAATGACGGGGTTCAATTGGTTCAGAACAACACAGTGAGCAGAAGGGCCTGTTCCCCTGCTGTCATTGTTCTATGTCAGTGAAACCACGGCTGGAGAACTGTGCAACTCTGGCCGACCGCCTCAGAAAGGACGTGATTAACCTGGAATTCGCAGTAAAGATTCACGACTTTTGTTGCCGGCCGGGGAGAACGGGAGTCAAAAGGAGACTCGATTGTGACTGTGCACTGACCCCAAAACTGAGCATGATGAACCACCGATTCTCCCCTCCACAGGCCCCATTGTCACGCTGTAATTGTCGGGTTACATAAAGAGTGACAAATGACACAAATTGTTCAATGATAGAAATGGTTGTACGTAAGTCACAAACACCCACTTTTCATCGGAACTACAGCTCCCATCGGGCACCGCGCTCAGTCAGCTTCAGCTGCCGAATATGCGGGGCCGCGGGGCCATCTGGCAGTTGTAGTCCAAATGTCTCAGCTTCTCACTCGCTCCCTGCTTCAACACTATTCCTCAGCCATCACAAGCATCTGTTGGAACAGATTCACTTGATTTGATGTCGGAGGAGAACCACGCCTGTCGTTGTGGACGCAGAGGCCGGCAACCACCGATAACAGGAATTAGGGCAATTAATGCCTTACATTCTCCACCCCACTCTGAAGAAATTCCTCCTCATCTCTGTTCTGAGGGAAGGTTGGAACAAGTGGTGTACCGCAGGGTCGGGTGCTGGGACATTGGTTATTTGTATATTTCTCAATGTGAGTGTGTGAGGCCTCCGTCGGAGAGGGTCGACCATGGATGTTGCGTCCTAACTGTCTAGATATGCACCACAGAAGCCGCAGATAAATACTCCGGACATGGTCTGACCAGAGTGTTATAAATTACAACATAACCTCCTGGCTTTTGAACTCAGCGCTTCACGAATGAAACCTACGCAGCAGCTTCGTGGTCAAGCGGAATTATGACGTGTTCAGTGTTGCCACCTTCCCTGACCCCCGTCTGTCTGCCCCGGACAGATTCATTTTATAACGCGGAGACCAAGTCCCATCTCCACACCTTCAATGAGAATCAATTCATGGAAAAACGTTATCCTTTCTTCTGGACTTGAGATGAAAACAAGTGGCTGAGAATCTGCTCCAGTTCCGCTCCGGTTCTGTAAACAGGCTGGGTCCCGGGACCAGTGTCAGGAGTGATGTCCCTGTAAAGATAAATGTGCGGAGAGTGAAATAAACACGAAATGAGAATTATCGCTCCATTAATTTTAACTCGCTCACCGCGTCCGTCAACGAAACAGAAACACCGCAAATTCGGTCCTGAGCTGCCCCGGGTCCTAAAGTCCACCCGCACAGAGACAGTTTAAAGGAGACAAGTGGGGGCGGTGCTGACTGGAAAAGGGAGGTCAAGTTGAATCTTGGAATGACCGTAAGACATAAGAGCAGAATTTGGCCGTTCCGCCATAAATATACCCACAGACAGCCTCCACCGCAGCCCGTGGCAGGGTATTCCACCTATTCACTACTCTCTGGGTAAAAATATCCCTCCTTATCTCTGTTTAAAAACATCTCCTCTCAATGTTGGGGCTGCTCCCTCTAGTCTGGTTATCCCCACCGCATGAAACAACCTCTCCATATCCACTCTGTCTCGTCCCTTCAACACTCGGTAGCTTTCAATGAGATCCCCCTTCCTTTCTGAAATATGGGATCCAAAACATTGACAAAACTTCAAGTACAACCTGACTTGTGTCCTATACAGGCTCAGGATTATTTCCTTAATTAAATATTCTATTCCACTTCAAAAAAAGCCAACATTGCATTTTGATTCTTTACCACAGACTCAACCTGTGAAATAACCTTCCCACACTCTTGCCTGAGTCCCCCTGCACCTCTGATGCTTGAATTTACTCCCCGTTTAAATAATAGTCGGCACTATTTGACCAAAATGAATTATAATACATTTTCCAACACCGTATTCAATCTGCCATTTTTTTAACCATTCCTCCAATTTGTCTAAGTCCTGCTGCAATCGCATTGCTTCCTCAGCACTACCTTCCCCTGCACCTATCTTTGTATCATCCACAAACTTTGCTACAAAGCCATCAATTCCATTATCCGAATCACTGACACACAATGTGAAAAGTAGCGGTCCCAATACTGACCCCTGAGGAACACTAGTCACTGGCAGCCAGCCTGAAAAGGCTCCTTTTATTCCCACCTGCTGCCTCCCGCCTGTCAGACATTCCTCTGTCCATGCCAGTATCTTTCCCGTAACAACATAGGATTTTATCTTTCTCGGCAACCTCATGTGTGGTACCTTATCAACGGCCTTCTGAATCGAAGTAAATGATATCAACTGTCTCTCATTTGTCCATACTAATTTTCTCTTCCTCACTGACCTCTAACAGGTTTGTCAGGCATGATTTCCTTTTACAGAAAACATGCTGACATTGAGCAAAAACGAGGAAATCTGCAGATGCTGGAAATTCATACAACAACACACACACACAAAATACTGGTGGAACACAGCAGGCCAGGCAGCATCTATAGTGAGAATCGCTGTCGACGTTTCGGGCCGAGACCCTTCATCAGGACTAACTGAAAGGAGAGATAGTAAGAGATTTGAAAGTAGTGGGGGGAGGGGGGAAATGCGAGATGATAGGAGAAGACCGGAGGGGGTGGGATGAAGCTAAGAGCTGGAAAGGGATACAGAGCTGGAGAAGGGAAAGGATCATGGGACGGGAGGCCTCAGGAGAAAGAAAGGAGGGGTGGGGGGAGCACCAGAGGGAGATGGAGATCAGTCAAACAACTAAAAATGTCAGGGATGGGGTAAGAAGGGAGGAGGGGCATTAACGGAAGTTAGAGAAGTCAATGTTCATGCCATCAGGTTGGAGGCTACCCAGCCGGTATATAAGGTGTTGTTCCTCCAACCTGAGTTTGGATTCATTTTGACAGTAGAGGAGGCCATGGATAGACATATCAGAATGGGAATGGGACGTGGAATTAAAATGTGTGGCCACTGGGAGATCCTGCTTTCTCTGGCGGACAAAGCATAGGTGTTCAGCGAAACGGTCTCCCAGTCTGCGTCGGGTCTCAACAATATACAAAAGGCCTCTCTGGAGCACCGGACGCAGTATACCACACCAGCCGACACACAGGTGAACTTACATTTGCACTTACACTTCCTCCCTCACCACCATTCAGGGCCCCAGACAGTCCTTCCAGGTGAGGCGACACTTGGAAATGTGTGAGTCGGCTGGTGTGGTATACTGCGTCCGGTTCTCCCGGTGTGGACTTTTATTGGAGCACATGCATGTTCTGGGGGTTGCACCAACCATTGTTGACCATGAAGCATACCCCACCTCCTTTACTCTTCCCAGTGAGGGGTTTCCACCTGTCCACAGGGAACAGGGAGAACCCAGAGGGTTCGATGGCGTGGTCCGGTATCTCCTCCGTCAACCAGGTCTCCGCAAAGCACAAAACGTTATATTCTTTTGTTTCCTGCTGGTGAGAGATTCTGGCTGTCAGTTCACACAGCTTGTTGTCCAGGGACTGGGTTCTAATCACGCTGGGAATATGGGTTTGTTGGATTATGCAATATGTCCCACTGTCGCGTTCTTGGTAACCCCACATTGTTTTTCTCAATGCCTTTAGATTATTTTAGGATACACGATTTAATGAGGTCTCAGGATTCTGTTCTGCTTGAGAATCTTGATTCGTGGTATATTGTGGAAAATTATTATGATGTGTTAAACATTGCTGCAGAAGAATCAAAAGATAACTTAACCGGTATGACGGTGTGGCTGTTTTTTTTGTTCATGAATTACAAGTGACGATAAAGAAACAATTTACCAACCATTTATCAGTATCTATAGTAGAATTTGTTTCCATCATTTTAGGCTTACAGTGGGTGGTGGAAATTTGTTAATGTAAAGTTGTCATTTGTTCAGATGCCTGTTCGGTTTTGATGAGTCTTAAAACAGGTAATTCTGGCAGTAGGACAGATTTACTGTTGGATGCTCATCAAACATTATTTCATACGCAGAGTATTGGTTTATATTTCCACTTCTTATGGGTCCCTGCACACAGCGGACCAGTTACAAAAGCTGTTAAAATTTCAACTAGCACATCAGAAGCAAAGGGGTTGTTGGATTAATAATTAAATCAAGATTGGGGGGATAAAGGGCATCATTGGAGACACCTTTACAGAATACATACCTGTTGTGTTTATGAAAGATTGTGGATGAAACAAGAAGATAAGGAATTACATTGACACGACTTAGAATTTGACACACTATGCCTAATTACTGTATTCCTTTGTTCGTGTTGGGAAGCATCATTCTGGGTATGTCGTTTTCATTTTAAAAATGGCAATAATTTTAATTTAACTCACGCCATTGTGTTTTGTTACGTACAAACTATAGGACTTTTGGGGAGTAATTTAGTTTTCATTTGAAAAAGCAAGCAGTGAGGGTTTTATGCCCCAATTCTCTACACCACACTCCAGTCCAGTTTGAGTCCGGAATGCGGCTTTAAATTGGAGTGTCCGCCGCTGTTTATACAAACCCCACCCTCGTTCTTCACGTCAGCCAATTATTCAAGGAGAAGGCGGGAGACTGGTGTGATTGACAATGGATTAGCCAACCAGCAAGACCGTCGCCATCAAAGTGGTCCTGACGAAGGGTCCCGAACCGAAATGTTGCTTCCCGACTTGCTGAGTTCCTCCAGCTTGTTTGTACGTGCCGACTAGATCCCCGCCACTTTCTGGCAACGTCGGGCTGCGAGTTCGGTGGGCGGGAATGGGAACTGATGGGCGTATTTGCAGACGAATGGGCGAGCGGCATTCTGTGACTGCCATCTGACGGATCCAATGAGGTACCGAGTTTCCAGGCCGGTGCGTTGCCCCGTCCCACACACACACACACTGGTAACCTACCGGAGGTGCCGATCGATGGGACCATTCGCCCGGGAATAAACATAGAAACCTCCGGCACAAAACAGGAGGTTGCTGTGCCGAACATGTCCTCACCTTAGAATCACCTGGGAGATGAGGCGGTAAATGTGAGGAGCTGGAGCCCGGACCGGAGGCACTGCGGCCACCTCTGCCGTGTGCTCAGGACGCGGCTTTATTAATGAACTGAAGCCCCGAGGTGACCGGATATTTCACCGCGCTCATCACCTGATAACGTCTGACCGGCGCAATCCCCACGGAGACAGATTGTGATTACATTAATGAGTTAATATTTAGACCATATGCTGGAGTTAGTCTGCCCCAACAAAGTTTGGGATCAATTGAATATGCTGCCACTGTAAATCTGCCTTGAGACTCGTCAAAGGACCAAATCAACAGACTCTCCCACATGCATATTAGATGATCCCAGAACAAGAATCATTCATTTCAATCGATTCTCAAAATATCTGTCTCCAACTTAAAAAAATAGCAAGAACAGAGGTCGAAGTTCAGGTTGCATTTATTATTAAACAATATTCCAATGTAACAACCTCTAAATTCAAAACACTTCACAATCCACCGGGATTTCCATATCTGCAAATCTGTCTGTACTCCCAAATCTGTGCATGTCCGCAAACCCCAACTCAGTGTTCACCCGCAAATCAGTGTGCACCCCCAAATCAGTGTGCATCGACAAATCCATGCGCAACCCAAACCTACCGACACCCCGAAATCCACCCACGTACACACATCTGTGCGCACACCAAACATACCGACATTCCCAAATCCACCCTCATACCCAGATCCGTGCGCACCCCAAACCCGCTGACATCCAACATGCACATTAGATTATCATAGAGCAAGAATGATTTCAAACACTTCACAAAATAGCTGCCTCCAACTCAAACCTAATGGCAAGAACAATGTTCAAATTTCAAAGTGCATTTGTTCTTGAAGTATCTATAAATGAAACAGCTTGAGATTCATTACAACCCTAAATCGAAGGATTCCCCAAATCCGTGTGCAACCCCAAATCCGCTGAGACGCCGAAATCTGTGCGCAGCCTTAAATACTCCCAAATCCCTGTGTACCCTCGAAAGCCCAAAGCATTGTGATCCCCAAATACACCGACACCCCAAATCCATATTCACCAATATATACCCTGAAACCTTCGTACATCCGCAAATCAATGTGCAGACCCATTTCCATGTGAACCCCCAAACCCGCTGACATCCCCACAAGCACACTAGATTATCCCAGAGAAAGAATCATTTCAAACAGCTCACAAATCATCTTCAAACGTTCAAAATGCAAACTGCATTCATTTTTAAAGTATTTCTGTATGTCTGCATCTCTGTGTGTTCCTATGTGTCCCCTTATGTGTCTGTCCGTCTTTTCATGTGTCTGTGTGTGTTTGTGTCAGAGACCAGCTCGCAGACGGCGCTCGGTCTTTGTCGTGACGGCGTAGCTACTGAGAACACACGGCTATCCCGTCTACTGCACATCCCCTCCCCCGCCTCTTCTGTAGCGCACAGAAAGGGAACAAACTGGCCTCTCCCGGAAACCACAAGCCTTCATCTTATGAGAGAACATTGCTGCTTTCCAAACTATGAAGAATTACACAACATCAATAATTCACTGTGCAAGTCAACCGTCATCACAGTGCGGGGTGGGGGACGTGGGGACGGGAGGGTGGCCGGGAAAGCGGGCGACAGAAAAGGGGGAAGACTAGGGAGGAATATGTCAAGGAAAGAGTGGGGCAGTGTGGATGAGAACGGATGAAGAGATTGAGGCTATATATATTTAGTCTCTCTCCTTCCTCTTCCACACTCCCTTCCCCCGCCTATTCTGTAGCACATAAAAAGGGAACAAACTGGCCTCTCCCGGAAACCACAAGCCTTCATCTTCCGAGAAAACATTGTCACTGTCCAGAAAACGAAGAATTGCACAACATCAGACAATTCACTGTGCGAGTCAACCGTCATCACAGTGCGGGGTGGGGATGTGGGGATGGGAGGGTGGCCCGGAAAACGAGCTGCAGTAAAGGAGGAATTGGGGAGAAGGCGAGAGGCAGGCGAAGCATTGGGTAGAAAGGGAGAAAGAGACAATAAGGTAAAGGAGAAGGGAGTGAGTGGGTAGGGAAGGGAGGAATGTGCTGACGACAACGGTGTGTCAGTGGGGAAGGGAACGGATGAAGAGGGTAGAGCGTGTGTGGAAGAGAGGGAAACAGGTGAGGGGAGAGGAGGAAGAGAAAGGATGAGGGAGGGTGAGACAAGAGATGGAGAGAAAGAGGGTGAGGAAATGGGGAAGCAGAAGTGGCAAAAGTGGGAAGGGCTGAAAATGGGGGCAGGAGAGTGGGGAGAGTTTGAGCCAAAGAGGAGAAAAGAGATACTTTTGGGAAGTGGGGTGAGCGCCAATGTGAAGGGAGGGCGTGTGTGTGTGTGTGTGTGTGTGTGTGTGTGTGTGTGTGTGTGTGTGTGTGTGTGTGTGTGTGTGTGTGTGTGTGTGTGTGTGTGTGTGTGTGTGTGTGTGTTTGTGTCTGTGTGTATGTGTATGTACAATCCCTGGCTCTGATCGCCACACTTTGACCATGGATGTCCAGTATCAATTCACTTCTATTCCCAGCAGGAAATCCTGAAAGCACATCGTTTGCTTCCCGACAACAGCCCCAACCAATTCCCCTTCATCGACCCTTTATTTGGAGACAGAGAGCACTATAACAAACAAGCAAATCCTTTTTCCCATTTAGTCCGTACCGAATTGTTATTCTGCCGAGTCCCATAACCGCAGCTGGACCATGGCCCTCAATACCCCTCCCGTCCATCTAATGATCCAAACTTCTCTGCAATGAAATCCATAACTTCCACTGACAGCAATTCCCACACCCTCAACACCCTCTGAGTGAAGAAATTCCCACTCAGATTCCTCATAAATATTTCACCTTTCACCCTTTATCTGCGACCTCCAGTTCCCATCTCACCCAAACTCAGAGGAAAAATCCTGCCTGCATTTACCCTGTCAACAACACTCATAATTTGGTATAAATCTGCAAAATCCCCCTTCATTTCCCAACACTAAAGGGAATAAAGTCCTCAGCTTTTCCTAAAGCTCGAGTCCTCAAGTCCCAGCAAACGTATTGTAAATTTCTCTGCACTCTTTCAATGTTGTTGATAACTTTCCTTCAGGCCAGTAACAAAAACTACACACAATACTCCAGATTAGGCCTGACCAATGCAGTAAAGCTGAAACAGGGAATAACTTTACTGCACCACAACACAATCTCAAAGCCTGTGCTTGCATCACACCCAAACATTATAAAGTTGAAGCTGAAGCTGATCTATAAACCACAACTATAATCAAGAACAGATCCAATTAAACAAACGAGATTGGTCAACAAATACTTTCATGTAACACCCCAGAATACCCGCAGGGATAACTGAGAATATTTAATGTTTCTTTATATTTATCAATTATTTTCTTATCCGATGCTTCCATGTCAGCTTATTATCCGTCCACATGCCTGGAAATCTCACCACTGACACGTTTTAAGGAGTTTGACCATATCAGTTCCTATCATTTCCAATCAAGTGCAGATTCATTAATCCTGTCTGTAAAACACATAACTTGTCCCATCTATTTGCCGACTTTTCGACCTTATTAATTGCGAATGCATCCTATATACAGTAAAATTGGAATTTCTACCTCTAATACATAAACCTCCATCATCTGCATATAGGGATTTACACACTCCAAAACCTATCTCAGAGAAAAATATTATGAATTATAAAATAATAATTACTGCCTGTGGGATCCCAGTCTCTATCTCATAACAACCTGAATATAACTTTCCCACCCATACCTGACACAAAACGTTCAATTAAAACACCTCAAAGTTAGATAATAGCCCCTCCATCCATATTTCCACAATTTCATAAAATATCTTTCCTTCCATAAATACCATCTGCCTTTTGAGTAGTAAAAATACTGCTGTTACAACATCTATATTTAACTGGCTTTACTAATATCATCTTCCAAATATAAAAATGAATTCAATGTCATACTTGCCCATCCATACCTTTACAAGACGTACAAACAGAAACAATCAGAAAAAAATGTACAATAGCCCTCTCAATTGCATTTCCAAATATTAATCAAAAGTCCATCTCCTTCAATAAATATTATTTGCCTTTTCAATATCAAAACTATTGCTATTACAACATCATTATTTAACTGTACGTTCCTAATATGATCTTCCAAACCCAAACTGATTCCAATGTTATTTAAGGCAGAGATTGCTAGGTATTTGAGTAGCCAGGGTATCAAAGGTTATGGTGAGAAGGCGGGGGGAGTGGGACTAAATGGGAGAATGGATCAGCTCATGATAAAATGGCAGAGCTGACTCGATGGGCCAAATGACCGACTTCTGCTCCTTTGTCTTATGGTCTTATTCTACCGTTCCAAATTCCCCTCTGATAAAACGTGAAATTACCTTTTATCAGAAATATAATTCAAACACTCGATTACCATACATTCCACAAGTTTACATAAATGAGACTTTAATAATATTGGGCTACAAGAAGGAGGATCAGATGGGGAGATCCAGGTTTTAGAATGGGAACTACGACAACAATTTTCCATGAGAAAAGTAGATGGCCAAACCTCCAAATATGATTCAGAAAGTTAATATTTTCACAAAAGAAAATTACACACATACCTGTTGAATCAATATTTTCTACAAGTTCATGATATATTTTATTCCCATTCACAACACTATACTCTGTCCCTTTCCTTATAAAACTGACAACACCAACCATCTACCAACTAACCTGTCAAGCCAAACGACAATATAATCCTGTACAGGAATAAAACTTAAAATATGCAGGTTTCCTGAACAGATATAACATCGGAAGAATCTGACAAATCGGAAATAAACTGCTGAAAGTGTTGACCATGTAAAATCAGGCTTCTTGCATTTCACTTCAATATTTCAATCGCATTCCATATCTTCACAAGTAGACTGGGATGCAGAAACCCCCACAAATCAGAGCTTCATTTACAGCTTCCCACATAACACCAGTTATACCAAGATACCTTAATGAACTGAAGCCCTGAGGTGACCGGATATTTCACCGCGCTCATCACCTGATAACGTCTGACCGGCGCAATCTCCACGGTGACAGATTGTGATTACATTAATGAGTTAATATTTAGACCATATGTGGGAGTTAGTCTGTCCCAACAAAGGTGACTGATCAATTGAATATGCTGCCACTGTAAATCTGCCTTGAGACTCGTCACAGCTCCAAATCAACAGACTCTCCTACATGCACATTAGATGATCCCAGAGCAAGAATCATTCATTTCAATTGGTTCCCAAAATATCTGCCTTCAACTTAAAAAAAATAGCAAGAGCAGAGGTCGAAGTTCAGATTGCATTTATTATTAAACAATATACCAATGAAACAACCTCGAGATTCAAAACACTTCAAAGTCCAACGCGATTTCCATATCTGCAAATCTGTGTGCACTCCCAAATCTGTGCACGTCCGCAAAACCCAACTCAGTGTTCACCCCCAAATCAGTGTGCATCGACAAATCCATGCTCACCCGAAACCTACCGACACCCCAAATCCACCCACATACCCAGATCTGTGCGCACTCCAAACCTACCGACTCTCCTAAATCCACCCACATACCCAGATCTGTGCGCACCCCAAACCTGCCGACTCTCCCAAATCCACCCACATACCCAGATCTGTGCGCACCCCAAACCTACCGACACTCCCAAATCCACCTACATACCCAGATCTGTGCGCACCCCAAACCTGCCGACACTCCCAAATCCACCCACATACCCAGATCTGTGCGCACCCCAAACCTGCTGACTCTCCCAAATCCAACCACATACCCAGATCTGTGCGCACCCCAAACCTGCCGACACTCTCAAATCCACCCACATACCCAGATCTGTGCGCACCCCAAACCTACAGACACTCCCAAATCCACCCACATACCCAGATCTGTGCGCACCCCAAACCCGCCGACACTCCCAAATCCACCCACATACCCAGATCTGTGCGCACCCCAAACCTACCGACACTCCCAAATCCATCTACATACCCAGATCTGTGCGCACCCCAAACCTGCCGACACTCCCAAATCCACCCACATACCCAGATCTGTGCGCACCCCAAACCTGCTGACTCTCCCAAATCCACCCACATACCCAGATCTGTGCGCACCCCAAACCTACCGACACTCCCAAATCCACCTACATACCCAGATCTGTGCGCACCCCAAACCTGCCGACACTCCCAAATCCACCCACATACCCAGATCTGTGCGCACCCCAAACCCGCCGACACTCCCAAATCCACACACATACCCAGATCTGTGCGCACCCCAAACCTACCGACACTCCCAAATCCACCCACATACCCAGATCTGTGCGCACCCCAAACCCGCCGACACTCCCAAATCCACCCACATACCCAGATCTGTGCGCACCCCAAACCTACCGACACTCCCAAATCCACCCACATACCCAGATCTGTGCGCACCCCAAACCCGCCGACACTCCCAAATCCACCCACATACCCAGATCTGTGCGCACCCCAAACCTACCAACACTCCCAAATCCACCCACATACCCAGATCTGTGCGCACCCCAAACCCGCCGACACTCCCAAATCCACCCACATACCCAGATCTGTGCGCACCCCAAACCCGCCGACACTCCCAAATCCACCCACATACCCAGATCTGTGCACACCCCAAACCCGCGACACTCCACATGCACATTAGATTATCACAGAGCAAGAATGATTTCAAACACGTCACAAAACAGCTGCCTCCACCTCAAACCTAATGGCAAGGTCAAAGTTCAAATTTCAAAGTGCATTTGTTCTTGAAGTAACTATAAATGAAACAGCCTTGAGATTCATTACAACCCTAAATCGAAGGACTCCCCAAATCCGTGTGTCACCACAAATCCGCTGAGACACACAAATCTGTGCGCAGCCCTAAATACTCCCAAATCCCCGTGCACCCTCAAATGCCCAAAGCAGTGTGCACCCCCAAATTCACCGACACTCCAAAATCCATATTCACCAACATACCCTGAAACCTTCGCACATCCGCAAATCAATGTGCAGACCCATTTCCATGTGAACCCCCAAAACCCGCTGACATCCCCACAAGCACACTAGATTATTCCAGAGCAAGAATCATTTCCAACAGTTCTCAAAATAGCTGCCTCCATCTTAAAACGTTGAAAATGCAAACTGCACTCATTTTTAAAGTATTTCTCTATGTCTGAATCTCTGTGTGTTCCTATGCGTCCTTGTATGTGTCTGTCCGTCTTTTCATGTGTCTGTGTGTGTTTGTGTCCGAGACCAGCTCGCAGACGGCGCTCGGTCTCTGTCCTGACGGCGTAGCTACTGAGAACACACGGCTATCCCGTCGACTCCACACTCCCCTACCCCGCCTATTCTGTAGCGCACAAAAAGGGAACAAACTGGCCTCTCCCGGAAGCCACAAGCCTTCAACTTCTGAGAGAACATTGCTGCTTTCCAAACAATGAAGAATGACACAACATCTATAATTTACTGTGCAAGTCAACGGTCATCACTGTGCGGGGTGGGGGTGTGGGGACGGGAGGGTGGCGGGGAAAGCGGGCGACAGAAAAGGGGGAAGATTAGGGAGGAATGTGTGGAGGAAAGAGTGGGGCAGTGGGGATGAGAACGGATGAAGACAGGAGGACAAAGAGAAAGAGATTGAGGCTATATATATTTAGTCTCTCTCCTGCCTGCTCCACACTCCGCGCCCCCGCCTATTCTGTAGCACATAAAAAGGGAACAAACTGGCCTCTCCCGGAAACTACAAGCCTTCATTTTCTGAGAGAACAATGTCACTGTCCAAACAATGACGAATTATACAACATCTATAATTCACTGTGCGAGTCAACCGTCATCACAGTGCGGGGTGGGGGATGTGGGGACGGGAGGGTGGCTGGGAAAACGAGCTGCAGTAAAGGAGGAATTGGGGTGAGGGTGAGAGGCTGGAAAAGCGTTGGGTAGAAAGGGAGAAAGAGACAATACGGGAAAGAAGCGGGGGAGTGAGTGGATAGGGTAGGGTAGAATGTGTGGAGGAAAGATTGTGGCACTGGGGAAGGGAACCGATGAAGAGAGGAGGGAGATAAAGAGAGAGTGTGGAAGAGAAAGGATGAGGGAGTGGGAAACAAGAGATGGAGAGAAAGAGACGGCGAGGGATCAGGGAAGAGGAGGTGATGAGAGTGGGAAGGGGTGAAAATTCAACAACTTTACAGTCCCCGGCTCTGATCGCCACACTTTGACCATGGATATCCAGTATCAATTCACTTCTATCCCCAGCAGGAAATCCCTAAAGCACATCGCTTTCTTCACGACAACAGAACCAACCAACTCCCCTACATCGACACCTTATTGGGAGTCAGAGGGTACTATAACAAACAAACAAACACTTTCGTCCATTTGGTCCGTACCGAATTGTTATTCTGCCGAGTCACATAAAGGCAGCTTGGACCATGGCCCCCAATACCACTCCCGTCAATGTACAGATCCAAACTTCTCTGCAATGAAATCTATAACTTTCACTGACAGCTCATCCCCCACCCTCACCACCCTCTGAGTGAAGGAATTCCAACTCAGATTCCTCATAAATATTCCACCTTTCACCCTTAAACTGCGACCTCCAGTTCCCATCTCACCCAACCTCTGAGGAAAATCCTGCCTGCATTTACCCTGTCAACAGGAGCTTCGCCTCGTCCGGCCTCGGCCTGGAGACCTGCCTTGCCTCGCCTAGGCCTGCCTCTGCCTGGAGCCTCGTCTCGCCTCGCCTCAGCCTGGAGCGTCGTCTCGGCTCGTCGCGCCTTTGCCTCGTTCTGGAGTCTCGCCCTGTTTAGAAGTGACTGAGTCTACGCCTTCGCGAGGTAGGTCCAGCCGTTTTGCCGCTACCTGGCGTTGTGAACTGTCTCGTCGTGTTCTGCGTTCTGTGTTCTGAATCCCAGCCCTAAGTTCTGTACCCAAGGAGCGGTCTGGCTCGGTGTTTCATGTTCCTCTCTCTCAGTCGGCTCGGTGTTCTACGTTCCTGACCTCTCTCGACCCAGGCTCAGTGTTCTGCGTTCCTGTTCTCCCTCGATCCAGGTTCTGCATTACTGTCTCTCCCTCGACCAAGCCTCTGCATTCCTGTCTCTCCCTCGACCAAGGCTCTGCGTTACCGTTTCTCCCTCAACCAAGCCTCTGCATTCCTGTCTCTCCCTCAACCAAGGCTCTGCGTTCCTGTCTCTCCCTCGATCCAGGCTCTGCGTTCCTGTCTCTCCCTCGACCAAGGCTCTGCATTCCTGTCTCTCCCTCGACCAAGGCTCTGCGTTCCTGTCTCTCCCGCGACCAAGGCTCTGTGTTCCTGTCTCTCCCTCGACCAAGGCTCAGCGGCCCTGTCTCTCCCTCGACCAAGGCTCTGCGTTCCTGTCTCTCCCTCGACCAAGGCTCTGCGTTCCTGTCTCTCCCTCGACCTAGTCAAGGCTTCTGGGTCTCGTCCTGTCCTAGTCACATCCAAGGTCCTTGTCCTGTCTTAGCCACGGTTTTGTGTTCTCGTCTTGTCATGTGCCTCGCCCAGCCCAGGAGTACTTTGCCCTCGTCTTGTGCTGGGGTTCCTTTGTCCCGTCCATAAGTCTCACGACCAGTCCTATTGCCTCTCCTCGTCCTGTAGCCACGTCTTATCCTCGCCTGGGTCTGGAGTCCGAGGCAGAGTCAAGAACCAGGTTCTGGGTCCTTGTCCAGTCTCTGGCTCGGAGTCCAAGCCCAGGCTGCTGGTTCCCGGTTCCAAGACCTGGTTCCGCTATCCTTGTCAGGTCCTAGCCCAGGGACGGAATCCTTGTCTCGTCCGGGGCCTGTGTTGTGTCCAGCGTCCTTTCTTCCTCACTTCCCCTGCTTCCTCCTCACGCCTCGTCCTGTTCCTGGTAGTTCAGTGTCTGTGTCTCGCATTTGTGTCCACTCCCAACGCCCCCTCTTATGACAGATTGCTGCAGAAGAATCAAAAGATAACTTAACCGGGATGACGGTGTGGCTGTTTTTCGTGTCCGAATTACAGGTAACGATAAAGAAACAATTTACCAACCATTTATCAGTATATATAGTAGAATTTGTTTCCATTATTTGAGGCTTACAGTGGGTGTTGGAAATTTGTTCATGTAAAGTTGTCATTTGTTCAGATGCCTGTTCGGTTTTGATGAGTCTTAAAACAGGTAGTTCTCGCAGTAGGACAGATTTACTGTTGGAAACTCATCAAACATTATTTCATACGCAGATTAGTGGTTTATAATTCCACTTCTTATGGGTCCCTGCACACAGCGGTTCAGTTACAAAATCTGTTAAAATTTCAACTAGCACATCAGAAGTTTAGGGTTTGGTTGGTTAATAATTACATCGAGACTGGTGGGATAAAGGGCATCAAATGAGAGCCCTGTACAGAATACATACCTGTTGGGTTTATGGGATATTTGGGGGTGAAACAAGATGATCAAGAATTACATTGACAGGGTTTAGAATTTGGCACTCTGTGCTTTATTATTCCTTCGTTCGTGTTGGAAAACATTGCTCTGGGTTGTGTAGTTTTCATTTAAAAGCTTTCTTAAGTAATAGCAGTAACTAATTTAATTCACGGAATTGTATTTTGTTACGTACAATCTATAGGACTTTGGGGGGGGGGGGGTGTGAATTTAGGTTTCATTTGAAAAAGGAAGCAGTGAGGGTTTTACGTCCCAAATCTCTACACAACACTACACTACAGTTGGAGGCCGGGATGAAGCTTCAAGTTGGAGTGTGCACCGCCGTTTATACAAACCCCACCCTTGTGCTTCACGTTACCCAATCATTCAAGTGGAAGGCGAAGACTGGTATGATTGACAGAGGATTAGCTGGACAGCATCCAGCTAGACCATCGCCATTTTGTGAGAATGTC
Source organism: Hemitrygon akajei (assembly GCF_048418815.1). Taxonomy (NCBI): domain Eukaryota; kingdom Metazoa; phylum Chordata; class Chondrichthyes; order Myliobatiformes; family Dasyatidae; genus Hemitrygon; species Hemitrygon akajei. The sequence continues at coordinate 364,964 of NW_027331987.1, forward strand.
GAGAAGTAAGCTCGGTGCGGCCGCCTCTGCCGTGTGCTCAGGACGCGGCTTTATTAATGAACTGAAGACCCGAGGTGACCGGATATTTCACCGCGCTCATCACCTGATAACGTCTGACCGGCGCAATCCCCACGGTGACAGATTGTGATTACATTAATGAGTTAATATTTAGAACACAACACACACACAAAATGATGGTGGAACACAGCAGGCCAGGCAGCATCAACAGGGAGAAGCACTGTCGACGTTTCAGGCTGAGACGCTTCGTCAGGACTAACCGAAAGGAAAGATAGTAAGAGATAGAAAGATAATATCTCCTTATAGATGCTGGCCGGCCTGCTGTGTTCCATCAGCATTTTGTGTGTGTTGTTGTTTGAATCTCCAGCATCTGCAGATTTCCTCGTGTTTGGTCTTATTATTTAGACCATATGTGGGAGTTAGTCTGACCCATCAAAGGAGACTGATCAATTTAATATGCTGCCACTGTAAATCTGCCTTGAGACTCGTCACAGCTCTAAATCAACAGACTCTCCCACATGCACATTAGATGATCCCAGTGCAAAAATCATTCATTTCAACCAGTTCTCAAAATATCTGCCTCCAACTTTTAAAAAAATAGCAAGAACAGAGGTCGAAGTTCAGGTTGCATTTAATATTAAGGTTGCATTTATTATTAAACTGTATAAACATATTTAATATAAACAACCTCGATATTCAAAACACTTCATAATTCAACGGGATTCCCATATCTGCAAATCTGTGTGCACTCCCAAATCTGTACACGTCTGCAAACCCCAATTCAGTGTTTATCCCCAAATAAGTGTGCATCACCAAATCCATGCGCACCCCCAAACCTTCCGACACCCCGGAATACACCGACATACCGAGATCTGTGCGCAACCCAAACCCGCTGATATCCCACATGCACATGAGATTATCACAGAGCAAGAAAGATTTCAAACACTTCACAGAATAGCCGCCTCCAACTCAAATCAAATAGCAAGAACAAAGTTCAAATTTCAAAGTGCATTTGTTCTTGAAGTATCTATAAATGAAACACCCTTGCGATTCATTACAACCCTAAATCGAAGGACTCCCCAAATCCATGTGTCACCCCAAATCCGCTGAGACATCCAAATCTGTGCGCAGCCCTGAATACTCCCAAATCCCTGTGTACCCTCAAATGCCCAAAGCAGTGTGCACCCCCAAATTCACCGACACTCCAAAATCCATATTCACCAACATACCCTGAAACCTTCGCACATCCGCAAATCAATGTGCAGACAAATTTCCATGTGAATCCCCAAACCCGCTGACATCCCCACAAGCACACTAGATTATTCCAGTGCAAGAATCATTTCCAACAGTTCACAAAATAGCTGTCTCCATCTTAAAACGTTGAAAATGCAAACTGCATTCATTTTTAAATTATTTCTGTATGTCTGAATCTCTGTGTGTTCCTATGTGTCCTCGTATGTGTCTGTGTGTGTTTGTGTTAGAGACCAGATCGCCGACGGCGCTCGGTCTTTGTCGTGACGGCGTAACTACTGAGAACACATGGCTATCCCGTCGACTCGACACTCCCCTCCCCCGCCTATTCAGTAGCACACAGAAAGGGAACAAACTGGCCTCTCCCGGAAACCACAAGCCTTCATCTTATGAGAGAACATTGCTGCTTTCCAAACTATGAAGAATGACACAACATCTATAATTCACTGTGCAAGTCAACCGTCATCACAGTGCGGGGTGGGGGATGTGGGGACGGGAGGGTGGCCGGGAAAGCGGGCGACAGAAAAGGGGGAAGGTTAGGGAGGAATGTGTGGAGGAAAGAGTGGGGCAGTGGGGATGAGAACGAGTGAAGAGAGGAGGACAGAGAGAAAGAGATTGAGGCTATATATATTTAGTCTCTCTCCTGCCTCCTCCACACTCCTCGTCCCCGCCTATTCTGTAGCACATAAAAAGGGAACAAACTGGCCTCTCCCGGAAACTACAAGCCTTCATCTTCTGAGAGAACATTGTCACTGTCAAAACAACCGAAGAATTGTACAACATCAGACAATTCACTGTGCGAGTCAACCGTCATCACAGTGCGGGGTGGGGGATGTGGGGACGGGAGGGTGGCCAGGAAAACGAGCTGCAGTAATGGAGGAATTGGGGAGAAGGCGAGAGGCAGGTGAAGTATTGGGTAGAAAGGGAGAAAGAGACAATACGGGAAAGAATGTGTGGAGGAAAGAGTGTGGCACTGGGGAAGGGAACGGATGAAGAGAGGAGAGCGAGAAAGAGAAAGAGAGAGTGTGGAAGAGAAAGGATGAGGGAGTGGGAGACAAGAGATGGAGATAAAGAGACGGTGAGGGATCAGGGAAGAGGAGGTGGAGAGAGTGGGAAAGGGTGAAAATCGGGGCAGGAGAGTGGAGTTATTCTGAGGCAAAGAGAAGAAAAGAGCAATATTTGGGAAGCGGGGTGAAGAGCAACGGGAATATGGAGTGTGTGTGTGTGTGTGTGTGTGTGTGTGTGTGTGTGTGTGTGTGTGTGTGTGTGTGTGTGTGTGTGTGTGTGTGTGTGTGTGTGTGTGAGTGTGTGTGTGTGTGTGTGTGTGTGTGTGTGTGTGTGTGTGTGTGTGTGTGTGTGTGTGTGTGTGTGTGTGTACCTATCAGTTTGCATGTTGGTGTCTGTGTTTGTTTGTTTTCAACAACTTTACAATCACTGGCTCTGATCGCCACAATTTGACCATGGATGTCCAGTATCAATTCACTTCTATCCCCAGCAGGAAATCCTTAAAACACATCGCTTTCTTCCCGACAACAGGCCCAACCAATTCCCCTTCATCGACACTTTATTGGGGGTCAGAGGACACTATAACAAACAAACAAACCCTTTTGCCCATTTCGTCCGTACCGAATTGTTATTCTGCCGAGTCCAATAACCGCAGCTGGACCATGGCCCTCAAAACCCCTCCCGTCCATGTACTGATCCATACCTCTCTGCAATGAAATCCATAACCTCCACTGACAACAATTCCCACACACTCACCACCCTCTGAGTGAAGGAATTCACACTCAGGTTCCTCTTAAATATTTCACCTTTCACCCTTAAACAGCAACCTCCAGTTCCCATCTCACGCAACCTCAGAGGAAAATCCTGCCTGCATTTACCCTGTCAACAGGAGCCTCACCTCGCCCGGCCTCTGCCTGGAGACTGGCCTCGCCCGGCCTCTGCATGGAACCTCGCCTCGTCCGGCCTCTGCCTGGAGCCTCTCCTCACCCGGCCTCTGCCTGGAACCTCGCCTCGTCCGGCCTCTGCCTGGAGCCTCTCCTCACCCGGCCTCAGCCTGGAGCCTCTCCTCATCCGGCCTCTGCCTGGAACCTCGCCTCGCCCGGCCTCTGCCTGGAGCATCTCCTCGCCCGGCCTCTGCATCGAGCCTCGTCTTGCCCGGCCTCTGCCTGGAGCCTCGCCTCGCCCGGCCTCTGCCGGGAGCCTCGCCTCGCCCGGCCTCTGCCTGGAGCCTCTCCTCGCCCGGCCTCTGCCTGGAGTCTCGCCTCGCCCGGCCTCTGCCTGGAGACTCTCCTCGCCCGGCCTCTGCCTGGAGCCTCGTCTTGCCCGGCCTCTGCCTGGAGCCTCGTCTTGCCCGGCCTCTGCCTGGAGCCTCTCCTCGCCCGGCCTCTGCCTGGAGCCTCTCCTCGCCCGGCCTCTGCCTGGAGCCTCGTCTTGCCCGGCCTCTGCCTGGAGCCTCGCCTCGCCCGGCCTCTGCCTGGAGCCTCGTCTTGCCCGGCCTCTGCCTGGAGCCTCGCTTCGGCTCGCCGCGCGTTTGCCTCGTTCTGGAGTCTCGCCCTGTTTAGAAGTGACTGTGTCTACGCCTTCGCGAAGTAGTTCCAGCCGTTTTGCCGCTACCTAGTGTTGTGAACTGTCTCGTCGTGTTCTGCGTTCTGTGTTATGATCTCCCTCGAACAAGGCTCTGCGTTTCTGTCTCTCTCTCGACCAAGGCTCTGCATTCCTGTCTGTCCCTCGACCAAGACTCTGCGTTCCTGTCTCTCCCTCGACCAAGGCACTGCATTCCTGTCTCTTCCTCAACCAAGGCTCTGCGTTCCAGTCTCTCCCTGGACCAAGGCTCTGCGTTCCTGTCTCTTCCTTGATTATGTCAAGGCTTCGGGGTCTCGTCCTGTCCTAGTCACATCCAAGGTCCTTGTCCTGTCTTAGCCACGGTTTTGTGTTCTCGTCTTGTCATGTGCCTCGCCCAGCCCAGGAGTACTTTGCCCTTGTCTTGTGCTGGGGTTCCTTTGTCCTGTCCATAAGTCTCACGACCAGTCCTGATGCCTCTCCTCGTCCTGTAGCCACGTCTTATCCTCGCCTGGGTCTGGAGTCCGAGGCAGAGTCAAGACTCAGGTTCTGGGTCCTTGTCCAGTCTCTGTCTCGGAGTCCAAGCCCAGGCTCCTAGTTCCCAGTTCCATGTCCTGGTTCCGCTATCCTTGTCAGGTCCTAGCCCAGGCCCGGAATCCTTGTCTCGTCCGGGGCATCTGTCATGTCCAGCGGCCTTGCTTCCTCACTTATCCTGCTTCCTTCTCACGCCTCGTCCTGTTCCTGGTAGTTCAGTGTCTGTGTCTTGCATTTGTGTCCACTCCCAACGCCCCCTCTTATGACAGATTGCTGCAGAAGAATCAAAAGATAACTTAACCGGGATGACGGTGTGGCTGTTGTTTGTGCCTGAATTACAGGTAACGATAAAGAAACAATTTACCAACCATTTATCAGTATATATAGTAGAATTTGTTTCCATTATTTGAGGCTTACAGTGGGTGATGGAATTTTTTTCCTGTAAATTTGTCATTTGTTCAGATGCCTGTTCGGTTTTGATGAGTCTTAAAACAGGTAGTTTTTGCAGTAGAACAGATTTACTGTTGGAAACTCATCAAACATTATTTCATACGCACAGTATTGGTTTATATTTCCACTTCTTATGGGTCCCTGCACACAGCGGTTCAGTTACAAAATCTGTTAAAATTTCAACCAGCACATCAGAAGCTAATTGGTTGGTGGGTTAATAATTATATCGAGACTGGTGGGATAAAGGGCATCAAAGGAGACACCTGTACAGAATACATACCTGTTGGGTTTATGGGAGATTGGGAGTAAAACAAGAAGATAAGGAATTACATTGACACTGCTTAGAATCTGGCACACTATGCTTCATTATTCCTTCTTTCGTGTTGGGAAACATTACTCTGGGTCGTGTAGTTTTCATTTAAAAGCTTTCTTAAGTAATAACAGTAACTTTAATTTAATTCATGGTATTGTATTTTGTTACGTACAATCTATAGGACTTTTGGGGGGTAATTTAGGTTTCATTTGAAAAAGGAAGCAGTGAGGGTTTTATGTCCCGATTCTCTGCACCACACTCCAGGCAAGTTCCTGGCCGGAATGTGGCTTCAATTTGGAGTATCCACCGTTGTTTATCCGAACCCCGCCCTCGTTCTTCACGTTAGCTAGTTATTCAAGTGGAAGGCGGAGACTGGTGTGATTGACAATGCATTAGCCAACCAACATCCAACTAGACCGTTGCCATTTTGCGGGAAGGTCGGGTAGTGATTTCGGTGGGCGGGAATGGAGGGGGGAGGAAAATAATGGACATATCTACCGACCAATGGGAGGGGGGCATGAGGAGTAGTTGTTTGACTGACATCCGACGGGTCCATTGAGATATCAACTCTCCAGGATGGTGCATTTACACTCCGACCCCCACGCCCCCTCCCCTCACACACACTATCCTACTATCCCGGCGCTGCTGGTCGATGGGACAATCCGCCCGGGAATAACACCAGGGAGATCAGGCGGTGAATGTGAGGAGCTGGAGCCCGGACTGGAGACACTGCGGCCGCCTCTGCCGTGTGCTCAGGACGCGGCTTTATTAATGAACTGAAGCTCCGAGGTGACCGGATATTTCACCACGCTCATCACCTGATAACGTCTGACCACAATGCCCACTGTGACAGATTGTGATTACATTAATGAGTTAATATTTAGACCTTATGTGGGAGCTAGTCTGTCCCAACAAAGGTGACTGATCAATTGAATATGCTGGCACTCTAAATCTGCCTTGAGACTCGTCACAGCTCCAAATCAACAGACTCTCCCACATGCACATTAGATGATCCCAGAGCAAGAATCGTTCATTTCAACCGGTTCTCAAAATATCTGCCTTCAACTTAAAAAAATAGCAAGAACAGAGGTCGAAGTTCAGGTTGCATTTATTATTAAACAATATACCAATGAAACAACATCGGGATTCAAAACACTTCAAAATCCAACGGGATTCCCATATCTGCAAATCTGTGTGCCCTCCCAAATCTGTGCACGTCCAGAAACCCCAACAGTGTTTACCCCCAAATCAGTGTTCACCCCCAAATCAGTGTGCATTGACAAATCCATGTGCATTGCAAACCTACCGACACCCCGGTATCCATCCACATATCCAGATCTGTGCGCAACCCAAAACAATCGATACCCCAAATCCACCCACATACCCAAATCTGTGCACATCCGCAAACCCCAACTCAGTGTTCACTCCCAAATCAGTGTGCATCACCAAATCCGTGCGCAGCCCAAACCTACCGACATTCCCAAATCCACCTACATACCCAGATCCGTGCGCACCCCAAACCTACCGACATTCCCAAATCCACTCACATACCGAGATTTGTGCGCACCCCAAACCTACCGACATTCCCAAATCCACCCACATACCGAGATTTGTGCGCACTCCAAACCCGCCGACATCCCCACAAGCACACTAGATTATCCCAGAGCAAGAATCATTTCAAACAGTTCACAAAATAGCTGCCTCCATCTTAAAACATTGAAAATGCAAACTGCAATAATTTTAAAAGTATTTTTGTGTGTGTGTGCATCTCAGTTTATATGCATCCCTGCATATGTATGTGTTTGTCCGTCTTTTCATGTGTCTGTGTGTGTTTGTGTCAGAGACCAGCTCGCAGACGGCGCACAGTCTTTGTCGTGACGGCGTAGCTACTGTACACGGCTATCCCGGCTACTCCACATCCCCTCCCCCGCCTAATCTGTAGCGCACAGAAAGGGAACAAACTGGCCTCTCCTGGAAACCACAAGCCTTCATCTTCCGAGTGAACATTCTCACTGTCCAAACAACGAAGAATTGTACAACATCAGACAATTCAATGTGCGAGTCAACCGTCATCCCAGAGCGGGGTGGGGGATGTGGGGACGGGAGGGTGGCCCGGATAACGAACTGCAGTGAAGGAGGAATTGGGGTGAGGGTGAGAGGCAGGGGAAGCTTTGTGTAGAAAGGGAGAAAGAGACAATAAGGGAAAGAAGGGGAGTGAGTGAGTGGGTAGGGTAGTGAGGAATGTACGGAGAACAAGGGTGTGTCAGTGGGGAAGGGAACGGATGAAGAGAGGAGAGAGAGTGTGTGAAAGAGAGGAAAATAGGTGAGGGGAGAGGAGAAAGAGAAAGGATGAGGGAGTGGGAGACAAGAGATGGAGAGAAAGAGACGGTGAGGGAACGGGGAAGCAGAGGTGGCAAAAATGGGAAGGGGTGAAAATGGGGGCAGGAGAGTTTGAGCCAAAGAGGAGGAACAAACAATTTTTTGGAAGCGAGGTGAAGGGCAATGGGGAGAGAGAGAGAGAGAGAGAGAGAGAGAGAGAGAGAGAGAGAGAGAGAGAGAGAGAGAGAGAGAGAGAGAGAGAGAGAGAGAGAGAGAGCGTGTGTGTGTGAGAGAGAGAGTGTGTGAGTGTGTGTGTGTGTGTGTGTGTGGGTGTGTGTGTGTGAGAGAGAGAGAGTGTGTGGGTGTGTGTGTGGGTGTGTGTGTGGGTGTGTGTGTGTGTGAGAGAGAGAGTGTGTGGGTGTGTGTGTGTGTCTTTGTTTTCAACATCTTTACAATCCCTGGCTTTGATCGCTACACTTTGACCATGGATGTCCAGTATCAATTCACTTCTATCCACAGCAGGAAATCCTGAAAGCACATCGTTTGCTTCCCGACAACAGCCCCAACCAATTCCCCTTCATCGACACTTTATTTGGAGTAAGAGAGCACTATAACAAACATACAAACCCTTTTTCCCATTTAGTCCGTACCGAATTGTTATTCTGCCGAGTCCCATAACCGCAGCTGGACCATGGCCCTCAATACTCCTCCCGTCCATGTACTGATCCAAACTTCTCTGCAATGAAATCCATAACTTCCACTGACAGCTCTTCCCCCACCCTCACCACCCTCTGAGTGAAGGAATTCCCACTCAGGTTCCACATAAATATTTCACCTTTCACCCTTAAACTGCGACCACTAGTTCCCATCTCATCCAAACTCAGAGGAAAAATCCTGCCTGCATTTACCCTGTCAACAACACTCATAATTTTGTATACATCAGCGAAATTTCTTTTCGTTTCCAAAAACTAAAGGCAATAAAATCCTTACGTTTTTCTCAAGCTCGAGTTCTCAAGTCCCAGAAAACGTATTGTAAATTTTCTCTGCACACTTTCAATGTTGTTGATAATTTTCCTTCAGGCCGGTAACAAAAACTATACACAATACTCCAGATTAGGCCTGACCAACGTCTTATACAACTTCAACATAACATCCCATCTCCTGTACTCAATACTTTGATTTATGAAGTCCAATGTGCCAAAAGCTCTCATTTCGATGCTATCTACCTGTGACGCCACTTTCAAGTAATTATCAATCTCTGTTCACAGATCCCTCTGGTCCACCGACTCCTCAGGACCCGACTGCTCACCGTGTCTTCATGCACCCCAAATCAGTGCACACCCCGAATCCAATCCTTTGAATATGAAACAATGTTTGATGAGTTTCCAGCAGTAAATCTGACCTGCTGCGAGAATGACCTGTTTTAAGACTCTTCAAAACCGAAAGGGAATCTGAGCGAATTACAACTTTGCAGGGGAAAAAATTCCTCCACCCACTGTAAGCACGAAATGATGACAAGCGATTCTGTTGTAAATCCTGATAAATAGCTGGTAGGCCGTTTCTTTATCATTACCAATAATTCACGCATAACTCAGCAACATCAACAATCCCAGTGAAATTATATTTTGATCCTCTGGAAAATAGTTAAACTTTCTCAATAATTTCCTTAATGTACACTGAACCAACAAATTCTCAGGCAGAACAGAATTGTTAGACTTCATTAAATCGTGTATCCTATAATCAAATAAAGGCATTGAAAGAAACAAGGTGGGGTTACCAAGAACAAAACTGTGGGACATTTTGCATAACCCAACGAACCCATATTTCAAATGTGATAAGAATCCAGGCAACGAAAACTAAAAACACTCTTCTTGTGAAGTTCCCTACAGTCCTCCAGCACACCTTGAACAGCATGCTGATTTCTTCCCCCTTAAATTAATCCAGTATGTTAACATTAAATTCAAACTCCACAATTTCAACCAGTAAAGCCGAAACAGGGGACGACCTGACTGCACCACAACACAATCTCAAAGCCTGTGCTTGTATCACACCCAATCATTATAAAGTGGAAGATGAAGCTGATCTATAAACCACAACCATAATGAAGAACAGATCCAATTAAACAAACGAGATTGGTCAACAAATACTTTCATGTAACACCCCAGAATACCCGCAGGGATAACTGAGAATATTTAATGTTTCTTTATATTTATCAATTATTTTCTGATCCAGTGCTTCAATGTCAGCTTATTATCCGTCCACTTGCCTGGAAATCTTACCACTGACACCTTTTAAGGAGCTTGACCATATCAGTTCCTATCATTTACAATCAAGCGCAGGTTCATTAATCCTGTCTGTAAAACACATAATTTGTCCCATCTATTTGCCGACTTTTCGACCTTATTAATTGCGAATGCATCCTATATACAGTAAAAGTGAAATTTCTACCTCTAATCCATAAACCTCCATCATCTGCATATAGGGATTTACACACTCCAAAACATATCCCAGAGAAAAATATTATTAATTATAACATAAAATAATAAATACTGCCTGTGGGATCCCAGTCTCTACCTCATAACAACCTGAATATAACTTTCCCACCCATACCTGACACAAAACGTTCAATTAAAATAACTCAAAGTTAGATAATAGCCCCTCCATCTTCATTTCCACAATCTCATAAAAATTCTTTCCTTGCATAAATACCATCTGCCTTTTGAATAGTAAAAATACTGCTGTTACAACATCTATATTTAACCGTGCTTTCCTAATACCATTTTCCAAATATAAAAATGAATTCAATGTCATACTTGCCCATCCATACCTTTACAAGACGTACAAATAGAAATAATCAGAAAAAATTGTACAATAGCTCTCTCAATTGCATTTCCAAAAATTATTCAAAAGTCCATCCTTCAATAATTATTATTTGCCTTTTCAATATCGAAAATATTGCTATTACATCATCTTTATTTAACTGTACTTTCCTAATATGATCTTCCAAACCCAAACTGATTCCAATGTTATTTAAGGCAGAGATTGCTGGGTATCTGAGTAGCCAGGGTATCAAAGGTTATGGTGAGAAGGCGGGGGAGTGGGACTAAATGGGAGAATGAATCAGCTCATGATAAAATGGCAGAGCAGACTCGATGGGCCGAATGACCGACTTCTGCTCCTTTGTCTTATGGTCTTATTCTACCGTTCCAAATTCCCCTCTGATAAAACGTGAAATTACCTCTTTTATCAAAAATTTAATTCAAACACTCGATTACTATACGTTCCACAAGTGTACACAAATGAGACTTTAATGAACTACTACAACCATTTTCCATGAGAAAAGTAGATGGCCAAACCTCCAAATACGATTCAGAAAGAGAAAACTTTCACAAAAGAAAATTACACACATACCTGTTGAATCAAGATTTTCTACACTTTCAAGATACATTTTATTCCTATTCACAAGTCTATACCCTGCCCCTTTCCTTATAAAACTGACAACACCACCCCTCTACCAACTAACCTGCCAAGCCAAACGACAATATAATCCTGCACAGGAATAAAATTTAAAATGTGCAGGTTTCCTGAACAGATATAACATCGGAAGGATCTGACAAATCAGAAATAAACTGCTTAAAGTGTTGACCATGTAAAATCAGGCTTCTTGCATTTCGCTTCAATATTTCAATCCCATTACATATCTTCACAAGTAGACTGGGATGCAGGAACCCCCACAAATCAGAGCTTCATTCACAGCTTCCCACAAAACACCAGTTACACAAAGATTCCTTTCTGCAGCTTTCACAATAATTTTAATTTCCTCAGTAGGATGAGATGTCTGAGCAGTACAATTCACCACATCGGTTATAAGCATCACAAACTTCATTTTATCCAGCAGTGAAGTATCTTCGGTGAGAGAACTGTGATGCCGGCATATATCCACTGACGTCACAGTCTGTTCTCTGAGTGGGATCACTTTATCCAGTTTACCTGCTCTGCTTGCTGTACTTGTCCTTGAACAGGCCCTTCTGCTCACGGTGTTGTTCTGAACCAATTGAACTGGTCACTTCATGCCTTACTAAACCAATCCCTTCTGCCTACACAAGGAACACATCCCTCCATTCTCCTCATATTCACGTGGTATCTAATAGCCTTTTTCACATCTGTCTCCACCACCACCCGATATTCACTCCAGACACCCACCACTATGGGAATGAAAAACAAAACTTGAAACGCAAATCTCCTATAAATATCCTGAGTCAGGTTTTTAACATCATTGTCTTTTCTAATTGTTTTTTTTTCAACAGCAGCTATGCAGAGAAAAGATACAAAATGCACTAAACTACAAAATACCTCAATAGTGCAAACAATCCAATGAGGATGTGTTCCCCCTTTCTCCTGAAGTTCATGCCCACTGGCATTGGACATTTCCTCCATGGAGAAAAAAATCCCGGCTGTCCACTCTGTCTGTGCCTCTCACATTCCTGTAAACGTCTGTCAGGCCTCCCTCAGCCTCTGCCACTCCAGAGAAAATTACCCGAGATTGTCCGTTCTCACTTTATCCAGGCAGCATCCTGTTAAGCCTCTTCCACTCACCATCCAATACCTCCGCATTATTCCTGTATTCAAATGCAATTCTCCAGATGTGATTAAACTGGAGATTTATACAACTGCAACATAAATGCCTGACAAAGGAACCACTATCTGGGAGTTATGAACTCGCATTCCAAGTCTCTTAAAATATCCTATTGTATCCACCTCCGCCATCGCTGCCGGCAGTGCATTCCATGCACCCACCAATCTTTGTGTAAGAAACTTACCCCTGACATTCCCTCGGTACCGACTTCCAAGCAGCTTAAAACTACGTCCCCTCGTGTTAGTCACTTCAAGCCTGGGAAAATGCCTCTGGTTATCCACATGGTCAAAGCCAATAATCATCTTATTACAATTACTTATGTCCAGGTTAGGAGAAATATAGCTTCAACATCCCCTCACAGCTCTTGAACTCAATCCCACGGTTGATGAAGGCCATCACACCAGACGCCTTCCTAACAACACTGCCAACTTCCACAGCAGCTTTGTGTGTCGTATGGACATGGACCCCAAGATCTCTCTGACCCTCCACACTGCCAAGAGTCTTACCATTAATATTATATTCTGTGTTCAAATTTGACCTCTTCATCTGTGTTGAAGAACTGCCACTTCCCAGTTTTGCATCCAAGGCGAGGAAATAGATTGCTGAGCCTCTGGCTAGAATCATTATGTGCACGGGAATGGTCCCGGAGGATTGGAGGGAGGCGAATGTTGTCCCATTGTTCAAAATCGTAGGGATAGTAGCAGGGATAGTCCGGATAATTATAATCCATTGAGCCTTCCATCTGTGGTGGGAAAGCTGTCGGAAAAGATTCACAAAGATAGGATTTATTGGCATTTATAGAATCATGGTCTGATCAGTGACTGTCAGCATGGCTTTCTGAAGGGCAGATCGTGTCTAACAAGCCTGATGGTGTTCTTTTAGGAGGTGACCAGGCATATAGATGAGGGTAGTGCAATGGGTGTGATCTACATGAATTTCAGTAATGCATTTGATAAGGTTTCACACGATAGGCTTATTCAGAATGTCAGTAGGCATGGGATCCAGGGATGTTTGACCAGGTGGATTCAGAATTGGCTTGCCTGCAGAAAGCAGAGAATTGTGGTGAAGGGAGTACATTCGGATTGGAGGGTTGTGACTAGTGGTGACCCCTACTTTTCGTGATTGTTATTAACGACCTAGATGTGGGGGTAGAAGGATGGGTTGGCAAGTTTGCAGAAGACACAAAGGTTGGTGGTGTTGTGGATAGTGCAGAAAGACATTGATAGGATGCAGGAGTGGGCTGAGAAGTGGCAGATAGAGTTCAACCTGGAGAAGTGTGAGGTGGTACACTTTGGAAGAACAAACTCCAAGGCAATTATGGGGAGTTAGATTTCATAAGTCGAGGGATAGAGTTTAAGAGTCGCGATGTAATGATGCAGCTCTATAGAACTCTGGTTGGGCCACACAAGGAGTATTGTGTCCAGTTCTGGTCACCTCACCATAAGAAGGATGTGGAAGCATTGGAAAGGGTACAGAAGAGATTTACCAGAATGCTGCCTGGTTTAGAGAGTATGGATTATGATCAGAGATTAAGGGTGCTCGGGCTTTACTGTCTGGAGAGAAGGAGGATGAGAGGAGAAATGATAGAGGTATAGTTGATATTAATGGGAATAGATAGATAGCCAGCGCCTCTTCCCCAGGGCACCACTGCTCAATACAAGAGGACATGGATTTAAGGTAAGGGGAGGGAAGTTCAAGGGGGATATTAGAGGAAGATTTTATACTCAGAGAGTGGTTGGTGCGTGGAATGCACTGCCCGAGTCAGTGGTGGAGACAGATACACTTCTGAAGTTTAAGAGACTACTAGACAGGTATATGGAGGAATTTAAGCTTAGGGAGGCAGAGATTAAGGGACGGCATAAAATTGCGGGCCGAAGGGCCTGCACTGTGCTGTATTGTTCTATGTTCTATCTATTTCTCGCAGGAATCTCTCTTTTAATTTATTTTTTTATTGAAGGCACGACACAGTACAGAAAACGTAATGCATTACATTTTCCTCCATTTTGTTTTTATACCTTACCCCTCAACAACACCACAATGTCATCAGTGGGGCCTTCTGGGAGTTGTAGTCATTGGTCCTCGCTCGCTACCTGTCAAAGCATATTTCGTCAGCCACCACAGACGTCACCGAAACAGACCCACCGAGGCGCGAAGGGGAATCTCACCCGTGCTTGTGGGCGCCGAGGCCGGCGACACCGACAGAAGCGACATCGCTGATCTCAGACATGGCGATGAGGCGGAAGAGGAGGGGCTGATCATGGGTCGAATTCCTACAGCCGCTCGTAGCTCAGACTGTACACAGACCAATGCTGTCATTGCCTGCAGTGTATATCGCTCAAAAGGGAACTCGGATGGTGATTAGTTTATGTGAACGTCAGTCAGTCTTCCTGTCTTTATGAGTTTGGATTCGGATTTATAACGGGTCAGGAAGCAAATTGGGAGAAATGTGAGTTTTTATGTGATGGTGCATCAGTCTCCGAATTACATTATTAACAATAAAAGGGCAAAGGCCGTGTTGAGGAAGGAGGTGATTTTCTGGAGGTTATATGGAGATAATATTGGAAGGGATATCAAACTTGGAATTGTTTGGGATATGATTTAGAAAATGGGGGGATTTGTGGGGATCATAATATTCCAGTGTTGATTAATGAGGGCAAAATAATTGCTACTGAAACAGGGAAGGTTGTGTTACTGGCTGGGTCATTTGCTGAGATTCATAATCAGGATAATTTAAGTGAAGAAGTTAAACAATGTAGGGATATGTTTTTCAGAGCTGGAATGATGTGCTGGAAGTCAGCTGTAGCAATGATAGTATCACTGATGGAGAAATTTCTTTGTATGAATTTAAGAAGTCTATTAATAATGCAGGTCAGGTGTCCCCAGGAAAGAGTGATATTTGAAATTGTAATTGTTTCTAATTCGCTTTTGTGAAAATATTAAATGTTTGAATTGTGCATCTACTTTCCTCATGGAAAATGGAAATAGTAGTGCCTATTCTGAAACCTGGCAGATCCCAATTTGATCCTTCTAGTTATGGGCCTATATCGTGAACGTCTCATTTATGTAAACTTATGGAACGTATGGTAATCAAGCGCTTGAGTTATATTTTGGAAAGAGTGGTGATGAAGTGTTTTATTAGAGTCGATTTTGGAAGGGTGAAATGACATTAGATTCAGTTTGTGGTTTGGAAGATGATATTCGGAAAACACAATTAAATAAAGATGTTGTAATAGCAGTATTTCTTGATACTGAAAAGGGAAATGATGTGGAATAAAGGACTTTTGATTAAATTAGGAGTGAGGGGGACATTGTATAATTTTTCTGAGTTTTTTTTTGGATGGATTGTCCAAGTACCGGTCGGCATGTTATGTTTGTGTTTCTATGAGATAGAGAATGGGATCCCACAAGGCAGTATTTGTAGCCCTTCATTATTTAATATTATGATTAATGATATTTTCTCTGAGATGGGAAAATGGGATACCCTGGGTAAATCACAATATACAGATGACGTAGCTTTATAGATTAGAGGTATTAATTGCAATTTACAATTAATAGGTCAAACAGTGGGCAGATTGATGAGGATTTTATGCTTTCAGTCGTTAAAACACATTAGGTGGTAAACAAACAGCATTAATAGACTTGCACTTGATTTTAAATTATATGATTAATATCTTGAAGAGGTGTCCATGGTAAGATTTCTCAGTATGTGGATGGATAATAAGCTGACGTGGAAGCACCTATCAGTAAAATAATTGATAAATGTAAAGGAGCTTTAAATCTCCTCAGACATCTATGTGGGTATTCTTGGGTGCAACATGAAAATCTTTGTTGACCAATTATATTTGTTTAATTTGATCTGTTCTTGATTATGTCTGTGTGGCTTATGGATCAGCTTCATCTTCAAATTAAACATGTTTGTATGTGATACAATTACAGACTTTAAGATTGTGTTCTGGTGCAGTAATGTTGTCTCCTGTTTTGGCTTTACTGATTGCAATGGGACAATTGCCCTCAAAGTAACAGAGGTTCAAGTTGATGTCAACATACTGGATTAATTTGCGGGGGCAAGGAAATGATCATTCTGTTAAAGGTGTGCTGGAGGACGGTTGGGGACATCACAAGAAGAGTGTTTTTTGTTTTGGGTGGCAGGGTTCTTATCACGCTGGGAATATGGGTGTATTTGATGATACAATATGTCCCACTGTAGCTTTCTCCGTAATCCCACCTTATTTTTTCCAATGACTTCAGCTGAGTTTAGGTTACACGATCGGATTCGGTTCTGCCTGAGAGTCTGTTGGTTCATCAGTATATTAATGAAAGTTATTATCATACAGTAACCATTTTTCCAGATGAATCCAAAGATAAGTTAACTGGGGATGTTGGTGTGGCTGTTTTTGTGCCTGATTTGCAGGTAATGATAACGAAATGACTTATGTCATTTATCAACATAGAAAGCAGAATTCTTGACCAACAGTTTATGCTTACAGTGGGTGGAGGAAATTGGTCCTTATAATCTGCTCAGAATACATTTCGGTTTTGATGAGTTTTAAACAGGGCATTCTGCCATTAGGTCAGATTGACGTTGAAAACTCCTCAAACGGTATTTCATATATTAAGTTTGATTTATATGTCTGCACATTATGCCCCTTCACATCACACTGTTGAGGGAAATGCTGGTGTTGACTGTTTAGCACCAAAACCTGTTAAATGTTAAGCTGTGGATATAGACCTTCCACTTAGCAAATTAGAAGCTATAGGCTTGGTAGTGTTAAGAATTAGGGGCTTATGGCAAGAGGTAGGATAACGGACATAAGGACCTTTACAGAATACATAAACCTGTTGGATTTATAGAAGAAGGGCTTAAAACAAGGGAAGGAATGATATTGGCATGACATAGAAATGCCCACACTATGCTTAATTATGCCTTGTATCTAATTGGAAAACTTAATTCTGTGTCGTGTACATTTTGTCATTATGAAACTGTCGAAACACATACTATTTCAATGTGAAGCGTATAAGGCTGAAGAAAAATCGAATGCAGCCTTCCCGACAAATTTTGGGAGGGTAGATAGTTTTCAGGTAAAAACTTTATTCAATTATGGGACTGACTTTAAATTAATTCACAGTTTGAGCTGGAAAAGTCATGTAATAATTGTGTTAAACCAAAGGAAATGGCCTATAAGGTACCAAAGGTGAGTGGGATTTTGGATTATTGGGATGCTCTTAAAATCCAGCAAAAGGCAACGAAAAAAACCATAAGAATGGTAAAGACGAAATATGAGGGCAAATTGGCCAATAATATAAATCAGGATACGAAAGGTTTAGTTTTTGGTTACATGAAGAGTGAAAGGGAGATGAGAGTTGATACTGGACCACTGGAAAATGATGCTGGTGAAGTAGTAATGGGGGACAAAGAAATGGCAGATGAACTTAATGAACAATCTTCACTGTCTTTTCCGGTCAGCACCGCCCCCACTTGTCCCATTTAACCTGTCTCATTCCGAGTGGACTTTAGGGCCCGGGGGAGCTCAGGACCCGCCGCCCGCAGCTGCTGCTGAATCCCCGGTGTTTCTGTTCGGTTGACGGTTGCGGTGAACGAGTTAAAATTAATCGATCGATAATTCTCATCTCATGTTTATTTCACTCCATAGAACCATAGAACAGTACAACTCAGAAAACAGGCCATTTGGCGCTTCTAGTCTGTGTGGAAACTTTACTCCGCTCGTCCCGATGACCTGTACCCAGTCCGTAACCCTCCAAACCTCTCCCATCCATGTATCTATCCAATTTATTCTTAAAACCTAAGAGTGAGCCTACATTTACCACGTCAGATGGCAGCTTGTTCCACACTCCCACCACTCTCTGAGTGAGGGTTCCCCCTAATGGTCCCCCTAAACCTTTCCCCTTTCACCCTAAAGCCATGTCCTCTTGCATTTATCTGCCCTACTCTAAATGAAAAGAACCTACTGACATTTACTCATAATTTTGTTAACCTCCATCAAATCTCCCCTCATTCTTCTACATTCCAAGAAATAAAGTCATAACCTGTTCAATCTTTCCCTGTAACTCAACTCCTGAAGACCTGACAACATCCTAGTAAATCGTCTCTGCACTCTTTCAATCTTACTGATATCCTTCCTATAGTTAGGTGACCAGAACTGCAAATAATACTCCAAATTTGGTCTCACCAATACCTTTTACAACTTAGCATAACATCCCAACTCCTCTTCTCAGTACTTTGATTTTTGAATGCCAGGATGCCAAAGGCCTTCTTTACAACCCTGTCTACCTGTGACGCCAATTTCAGGGAATTATGTACCGGAACTCCCAGATTCCTTTGTTCCCCCGCACTCCTCAGTGCCCTACCATTTACTGTGTATGTTCTACATCGATTTGTCCTTCTAAAATGCAACACCTCGCACTTGTCTGCATTAAATTCCATCTGTCATTTTCTGGCCCATTTTTCCAGTTGGTCCAGATCCCTCTGCAAGCTTTAAAAGCCTTCCTCGCAAAACACAACACATCCAATCTTGGCGTCATCAGCAAACTTGCTGATCCAATTTACCACATCTATATAATTTATAAACAACAAACAACAATGGTTCCAGCACAGATCCCTGAGGCACACCACTAGTCAAAGTCCTCCAGTCTGAGAAGCAATCATCGACTACCACTCTCTGTCTTCTCCCACACAGCCAATTTCTAATCCAGTTTCCAACCTCTCCATGGATACCTAGTGTCTGAACCTTCTGAACTAACCCCCCATGTGGGACCTTGTCAAAGGCCTTACAAAAGTTCATCTAGACAACATCCACAGCCTTTCCTTCATCCTCGAAAAACTCTACAACATTCATTAAACAGGATCTACCATGCACAAAGCCATACTGACTGTCCTTCATCAGCCCTTGGCTGTCCAAATACTTGTATATCCGATCTCTCAGAACACCTTCCAATAATTTACCTACTACTGATGTCAGGATCACCGGCCTGTAATTACCTGGTTTACTTTGGAGCTTTTTTTTAAACAACGGAACAACATGAGCTAAGCCCCCCCCCCACCCCCCAAACCTCCGGCACTGCACCCGTGGCTAAGGACATTTTAAATATTTCTTTTACTTTCTATTTAAATCTTTTTATTAATTTTTTAAACAAACATAAATGAAACATGAATACAAAGTGTTTGAGAGTACATAATTCCAAGTTTAAGTAGACATTCAAATATATAATAATCAATATATATATAGCCTCCCAAACTCATAGTATTTATGAACAAAAGAAACAAAAAGAAAAAAAAACACTAACCAAAATGGGCCATTGCATAATGTTAAATACATACAGTAGTGCCAATAACTCCTAACCTCCATCCAAATAATTAAGGATAATCAAAGTGAGGTTTAGGAAAAGACAATTTAACTCTTATGAAAATGTTGAATAAATGGTCTCCAAGTTTCTTCAAATTTAACTGAAGGATCAAAAACAACACTTCTAATTTTTTCTAAGCTCAAACAAGAGATAGTTTGAGCAAACCACTGAAATATAGTTGGAGGATTAATTTCTTTCCAATTCAATAAAATGGATCTTCTAGCCATTAATGTAACAAATGCAATCATTCGTCGAGATGAAGAGGATAAACGACTATTATCCACCATTGGTAAACCAAAAATTGCAGTAAAAGGATGCGGTTGGAAATTGATATTCAGAACTCTTGAAATAATGCTGAAAATATCTTTCCAGTAATTTTGTAAACAAGGGCAAGACCAAAACATATGGGTCAATGAAGCAACATCAGAATGACATCTGTCACAGGTTGGATTAACATGAGAGTAAAATCGAGCAAGTTTATCCTTAGACATATGATCTCTATGTACAACCTTAAATTTCTTTCCGTAATGTCCAATGGACACAGTTTCAGAAAAGACTGTAACTCATTATACAAAAAATTTCTAACTTGCAAATATGTAAAAAAAATGGGTTTTAGATAAATTATATTTATTTGATAGCTGTTCAAGGGACATAGCACTATCATCCAAAAACAAATCACGAAAACATGTTATACCTTTTGTTTTCCATAAAAGGAAAGCTTGATCCATAAGACAGGGCCGAAAAGAATAGTTAGATATTATAGGGCATGATAAAATAAACTTATTGAAACCAAAAAATTCACGAAATTGAAACCAAATTCGCAATGTATATTTGACTATAGGATTAGTTATTTGTTTATTCCATTTAGATAAAGAAAAAGGAAGTGAAGATCCTAAGATTGAAAACAATGAAAAGTCTTGTACAGATTTACATTCCAAATTTACCCATTGTGGGCAAGCAGCTGTAGTCAATTCTTGTGTCCAAAATATTAAATATTGTTTATTAACTGCCCAATAGTAAAATCTCAAGTTTGGCAAAGCCAAACCGCCCTCCTTCTTAGGCTTCTGTACATATTATTTGCCTTGTCTAGGATTTTTATTCTGCCACAGATAAGAAGATATTTTGGAGTCAATAATCTCAAAAAAAGATTTAGGAATAGAAATTGGTAATGCTTGAAATAAATATAAGAATCTGGGTAATACCATCATCTTAATAGCATTAATTCTACCAACCAATGACAAAGATAGTGGAGACCACCTGATAGCAAGTTGCTTACTTTGGTCAATGAAGGGTAAAAAGTTAACTTTAAATAAATCTTTATGTTTTTATTAATTTTAATACCTAAATAAGTAAAATAATCTGTAACAACTTTAAATGGTAAATGTTTATAAATTGGAACCTGCATATTTAATGGAATAATTCACTCTTATTAAAATTCAATTTATAACCAGAAAAGCAAGCAAGGATAATATAGCAGGAATAGATCTTTCAGGGTCGGATATGTATAGTAACAAATCTTCAGCATATAATGATAACTTATACGTCCCCTCCCCACGAGTAATACCCAAAATATTAGGTGATTCACAAATGGCTATAGCCAAAGGTTCCAAAGCGATGTCAAATAGTAAAGGACTTAAAGGACAACCTTGCCTTGTACAACGGAATAACTGAAAAAAAAGAGATCTTTGATTATTGGTAAAAACCGATGCCAAGGGTTTATAGTATATTAATTTAATCCATGATATAAATTTTGAACTAAAATTAAAATGCTGCATCGTATTGAATAAATATGGCCATTCAACTCTATCAAATGCTTTTTCAGCATCTAAAGAAATGACACATTCTGGTATTTTGGGTGAAGGAGTATAAATAACATTAATTAATTTTCTAATGTTAAAAGATGAACAGCGATTTTTAATAAATCCAATCTGATATTCAGAAATGATTCGAGCTAATATATTTTCTAATCTAGTAGCCATAATTTTACTAAAAATCTTAAAATCCGTATTCAGCAAGGATATTCGCCGATAGGATGCACATTCAATAGGGTCTTTATCTTTTTTAAGGATTAAAGAAATAGAAGCTTCATAAAAAGATTGTGGCAATTTGCCTATAATTAATGCAAAGCCAAGGAGAAAGTATAGAGGAAAAAGATTTTTAAAATTCTGCAGAATAACCATCTAGACCAGAAGCTTTACCGGAATTCTTTGAAAAAATAGCCTTTTTTTATTTCAGTTTCCGTGATAGGTGTATCTAAGAATACACTATCCTCTACTGTTAACTTTGGAATATTCAATTTCCTTAAAAATTCATCGATTATAGAAGAATCCTCAGCAAATTCTGATTGATATAAGGAATTATAAAAATCTTGAAAGGCTTTATTTATCTCTTTATGGTCGATCGTCAGAGTGCCATTTTGTTTACGAATCCTAGTAATCTGTCGTTTAACCGAAGCAGTTTTCAATTGATTAGCCAATAATTTACCAGACTTATCTCCAAATACATAAAACTGGCTGCTAGATTTAATTAACTGATTTTCAATCGAAGAGGATAATAACAAAATATGCTCCATTTGAAGTTCCACTCTTTCTTTATAAAGTTCTTTGCTGGGGATCACTGAATAAATCTTATCAATTGCTTTGATTTTATCAACCAATGTAAATATTTTAGAATTAGTTCGTTTCCTAACTCCAGCAGAGTATGAAATAATCTGTCCACGAATAAATGGTTTAAAAGTGTCCCATAAAACTCCAATAGAGATCTCTGCTGTAGAATTTGTTGAGAAAAACAAATCAATTTGTTGTTTAATAAAATTAACAAAGTCTAAGTCCTGCAATAAAATAGAGTTGAACCTCCAAGATTTAGCATTAACAGATGAATCCATTATCTTAATAGATAACTTCAAAGGTGCATGATCAGAAATGGTAATAGAGTCATATTTACAATCGATAACATCTGTAAGTAAACGGTGATCAATGAAAAAGTAATCAATTCTTGAATAATTATGATAAACATGAGAAAATTATGAAAACTCTTTGTCATTGGGGTGTAAAAAACGCCAAATTTCGCAAATTGCAGAATAAGTGATAAAGGAGTTGATAAAAGAGGTCGATTTATTCGGAAGAACTTGTGTGGGCTTGGATCTATCCATCGAAGGGTTTAAACAACAGTTAAAATCCCCACCCATTATCAGTCTGCACTGATTCAAATTGGGAAAGGATGTAAATAGACACTTAAAAAATTCAGGACAATCAGTATTTGGAGCATAAACATTAACTAAAACAACTTTTTGATTAAAAAGTAGACCAGTAATAAGCAAAAATCTACTTTGCGGGTCTGAAATTGTTTCATGATGTATAACGGAGGTTGAAGAATCTATAAAAATGGAAACGCCTCTTACTTTGGCTTGAGAATTCGAGTGATATTGTTGGCCTTTACAAAACCTAAAAAAGCGTTGACTATCCGCCTTCCTTACATGAGTCTCCTGTACAAAGATAACATTAGCATTCATTCTATGGAATACTTTGAATACTTTTTTACGTTTGATCGGATGATTTAAACCATTAGTATTCCAAGAAATAAAATTAATAACCTTATCCATATTGACAATATTTATTACAATTAACACATAAAGTTAAAAAAAAAGATGAACTCATGAATCCGGAAGAGGGAAGTTAGTTCAAGGAGGAACCGGAAGTCACGACACTGCAACCATTTTTGTAGTTTCATATGAGCCCATGAAGTAAAGCTAAGCATAAAGCAAGGAAAAGAAAAGAAAGAAGAAAAATCCCCCTCCCTCCACCCTCAAAACCCCAGGAAAAAAGCCAAAAAGAGGCAAGCAAACAATCTAACACTAAAATTACCCCCATGTCTCAAGACGGCAACTCAAACAAAAAAAAGTTGAATAAAAGATACAAACCACCCATATTATAAGAAACGGTTGGTATGACAAAAATTAAAATATCAAGTAAGTATTATATATAAAAAACAAAAGGATTTTTTTAAAAATTAAAATGATAAAACCCATAAATGAATAATACTGAATCAGTGTTTTAAAATAAAGTATAAAACTTATTCAAACGCATCAAAACGTATTGACGTTCCAAGCACTAAAGCCTTTCGGGAAGAAGAAATGACATTTTATTTTTTAAAAAATCTTAATATTTAAACGTTAAAAATATAAAAAAGTGTTTACGAACTTAAAAGAAAACCCTAATAAATTACTTTCAAAACTAACAGATTAATAATATGAAAAAAACAAACTCAGAATAAACCAGAAACGAACTTTTATCATGTATAAAAAATACTTGTAAACCATACATAAAAAACCATCATTTTATAAAAGATCCAAATCTATAGACTAATTATTACATTAGTCAACCTGATAAAATGTTTTTCTTCCAGAAATCTTTAAGCATCCTCTGAAGATTTGAACAGCCGATAAGTTCCGTCTTCGAGAGTAACTCTCAAATGTGCTGGAAATAACAGCACTTGCTTGTAGCCTTTCTGATGAATTTCCCTCATAACCGATTTAAAAGCCATTCTTGCCCTTAGAACTTCGGGACTGTAATCTTCCAGAATACCGAATTTAAAATCTTGAAAGCTGATCATACCCTTTTCCGTGCAGCCCGAATCAAACGCTCTTTGGTAAGAGGGTAATGGATCCGGAGAATTACTTGTCGTGGTTTCAAACTTGAATCTGAATGAGAACGAGAGATGCGATGTGCACCGTCGATTATTAGAGGGGAATCCAGTACTTCTGAGCCAAAGACATCCATTAAAAATTTGGAGAAAAAAACAGTGAGATCGCCATTCTCAAATTTTTCTGGAATCCCGATTAACCGAAGATTTTGTCTTCGATAGCGGTTTTCAAGATCAGTAATTTTAAATTTATAACGATCCATCTGTAGAGAAGTCGAAGTTTGCTGTTGCTGCAAAGTTTCAATTATACGATCTCTCTGGCGAGCGGCTTCTTCTAGAACTAAAATACTTGCTTGTTGTTTTTGTGACTCCAGTGTAAGTGCTTGAAGTTGTACGTCAAATGTCTTTAAAATTTCATCAAACGTAGAAAGCTTTGCGATTAATTTACTCTCCAGTTTTCCAAGTCTGTCATCCATAAGATTTGCAATTGCTTCTGAAGTTAACGGTTCTTTCGTCTGTTTCGATTCCTTTGCTTTAGACATTTCAGCGAGTTGAAGATGTTTCAAACAGTTGAAAAAAATTTCATATGTTTAAACCCCTTTAGAATAGGTATAAAAAGATGAATTAGGGGGTGATTGTAGGTTAAAAAAAAGTAAAGGTTTGGAGCACAGCCTAAAACCGCTTCACTACATAAGCGCCATCTTGAGACCCAGATTGGCAAACTCAATGTTTGCTTTCATTTCGACAGGATTAGAATACAAGAGCAAGGATGTAATTCTGAGGTTTTATAAGGCATCGGTCAGACCACACGGAGTAGTGTGAGCAGTTTTGGGTCCCTTCTATCGGAAAACATGTACTGGCATTGGAGGGGGTCCAGAAGATTCACAAGAATGATTCCGGGAATGAAAGAGTTAACATATGAGGAGCGTTTGATGGTTCTGGGCCTGTACTCACCGGAGTTTAGAAGAATGGCTGATTTATTATCCCTCTCAACCCTATTCTCCCACTTCCTCCCCATAACTTTTGAGACTCTGACTAATCAAGAAGTTTACTTATTAACTTCTGCTTCAAAAATCAAACGGGAGAAAATCTGCAGATGCTGGTAATCCAAGCTACACAGGCCCTGATGAAGGGTCTTGCCAGATCTCTCTGACACCTGTCTGGAGAGAGTTGATGTTGGGAGGATGTGGGTGGGTCGAGAACGGTAAGCACAGCCTCCGACTATAGGGATGTCCATTTAGGACAGAGATGAGGAGGAATTCCTTTATCCACAGGATAGTGAATCTGCCACAGGCAGCTGTGGAGGCCAAATAATTGAGTATATTTAAAGCAGAGTAACACACACAAATTGTTGGGGGAACAGCAGGCCGGGAAGTTTCTATGGAAAAGAGTAAACAGTCGACGGTTCAGACTGAAACACTTCATCAAGACCTGTGTTGCTTAAGGGTCCCTGCAAATTAATCCCCTGTCCTAATGAGGGGCTGCGGGGGATGAGGTTGTGGGAAAGGGGACAAAGTCATCCTCATCTGCCATCTTTTCCCCCTCTAGCTTCTCATTACGTCTACACACACAGTTCACCCACGGGCTTTCCACCCCTCCCCCTCCTGGTTCAATCTGCCATTCATCTCTCCCCTACTGGTTCCCATTATCACCTCCTTTACTGTCTCAAACCATCACACTCCCGCACTTCACACTCACAAATGAATGTGAACATTGAAAGATGGGCCTGTTCCTGTGCTGTACTGCTCTATGTTCTCTGTTCCCTGTTCGAAGAATGAGAGGAGATCTCATGGAAACACAAAATACTTTCAGGGGTCAACAGGCAGGAGTGAGGGAGGGTGGTTCCCCTGTCTGAGGAGTCAAGGGCCAGGGGTAATTAGTTTTGCTACAACAAGTGTATGGGACATTGGAAAAAAAGTTGAATTTCCCCATGGGGATGAATAAAGTATCTATCTATCTATCTATCTTTGCCCCCTCTAGCTTCTCATTACGTCTACACACACAGTTCACCCACAGGCTTTCCACCCCTCCCCCTCCTGGTTCAATCTGCCATTCACCTCTCCCCTACTGGTTCCCATTATCACCTCCTTTACTGTCTCAAACCATCACACTCCCCGACTTCACACTCACAAATGAATGTGAACATTGAATGATGGGCCTGTTCCTGTGCTGTACTGCTCTATGTTCTCTGTTCCCAGTTTCGTAGAATGAGAGGAGATCTCATGGATCTTTCACAAAATTCTTTCAGGGGTCAACAGGCAGGAGTGAGGGAGGATGGTTCCCCTTTCCAGTGGAAAACCATTGGGGAGACATTAGTTGTCCATCCGCTTTCGTCGCGTCAATAGACAAGAGGTGCAGGAGTAGGCCGTTCGGCCTTTCTAGCCAGCACCGCCATTCACTGTGATCATCGCTGATCATACACAATCAGTACCCCGTTCCTGCCCTCTCCCCACATCCCTTGACCTCGCTATCTATTAGAGTTCTATCTAACTCTCTCTTGAATGCATCCAGAGACTTGGCCTCCACTGCCTTCTGTGGCAGAGCATTCCACATATCCACCACTCTCTGGGTGAGAAAGTTTTTCCGCATCTGTTTTCTAAATGGCCTACCCTTTATTCTTAAACTGTGGCCTCAAGTTCTGGACTCACCCATCAGCGGGAACATGCTTCCTGCCTCCAGCGTGTCCAATCCCTTAATAATCTTATCTGTTCCATTCAAATCCCCTCTCATCCTTCTAAATTCCAGTGAATACAAGCACAGTCGCTCCAATATTTCAACATATGACAGTCCCGCCATTCCGGGAATTAACCTTGTGAACCTACGCTGCACTCCCTCAATAGCAAGAATGTCCTTCCTCAAATCTGGAGTGGTCTCACCAGGGCCCTGTACAGCTGCAGAAGGACCTCGACTTCGACCGCGGGAAACCACGGGAAAGGTTCATGTCGGCCACTCGACCGCACCTGATGCCCCGCGGCCTTTCCCTCGGTCCCCGGGGCCGCGCTGCCCGAGTCTCCCCCCGATCCCCGGGGCCGCGCTGCCCGAGTCTCCCCCCGATCCCCAGGGCCGCGCTGCCCGAGTCTTCCCCCGGTCCCCGGGGCCGTGCTGCCCGAGTCTCCCCCCAATCCCCGGGGACACTCAAATTCTCTGCTTCTCCCCCCAGTCTCTGTCACCCTGGATGTGGAAACGGCGGGTCCGTATCTCGAGGTGTCTGAGGATCGGAAGAGTATGAGATGGACCGAGACCTGGAGGAATCTCCCTGACACCGGGAAGAGATTCACACACTGGGCTTCTGTGCTGGGAGCAGAGGGATTCACATCGGGAAGACATTACTGGGAGGTGGAGGTGACGGGGAATCGGGACTGGTTTCTGGGAGTCGCCACAGAGTCTGTGGAGAGGAAGAGAGGGGTCAGTCTGAGTCCGGAGACCGGATTCTGGGTCATCAGGCGGTATTATGACGTGTTACATCGGGATTGTGACGTGTTTGGTGGTCCCCCCTGGCCCGAGTCCCGTCTCGCTGCCGGTCCCATCCCCAGGAGGGTGGGAGTTTATCTCAGCTACGAGTCCGGGACAGTTTCATTTTACAACGCGGAGACCAAGTCCCATCTCCACACCTTCACTGGGAATAAATTCACGGGGAAACTTTATCCTTTCTTTGCGAACTGGGATGAAAACCAGTGGCTGAGAATCTGCTCCGGTTCCGCTCCGGGTCTGTAAATGGTTCGGGTCCCGGGACCGGCGTCAGGAGTAAAGTCCCTGTAAATATAAATGTGCGGAGAGTGCAGCTAAATACGTGGCTAAGGAGATGGTGCAGGAGGGAGGGCTTCATGTTTCTGGACAATTGGGCTTTGTTCCCGGGAAGATGGGACCTGTTTCGACGGGACGGTTTTCCCCTGAACTGGAGGGGGACTAACATCGTGCGGGAAGGTTTGCCAGTGCTGCTCCGGGGGGGGGGCGGTTGGGGTGGCAGTCGTTAAACTCGATTTGCAGAGGAAGGGGAACATTAGGTTGTAAATTAATTTTCAGAACTTTAGAAATTGTAGAAAATAAAGATTTCCAAAAAGATTTTAATGAAGAACATGACCAGAATATATGTGAAAAAGTGGCTACTTCAGTTTTATACCTATCGCAATAATTGTCTATGTTAGGAAATATTTTGAATAGTCTCTCCTTTGTTAAATAGTAACAGTGAACAATTTTAAATTGAATTAAACAGTGATTGGCACATATCGAAGAAGAATTGGCCATCTTCATTAACAAAGGTCATATTAAGTTCTCTCTCCCAATTTGTTTAATTTTTAGTGATTAAGGGGATCTGTTTTCTTTTTGCAGATTTATTTTGTGACAGTCGATTGATGACTTCTGAAGGGTTAATTAGCAAATAGTCTCTCATACACACTTTCTGCAATATCTTCAGTTTAGACATTTTTTACAAAAATAATTAAGTTTCCATATATGCAAGAATCTGATTTGTTGGATACTATTTTGAATAATAATCCTTCAGTAAGAGGTTCCATTGGTAGAATTTATAATTTATTTTTAATACATTAATACAACAAGATAACCTGCCACCTATGGTTTATTTCAGACGTGATAGAGGGGGAGGGATGAAAGGGGGAGGAGTGGCATTACTAGTCAGGGAAAATATCACAGCTGTGCAGGACAGGACAGACCGGAGGGCTTGTCTAGAGAGACCATATGGGTGGTGCTGAGGAACAGGAAAGGTGTGACCACACTAATAGGGGTGTATTATAGACCTCCCAATAGTCAGAGAGAATTGGAGAAGCAAATCTGTATAAAGATAGTGGACCGGTGTAAGAAACAGGAAGTTGTAATAGTAGGGGATTTTAACTTTCCACATATTGACTGGGACTCCCAAACTGTAAAAGGACTAGATGACTTGGAGTTTGTCAAATGTTTTTAGGAAAGTTTTCTAAATCAATATATGGAGGTAACTACGAGAGAGGATGCAATACTTGATCTCCTGTTAGGGAAACCAGACAGTCAGGTGACAGAAGTATGTGTAGGCGAACATTTTGGGTCCAGTGGCCATCATGTCATTAGTTTCAAGTTAATTATGGATAAGGATAGGTCTGGTCCTCGAGTTGAGTTTCTAAATTGGAGAAGGGCCAATATTGTGGAAATGAAAAAGGATCTAGGAAGAGTGGATTGGGACAAGCCTTTTTTTTCCTGGCAAGAATGCATTCAGTAGGTGGAAGGCCTTCAGAAGCTAAATCTTGAGAGTACAGTGTTTGCATTTTCCTGCCAGGATTAAAAGCAAAGTTACCAGGCATAGGGAACCTTGGGTTTCAAGGGATATTGGTGATCTGGTTAAGAAGAAGGGAGAACATGTATAGAAACATAGAAACATAGAAAAATAAGTGCAGGAGTCGGCCATTTGGCCCTTCGAGCCTGCACCGCCATTCAGTATGATCATGGCTGATCATCCAACTCAGAACCCTGTACCTGCTTTCTCTCCATACCCCCTGATCCCTTTAGCCACAAGGGCCATATCTAACTTCCTCTTAAATATAGCCAATGAACCGGCCTCAACTGTTTCCAGTGGCAGATAATTCCACAGATTCACCATTCTCTGTGTGAAGAAATTTTTCCTCATCTCGGTCCTAAAAGGCTTCTCCTTTATCCTGAAACTGTGACCCCTCGTTCTGGACCTCCCCAACATCGGAAACAATCTTCTTACATCTAGCCTGTCCAATCCGTTTAGAATTTTATACGTTTCAATAAGATCCCCCCTCAATCTTCTAAATTCCAGTGAGTATAAGCCTAGTCGATCCACTCTTTCTGAATATGAAAGTCCAGCCATGCCAGGAATCAATCTGGTGAACCTTCTCTGTACACCCTCTATGGCAAGAATGTCTTTTCTCAGATTAGGGGATCAAAACTGCACACAATATTCTAGATGCTGTCTCACCAAGGCCTTGTACAACTGCAGTAGAACCTCCCTTCTCCTGTACTCAAATCCTTTTGCTATGAATGCCAACATACCATTTGCCTTTTTCACCGTCTGCTGTACCTGCATGCCTACCTTCAATGACTGGTGTACAATGACACCCAGGTCTCGTTGCACCTCCCCTTTTCCTAATCGGTCACCGTTTAGATAATCTGTTTTCCTGTATATGCAGCAAAGAACAAATGAGTTACTTGAAGAGTATAGAAAATGTAAGAAAATACTAAAGAAGGAAATCAGGAAGGAAAAAAGACATGAGGTGGGTTTGGCAGATAATGTGAAGGTAAACCTGAAGGGTTTCTACAAGTATATTTATAGTAGAAGTGCAGTAAGGGGCAAAATTGGTCCCCTAGAAGATCAGAGTGGTCGTCTATGTGTGGTGTCTCACGAGATGGCGGAGATCTTAACCAGTTTTTTTTTTGTATCAGTATTTACTCAGGAAACTGGCATAGTGTATATGGAAGGAAGGGAAACAAGCAGTAGTGTCATGGAACATTTAGAGATTAAAGAGGACGAGGTGCTTGCTGCCTTACAGAGAATAAAGGTAGATAAATCCCCCGGGCCTGACTTGATATTTCCTCGGACCTTGAGAGAGACTAGTGTAGAAATTGCAGGAGACCTGACAGAAATATTTAAAATGTCCTCAGCCACGGGTGCGGTGCCTGAGGATTGGAGGGTAGCTCTTGTTATTCCGTTGTTTAAAAAAAGACTCGAAATTGGCTGTGTGGGAGAAGACAGAGAGTGGTAGTGGTTGATTGTTTCTCAGACTGGAGGCCTGTGACTAGTGGTGTGCCTCAGGGATCTGTGCTGGGACAATTGTTGTTTGTTGTCTATATCAATGATATAGTTGTGGTCAATTAGATCAGCAATTTTGCTGATGACACCAAGATTGGAGGCGTTGTGGACAGCGAAGAAGGCTTTTAAAGCTTGCAGAGGGATCTGGACCAACTAGAAAAATGGGCCAGAGAATGGCAGATTGAATTTAATGCAGACAAGCCTGAGGTGTTGCATTTTGGAAGGACAAATCAAGGTAGGACGTACACAGTAAATGGTAGGGCACTGAGGAGTGCGGAGAAACAAAGGGATCTGGGAGTTCAGGTACATAATTCCCTAAAAGTGGCGTCACAGGTAGACAGGGTTTTAAAGAAGGCTTTTGGTATCCTGGCATTCATAAATTAAAGTATTGAGTATCGGATTTGGGATTTTATGGCGAGATTGTATAAGCCATTGGTGAGGAAATATTTGGAGTATTATTTGCAGTTCTGGTCACCTAACTATAGGAAGGATGTCAGTAAGATTGAAAGAGTGCAGAGATTTACTAGGATGTTACCAGGTCTTCAGGAGCTAAGTTACAGGGAAATATTGAACAGGTTAGGACTTTATACCTTGGAGCGTAGAAGAATGAGAGGAGATTCGATAGAGGTTTACAAAATTATGAGTGGTATAGACAGAGTAAGTGGGAATAAGCTCTTTCGTGTTAAATTAGGAGAGATAAATACGAGAGGGCATAGCTTTCGGGTGAAACGGGCAAGGTTTGGGGGAATATTAGCGGGAACTTCTTCACTCAGAGAGTGATTGTAGTGTGGAACGAGCTGCTATCTGACGTGGTAAATGCGGGTTCATTTTTAAATTTTAAGAATAAATTGGATGGATACGTGGATAGGAGAGGACTGGCGGATAATGGACTGAGTGCAGGTCAATGTGACTGGCGGAATAAAGTTTCCGCACAGAGTAGAAAGGCCGAATGGCCCTTTTTTTCTTGCTGCTGTGTTCCATGTTTCTATGCAAGTAGGTACAGAGGAGATATCGGGGTAAGTTTTTTACGCAGAGAGTGGTGAGTCCGTGGAATGGGCTGCAGGTGACGGTGGTGGAGGTGGACACGGTAGATTCTTTTAAGAGACTCCTCGATGGCTGCATGGAGTTCAGAAAATAGAGGGTTATGGGTAAAGCCTGGGTAGTTCTAAGGTCGGGACATGTTCGGCACAGCTTTGCGGCCGAACGGCCTGTATTGTACTGTATATTTTATATGTTTCTATGTTTCTAAGATTTTAGATGTGGTATTTCAGTAACTGAATTACAGGCACTGATACAGAAACAGCTTACCAACCATTTATCAGGACACAAAGCAGAAATTGTTGCCAGCATTCTCGGCTTACTGTGGGTGGCCGAAATTTGTCCCTTTACAGATGTACCGTAATTCCGAGTTGTGTAAGTTTTCTCAGTATGAAACTGTTGATCACAAACTATTTCAAAGTGAAACATGCAAGATTGAAAGAAATGGCAGTCCTTGGGGGTTAACGGTTTTCATCTCAAAATCCTTCCCGAGGTACGGATGTGACTTCAATTTAATTCATCGTACCTTGTTTCATGACTTACAATCTATCGAGCTTTGGGGTAATTTAGCATTCATTTGAAGAGTAACAAGTAGATAGGGTTTTATGTATCAGTTCTGTACCCCACACCGCAGTCCAGATGGTGGCGGGAATGCGCCTCTAAGTTGGATTTTCAATTGCCATTCACCCAAAGCACGCGGTATTTCTTCACATTAGCCAATCCTAAAAAGGGAAAAATGCAGGCTGGTGTGATTGACCTTCGATTAGCCAAACAGCATTAGACTGTCCTTCTGGAAATTTGAAATGTCAGGTTTGTAGGCGCGAAATGGAATAGATGCACATATGCCACAGATCAATGTGTGTGCGTCATCTGACTGAGATCTGGAGAGGCCCATGAGTGGCTTGGACTGTGCTTTATGGCCAACACCTCCCCACCCCCCCCCCCCCCCCCCCCACCGAACACACACACACACACACACACACACACACACACACACACACACACACACACACACACACACACACACACACACACACACACACACACACACACACACACACACACACACACACACACACTATCCGAATGTTCCGTAGCTGCCGGTCGATGGGACAATCCGCCCCGGAATATAACAACTCGGAGATCAGGCGGTGAATGTGAGGAACTAGCGTCGTGACTAGAAATAGTGCATGCTGACACTGGCTTGTTCTCAGGTCGCAGCTTTCTGAATTAAATGAAACACCGAGGTGACCGGATATTTCACCGCGCTGATCACCTGCTCCTGAATTTCGACTGAGTCACCGCGTAAATAAATGTGTTAGTGCAGCAGCTGAAATTCCTCAGCAAAAACCCGACGTAGATGAAGATCAATTCAGAATCATTGAAATCAGATCCTTTTCCTGAGACCTGATAATATATGAAATTTACAACCATTGTCATCCACAGGAGGATGAAGCTGCCGGAGAGGGTGAAGAGTAAAACCACAGACCTCCTCCTGCTCTCCATCTCCGGGTCACTGCGGTTCTCCCCCTTGCTCTGACCCTTCAGCCCCTTACGGACCCGACTGGCCACTAAAATGTGTCTGACTGTCAGAGCGTTAAGCAGCAGGATCCCAGCGAAAGGGAGGAACGGAGTTAAAACAGTATCCAGCCAGTCATATGCTACACGTCTGGGGTCAGTGAAGACATTGTCCCTGAGATCACAGAACCACGGTACATTGTCGATGATCATCCTGGGTTCCATGTGAAGTATCGGGAAACGCTTTCCAAACAGAACAGTACACTGGTTGTTGTTAGAACCACAGCCGCAGTTTTCCGGTGCAATATTTGTTTTCAGCTTCTGGCAGCAAATGGCGACGAACCGATCAAAGGTGAAAGTGACGGTGAACAGACAGAACAGTGTGTGGCTGTGAACCTCAGTATATCGATAACACTGCACACGGGGGTGATGTCCAGAAAACTCAACGGGAAGTAATAGAATCTGAATTGATATAAAATGACTTCGGTGACAATGGTCAGTAGATCGGCCGCTGCCATGGCCACCAGGTAGCGGGTGGTGCAGATAGACAGGCCGCACTTCCCACGAGACAGGAATCACAATCGCCACTACATTCACTGGAGAGAGAGAGATAGAACAGACAGTGGGCATTACTGAACGCATTCTCCGGAAATTAACACTGGGAGCAGGTTTCAGCTAAAGATCAGTAGTGAGAGTTTGCACGCTAGAGCCTGTGTGAGCGGCCTATTGATCTAACATCAGACACGGGTCTCACTGTCTCTGCCCTGACTCTTTCAGAGTGGCGCTAAGACAATGTGTGGGCAAACATTTGCGATAAAAACGATCTACATGAACAACAACGATTGGAGCTGATCCCGATTCCAGTCACTGATGGGGGCCGGTTTCACTGAATTAACCGTGACTGACCCGGCCTCTGGAAACTCAGCATCTGAAGGGTCCTGGAAGGGATACAGAGGGGAGCAACACACACAGAATACTGGAAGATTTCAGCAGGCCAGGCTGCATACATGGAACTGAACAAACTCTCGTTTCAGCCAAGACCCTTCTTCAGGACGAAATGGCGCCTCATTTCCTGAAGGGTCTCAGGGGAAAAGCAACAAGAACTGAGTGACCTGAGAATGAGAGGCTCCGTTAATGGATTAATTCTGCAGCACAGTTCCATTCGATTGTTCTCGTCAGCAGATCTATGGACACTTGTTCAGGTGATCAGACCCATTATTGACCAACAATCAGTGGAATGCGCCCTGCGACGGAGTCCACAGGGAGACGTGAAGCACAGGACCAAAGGTTCATTCAGATCAATAACTCAGAAACGAACATTACAATGTAAATCACTCGCAGTCTCACCTTCCCGGAGAGCTACCTGACCCAAACACTGGGACAAATCTGAACAAAGCCCCATTGAAACCCCATCAGCCTCACTTCCCGGAGAGCTGCCTGTCCCGAACACTGGGACAACTCTGAACAAAGTCCCATTGAAACCCCACCGGCCTCACTTCCCGGAGAACTGCCTGTCCCGAACACTGGGACAATTCTGGACAAAGCCCCATTGAAACCTCACCGGCCTCACTTCCCGGAGAGCTGCCTGTCCCGAACACTGGGACAATTCTGGACAAAGCCCCATTGAAACCTCACCGGCCTCACTTCCCGGAGAGCTGCCTGTCCCGAACACTGGGACAAATCTGAACAAAGCCCCATAGAAACCCCACCGGCCTCACTTCCCGGAGAGCTGCCGGTCCCGAACACTGGGACAAATCTGAACAAAGCCCCATTTGAAACCCCACCGGCCTCACTTCCCGGAGAGCTGCCGGTCCCCGAAACACTGGGACAAATCTGAACAAAGTCCCATTGAAACCCCACCGGCCTCACTTCCGGAGAGCTGCCGGTCCCGAACACTGGGACTACTCTGAACAAAGCCCCTTTAAAACTCTACCGGCCTCACTTCCCGGAGAGGTGCCGGCCCCATGCAGTGGCACAACTGTGGACAAGGTCCCGTTAGACACCTAATCAGCAGATTAGAGCGGCGGATGGAGGCACAGACATGGGACTTTGTCCAGAGTTGTGTCTGGACACAAAATAGTAACGAGTTGCCCTTCAGGGAAGAAGTCATCTCTCTGACACATTGGTCTCGAGAAAATGACCTCTCCCTCAAAAACAACGGAGCGGGTTCTGGATTACAGGAGGAACGGAGACGGGTCATTGGACGGGACATCAATGGATCCATGGTTGAGAGGGTAAACAACTAAGTTCCTCGGCATCCACATCATCGAGAAACTCATGTGGTCTGTACACGCCAGCTGCTGTGTGGTGAAAAATGCACAACAGCGCTTCTTTCACCTTAGATGGTGGAGGAAGTTTGGTAAGGGCCCCCCATGTCCTAGGAGCTTTCTACAGGGGCACAATTAAGAGCATCCTTACTGGGTGAATCACTGCCTGGTATGGGAACTGTACCTCCCTTAATCGCAGGATTCTGCAGAGAGTGGTGCAGTCAGCCCAGCTCATCTGTAGTTGTGAACTTCCCATGATGCAGGACATTTACAAAGACAGGTGTGTAAAAAGGGGCCGAAGGATCATTTGGGACCCGAGTCACCCAACTACAATTTATTTCAGCCGCTACCAACCGGGAAAACGGTGCCGCAGCGTAAAACCCAGGACCAACGGGTTCCGGGGACAGCTTCTTCCACCAGGCCATATGACTGATTAACTCACGCTGAGTTGAGTGTATTCCTATGTTACATTAACTGTTCTATTCATTATAAAATAATGTAGATACCCAACCCTAACTTCATATACGTGAAGGATGTAAGCAATAAAGTCAATTCAATTCAATTATGTTCAAACCCTCCCAGTCCCGCCTTCCAAAGAGCTGCCTGGCCTCAGCACTGGGACAAATATGAACACATTCCCATTCAAACCCTCCAGTCTCACCTTCCCGGAGAGCTGTCTGTCCCCAGCACTGGGACAAATATGAACACATTCCCATTCAAACCCTCCCAGTCTCACCTTCACGGAGAGCTGCCTGTCCCCCATCACTGGGACAAATATGAACACATTCCCATTCAAACCCTCCAGTCTCACCTTCACGGAGAGCTGTCTGTCCCCAGCACTGGACAAATATGAACACATTCCCCTTCAAACCCTCCAGTCTCACCTTCCCGGAGAGCTGTCTGTCCCCATCACTGGGACAAATATGAACACATTCCCCTTCAAACCCTCCCAGTCTTACCTTCCCGTAGAGCTGTCTGTCCCCAGCACTGGGACAATATGAACACATTCCCCTTCAATCCCTCCCAGTCTTACCTTCCCGTAGAGCTGTCTGTCCCCAGCACTGGGACAAATATGAACACATTCCCCTTCAAACACTTCGTCTCACCTTCCCGGAGAGCTGTCTGTCCCCAGCACTGGTAAAAGTCTGCACAAGGTGTCATTAAAGGCAAGACCAATGTTTGAGACGATCCCATGAATTAGAGGAGAGACTAAGGTTTAGTTCCAATTGTCATTAAATATGAAAAATCAGAATATTGAAAAGTCAGGATCCATATGTCTGAAAGATATTTGTACAATTATCATCTTTGAAAGCATGTTAAATGATCATAAACATGTTAAGACATGTTAGCTCACATAAGTATCTATCATGAATTGCTCTGCGCACTCACCAGGAACGCCTATAACGGCAATAAACACGTACAATATTCTCTCCACGCTCAGATACCTATCCAACAATGCAGGCATTTTCTCTGCCCGGTGTTCTGTCCCCCTGTGCTACAGGCGATCTGTCGGAGTTAAAGATCACGCTGCACATGTCTGGCGTTCTTAATACCATTTAGCGAATCCACAGGGACAATTTCCACAGAGTTAAAAATAAAATTTTAAATTATCTACAACCTGATTAC
The DNA here is from genome assembly GCF_048418815.1 of Hemitrygon akajei. Lineage (NCBI taxonomy): Eukaryota > Metazoa > Chordata > Chondrichthyes > Myliobatiformes > Dasyatidae > Hemitrygon > Hemitrygon akajei. The sequence goes on from NW_027331987.1 coordinate 402,262, forward strand.
ATCAGCTGTTGCAATCCCCGCTGTGACATATTGCGATTAATTTAGCGAATTAATCTTTAGACTATTTATGGGAGTTACTTTTGTTCCAATAAATGTGACTGAGCCTTCCGAGGTGCCATCAATTAAATGAGCTTCCACTGGTAATATGTACTTCCAAGGATCCATTTGTCAAAAGGAGATTAGTTACACAGCTCTCGTTACATGCACATTCAGGTCAACTCATTAAGTGATTATGCAGAAAGTTTGAAGTTAATAATACATCTCCCTCTACTCTAGGCCTACGAACGTATCAATCACCCCTGCTGTGGACACTTTCTGCAGGTCCAAGTTCCTTATGCCCCACGACCGCTGGACTAAGTGTGTAAATGTAGGGGGGGGGGGATTACGTTGTAAAATAAATGTGCTAGGTTCTCTAACTTTGAAGGCTTCTGCCTTAGGCCACGAACTTATCAATCACCCCACCTAGTCACAGGTTTTTATATTTGTTTAATTAGATCTGTTCTTGATTATGGCTGCGTGTCTTATAGATCAGCTTAATCTTTAACTTTAAAACATTAAGTTGTGATACAAGCACAGGCTTTAAGACTGTGTTGTGGTTCGGTAAGGTCGCCCTCTGTTTTTGCTTTAATGGTTGAAATGGGACAACTACCCTTACCATTGCGGAGATTGGGGATATTAGCATTCTGCCTTAACTTGAAGTTGTGTTCGAAAACTATTGGGAACATCACACAAATTAAGGGTCAACGAAGTGCTCACTCTGTTGAAGGGATGTTGCAGGATTGTTGGGAACATCACGAGGAGGGTTTTGAGCTTTGGGTGGCTGGGCTATTATCAGGATCGGAATATGAGTTAGTTAGATTATGCAAATTGTACTAATGTGTCATTCTCGGAAACCCCACCCTGGTTTCACCCAATGACTTTAGTTGATTTTACATTGCAGAGTTTAATAAATTTAGGAATTCTGTTTGGCTCATCAGTATACTGAGTAAAATTAGTATGATATGTAATAATTGCAACCAACATTGCAGATAATTTTAACCAACAATTTTGATGTTTAACCAACAAAGATAAATTAACTGGAATGTTGGTGTAGCCTTTTTTTGTGCTTGATTGATAAGATCTGCAGAGAAATGACTTGCCAACTATTTATTAGTATGTACAACAGATGTTCTTGCTATTATGTTAGACACACAGTGGGTGGAGGAAATTTGTTCAGATAAATTTGTACTTTGATCAGATTCATTTTCGGTTTTAATGAGTCTTAAAACAGTTTATTGCAGCAGTCATCAGATTTACTGTTGGAAACCCATCAAACATTATTTCGAACTTAAAGTATTAGTTTTTTTTTATTGCGCAGATTGCCGTTGATGTTAACACACATTAATTTCAGGAGCTAAGAAAGTTAGCTTTTAAACTTTTAAAGTTTAAAGTTTAAAGTTTTAAAGTCCTTTTAAAGTTGTGTTAGAGGACTGTTGAAAGCATCACAAGAAAAGAGTGGTTTTAGTTTTACGTAGTTGGGATCGTATCACGCTGAGTATAGGGGCCATTTTTTTTTACCGCAATACTCCCCACTGTCACGTTCTCTGTGAGTCCCACGTTATTCAACCTATGACTAGGTTATTTTAGGTCAAACGTTTTAATAAAGTCTAAGGATTTTAAAATACCTAAAATAAAGACAGAGAAAGAAAGGATAAACGAGCAGAGAGAGAAACGATAAAGAACTAAGGAGGCTGTCAAGACAAAAAAACGCAGATGTTGAGAGACGGGAATCGGGGGGCGGGGTAAGAGCGGAGAGAGAGAGAGAGAGAGAGAGAGAGAGAGAGAGAGAGTGAGAGAGATGAGAGAGAGAGAGAGAGAGAGAGAGAGAGAGCTAACATAGCGAGACGGACAGAGCTGATGAGAAGGATAGCGAGGGAGAGGGTGAGATTCAGAGAGATAGTGAGAGAGAAAAAGGGAGAGAACAGATAGATAAAAAGAGACAGACAGAGAAAGAGACGTAGATAAAGAGAGTGGCACAGAGTGAGGCAGGGCAACAGAAACGGAGACAGAAAGGGACGGAAAGAGAGAGAGAGAGAAAGAAACAGGGCGTGAGAGAGGAGAGATGGATAGAAGGAAACAGGGAGAGGGAGAGGGATAAAGGGATAGAGGGAAACAGGAGAGGGAGATGGACAGAAGGATAGAGGGAAACAGGGAGAGGGAGATGGATGGAGGGATAGAGGGAGACGGATAGAGGGATAGAGGGAAACAGGGAGAGGAGATGGATGGAGGGATAAAGGGAGACGGATAGAGGGATAGAGGGGAAACAGTGGTGAGGGAGACGGATAGAAGGATAGAGGGAAACAGGGAGAGGGAGATGGATGGAGGGATAGAGGGAGACGGATAGAGGGATAGAGGGAAACAGGGTGAGGGAGACGGATAGGATAGAGGGGAAACAGGAGAGGGAGATGGATGGAGGGATAGATGGAGACGGATAGAGGGAAACAGGGAGAGGGAGATGAATGGAGGGATAGAGGGAGACGGATAGAGGAAACAGGGAGAGGGAGATGGACAGAAGGATAGAGGGAAACAGGGAGAGGGAGATGGATGGAGGGAATGAGGGAGACGGATAGAGTGATAGAGGGAAACAGGGCAGAAGGAGAGGGATAGAAGGACGTGATAGTAAGATAGAGACAGAAAGTGAGGGATGAAACAAGAGAGAACGGGAGGAGAATAAGATAGATAGAATGAGAAAGACAGACAAATAAAGTGGAGAGTGATGCAGAGACAGAGAGAGAGTGAGACAGGTGATAGAAAGGGGGATTGGGGGAAAGTTAAAGGAAGAGAGTAAAAAGAAAAGAGGAAGAGCAGAGGGAAAGAGAGAGAGAGAGAAAGAGACAGAGAGCTTCTCAGATAGACGAACACTGGAGATAGCAGGAGAGCGATAGAGTGAGAAAGGGTACAGAGTTTACAACTGAAGGTAAATATTTGTTCAAGTGTGTACTCCGAGTTTAACTTTCTTGCGGATGTTCACCGTTCATCAAATAAATACAAGAACATCAATTAAACAGCTGCGTTAGTGGGGGGGGGGGAGAGAGAGAGAGAGAGAGAGAGAGAGAGGGGGGGGGGAGAGAGAGAGAGAGAGAGAGAGAGAGATGAGAGAGAGAGAGAGAGGAGAGAGGAGAGAGAGAGAGAGAGAGAGAGAGAGAGAGGGAGGGAGAGAGTGACAGTGAGAAAGAGAGAGGGGGAGAGAGAGAGAAGGGAAAGAGCGAGGACAAGAGTGCGAAAAATAAAGACAGAACGAAAGAAGGGGAAGAGGAGCAGAAAGAGCAACGGCAATGAAAGAGGCGTTCAGGACGAGAGAGAGAGGAGAAAGAAGAAGAAGAAGAAGAAGAAGAAGAAGAAGAAGAAGAAGAAGAAGAAGAAGAAGAAGAAGAAGAAGAAGAAGAAGAAGAAGAAGAAGAAGAAGAAGAAGAAGAAGAAGAAGAAGAAATGGAGTCAGGGAGAAGGGAGTCAGAGTTCAAGGAAAAGTCAACTGTGACAGAGACAGTGCTGACCAGAGACAGATGGACAGTGAGAGAGTGGAACAGGAATAGAAAAGGGAGAGAAAAAGGGAGATACAGGGGTGTTAGAGTGAGACATGCTCATGGCGACAGTGAGAAGGCGGTTACGGTCTGCGGTCTGTGAGGGATATTTTTTGCTGAGACACCCGCCCCCTTGCATTTTCACTTGTAATGGCTAACCAGATTATCAGGAGCTGGGGTCGTTAAACTTTACCTACGAGCTGCCTGGTGGGGCCCTGGCCGACAGAACTGCAGTTACTGCAGGAAGAGTTGTCTCTCGGCCCTTGGCGTTTTTACCCTGGGCATCGCGATCACAGGGAGAGACGCGGAGAGGGGGGAGCCGGGCGACCCGTTCGTTGTTTCGTTAACCCGTTCGTTGTTTCGTTGTCCCCTTGAGCATCCGGGCCATCCGTTTTTTCCCCAGTTTTCCCTCGGGACTGACAACAACATCCATTTCCTCACGAAACACAGATTCCGATTCATTTATTAACCAAGGTCAAATTCGAAGTAAATTACTGGTAAAACATGCGTACACTCAATGGCCACTTTATTCGGTACAGGTGGTTTCTGAGAAACTGCTCGTTGTTTGTGATCATTCACGAGAAAAGATCGATGTGTTGTGCGTTCAGAGATGCTGCTCTACACACCGCTGTTGTAACGCGAGGTTATTTGTGTTAGTGACACCTTCTTTTCGGCTTAAAACCGGTCTGGCCACTCTAACGAGACATCTTTGCCAACAGATCAGCCGCTCACTGAATGCATTTATTTCCGCACCGTTTGCTGTGAACTCCGGAGACTGTTGTGCGTGCAAACCCCGGGAGATCGCAGTTCTGAAATACTCAAACCGCACGACTGGCACCAACAATGATTCCACCTTCGAAGTCACTCAGATCGCAATTCTTCCCCATTGTGATGTTTGGTCTGAACAACAAATTAACCACTTGACAACTTCGGCATGCTTTTACACATTGAGTTTCTGTCACGTGATTGGCTGATCACGTACTTGCATTTACGAGCAGGGGTACCTAATGAAGAAGCCTTGAAGTTCATTTTCTGCGTGAATTCACAGGAAGTAAAGAAATACAAGAGGCTCAATTAACCATATAACAATTACAGCACGGAAACAGGCCATCTCAGTCCTTCTAGTCCGTGCCAAACACTTGCTCTCACCCACTCCCACAGACCTGCACTCTGCCATAACCCTCCATTCCTTTCCTGTCCAAATACCTGTTCATTTCATTTAAATGGCAAAACTGAACCTGCATCTACCACTTCTACTGGAAGCTCGTTACACACAGCTACCACTCTCTGAGTAAAGAAGTTCCCCCTCATGTTACCCTTAAACTTTTGCCCCCTAACTCAACTCATGTCCTTTTGTTCGAATCTCCCCTATTCTCAATGGGAAAAACCTATCTACGTAAACTCTACCTATCCCCCTTATAATTTTAAATACCTCTATCCAGTCCCCCTTCAACCTCCTACGCTCCAAAGAATAAAAGACATAACTTGTTCAGCCTTTCTCTGTAACTTAGGGGCTGAAACCCAGGTAACTGTCACGGTCTGGTCTGCGGACTCCGGACTCCGGGTCCTCCGGATGTCCCTTGTTTTGGCCGGACTTTAACCTGAAACACCTGATGCTCATCTTATTTGGCTAGGAATATAAGTGCCCTGGGATTGAGTGTAGTTGGGGGGGTTCGTCCCCGTCAAGATGCTCATGGAGTAAATGGCTGGTGGAAGGCTAGAACGGCCACTTGCCATCATTAGGCTGCGTTGGAGAACCATGGCTTCTGGGAGCCTAGCTATCAATAGTCGGAGCTGTCATTGCGGTATGGATTCGGCCGTTTCCCGGGCCAGCTGGGGTGGTCGTCAGCTATTCCGAGCTAGGTAGGGATCCGGTTGTTTCCGTAGCCCAGCCAAGGTTGCCGGCCGTAACGGCTAGTCGGAGCAGCCCCCGATGCAGAGATGGAATTGTCTGTCGTTCTTTGGTGTTTCTCTCTTCCTGTCCTCGCCCGCGTGGGGGTAAGTCAGGCCGTTCTGCCGTTTGCCCTGCGGGGGGAATCTGTCCTGTCTTGTCCTCGCCTCCGTGGGGTAAGTCAGGCCGTTCTGCCGTTACCCGACGGATGGTCATGCTCCTCCTTGGTGTGGAGTTAAAGTTGATTCACGGCTTGTTCGGCTCTATGTCTATATCTCCAGTCTCATGTCAGTGTCTTGTTAAAGATGAGTCCCGGCTTGTCGACGGATAAGTCCCGGCTCCATGTTTATGTACAGTTCCTAGTCTGCCTCCTAGCTCCAGCCTCCGAGTTATCCTAACTCCAAGACTCTAGCCTCAAGCCTCGACCAAAACCTGCAGCTACTAGACCCCAGCCTCGGCCCAAGCCTGCTGTTCCAAGACCCTAAGTCTCTAGCCAAGCCTCGTCACGTCTTCGCCTGGGTTTGGGGGTCCGAGCCCGAGGCAAGACCCAGGTTCTGGGTCCTTGTCCAGTCTCGGGCTCGGAGTTCACCCAGGCTCTTTGTTTCTAGTCCCTTGTCCCTGCCCTGTTCCTAGTACTACAGTGTCTGCGTCCTGCACTTGGGTCCTGATTCAATACCCATCCTATGACAGTAACATTCTGGTAAATCTCCTCTCAATTCTCTCTATTTTGTTGACATTTTTCCTATAATCGGTGACCAGAACAGTACACAATACTCCAAATTTGGCCTCACCAATGTACATTACATTTTAATATTACATCCCAACTCCTATACTCAATGCTCTGATTTATAAAGGCCAGCATACCAAAAGCTTTCTTCACCACCCTATCCACATGAGATTCCACCATCAGGGAACTATGCACCATTATTCCGAGAAAACTCTATTCTACTGCATTCTTCAATGTCCTACCATTCACCATGTATGCCCTATTTTGATTAGTCCTACCAAAGTGTAGCACCTCACACTTCTCAGCATTAAACTCCATCTGCCATCTTTCATCCCACTCTTCTAACTGACCTAAATCTCTCTGCAAGCTTTGAAAACTGGCTTCATTATCCACAACGCTACCTATCTTAGTATCTTCCGCATACTTACCAATCCAATTTACTACCTCATCAACCAGATCATTAATGTATCTGACAAACAACATTGGACCCAGTACAGATCCCCTGAGGCACACCACTAGTCACCGACCTCCAACCTGACAACAGTTATCCACCACTACTCTCTGGCATCTCCCATCCAGACACTGTTGAATCCAATTTACTATTTCATTATTATTACCTAATGATTGAACCTTCGTAACTGACCTTCTGTGCGGAAACTTGTCAAAGGCCTTACTGAAGTCCATATAGACAACTTCCACTGCTTTACCCTCGTCAACGTTCCTAGTAACGTCTTCAAAAAATTCAATAAGATTTGTCAAACATGACCTTCCACACATAAATCCAAGCTGACTGTTCCTAATCAGACCCTGTCTATCCAGATAATTATATATACTATCTCTAAGAATACTTTACATTAATTTACGCACCACTGACGTCAAACTGACAGGCCCATCATTGCTAGGTTTACTTTTCGAACTCTCTTCAAACAATGGAACCACATGAGCAATACGCAATTCCTCCGGCACCATCCCCGTCTCTAATGACATTTGAAATATTTCTGTCAGAGCCCTTGCTATTTCCACACTGATTTCCCTCAAGGTCCTAGGGAATATCCTGTCAGGACACGGAGATTTATCCACTTTTATATTATTTTAAAGCGCAAGTACTTAATCTTCTTTGATCATCATAGTTTCCATAACTACCCTACTTGTTTCCCTTACCTTACACAATTCAATATCATTCTCCTTAGAGAATACCGAAGTAAAGAAATTGTTTAAAATCTCCCCCATCTCTTTTGGCTTATTTTTTGACAAAACAAATGCACAACGACTGACTAGAGACCCAACGCCAAAAGAAGTATAAATAAAAGGGTTGTATGAGTAGGTTGTCTTGCAGCTTTATAAAACTCTGGCCAGGCCGACTCTGGAGGGTCTCATTCAGTTCTGGTGGACCGGCTACTGTGAGGACGTCGCGATTTTGGAGAAGAGGATTGCAGGAGAGTTTCACCGGGATCTTGCCTAGATTAAAGAGAGTGAGCTATAACCAGGGTGGGACAAACTTGGGTTGTTTTCTCTGGAGTGGGAGGCGGAGGGGAAATCTGATTGCGGTTTATAAGGTTATGAGATGCACAGACCGAGTGGACAGAGAGTATCTGTTTCCCCAGGGTTCAAATGCCGGATACCGGAGGTGGACAGGTCTAGAAGGTGAGAGGGGTTATGTTCAAAGGGTTAGTGAGGGGTAAGTTGGCTACTCAAATGGAATACGAGGTGTTTTCCCCTCTAACCTGAGTGGCCTCACCATGACAGTAGAGGAGTCCATGTAGCTGAAATGGGACGTCAGATTTAAATGTTTGCTAAATAAAATCTGAAGGGATACTGTAAATCCCAGCCAGGCTGCCTGAGGAGAGAGTCGGCCGGCTGTTTACAGGTTAGCAGGGCTGCCTGAGGAGAGAGTCGGCCGGCTGTTTACAGGTTAGCAGGGCTGCCTGAGGAGAGAGTCGGCCGGCTGTTTACAGGTTAGCAGGACTGCCTGAGGAGAGAGGTCGGCCGGCTGTTTACAGGTTAGCAGGGCTGCCTGAGGAGGAGAGTCGGCCGGCTGGTTTACAGGTTAGCAGGGCTGCCTGAGGAGAGAGTCGGCAGGTTGTTTACAGGTTAGCTGGGCTGCCTGAGGAGAGAGTCGGCCGGCTGTTTACAGGTTAGCAGGGCTGCCTGAGGAGAGAGTCGGCCGGTCTGTTTACAGGTTAGCAGGACTGCCTGAGGAGAGAGTCGGCCGGCCTGTTTACAGGTTAGCAGGGGCTGCCTGAGGAGAGAGTCGGCCGCTGTTTACAGGTTAGCAGGACTGCCTGAGGAGAGAGTCGGCCGGCTGTTTACAGGTTAGCAGGACTGCCTGAGGAGAGAGTCGGCCGGCTGTTTACAGGTTAGCTGGGCCTGCCTGAGGAGAGAGTCGGCCGGCTGTTTACAGGTTAGCAGGGGCTGCTGAGGAGGAGAGTCGGCCGGCTGTTTTACAGGTTAGCAGGACTGCCTGAGGGAGAGAGTCGGCCGGCTGTTTACAGGTTAGCAGGGCTGCCTGGAGGAGAGAGTCGGCCGGCTGTTTACAGGTTAGCAGGACTGCCTGAGGAGAGAGTCGGCCGGCTGTTTACAGGTTAGCAGGGCTGCCTGAGGAGAGAGTCGGCCGGGCTGTTTACAGGTTAGCAGGGTTGCCTGAGGAGAGATTCGGCCGGCTGTTTACAGGTTAGCAGGGCTGCCTGAGGAGAGAGTCGGCCGGCTGTTTACAGGTTAGCAGGGCTGCCTGAGGAGAGAGTCGGCCGGCTGTTTACAGGTTAGCAGGGCTGCCTGAGGAGAGAGTCGGCCGGCTGTTTACAGGTTAGCAGGGCTGCCTGAGGAGAGAGTCGGCCGGCTGTTTACAGGTTAGCAGGGGCTGCCTGAGGAGAGAGTCGGCCGGCTGTTTACAGGTTAGCAGGGCTGCCTGAGGAGGAGAGTCGGCCGGCTGTTTACAGGTTAGCAGGGCTGCCTGAGGAGAGAGTCGGCCGGCTGTTTACAGGTTAGCAGGGCTGCCTGAGGAGAGAGTCGGCCGGCTGATTACAGGTTAGCGAGGGCTGTCTGTGCCTCAAGCCACGAGAGGCCGGTGGCATTTTTCACGAATGTTTCTACAAGACCACATGATCGGTGTTTACCGAGGAAATAAACATGATCGCTCAAGAGACAAGAGAGACCAGTGGAGAATCTTGAGAGCATTCAGTTTCACAAAACTACGGTCAGGCCTCCTCTCGAGTATTGTATTCGTTTCTGGTCGACCCATTACAGGGTGGGTGTGGGGGAGCCTGGAGATGCGCAGAAAAAGGTTCCCCGGGACGCTGTCTGGATCAGAGAGAACAGACAATCTTAGGGCTTTGTCTGTGAGCGGCGCAGGCTGAGGGGAGATCTGACAGAGGGGTTCAGATGACGTCAGGCATGGATAGAGTAGACAGCCGGCATCTCTCTCCCCCAGAGCGGAAATATCTAATACCAGAGGGCGTGTATTTAAGGTGAGAGAGGGCTTTTAAATGCGATATGAGGGGGTGGGTTTATCCACATAGAGAGTGGTGGGGAGTCCTGAATGAGCTGCCAGGGCGGTTTAGAGGCAGACTAAACTCCAGATGTAGCCAGATCCAGAGAAAAATACTCGGCTTGGATTGTCTGACTCTCCTTACAGCTCAGGACTCTCTACACCAGGCAGCTCCCTGGTGGAACCCCCCTCAACATTTCCACATACTTCCTGCAACGGGGCCTCCACAACTCAATACAATGCTCCAGATGCAGCTGGACTGGGGTTTTTATAAAGTTGCAACACCTTCTCTCGCTCAATGCCCCGTCTTTCTGAAGGCTCCAAAGCATCCACACCCATCTGATATAACACTTCAGATCTGGTCCGACCAACGGTTTATAACGTTGCATCACAATCTCCAGGGAAAGGAAAAAAGGAGGTACATTGCAGGCATAGGCAGGTAGGAGCAACCGAGGTGCTTATGGAGCAAAAGAAATGCAAGAGGACACTGAAGAAGAAAATCGGCAATGGGTAAAAGAAGGGATGAGATTGCCCCAGCAGAACAGCTGAAGGAGAATCCTAACAGATTATAGAGATATGCTCAGAGCTGAAGGATTACAAAGGACAAGAATTGTACACTGGAAGATCAGAATGGCAATCCGTGTGTGGAGCCAAAAGAGATGGGGGAGAGCTGAAATGATTGCTTTTGCATCTGTTTTTACCCCGGAGTCTATCGAACTGAGGCAAAGCAGCAGCGAGGTCATAGACCCCAGTACAGATTGCCGTGGTTTGCTGTCTTGTGGTAAACCGGGATGGGGAGAAAGGTGACAAAAGCAGATACACTTACACCGTGTAACAGTCATGTGCATACATTCAGGGATATGGGCCAAGTGCAGGGATTAGTTCAGGAGGGAACCTTGCTGGCATGGACGAGCTAGGCTGACGGATGCATGCTGAGCCCAACACATTGACATGGTCACAAAAAAAAAAGACTAACTACACTCGTGTTAAGACCATAAGACCATAAGACATGAGATATAAGATCAGAATTAGGCCATTCAGCCTATTTATTCTGTTCTGCCGTCTGTGGCAGAGCATTCCACAGACCCAACACGGCCTGGCTAATTAAAATCCTCCTTACCTCTGCTCTAAAGGGTCGCCCCTCAATGTTGAGGCTGTGCCCACTGGATCTCCATACCCCTCCATCGGAAACATGCTCTCCACATCTACCACTGAGGAAGCAGGGATCTTCAGATGGACTTGGCCAGATTAGGAGAATCGGGGCAAAGGAACAGATTATTACAATTCAAAACTCTGAGGCGCAAAGGAGTCCTTCTGCAGAATTCTCTAAAGGTTAGTTTACAGGTTGAGTGGGGGGAGTGGGGGGTGAGGAAGACAAATGCGATGGTTAACGTCACTAGATTGGGAGTAGTTGTGAACAGTTTCAGGACACTTATTTGAGAAACGAATATTGCTGGCATTGGAGAGGGTGCAGAGGAGGTTCGCGAAAATGATTCAGGGAATGGGGGGGGGGGGGGGGGGATTTGACTGAAACCGATTCGAATGATGAAAGACCGAGACAGAGTGGACGTGGAAAGGATGTTTCGTCATGATGGCTTCGGCGATACTTTACCTGCGGCCGTCCCGAAACAGAGGTCAATGGGCAACTTTGCTCGCGCCGAACATCAGATAATAGGGGCGAGTACCCAGTCACGTCATTGCGTGTACAGATGTAATAGTGAACTAGATGTCCAATATGTCGGCTCCATCGACTCTTTCCTGCTGAGCGCCAGAGTCCCGAGCGTGTCTAGCAGGGTCCGATTAAACCTCTCCGGCTGGAGGTCGCCCTGCACATGACAGTTGCGTGCTCCTCGATTTCTCAATTCCCAGCCTATCCCGTAACTCATAGATGAGCTTACTCTCAAATTCCCGTCCCTGGTCGCTGTGTATCCGGCGGGGAAGGCCATAATATATAAAATGATTCTTCCATGGCACTTATCCGGTTCACCTCCATCTCCGAAATGACAATTGCTTCAACCAATTTAGTCTTCGCTCTACCCGGAAAAGATACTCAGAAAATTTTGTCCCTTTCTGCTGACGCAGGCTCCGAAGCCCCCCTAAAAGCTCCACCGTGCCCCACGTCACACCAAAAGGCTCCTCCAATGCTTCTAGATATTCCTTCCAGAAGCCAAGGGTTTGCTGCCTTTCTACGACTTTCACTACCTCAGCTGCCACCCCCTCTCAAACTGTCAACCAAATCTCTGCCGCTTCCCTTCCTCAGAACACTACCAATCACCCAGCAGCCGAGAGACATGTTCTCAAAATCATCCTCCCCTTCGGGGGGGGTGGGAGTCCTCCCTGAGAAAATGCTTAACATCTGACGAGGACCAGCCGCCTCGTTCACCAAGGAGTTAATGGCTGATGCCATCTCCGAGCCCCTTCCCCCCTTCCGTGGGAGAAGGGAACTAATTAGATTTTCCAAATCTGACCTCTCCCTTCCTTCAGCCTTCAAAAACGATAGGACCCGCTCTCGAAAATCTCTGCCCCCAGCGGCTGGTAACTCCTCTGGTGTCCCAACAGACCCGTCAGACCCTTTCCTCTGTGACGATGTGCACGCCACATGGCCCCGCCTCACTGAGGTCACCGATACGCGGCGGCAGTCCCACCGCCGAGACGTCAGCACCAGTCTGCGCTAGCACGAAGCCTAACCCCCCCCCCCCCCCCCCATTTTACCAGTCTTTCTGCCTACGATTTCGGCCTTACTATACCTCTGACCGTACTCAAACATCGAATTAACACTCCGTCCGAGACACCCATGTCCACCCCACTTAATACGCAGCATGATTAATCGGTACTCCCTCGATCTCACACCAGAGCTGAATCTTATCCGGGGTCCTGACGAAGGGTCACGGTCCCGAAACGTTGACTGCTCGTTTCCACGGATGCTGCCCGACCTGCTGAGCTCTTCCAGCGTGTTACCCGTGTTGATTTGACCACAACATCGGCAGTGTACTTTGTGTTTAGAGTTCAATCTTATCCGAATCCATCTCCCCTCGTTTAAACCGGGGCGAATGACACCGTAGCAACCCCACAAATGTAGCATCCGAGTAGCTCGGATGTAGCACGCAACACAAATATCAGACAATACACCAATGGCGAGTAAATAATTACGACTTTATATTTATTTCTTAGTGATGGGTTAGTAGAAACAGATAACCTAAAGGCGACAAATCAGTAAATTTATTAGCTTTGTGCACATAATATTTTAATACGTTGGAGCTCACGCCTCCGATTCCATCCACAACGACCTTCCGAGCCTTCGGCCACCGTCCGAACCGCCGACGTCCAGTATCCGACGCCCTGGAACCGCTGTGCGCTCCTCACACGTCCGGCCTCCTCGCTCACCTCCCGAGAAAGACCGCCAACTCCCGCTCAGCTCACATATACAAGATAGCATAACAATTCTCCATTGGTTAGTTTCCCCATTATCTGCAGTTATAACCCAAACATTCCTGCTACAGAAACCCATGACATAAGTAACGTTACAGAGAAGCCATTTCATTATAACAATACAGAGAAGCCATTTTGTTAGCCTGAACAGTTAAAACCCCAGTTAATGGTACTGAGAGCCCTACACTTTGAATACACAATCCTCAACGGCCGGGAACGTGAATTACCACACTGGCTAAAACAGCGATCTGGCGATAAGTGGATGCAAAGCGGGGATATTTATGCGATCGGATTAGATGAGAATCAGGTGTGTCGCCATCAAAGGGAATTAGGAGAAAATGGGGAATTAACCGTTAACGGTCGGGACCGTGACACCTTACACTCCCCCACCCAACGGGAGCTTCCAGGCGAACTAGCGGGCGAGCCAGGATGGAAGTCTCCGATGAGGGAAGGATCTAGGATTAAGGAGCGGGGGATGCAGGTGCGCTCCTAGGGACCGTGTCCTTCCGAATCGACGAGGTACTGGAAACACCTGCCCCGGCGGCGCACATCCAGTATTCGCTGGACGGTGTAAGCTGTGTGATTGTCGATGACCCGGGCGGGTGGAGGGGATTCGGCAGGAGGGCACAAAGGGCTGACAGACACAGGTTTCAGTTGGGGGACGTGGAACGTAGGATGAATACGCATGGATCTGGGTAGTTTGTATTTGACCGCCGAGGGGTTGATGATGTTCTCGATTTCGAAAGGTCCGATGTAATGAGAGGTGAGTTTCTTGGATTCAGTTTTGAGTGGGATATCTCTTGAGGAGAGCCAAACCTTCTGACCAGGCTGATAGTTGGATGCTGGAATCCGGTGGCTGTCGGCGATACTCCGGGTGCGGTCAGCGGAGCGGAGCAGGGCCGAGCGAGCAGCCTTCCAGACCTGGCGGCTTCGGCGGAGACTGGCCTGAATTGAACGCACAGCGCTGTCGTCTTCGTGGGCAGGAAACAGAGGGGGTTGATAGCCCAGGGAACATTCAAAGGGGGACATACCGGGGGCAGCGGTGACCAGGGAGTTGTGGGCATACTCATCCCATGTGAGATGGCTCCTGCAGGATGACGGGTTACTGGCGGAAATGCAGAGCAGTGCTGCTTCCAAATCCTGATTGGCCGACAGTCTGTGGATGGAAACCGGAAGACAGACCTTGCACGGCTTTGGTAAAACGTCCACCACGGTGAGTACAGCTGTGTTACCAGGTGAAAGGGGTAATCCAGTGACGAAATCCAGAGCAATGTGGGACCAAGGGCGGCACGGACAGGTAGGGGGACGAAGGAGCCCAGCAGGTGGGATGGGAGGCTTTCCCAGGGCAAACACAGTTCAGACAGAGACGAAGGAGCGAGTGTCAGCATCAATGGAGGGCCACCAGAAATGTCGCTTCAGAAGGGACAGATTTCGATCGATTCCAGGATGGCAGGCGAACCGGGAAGTATGCCCCCACTGGAGAACCTGAGAACGGACAGATTCAGGCAGGAAGAGGCGATTGGGGGGGGGGGGGGGGGGGTCCAGCGCCTGGGTCAGGTTGAGTCCGTTGGGAATCTTTGGCTATGGACTCCTTCTCCCAGGTGAGGGCAGCCACAACACAGGATGATGGAAGGATGGTATCAGGGTTGGATGTGTCCTCCTCGGAGACCTATTGACGAGAGAGAGCATCTAGCTTCCCGTTCTTGGAACCAGGACGGTAGGTGAGGATGAAATTGAAGCGGCCCAAAAAACTGCCCAATGGGCTTGGCGGGAGTTAAGGCGTTTAGCTGTCTGGATGTATGCCAGGTTCTTTCGGTCAGTCCAGAGGATGAATGGGTATTCTGCTCCCTCCAGCAAGTGCCTCCACTCCACCAAGGCGAGTTCGTGGACCAGAAAGTCACGGTTCCCAACGTCGTAGTTCCGTTCGGCGGGGGACAGACGGCGAGAGAAGAAAGCGCAGGGATGGAGCTTTTGGTCTGGGACGGAGCGTTGAGAGAGGACCGCCCCCACTCCACAGTCGGAGGCGTCGACTTCCACAATGAACTGGCGAGAGGGGTCAGGATGGACCAGGATGGGAGCAGAGGTGATACTCCTCAAGCTCTGAGAAGGGGTCCGCTTCAGGGGACCAGTGGAAGGGGGTGGCAGGAGAGGTGAGCTGGGTAAGGGGCGCTGCTACCCGGCTGTAATCCCTAATGAGGCGACGGGATAAATTGGCGAACCCCAGGAATAGCTGGAATTGTTTAAGCGTCGTGGGTTTGGGCCACTCTGCTCGGAGCTCTTCAGGCCCCGTTCTCAATGGTGTACCTCAGGAAACTGCACTTCTCGGCCTTAACAAATAGAGTGTTCTCCAAAAGCCTCTGAAGAACCTGGCGGGCATGAAGGGTGTGCTCCTGGAGATTACGGGAGAAGATTAGGATATCGTCTAGATAAACGAAAACAAATCGGTTAATGAAGTCCCTAAGGATGTCATTGACCAGATCCTGGAACATGGCGGGAGAGCTGTTCAGACCGAAAGGCATCACCAGGTATTCACAATGACTGAGAGGGGCTGTCTTCCATTCATCTCCCTCCCGTATCCTGACCAGGTGACAGGAGTTCCTCAAGTCCAGTTCAGAGAATATTGTCGCTCTGTGAAGGGGCTCGAATGCTGAGTTAATCAGGTGCAGGGGATTATTTTTGGTAATGTTGTTCAGGCCTCGGTAGTCGATGCACGGGCGCAATGAGCCGTCTTTCTTCCCCACAAAGAAGAAACCAGCGCCCACAGGGGAAGAGGAGGGCCGGATGATGCCAGACGCGACGGAGTCGTTTACGTACGTCTCCATAGGTTCCCCTTCTGGGCGGCACAGGTTATACAGCCGACTGGTGGGTGAAGAGGCTCCGGAGAGAAGGTCAATCAAAAGGGTGATGTGGAGGCAGAGAAAGGGCCCGTTGCATGATAACACTTCTCCAAGATTGAGATATTATATGGACAAGTCAGGGGGCTCAGAGGCAAACGGGGTCGCAGTGACCTCCACTGGGGGAAGGGCTGACTACAGGCAAGAGGAATGGCAGGACGAGCTCCAGCTCTCGTTGAACCAGTCGATGTGGGGGTTATGACGGCTTAGCCAAGGGTGGACGAGTACTAAAGGGGATTGAGGAGAGGAAATTAAATTGAATCGTACCTGTTCCCGATGGTTTCTGGTGAGAAGGAGAAGGAGGGGTTCCGTGCAGTGCGTGACACAGGCCAGGAGTCTACCGTTCAGTGCCCGGGCGTCCAGGGGGTTGCACAGAGGTTCATGAGAAATACCGGTTTGGAGGGCTAGGTTTTCGTCCAGGAATGTTCCCTCTGCGCCGGAGTTCACTCGTGCTAGCAGAGGCAAGGTCTGTTGGTTGTAACACAAAGTGGCTTGAAGCTGTATTCGGGGTCAGGGGACGAAAGGGAATGTTGTCTGGCTTCCCAGGGTACCCACTGCTGCTGGTGGGCCCTCCCGTTTTGGCCGAAGGGGAAAGGTGGCAAGAAAGTGGCCGGACTGACCGCAATATAAACACTCAGCCGTTCTCATTCTTCAGAGACTTTCAGCGGGAGAAAGGCGAGCCTGCCCAGCTGCATGGGTTCCTCTGTCGGGGCGGCAGGGCTGGCAGCTGCTCGGGGTGCTGAAGGGAGAGAGAAGCTTGTTCTGGATCTAGAGAAGCGAGGAGTGGCCAAAGGTGGTGGACAACCAGTTCTCTCTCTACGGAGCTCCCGGAGGCGATTGTCCAACCTGGTGGCCTGGGAGATCAGGTAATCCAGGCCGTCGCCGCCAACTCGTCCTTCACCAGGTCACAAAGTCTATTCCGAAATACCCCCTGGAGTGACTCATCGTTCCACCCCGAGTCGGCTGCTAACGTCCAGGCTCCACTGAATATTCAGCAACACTGCGGGAGTCCTGGCGGAGAAAAGTAGGCGCTTGGCGGAGTCTTTACCCCGGACTGAGTGGTCGAAGACTTTTCTCATCTCCGCGATGAAGTTGACGAGTAAGAGCAGATATCCGATTGGTTGTCCCAAACTGCTGTGGCCCACGCTCATGCTTACCCCCTTAGGAGCCCCATGACATAAGCAACTTTACCCTTATCTTTGGAGTAGGTCGACGGCTGCTGTTCGAACACCTGGGAGCGCTGATGGAGGAAACCCCTGCACTTCCCCGGGTCTCCAGCATAGTGCTCCGGCTCTGGGCCGTGAGGTTCTCTGGGCGGGGGCTTTGGTGAATCTTAGTTGCCGCTACAGGCTGTCTGGGCTGGCTGGGGTTGGTTCTACGTGTGGGTCGAGTGATATGCGTGGGATACCCAGATATCCCATCTGGGTGACCTGAGCAGACAGGGAACGGAGGTTCTCCATGACTTCCCGGAGAAGTTGGTCGCGCTATCCCCGTAGGGAACCCTAGCTGTCGAGGGCTTGTTGGATGGCGTTTGTGTCGGCTGGGTCCATGTTGGCCAGATCGTTCTGTTGCAAAGAACGGATGAGCCGAAACGCAGGACACTGGCGCGGAGACAGAGTTGGGATGCAGACGGGAGCGTGAGCCTGGCTGGAACTGAACGGCAAACAGGAATATGAACGGAAAGGCAGGCGGCAGACAATACTTATCTTGACACTGAGAGACAGAGCTAACACAGGCAAACATGAGCGCTGAAACAAAACTTAGAATATCCAATCCTAAACGGCCGGGAACGTGAATTACCACACCGGCTGAAACAGCGATCTGGCGATGAGTGGATGCAAAGCCGGGTTATTTGTGCCGCAGGTTTAGATGAGAATCAGGTGCCGCAATCAAGGAGCGCGGGAGCAGACGGGCAAAAGGGAATTTGGAGAATATGACTAATCAACGGTCGGGACCGTGACAGCTCAGGGATTTTGGTAGTTGGTGGATTTGGGATGTACGCATATTTCACGGTTCTCAGGGTGTAGAGCTGTGGGGAATGTACAAATTGTTTCATTCACAGATACATTAGTGATAAATGCAGCTTAAATTGTTAAGGTGGGACTGATTTGAGGGTTGAATGTGGATTTGCTGGTGATCACCGATCTGTGGATGAACACTGATTTGCAGATGTGTGCACAGTTGGGTGTGTTTGCAGCTTCGGTGGTGAACAGTGACTTCGGGAGCTGGTGGATTTGTAGATGTGCCGAATCTCAAGGTAGTTCTGTTTATAATAAACTTTAATAATAAATTCAATATGATTTTTTTAAATGCAGACAGCCATTTTGTGAACTGTATGAAACGATTGCGGCTATGCGATTATCAAATGTGCATGCGGGAGGGTCAGCGGGCTTGGGGTGCACACGGATTGGGGAGTGCAGACGGATTTGAGAATATGTGCTGAATTGGGGTGCACAGGGATTTGGAGATGCACTGTGCTCAGAAATGGCTTTTTTTCCAGCGATTGTTGGGCTGCAGGCGGATCCGGAGTGTTGGAAGATGTGGAGCAGACACTGACTTGGGTATGCACACGAGTTTTGGGGTACAGACGCATTTGGGTTAACGTGCGGATTTCGGTGCGTGCAGAGATTTAAGGGTGTACACGGATTTTGGGGAATCGGTGGTTTTGGGGCAATGTCATGGATTTGGGGTGCGCACGTATTTCAGGGTTGTCAGGATATGGAGATGTGACAACTCTCTAAGTTGTTTTAGTCATAGATACTTTAATAATAAATGCACGAGACTGAATTTGGACTGAAATTGCTTCTTGCAATTCTCTCTGTGAAATATTTGAAATGGTACTAGCTCTGGGATAATCCAATCTGCATGTGAGGATGTCTACTGAGTTGGAGCCGGAACGAATCTCAAGATTGTCTCATTTGTTCAAACATTAATCATGAAGGTAATTTAAATTTTGACCTCTTTTCTTTTTTTTATGGTTCTGGCAGTCATTTTGTGAAGTGTTTGAAACGAGAGTTCGAGAGCATGTTCAGTTTGCGGACACGGATGGAAAGGGAATGTACCAAGGATATAAAATAAAATCGTGGTCTATGGACAAATGTTCATTCAGGCAGGGTCAGGCGGAGACAATAGGTTACCCACACATAGCCTTAGAGAAACAGTAACACGCACAATACACACACAGTCAGACAAACACGCCGACACACACACACACACACACACACACACACACACACACACACACACACACATAATTACACTGTCTTCACCGTCTAGAGAACATAGAAAAGAAAATAGAAAACCCTACAGCAGAATACAGACACTTCGGCCCACAAAGCTGTGTCGAACATGTCCTTATCAAAGAATCTACCTAGGGTTACACATAGTCCTCTATTCTTCTAAACTCTCTGACCCAACAAGGAGAATTTTATGAGACCCGATCGTTTCCGCCTCCACCACCGTCGCCGGTAACCTGTTCCACGCTCTCACCACTGTCTGCGTAAAACAACCTATCCCTGACCTATGCCTTCTTACAAGCATCTTAACACTGTGCCCTCTCGTGCTCGCCATTTCAGCCCTGGGAAAAAGACTGTGATTATCCACACGATCAGTGCCTCTTCTCCTCTTATACACCTCTATCAGATCACCTCTCACCCTCTGTCGGTCCAAGGAGAAAAGGCCAAATTGACTCAACTATATACGGCATGGCACCCAATCCAGGCAACATCCCTGTAAGTCTCCTCTGCAACTTTTCTATTGCTTCCACATCCTTCCTGTAGTGAGGCGAGCGGAGCTGAGCACAGTACTCCAAGTGGGGTCTGATCTGGGTCCTATATAGCTGCAACATTACCTCTCGGCTCCAAATCTGAATCTCACGGATGAGTAAGGTCAATGCACCACATGCCTTCTTGAGCACAGAATCAACCTGCGGAACAGCTTTGAGTGTCCTATGAACCCGAACGCCAAGATTCCTCTGATCCTCCACATTGCCAACAGTCTTAAAATGAATACATTATCTGCCATCATATTTTACCAACCAAAATGAACCACCTCACAGTTAACTGGTTTGGATTCGATCTGCCACTGCTCAGCCCAGTTTTGCATCCTATCAATGTCCTGCTGTGACCTCTGACAGCCCTCCACAGAATCCACAGCTCTCCACAGTGTTCTTTGACACATACGGGGTGATATGATTAGGACATACTCACCCCCTACCACTAGACTGCTGAGTTTGATGGCCATGCATTAGGGTTAGGGGTGGACCTGGGCGAGCCCCCTGATGTTCTGCCTGTGACTGTCACTGAGGAAACTGGAGGGTTTCTTCAATATGAGAGTGTTTATTCATCAACACAGACAGACATTTTCCTGAGTGCCCTAAACACAATCTACATCGAGAGTTTATATTCTTGAGGAGAATGGCAACAGTAGGTGACTCAGTACAATTTCAGAAGCTACAACGACATAATTTACTTCAATATTCAGTGTCTGACAAATGCTTCTGTCACAACCACGGATTTAGCAGCGCGGCAGATTCGGCAATTGCGCTCACGAATATGCACGTGGCAGCCAATTATTATTTCATTGTGATCGTATTTAACTACATTCGTCCCGTCGTAGTTTTTGTCCGGACTTGAACCTAGGACACAGTAACACTTCCCTTTCCGCCTTGCCTGTGAAATTGGACTGTTGAGTCACCTGAATCTGAAGACTAGCGGTCTTCGTTTAATTCTCACTTGTTCTTTTCAGCCGCGGTGTCGGCTTCGTTTTCCATTTGAGAGTTTTAGTTCACGGCCTGTTTGGCCGAGCGTTTTTGTTTGCTTTTCCCTGTGACATTGTTCGCGTTAAAGTCTGTGCGCTGTCGAACTGCTTCAGTGTCTCTCGCTGCGCACTCTTGCCATGTCCGCAAACTATCTCCTACAAATGGTCTAAATATTATATCATTAATTTAATCACATTCTGTCACTGCGGGGATTTCACGTGTCAGACGTAAATGGTTTGTAAATAATTAAAAATTATTTATTTTTAAATCTGTTGCAACCTGTCCCTGTGGAGTCACTAAATGGTTTTAAAAACCCAAGGCAAGTGCTGCCTCGACATGTCATTCCGAGAGATCACCTGTGGCTCAGACGGATCATTGGACAGAGAAAATGTCCTCAATTATCCATAGGTACCTGAATGTGCAGAAAATATTGTTCGTGTGGATCGCCGTCATTGGAGTTCCTGGTGAGTGAGCAGAGCAATTCATGTTTGGTATCTCTGAGTGTTTACTGGTGTGATGCTGTTTATGATAATTTAACAAGCTTTTAACTTGATGATCATTGTGTACATCTCCGTCAGAGGTATCGATCCTGTCAGTTCCATATTCTGATATTTTATATTTAACGACACGCGGAACTAAACTGCTGCCTCTCCTCTAATTCATGGGACCGACTCGAACGATGTTCTTGCCTTTAACAATACGTTGTACAGAGTTTCTCCAGTGCTGGGGGCAAGCAGCTCTCCGGGAGGGTGTGACGGGGAAAATTTCAGTGGAGCCTTTTCCAGAGCAGTCCCATTGCTGGGTACAGGCAGCTCCATAGAAAGGTGTGACAGGGTGGGTTTAAATGGGAATTTGTTCAGATTTTTCCCAGTGCTGGGGGCAGCACCTTCCAGGGAAGTTGTACCTCGGAGGGTTTTACATCGTGCAGTTCCCAGTTCCTGAGTTATTGATCAGACAGAACCCCTGGTCCTGTGTTTTACGTCTCGTTACGAAGTCTGTCTCAGTTCGATCCTACTGTCTAGTGGTCAGTGATTGGGTCTTATCACCTGAACCAGAGCTCACAGATCTACGAACTTGTGATATCGAACTGAACTGCGCTGTAGAATTAATCCATTAACTCAGCCTCAGGTTACTAGCTTGTTTCTGCTTTCCCTCTGAGACCCGTCGGGAATCGGGGCCCCGCTTCGTCCAGACGAGGGATCTCGGACCGAATATAGCGTCTTAACTCCACATTGAAGAGGGCAAGTTTGAGACACTGTGACCCCTGTCTGATGTTGGATTAACAACGGTTCACAGACTCTAGCACTCCTGATCTTCAGATGAAAACCGATCCGTTGTAAATTTCCGCAGAATGTGTTCAGTAATGTCCAGTGTCTGTTCTTTCTCTCTCTCTCTCTCCAGTGAATTTATTGGCGATTGTGATCCTGTCCCGGGGAAAGTGCGGCCTCTCCACCTGCACCACTCGCTACCTGGTGGCCATGGCAGCGGCCGATCTACTGACCGTTGTTACCGAGATCATTTTTTTTTTAAATCAGTTGGTATTACTTCCGGTGGAGTTTTCTGGACATCACCCCTGTGTGTAGAGTTATCGCTGTATTGAGGTTCACAGCCACACAATGTTCTGTCTTGTTCACCGTCACTTTCACTGTTGATCGGTGTGTCGCCATTTGCTGCCAGAAGCTGAAAACAAAATATTGCACCGGGAAAACTGCAACTGTGGTTCTAACAACAACCGGCGTACTAACCTGTCTGAGAAACGTTCCCCGATACTTCACGCTGGAACCCAAGGTGATCATCGACAATGTACCGTGGTTCTGTATGATCGTGGACAATTATTTCAATGACCCCGGGTGGATAGCATATGACTGGCTCGATACGGTTTTAGTTCCCTTCCTCCCTTTCGCTGTGATTCTGCTGCTCAACGCTCTGACAGTCAGGCACATTTTAGTGGCCAGTCGGGTCCGTAAGGGGCTGAAGGGTCAGAGCAAGGTGGGGAACCGCAGTGACCCGGAGATGGAGAACAGGAGGAGGTCTGTGGTTTTACTCTTCACCCTCTCCGGCAGCTTCATCCTCCTGTGGATGACACTGGTTGTAAATTTCATATATTATCAGGTCTCAGGAAAAGGATACAATTTCAATGACTCTGAATGGATCTTTACCTACACCGGTGTTTTGCTGAGGAATTTCAGCTGCTGCACGAACACATTTATTTACGCGGTGACTCAGTCGAAATTCAGGGAGCAGGTTATCAGCGCGGTGAAATATCCGGTCACCTCGGTGCTTCAGTTCATTAATAAAGCCGCGTCCCGAGTACAAGCCGGAGGCGGCCGCAGTGTTTCCAGTCCGTGTCCAGCCCCTCACGTTCACCACCTGATTTCCCAGGTGTTATTCCCAGGCCGATTGTCCCATCGTCCGGCAGCTGTGGGATATCAGCATAGGATCAGTATCTCATTGGACCGGGAAGATGTCAGTCGAAGAACTGCTCCGGAAGGTGCAAACCCATTGGTCAGTGGATATTTGCATCTATTTCCTTTCCTTCCACCATCCTCGCAGACCGACATTCCACCATGTCGGCGGCGTATACTACGATGCTAGTTGGCTATTCCAATATTATCACAGCAATCTCCGCTGTCCCTTGAATGATTGGCTAAAGTGAAGAAATAGGGTGGGATTTGGACAAACGACGGTCGACATTCCCACTTCAAGGCGCTGATGCCGCCAGATTGCGGAGAATTTGGAAATAAAACCCTGACCGCTTCTATTGTTTTTCCCTTTGAAAGGTAAGTTACCCCAAAGTCCCAGAGATCGCACGGAATGAAACACAATATTGTGAATTAGATTAAAGTCACTCCCATTACTTCAGAAAGTTTTTAAATAAAATCTAACAGCTCCCGAAGACTGTATAGGAGCCTCCAATTGATTTCATTCTGATATGCTTCACAGTGAATTAAAATGTGTTCAACTGTTTCATTATGACAAAACGTAGACGACCCAGAATGATGTTTACCAACACGACATGAAGTAACCTGTTACTGAAGTCACCTGTTTTAAGACTCATCAAAACCGAAAAGGAATCTGAATGAATTACAAATTTATCTAGGCAAATTTCCTTTACCCACTCTAAGCCGAAAACAGATGGTAACCAATTTTGCCGTATGTACTGATAAATGGTAGGTAAGTCATTTCTCTGTCCTTTCCTGTAATTCAGTCAGAAAAAAAGGGCCCCCGCCAACATTACCGGTTAAATTATCTTTCGATCCGTCTGCAAAAATGGTTAAAATGATTAACCTGGTTAATGATGAATGGTTCACATATCATAATAATTTTCCTTATTATACTGATGAGCTGACAGATTCTCAAACATGACAGCATCCTTAAACATTATTAAACTGTTCAACACAAAATCAACTGAAGTCATTAGTGAAACAGGGTGGGGTTACCGAGAACGCGACAGTGGGACATATTGCATGAACCAACAAACCCATATTCCGAGCGTGATAAGAGCTCAGCCACCCAACACTAAAAGCACTCTTCGTGACGTCACCACAGTCCACCAACACGCCTTTAACAGGGTGATCTTTTCCTTGCCCCATCAAATTAATCCATGTTAACATCAAGTTCAGCCGCCGCAGTTGTCAGGGTGATTGTACAATTTCAAGCAGCGAGGCCTGATAGGGCGCGAATCTACTGCACCACAACACCATTTCAAAGCCCGTGTTTTGAATCACACAGAAGCATTTTAAAGTAGAAGATGAAGCTGATCCATAATCAAGAACAGATCAAATTAAACAAATATAAATGATCAAAAAAGATGTTCGTGTAGCACCCCAAGAATACAAACCTAGATACCTGAGAATATTTAATGCTCCTTTACATTTATCAATTATTTTACTGATATGGTGCCTCCGTGTCGGTTTATTATCCACCCACGACTATAAGTCTCAGCACGGACTCGTCTCCAAGAGTTTGATCATATAATTTCAGATCAATGGCAGGTCCATTAGTCCTGTTTCTAAACACATTACTTGTGTTTAGCTACTGAAAGCTATTTGCCTATTGTGTAAATATATTAATTGCTAAATGCAGCCTCCATACACTTAAATTCAAATTTCTACCTCTAATCCAGAAAGCTCCTTCAGCTGTACATAGTAATTTAACCACGCATTCTCAGAGAAAACAGCATTAATCAAAATATTATACAATAAAGAGTTGCAAATACTGCCCTGTGGGATACCATTCTCGATCCCATGGAAACTAGAATGTACCTTTCCTACCTTTACTTGCAGAGACCGTCCAAATTAAAATAAACTCAGAAAAGATGGTACAATCTCCCCTCCTGATGTCCATAATTTAATCAAAAGCCCTTCCTTCCGTAAATATCATCTGCCTTTTCAATATTAAAAACACTGCTATTACAACTTTATTTAACAGCACTTCAACAGTATCAGTATCGTCTTCCAAACATAAAACTCTAATTAATGTCATTCTACCCTTCCTAAACCCACTCTGATAAAACGATACATCACCTCTCTCTTCCAAAATATAATGCTAGATTAACAAACGTCCCATAAGTTTACGCAAATGAGACGTTGACGATATAGGTCCATAACTAGAAGGTTCGGGAGCGGCATCTATATTGTTAACGTCTCACATATGTGCTTAAAATTAAACACTTTAATGCCCCTACACATTGAATGAATTACTTCTACTACAGATGCCACATACGTTCCATTCACATTCAAAAGTGGGATTGTGCTGTCGGAGGGGGGAATCAGTGTTTCATCACCCTCCGTCTCTATCCAGTCTCCTTCGGATACGAGTCCTCCAGTCCAGGAAACAAAAGTCGTTAATCCTTACTGCTCCTTTCCAGGTTAATCACGTCCTTCCTGTGGCGGCGACCCGAGATGCAGACAGTACTCCGGCCGTGATTTCACCGGCATGGGACAGTACAACAGGGGAACAGGCCGTTCCGCTCACCGCGCTGTTCCGATCCAATAGATCGAGCGTTTCATGTTTTACTAATGTTGCAACACACATCTCCTTGAACCATTCTGAGACAGGTTTAACATTGCATAAGTGAATTGTTCTACAGTAGCAGTGTCGGGAAAAGGTAGAAAAGTACACGGAATTACAAACTAAATAAATAGTACATAAACAAGGACTAATGAGGCCGTGTTCCTCTGTTCACCTTAAACGCTCGCCCTCTAGTGTTAGACATTTGCTCCTCAGGCTGTCTACGCTGTTTGTGCCTCTCATATTCCTATAAACCTCGGCCCGCCTCCCTCAGCCTTTACCATTGCCGAGAAAATATCTCCAGATATCCAGAGATCCTCAGTTTGCGTATAAGGAGAAGGTGGGAGTGGAGGATGCTATCACGTATTTGCTGCACAAATCATTCTCACCTAGATGGGGTCAGTTGTGCTGTGACGATTACATTCCTTGACTTCTCTAGTGCCTTTAACACCATCCAGCCCAAGATCTTAAAGCACAAACTAACGGAGATGGGAGTAGACTCTCACATGGTGGATTGGATAGTGGACTACTTGACAGATAGACCTCAGTATGTGCGGTTGGGAGACTGTAGGTCTGACACGGTGGTCAGCAGCACAGGAGCGCCGTAGGGAACCGTACTCTCTCCGGTCCTGTTCACCCTGTACACATCAGACTTCCAATATAACTTGGAGTCCTGCCTTGTGCAGAAGTTCGCTGATGACACGGCCATAGTGGGGTGTGTCAGGAATGGACAGGAGGAGGAGTATAGGAAACTGATACAGGACTTTGTGATATGGTGCAACTCAAACTACCTGCGTCTCAATATCACCAAGACCAAGGAGTTGGTGGTGGACTTTAGGAGATCTAGGCCTCATATGGAGCCAGTGATCATTAATGGAGAATGTGTGGAGCAGGTTAAGACCTACAAGTATCTGGGAGTACAGTTAGACGAGAAGCTAGACTGGACTGCCAACACAGATGCCTTGTGCAGGAAGGCACAGAGTCGACTGTACTTCCTAAGAAGGTTGGCGTCATTCAATGTCTGTAGTGAGATGCTGAAGATGTTCTATAGGTCAGTTGTGGAGAGCGCCGTCTTCTTTGTGGTGGCGTGTTGGGGAGGAAGCATTAAGAAGAGGGACGCCTCACGTCTTAATAAGCTGGTAAGGAAGGCGGACTCTGTCGTGGGCAAAGTACTGGAGAGTTTAACATCGGTAGCTGAGCGAAGGGGGCTGAGTAGGCTACGGTCAATAGGGAAAACTCTGAACATCCTCTACATAGCACCATCCAGAGACAGAGAAGCAGTTTCAGCGACAGGTTACTATCGATGCAATGCTCCTCAGACAGGATGAAGAGGTCAATACTCCCCAATGCCATTAGGCTTTACAATTCAACCGCCAGGACTTAAGAACTTTTTAAAAGCTATTATTAATACTTTTTGAGATAGTGATTTAGATGCATATCATATTTTTTACTGAGTTAAGTATTGTATGTAATTAGTTTTGCTACAACAAATGTATGGGACATTGGAAAAAAAAAGTTGAATTTCCCCATGGGGATGAATAAAGTATCTATCTATCTAATCATTTTTATTCTTTTGCAGTGATTTGTCCGATCCTGACCTCCTACACCCTGTATATTTTTCCTCTATTTCTCGACCGGATCCTTTATATCTCTCATTGGCCAAGCTTCTCTAAACTTGCCAGGTTACCCTTCAGACTAACAGGAAAGTGCGTTTCCTGGAAATTTGATGTCAATCATAAAATACCCATAAAAAACTCCCACTTGTCCTTTGTTCATATTCCTTCCTGCACACTCACTCCTCCAGAAAAATTCACCTTTTGTGCAGATTAGATCCCTAAACTGTGGAGTTGATGTACATTCCCATCACTATCTTCAAACTAATAGAAAGAATGAAAAGGCATTAACAATTACAAGGGTAAGACGTGGCAACACAAACCAATCCTCATGCAGGGGATCAGACATAGAGAGGGTGAGCAATTTCAGGTTGCTGGGAGTCAAGCTGTCTGAGGATCTAATCTGGTTCCAAAATAACAATGCAGCTATAAAGAAGACGTGACAGTGGTTCTGTTTCATTAGGAGTTTGAAGTGATTTGGTTTCTCAACTGAAATACTCAAAAGCTTCCATAAAGGTACCATGGAGACCATTCTGACAGGCTGCATCACTGGCGGGTGGGGGTGGTTGGGGGACCGAAAGAAGGTACTGAAATTGATAAAGTCAATGCCCCTGACATGTTTCATTAGCGGTGCCTCAGAAAGGTGACGTCTGTAATGAAGGACCCGCATCACATCGGACAAGCCTTCCTCTCATTGTTATTGTTACGGAGGAGGTACAGGAGCCTGAAGGCACACACTCAGTGATTCTTGATCAGCTTTTTCCCCTCTGCCATATGATTTCTAGATGGACATTGAATCCACGAACACTACCTCACCTTTTTAGTCTATTATTTCTCTATTTTTCACTGATTCGATATGCATAAATGCTTACTGTTATTGATTTACTTGTTTTTGTTTTCCTTTCAATATTATCAAGTGTAGCATTGAATTGCTGTTGTCAGTTCAACAGAAATCTCACGACACATGCCGGTCATAATACACCTGATTCTGATTTTGATTCTGATAAAGAGGATTCTTGAACAGCCTGGGGAGTAAGCTGAGGAATGGTAAATGGTGTTCAGTCCTGATGAGTGAGGAGTGACAATATGTGAAGTCATAACAGAGGAGGACATTGTGAACACAGCTCAGTCTGTCACAAGAACGTGCCTCCCTTCCATTGACAATCTGAATTCGCTGCTGCCCCGGGAAAGCAGTTAACATCATCAAAGACCCTTCCCAGCCCCGTCATTCTCCCTTCTCACACCTTCTATTGGGCGGCAGACAAAAAGCAGTAAGAACAGACAACACCAGGATCAGGGACAACCTCTGCCCCTCTGTTACAGTGCCTCATATGCATCGTCCCTCGGAAGTTTTCATGTGTTATTGTTTTACAACCTTTAATCACAGTGGATATAATTTGGCTTTTTTGACTCTGATCAACAGAAAAAGAGTCTTATGTGTCAAAGTGAAAACAGATATCTACAACGTGATGAAACGCAATAATTGATTGCATAAGTATTTAACCCCTTTAACATGACACATCAAATTATTACTGGTACAACGAATTTGGTTTAGAGGACACATAATTAGTTAAATTGAGATCACCGTGTGCAGTCAGGAGGTTTCAACTGACTGTAGTAAAAATGCACCTGGAACTGGCACGCCGAATTGCCAGTGTCCTGGCAAGAACCACACCATGAAGGCTGAAGACCCCCAGAAACTGCATGAAAGGTTATTGAAAGCAAGAAAATTGTCGAAGCACCCAGGCAACAGTTATTGTATGCACAGTCTCTCCTATCTCAGCCACTGAAGCCTGTAACTCCTCCCGAGTTATCATGGGTCGCTTGATGGCCTCCATCACTAGTCCCCTTCTTACACAATCTCTCAGTACTTGGGGACACCTTGCTATTGACAGATTTACTTCTGTATCATATTCTTTCTATTTTTTGATGATTGACTTAACTGTACTTCAAGGAATATTCAATGGCTTGGAAATTTTTTTGCATCGATCTAAGAACACAGCCCAAAGGCGCACCTGTATTAAAAGTCAGAGGGTTGGAGGTGAGCGAGCCCATTCTTACCACCTTCTGATGATCTGACGGGAAGTCGAGGATCCAGCTGTACAAGTCACAAGTCGCTTTTATTGCCATTTCGACCATAACTGCTGGTACAGTGCATAGTAAAAATGAGACAACATTTTTCAGGACCATGGTGTTACATGACACAGTACAATAACTAGACTGAACTACGTAAAAAAACAACAGAGGAAGCTACACTACGATACATACCTTCACAGGACTGCATAAAGTGCACCAAAACAGTGCAGGCATTACAATAAATAATAAACAGGACAATAGGGCAAGGTGTCAGGCCGAGGTCTCTGAGATTCCTGTCGGGCCTGGATGGAATTATGCTCTTGAATGTTGAACTGTAGTCCAAGAACAGCATTCTCACAAAAGCATCCTTCTTCTCCAGATGTGTACGGTCGGGTTGCAGAGCAGTGCCTATTGCATCGTCTGGCGATCGGTTGTGTCAGTAGGTGAACTCCTGCGAGTCCAGGCCTAGAACCACCAATCACTCCTCAAGCATTAACCTTTATTTTCACCAATCAATCACATGAATTTCTTTGGACCCTTTCTTTTCTGAGATTTCGTTCCCATAACTGCTCACAACACTCGATGTGGTCTGACCGATGCCTGTTGAACCTCAGCATTACATTTTGCTTTTGTCTACTTGTCCTCTTGAAATTAATGCTGACGATTGATATTTCTTTCTTACCACTAACTCAGACTGCAAGGTAACCTTTAGAAATCCTTCAGGAGGACTCCCAAGTCTATTTGCACCTCTGTTTGTTGAATGCTTAACCAGTTTAGAAAATGGCCCACACCATTACTGCTTATGTGCATGACCATACAGTTCCCCATTCTATCTGCCACTTCTTTGTCCATTCTCACAATCTGTCTGCCCTGCTGCAGATTCCCTGCTTCCTCAACACTACCTAACCCCCATCTATCTTCGAATTGTCTGCAAACCTGGATGCAAAACCATTCATTCTGTCACCCAAATCACTGACCTGCGTCATGAAAAGAAGCGATCCAGCTGTCCCAAGCACCAATCACACCCGAGTTCATCCACCTGAGCTGTCAAGCCGCTTGCATCGAAGTAAATGCAGTTTAAACGAACTGTCTTTTCACTCTTTTGTCTGTACTCCCGTCTATCCGGTTCACTATATTTGTTCTAATTGGCGACAGTATTATCTTCTGATCAGGGCCACTCGGACTGCCAATCCCTGTACACTATTCTGAGCGTCTCTCGCAAATCTACAGGATATTGCCCCCCCCCTCCAGTTCAGGTGAAATCCATCTCTTGTGTACAAGTCTCCCTACCACAGACGAAATTGCAGTGATGCAAGAACTTCAATCTTTCCCCTGCCTCAGACCCTCAGTCACATATTGATCTGAATCATCATTCTATTATTATCCTCACCGATATGTGGCACAGCGTGTAATCTGGAGATTACTGTTCTGAAAGTTGTACTTTTTAAGTTCTCTCCTAATACCCCCTATTCACTTTGTAGAAGCTCAAAACTCTCTTTACCATGTTATATTTGTTAAGGCATTTGATAAGGTTCCCTCATGTAAGGAGGCATGGAATCCAAGGAGACTCTGCTTTGTGGATCCAGAATAGGCTTTTGCCACAGAAGACAAATTGTGGTTGTCGTTGTTTCATTTTCTGCATGGTGGTCTGTGACCTGTGGTTTTCCATCGGGATCGATTCCGGGACCCATCCTCTTTGCGATTTTTATAAATGCCCTGGATGAAGAAGTAGAAGTGTGGGTTAGTAAGTTTGCTGAAGATGCCCAGGTTGGGGCTGTTGTGGATAGTCTGGACGGCTGTCAGTGTTTAAACCGGACATTTATAGGGTGCGGAACTGGGCTGTAAAGTGGAAGATGGACTTTAACCCAGATAATAGTAAAGTAGTTAATTTGGCATGTCCAGTCTGAGGGGAGAATATAATATAAATAGTAGGATTCTAGGCAGTGTAGATGATCTGAGAGAACTTGGGGTCCGTTCCGATAAGGCACTCAAAGGTGCAGCGTATATTGAGAGTCTTGTTAAGAAGGCGTATGTTGTGTTGGCATCATCAACCGCGGGATTGAGTTCAAGTGTCGGGAGGTCATGTCACAGCTATATCAGTCCTTGGTCCGACCCCACTTGCAGTACAGTGTTCAGTTCTGATCACCTCACTACAGGAAGGATGTGGATACGATACAGAGAGTGCAGAGGAGATTTACAATGATGTTGACTGGCTTGGAGTGTGTACCTTATGATAGTAGGTTCAGTGAACTTAGCCTTTTTTCCTTGGAGCGACGGAGGATGAGAGGTGAACTGATAGCGGTGAGTAAGATGATGAGGGGCATTGATCGTGTGGATAGCCAGAGGCTTTTTCCCAGGGCTGAAAAGGTCGACAAGAAGGGGCATAGTTTTAAGGTTCTTGGACATAGGTACCGAGGGGATGTCAGAGGTAAGTTTTTCACACAGAGGGTGCTGGGTGTGCGGAATGCACTGCCGGCGGTGGTGGCGGAATCGGATACAATGGTGCATTTTAAGAGCATCTAAGAAAGGTAATTAGATAATAGTCCGCACTATTGTTCCTTTTACCGAAATGCATCATCAGACACTGTATTCCATCTGCCACATTTTTTGCCTATTCTTCCAACTTCAAACCCTGCTGCAAACCCACTGCTCCCTCAGCACTACCTAACCCTTCACCTATCTTCACGTCATCTGTAACCTTCGCCACAAACCTTTCAATTCGATAATCTAAACCCTTGATAAACAATGTCAAAAATAGTGGTCCCAAAAGAGACCCCGGAGGAATAGCACTAGTCACTGACAGCCAATCAGAAAAGACCCCTTTAATTCTCACTCGCTGCCTCCTACCTATCGGCCAATCCGCTAAACATGCCAGAATCTTTCATGTACCTCTATAGGATTTTATCTTATTAAGCAACCTAATATGTGGCACCTTATGAAAGGCCTTCTGAAAATCCAAGTAAATGACATCCTCTGACTCTCCTTTGTCCACTCTGCTTGTTACTTCCTGAAAGAATTCTAACAGATTTGTCAAGGAACATTTCCCTCCATAGAAATCAGGCTGATTGTGACTTATTTTGTCATTACTTTCCAAGTACCTCGAAACCTCATCCTTAATAAGACTCCAACACTTCCCCAACCATTGAGGTCAGGATAACTGGCCTCTCCTGTCCGTTCTTTTGACTTTCTCCCTTCTTAAGGAGTGGAGTGACATTTGCAATCCTCCAGTCCCCTCGGACCATGAACAGAATCAATGATCATGACCAATGCATCCGGTATCTCTTCAGCAACCTCTCTCAGTCCCTCTGGTCCCCGTGACTTACCCACCTCAGGACCTCTGAGTTTTCCGAGCACCTTTTCCTTTTTATTAGTAATGACAGTCACTCCTGCTCCCTGACCTCTGGAAAGTAGCTAGTATCTTCTACAGTGAGGGTAGATGCAAAGTAACTATTGCATTTATCTGCTATTTTTTGTCCCACAATGCTACCTCGCCAGCATCATTTGACTGTGGTTCAATATCAACTCTCAACTCTCTTTTACTCTTTATAGAATCAAATAAATCTTTCCGTATCCTGCTTTATTGGCATGCCTGTCAATTTGAGAACTTCTTCCTCTGTGCAGCCTAGGTATCCAGCACCTTGTGAACTGTTCCCGGAAACTTCAGCCATTTCTGCTCCGCTGTAATCCCTGCTGGTATCCTCCTCCAATCCTGCTGGGCAAGGTCATTTTCAATGCCTCTGTAAATCCATTTATTCCATTAGGGTGAGGATATATCTGAGTTGTGTTTCACCCTCTCAAACTGCAATATGAATTCAATCGTAGTATGATCACAGCCTCCTCAGGGTTCCTTTACATAAAGCTCCCTTAATGAGATTGAGACTATTATATAACACCCAATCTAAAGATAGCCTTTTTCCGAGCAGGCACAAGCACAAGCTGCTCTAAAAAGCCATCTCGTAGCAATTCAACAAGTTTATTCTCTTCCGATTCAAAATCAAACTGATTCTCCTAATCCCCTTGCATATTGAATTTCCCCACTACAATTGTGTCATTATTCTTTTTCTCAGAATCAGAATCAGGTTTATTATCACCGGCATGTGACGTGAAATTTGTTACCTTAGCAGCAGCAGCAGTTCAATGCAATCCCCAACAGCAGTGGCCCGGAAGAAGAACGGACTTGAGGAGCGGACATTACCAGATCCCGATGGGTGAGGCCGACAAAGAGAAGACGGTATTTATATGCGCTCTGAGGTATTTTCCAGTTCGAAAGGATGTCCCAGGGCATATCGGGAGACCCTGCCACCTTCCAGGGGGTCATGGAGAAGACGGTGGGGATATGAATTTGCTTGACGTGTTGGCGTATTTGGATGATTTGGTTGTGTTTGGAGCCACCTTGGAAGAATACGAAGCGAGGCTACAGAAGGTGCTAAGTCGGCTGAGGGAGGAAGGGTTAAAACTCTCCCTGGACAAGTGCCAGTTCTGCAAGACGACTGTTAATTATGTTGGACACAGTCCGGACTCCATCGCGGGATGGAGTAGCGACAGACCCGGATAAAATAGAATCGGTGACCACGTGGGCGAGGCCCCGGACTGTGAGCGCTCTACGCTCGTTCTTGGGGTTCTGTGGTTATTATCGGAGATTCGTGAAGGGCTACGGCAAAGTGAGTCACCCCTTGAGCCAACTTCTGCGTGGTTACCCTCCCATGGGGAAGAATGGAAAAGAGGGACGGGAGGTTGGAGAATATCTCGAACCGTCGGAGCCCTCCGGACAGAGGTGGGATACGAAATGTGAGGAGGCTTCCGAATCGCTGAAAGAGTTGCTGACCCACGCACCGGTGCTGGCTTTTGCTGACCCACGATTACTCTGTGTACTACATACGACGCCAGCCGAGAGGGATTAGGTGCCATTTTGTATCAGGGCCAGGGCACCGGTTTGAGATCTGTCGCGTTTGTCAGCAGGAGTTTGGCGCCCATCCGAGAGAAACTATGCCACACATAAGTTGGAGTTCCTGGCGTTAAAGTGGACAGTGATGGATAAGCTGACTGACTATCTCTACAGAGCCAGGTCTGAGGTGAGAACGGGCAACAACACACTTACCTATATCCTGATTTCAGCGAAATTGGATGCTACAGGCCATCGGTGATGGCGGCCTTGTCGGTATATGATCTCAGCCTGAAGTACCGGCCGGAGAGCAGGAATGTCGATGCGGATGCTTTGTCACGACGGGAGCATGAGGAACAGGAGACGGACGAGGAGTGGGAGAGCATTCCTGCTCCTGGGGTGAAAGCCATGTGTCAGATTGCTATCAGCGTGAAAGCCAAGGGAAAGGAAAGGCGGAGCGAACTGGGAACCCATTGGTGACTTCTGATGACGCCCTACCCCCAGTCTACTGTGACCTGACTGCACGGAAGACTAAGCAGTTGCCGGAATTCAGTCCGGGGAAAGTTGCAGCTGCTCAGCGAGATGACCCAGGCATTGGCGCTGTTTGGTGAGCGGTGGAAAAGGGTGATCTGGCGTCGGCGGAGAAGATGAAACACGCTTCAGTGCCTCCTTTATTAAGGAAATGGCCTCGGTTGAAGTTGAGGGAACAAGTTTTATATTGGGTAACGTCAGCCCCGGACCGACCTCGGTGTTGGCAGTTAGTTACGCCTGAGAAGTATCGGAATGTTGAAGGCCCTGCACGATGATTCTGGACTTTTGGGGGTGGAGTAGATCTATGGATCGCTCAAAGACAGGTTGTACTGGCCCCGAATGAGGGCGGAGGTTGAAGAGTATTGCAAGTCGTGCATTCGCTGCATACGCCGGAAGACGCTGCCTGTGCAGGCTGCTCCGTTGTCACACTTGCAAAGTGAGGGGCCCCTGGACCTGGTGTGTATGGATTTCTTGGCCATAGAACACGATGCCAGCAATACGGCGAATGTCTTAGACATCACAGACCTCGACACCAGGTATGCTCAAGCGTTCCCTACCAAGGAGCAAAGGGCGACTGCGGTGGCGAAAGTGCTACGGGAGAAGTATTTTGTTCATTATGGCCTTCCCCGGCGGATACATAGTGACCAGGGACGAGACTTTAAGAGTAAGCTCATCTCCGAGCTTCTGGGTATGTTGGGGATTGGGAAATTGAGGCCTACACCCTGTCATCCGCAGGGCGATCCCCAGCCGGAGAGGTTTAATCAGACGCTGTTGGACATGCTGGGAACTCTGGAGATTAGCAAAAACAGCCGATGGAGTCAACATATTGGGCATCTGTTTCACTGTTACAACTGTACCCGAAATGAAGCTACCGGATACTCGCCCAACTATTTGATGTTTGGGCGCGAGGCAAGTTTGCCCATTGAGCTCTGTTTTGGGACGGATGCAGGTAAAGTATCGCCGAAACCCTACTTGAAGTATGTGTCTGATATGAAGAAAGAACTACAAAGAGTTTATGAGCTGGCTAGGGAGGCGGCCGCCGAGCAGAATCGGGGAAATAAGAGGAGGTATGACAAGAAGGTGAAGTTCTCCAAACTACTACCGGGAGATCGATTCCTCATAAGGAATTTGGGACTACCTGGGAAACACAGGGCACTCCCTTTGTAGTAGAGAGTCAGATGCCAAATCTACCGGTTTTCCGGATGAGGCCCAAGGATGGGAGGGGGCCCGTCAAGATTCTCCATCGGAATCACCTGTTGCCCCTGGGACGAGATGTACAGGCAGAGCGGGAGCCCAAGGTGCCGGCTGCGCCTTGTACCAGGACTCTGCGTCCAGGCAGGGTGGAGGAAGAACCCACACCGGGAGAGTCTGGCCCGGGCCCGGTCCCTGTGAGGGATACTGACTCGGAGGATGATGACTCGAATGATTGGTACATGCTGCCGTTAGCTGACGCCACCGTGATGAGGGGGAGGCTCATGGCTCTTCCCCCACTGGGTTAGACAGGCTAAGGGGGCTAATGATGCGCAGTCGGGGGTATCTGTTGAAATCTGTCCCTGTGGAATTGCTAAATGGCCTTAAAAACCCCAGGCATTTGCTGCCTTCACATTTCATTCCGAGCGATCGCCTGTCTCACAAAGAGACAAATCACTGGCCAGAAAAAATGTCTGCAATGTTCGATAGGTGTATCAGTGTGGAGAAAATACTGTACATGTTCATTGCCGTCATTGGAGTTCCTGGTGAGTGAGCAGAGCATTTCATGTTCGTTATTTCTGTGTGTTAACCGGTGTGAACCTGTTTAAGATAATGTTAAAGCTTACAACCTGATCATCATTGCGCAAATATCCATCAGAGATATCGATCCTGTCAATTTCACATTCTGAATGTTCATACTTAATAACAAGTGGAACTAAGTCTATGTTTCTCCTCTAACTCACGGGATCGAATAGAACGCTGTTCTTGCCTTGAATGACACCTTGTCCAGAGATGTCCCAGTGCTGGGGCCAGGGATCTCTCCGGGAAGTTGTGACTGGGAGATGTTTGCATTCTGAAGTACACTTTTCCTAAGTTATTGATCAGAGGGAAACCCTAGTCCTGTGCTTCACGTCTCCCTGTGGAGTCTGTCATCGTCCGATCCCACTGTCTGTTTGTCAATTATTGGGTCTGATCACATGAACCAGTGTTCACGGATCACCTGCCGTGTGTTATCGAATTAAGCTGCGCTGTAGAATTAATTAAATAACGGAGCAACTCAGCCACAGATCGCTAAGTTGTTCCTTGTTTCCCTCTGAAACCCGTCATAAATCGGTGCAGCGCTTCGTCCTGAAGGAGGGTCTCGACTCGAAACGAAAGATTATTCAATTCCACGGATGCTGCCTGACCTGCTGAGTTCTTCCAGATTTGTGTGTGCTGCTCCTCTCTGTATCCCTTCTCGGCCTCATCAGATGCTGACTTTCCAGAGCCCTGGTCAGTCACAGTTAATTCAGTGAAACCGGCCCCATCAGCGACTGGAATGGGGATCAGCACCGATCGGTGTTGTTCATGCAGATCGCTTTTATCGCCAACGATTCCCCACACATCGTCTTATCTCCACACTGAAGAAGACAGGTGAGAGACAGTGCGACCCATTTCTGGTGTTAGATTAGCAGCCTTTTACAGGCTCTAGCACTCCGAAGTTTTAGCTAAAGTCCGATTCCGTGTTAATTCCTGGACAATGTTTTCAGTAATGCCTAGTGTCTGTTCCCTCTCTCCAGTGAATGTAGTGGCGAATGTGATCCTGTCCCGGGGAAAGTGCGGCCTCTCTACCTGCACCACTCGCTACCTGGTGGCCATGGCTGCGGCGGATCTACTGACCATTGTCTCCGGCGTCATTTTGATTCGAATCAGAAAGTATTACTTCCGGTGGAGTTTTCTGGACATCACCCCTGTGTGCAGTGTTATCGATGTACTGAGCTACACAGCCACACACTGTTCTGTCTGGTTCACCGTCACTTTCACCTTTGACCGGTTTGTCGCCATTTGCTGTCAGAAGCTGAAAACAAAATATTGCACCGGGAAAACTGCGGCTGTGGTTCTGACAACAACCGGCGTACTGTCGTGTCTGAGAAACGTTCCCCGAGACTTTGTACGGGAACCCAGAGTGATCATCGACAATGTACCGTGGCTCTGTATTACCAAAGGCAGTTATTTCACTGACCCCTGGTGGGTAGTACATGACTGGCTCGATACGGTTTTAACTCCGTTCCTCCCTTTCACTGGGATCCTGCTGCTCAACGCTCTGACAGTCAGACACATTTTAGTGGCCAGTCGGTTCCGTAAGGGGCTGAAGGGTCAGAGCAAGGGGGAAAACCGCAGTGACCCGGAGATAGAGAGCAGGAGGAGGTCTGTGGTTTTACTCTTCACCCTCTCCGGCAGCTTCATCCTCCTGTGGATGACAATGTTTGTAAATTTCATATATTATCAGGTCTCAGGAAAAGGATACGAATTAAATGATTCTGAAAGGATCTCTTACTACGTCGGGTTTTTCCTGAGGAATTTCAGCTGCTGCACGAACACATTTATTTACATGGTGACTCAGTCGAAATTCAGGGAGCAGGCGATCAGCTCGGTGAAATATCCCGTCACTTCGATGCTTCAGTTGATTAAAGGCGCCGCATCCTGAGTAGTCGCCAGAGGCGGCGGCAGAGTCTCCAGTCCGGGCTCCAGATCCTCAGATTCACCGCCTCATCTCCCAACTGTTGTTCCCGGGCGGATTGTCCCATCGACCGGCAGTCCGGGACGTTAAGATAGTGAGTGTGTCGGGATGAGCAAAGCATCGTCCAAGAGAGTCAGAACATCATTCTTCCCACCAGATGCCAGACAAAGAACTACTCCGGAATGTCGCCCGCACATTCGTCTGCGGATATGTCCATCTATTCCCATTCCGCACACCAGCTTCACCGTCGACTTTCCCACAAGACGGTGCGGGGCGAGTCAGATGCACATTTACTAACCCAATATGAATCACACCAGTCCCCGCCATCTCCTTGAATGATTGGCTAAGTTAAGAAGTAGGTCAGGCTTTGGATTTACGACGGCTGACACTCCAACTTAAAGGCGCAATCCCGTTATCAGCTGGGCGGGACTGTGGTGCAGAGAACTGGGAAATAAAATCCTCACCGCTTCTGTCTTCTAACGAAAGCTCAATTACTCCCAACAAATCCTATCAACTATAGGTAATGAAACACAATACGGCGAATTTAATTAAAGACACACCCATGACTTAAGAAAGCGGTTAAATGAAATCAATCATGCCCGCCAAAATTGCAATGATGCCTGCATAATTTCTTTCCTGATATCCTTCACCTGTGTTCAACCGTTTCTTAATGAAAAAACCTACACGATCCGGAAGCATGTTTGTCATGTTGCAACATGACAAAAAGTATAATTAAGCATAGTAAGTCATGGCGATATAATTCCTTCCCTCCTTGTTTCTCCCATAAACCCTGCACTTTCATGTTCCCATTCTAGTTCATGTCAATATAATTCCGTCTGTTCTTGTTTTACCCCTTTCTCCCCATACACCCAACCCGTTTATGTATTCTGTAAAGGTGTACCCATTTTCCCATCAGTCTTTCCATAAGCTCCTAATTCCCAACATACATAACTCTGAACTTCTGATTTGTTAAGTGAAGGGTCTTTATCCACAGTTGAACTTTGGTAACTTACAGTCAACCCACTCATTCCCCTCAATACCTCTGTGTGCAGGACCTATAAGAAGAAAATATATAAACAAGCACTTGAATATTAATTAATGCCTGGTGAGTTTCCAACAGTAAATCTGACCGACTGCTTGAATAATGTGTTTAAGAGTCATCAAAACATAAAAGTAATCTGAACAATTATACCGCTACGTGTGAAGAAATTTCTTCACCAACCTTAAACCTAAAATGATGGAAACCAATTCTGCTGTATATACTGATAAATGGTTGCAAAGTAATTTCTCTAACATTGTCTATACTTCAGGCACAAAAATGGGCTTCTCCAACATTCCCAGTTAAATTTTCTTTCGTTCCATCTGTAAAAATGTTAAATACCTGACATGATTTGTGTAACGCTTACGGCTATCGGCTTGTATTTGTCTCGGGGAAAATCCGTCCACCCGCCAAACCGCGTCTCCGGTTTCCGTGGATGTTACGTAATGCACACTGGTACAAACTCGAACATACAATATCAGACAGCACACAAAGATTACTGTTTATACAGCTGACTGGAACGAGGTAATTAATAGCGAAACAATATAAAAAGAAAGAAAATTGAGCCAAAACTTATTGGAGTTCAATTGGTTCGTGCACAACCGTTGGAGCTCAATTATCGAAGCCTTCTGTTCACCATTTGACCATCTCCGATCTCTTCGAAACGCCGCTTGGGACTAACCTGGGACCAACCTGCATCCTTTCTCTACCCGCACACTGACTCCAGGTTCCCACACAGACAGTTAGAACAACATCGCTTCCAGTGGTTAGTTCCTCCGTTATCAATAATTATAACCCAAACATTTCAACTAAACAGGGCATTACCAAATCAGTTACCTACAAGGAAGGCATTTCATTATAACGTTACAGAGAAGCCATTTTATATATGCAGTTAACAGTTAACATTACAGTTAATGATCTGAGAACCCTGCATCCTCCCCCCACCGAATTAAGTCCTCACGACTTTCAGATAATTCGCCAACCCCTCCTGCAGAACACAAAGCCCAATCCAAGTGCAGAAAGCAGTGAGATAACTCCCCAAAACAGTGGAGATCACACCCTGTTCCCCAGGTGCCACAAAGCCCCCAGATGTACCAATCATTCGAGTCATCATCCTCCGAGTCAGTATCCTTCACAGGGACCGGGCCCGGGCCAGACTCTCCCGGTGTGGGTTCTTCCTCCACCCTGTGTGGACGCAGAATCCTGGTACAAGGTGCAGCCGGCACCTCGGGCTCCGGCTCTACCTGTACATCTCGCCCCAGAGGCAACAGGTGATTCCGATGGAGAATCTTGACGGGCCCCCTCACATCCTTACCCGAAATTCCGGTAGATTTGGCATCTGACTCTCTACTACAAAGGGAGTGCCCGACCACCGATCAGCCAGCTTGTGTTTCCCGGGGAGTCCCAAATTCCTTATGAGGAATCGATCTCCCGGCAGCAGTTGGGAGAACTTCACCTTCTTGTCATACCTCCTCTTATTTCCCGATTCTGCTCGGCGCCCGCCTCCCTAGCCAGCTCATAAACTCTTTGTAGTGCTTTCTTCATATCAGACACATACTTCAAGTAGGACTTTGGCGATACTTTACCTGCATCCGTCCCAAAACAGAGCTCAATGGGCAAACTTGCCTCGCACCCAAACATCAAATAGTTGGGCGAGTATCCAGTAGCTTCATTTCGGGTACAGTTGTAACAGTGAACTAGATGCCCAATATGTTGACCCATGGGCTCGTTTTGCTAATCTCCAGAGTTCCCAGCATGTCCAACAGCGTCTGATTAAACCTCTCCGGCTGGGGATCGCCCTGCGGATGACAGGGTGTAGGCCTCAATTTCCCAACCCCCAACATACCCAGAAGCTCGGAGATGAGCTTACTCTTAAAGTCTCGTCCCTGGTCACTATGTATCCGCCGGGGAAGGCCATAATAAACAAAATACTTCTCCCATAGCACTTTCGCCACCGCAGTCGCCCTTTTCTCCTTGGTAGGGAACGCCTGAGCGTACCTGGTGTCGAGGTCTGTGATGTCTAAGACATTCGCCGTATTGCTGGCATCGGGTTCTATGGCCAAGAAATCCATACACACCAGGTCCAGCGGCCCCTCACTTTGCCAGTGTGACAACGGAGCTGCCTGCACAGGCAGCGTCTTCCGGCGTATGCAGCGAATGCACGACTTGAAATACACTTCCACCTCCGCCTTCATTCGGGGCCAGTACAACCTGACCTTGAGCGATCCGCAAATATGATCCCGTCGTGACAAAGCATCCGCATCGACATTCCTGCTCTCCGGCCGGTACTTCAGGCTGAGATCATATACAGACAAGGCCGCCATCACCGATGGCCTGTAGCATCCAATTTCGCTGAAATCAGGATATAGGTAAGTGTGTTGTTGCCCGTTCTCACCTCAAACCTGGCTCTGTAGAGATAGTCAGTCAGCTTATCCATCACTGCCCACTTCAACGCCAGGAACTCCAACTTATGTGTGGCATAGTTTCTCTCGGATGGGCGACAAACTCCTGCTGACAAACGCGACAGATCTCAACCCGGTGCCCTGGCCCTGATACAAAATGGCGCCTAATCCCTCTCGGCTGACGTCGTATGTAGTACATAGGGTAATCGTGCGTCAGCAAAAGCCAGCACCGGTGCGTGGGTCAGCAACTCTTTCAGCGATTTAGAAGCCTCCTCACATTTCGTATCCCACCTCTGTCCGGAGGGCTCCGACGGTTCGAGATAGTCTCCAACCTCCCGTCCCTCTTTTCCATTCTTCCCCATGGGAGGGTAACCACGCAGAAGTTGGTTCAAGGGGTGACTCACTTTGCCGTAGCCCTTCACGAATCTCCGATAATAACCACAGAACCCCAAGAACGAGCGTAGAGCGCTCACAGTCCGGGGCCTTGCCCACGTGGTCACCGATTCTATTTTATCCGGGTCTGTCGCTACTCCATCCCGCGATGGAGTCCGGATTGTGTCCAACATAGTTAACAGTCGTCTTGCAGAACTGGCACTTGTCCAGGGAGAGTTTTAACCCTTCCTCCCTCAGCCGACTTAGCACCTTCAGTCGCCTCGCTTCGTATTCTTCCAAGGTGGCTCCAAACACTAACAAATCATCCAAATACGCCAACACTTCAAGCAAATTCATATCCCCACCGTCTTCTCCATGACCCTCTGGAAGGTGGCAGGCTCTCCCGATATGCCCTGGGACATCCTTTCGAACTGGAAAATACCTCAGAGGGCATATATATACCGTCTTCTCTTTGTCGACCTAATGCATCGGGATCTGGTAATGTCCGCTCCTCAAGTCCGTTCTTCTTCCGGGCCACTACTGTTGGGGATTGCATTGAACTGCTGCTGCTGCTAAGGTAACAAATTTCACGTCACATGCCGGTGTTAATAAACCTGATTCTGATTCTGAGAATAAGAATAATGACACAGTTGTAGTGGGGAACTTCAAAATGCAAGGGCATTAGGAGAATCAGTTTGATTTTGAATCGGAAGAGAATAAATTTGTTGAGTTGCTACGAGATGGCTTTTTAGAGCAGCTTGTGCTTGTGCCTGCTCGGAAAAAGGCTATCTTTAGATTGGGTGTTATATAATAGTCTTAATCTCATTAAGGGAGCTTTATGTAAAGGAACCCTGAGGAGGCTGTGATCATACTACGATTG
Organism: Hemitrygon akajei; assembly: GCF_048418815.1. Taxonomy (NCBI): domain Eukaryota; kingdom Metazoa; phylum Chordata; class Chondrichthyes; order Myliobatiformes; family Dasyatidae; genus Hemitrygon; species Hemitrygon akajei. The sequence goes on from NW_027331987.1 coordinate 445,505, forward strand.
AATTCATATTGCAGTTTGAGAGGGTGGAACACAACTCAGATATATCCTCATCCTAATGGAATAAATGGATTTACAGAGGCATTAAAAATGACCTTGCCCAGGAGGATTGGAGGAGGATACCAGCAGGGATTACAGCGGAGCAGAAATGGCTGAAGTTTCCGGGAACAGTTCACAAGGTGCTGGATCCCTAGGCTGCACAGAGGAAGAAGTTCTCAGATTGACAGGCATGCCAATAAAGCAGGATACGGAAAGATTTATTATATTCTATAAAGAGTAAAAGAAAGTTGAGAGTTGATATTGAACCACTGTCAAATGATGCTGGCGAGGTAGCATTGTGGGACAAAAAATAGCAGATAACTGCAATAGTTACTTTGCATCTACCCTCACTGTAGAAGATACTAGCTACTTTCCAGAGGTCAGGGAGCAGGAGGGACTGTCATTAGTAATAAAAAGGAAAAGGTGCTCGGAAAACTCAGAGGTCCTGAGGTGGATAAGTCACGGGGACCGGAGGGACGACATCTCAGATTCCTGAGGGAGTTTGCTGAAGAGATACCGGATGCATTGGTCATGATCATTGATTCTGTTCATGGTCCGAGGGGACTGGAGGATTGCAAATGTCACTCCACTCATTAAGAAGGGAGAAAGTCAAAAGAACGGACAGGAGAGGCCAGTTATCCTGACCTCAATGGTTGGGGAAGTGTTGGAGTCTTATTAAGGATGAGGTTTCGAGGTACTTGGGAAGTAATGACAAAATAAGTCACAATCAGCCTGATTTCATTGAAGGGAAATGTTCCTTGACAAATCTGTTAGAATTCTTTCAGGAAGTAACAAGCAGAGTGGACAAAGGAGAGTCAGAGGATGTCATTTACTTGGATTTTCAGAAGGCCTTTCATAAGGTGCCACATATTAGGCTGCTTAATAAGATAAAATCCTAAAGCGGATTTACAGGAAAGATTCTGGCATGGATAGCGGATTGGCCGATAGGTAGGAGGCAGCGAGTGAGAATTAAAGGGGTCTTTTCTGATTGGCTGTCAGTGACTAGTGCTATTCCTCCGGGGTCTCTTTTGGGACCACTATTTTTGACATTGTTTATCAAGGGTTTAGATTATCGAATTGAAAGGTTTGTGGCGAAGGTTACAGATGACGTGAAGATAGGTGAAGGGGTAGGTAGTGCTGAGGGAGCAGTGGGTTTGCAGCAGGACGTAGAGAAGTTGGAAGAATAGGCAAAAAATGTGGCAGATGGAATACAGTGTCTGATAATGCATTTTGGTAAAAGGAACAATAGTGCGGACTATTATCTAATTACCTATCTTAGATGCTCTTAAAATGCACCATTATATCCGATTCCACCACCAACGCCGGCAGTGCATTCCGCACACCCAGCACCCTCTGTGTGAAAAACTTACCTCTGACATCCCCTCGGTACCTATGTCCAAGAACCTTAAAACTATGCCCCTTCTTGTCGACCTTTTCAGCCCTGGGAAAAAGCCTCTGGCTATCCACACGATCAATGCCCCTCATCATCTTACACACCGCTATCAGTTCACCTCTCATCCTCCGTCGCTCCAAGGAAAAAAGGCTAAGTTCACTGAACCTACTATCATAAGGTACACACTCCAAGCCAGTCAACATCATTGTAAATCTCCTCTGCACTCTCTGTATCGTATCCACATCCTTCCTTTAGTGAGGTGATCAGAACTGAACACTGTACTGCAAGTGGGGTCGGACCAAGGACTGATATAGCTGTGACATGACCTCCCGACACTTGAACTCAATCCCGCGGTTGATGATGCCAACACAACAAACGCCTTCTTAACAAGACTCTCAATCTACGCTGCACCTTTGAGTGCCTTATCGGAACGGACCCCAAGTTCTCTCGGATCATCTACACTGCCTAGAATCCTACTATTTATATTATATTCTCCCCTCAGTCTGGACATGCCAAATTAACTACTTTACTATTATCTGGGTTAAAGTCCATCTGCTACTTCACAGCCCAGTTCCGCACCCTATAAATGTCCGGTTTAAACACTGACAGCCGTCCAGACTATCCACAACAGCCCCAACCTGGGCATCTTCAGCAAACTTACTAACCCACACTTCTACTTCTTCATCCAGGTCATTTATAAAAATTGCAAAGATGATGGGTCCCGGAATCGATCCCGATGGAAAACCACAGGTCACAGACCACCATGCAGAAAATGAAACAACGACAACCAAAATTTGCCTTCTGTGGCAAAAGCCTATTCTGGATCCACAAAGCAAAGTCTCCTTGGACTCCATGCCTTCTTACATGAGGGAACCTTATCAAATGCCTTAACAAATATAACATGGTAAAGAGAGGTTTGAGCTTCTACAAAGTGAATAGGGGGTATTAGGAGAGAACTTAAAAAGCACAACTTTCAGAGCAGTAATCTCCAGATTACACGCTGTGCCACATATCGGTGAGGATAAAAATGGAACGATGATTCAGATGAATATGTGACTGAGGGTCTGAGGCAGGGGAAAGACTGAAGTTCTTGCATCTCTGCAATTTCGTCTGTGGTAGGGAGACTTGTACACAAGAGATGGATTTCACCTGAACTGGAGGGGGGGGGGGGGCAATATCCTGTAGATTTGCGAGAGACGCTCAGAATAGTGTACAGGGATTGGCCGTCCGAGTGGCCCTGAGCAGAAGATAATACTGTCGCCAATTAGAACAAATATAGTGAACCGGATAGACGGGAGCACAGACAAAAGAGTGAAAAGACAGTTCGTTTAAACTGCATTTACTTCGATGCAAGCGGCTTGACAGGTCAGGTGGATGAACTCGGGTGTGACTGGTGCTTTGGACAGCTGGATCGCTTCTTTTCATGACGCAGGTCAGTGATTTGGGTGACAGAATGAATAGCTTTGCATCCAGGTTTGCAGACAATTCGAAGATAGATGGGGGTTAGGTGGTGTTGAGGAAGCAGGGAATCTGCAGAGGAACAGACAGATTGTGAGAATGGACAAAGAAGTGGCAGATAGAATGGGGAACTGTATGGTCATGCGCATAAGCAGTAATGGTGTGGGACATTTTCTAAACTGGTTAAGCTTTCAACAAACAGAGGTGCAAAGAGACTTGGGAGTCCTCCTGAAGGATTTCTAAAGGATACCTTGCATTCTGAGTTAGTGGTAAGAAGGAAATATCAAACGTCAGCATTAATTTCAAGAGGACAAGTATACAAAAGCAAAATGTAATGCTGAGGTTCAACAGGCATCGGTCAGACCACACCGAGTGTTGTGAGCAGTTATGGGCACGAAATCTCAGAAAAGAAAGGGTCCAAAGAAATTCATGTGATTGATTGGTGAAAATAAAGGTTAATGTTTGAGGAGTGATTGGTGGTTCTAGGCCTGGACTCGCAGGAGTTCACCTACTGACACAACCGATCGCCAGACGATGCAATAGGCACTGCTCTGCAACCCGACCGTACACATCTGGAGAAGAAGGATGGTTTTGTGAGAATGCTGTTCTTGGACTACAGTTCAACATTCAAGAGCATAATTCCATCCAGGCTCGACAAGAATCTCAGAGACCTCGGCCTGATACCTTGCCCTATTGTCCTGTTTATTATTTATTGTAATGCCTGCACTGTTTTTGTGCACTTTATGCAGTCCTGTGCAGGTATGTATCCTAGTGTAGCTTTCTCTGTTTTTTTTTACGTAGTTCAGTCTAGTTTTTGTACTGTGTCATGTAACACCATGGTCCTGAAAAATGTTGTCTCATTTTTACTATGCACTGTACCAGCAGTTATGGTCGAAATGGCAATAAAAGCGACTTTTGACTTGTGCAGCTGGATCCTCGACTTCCCGTCAGATCATCAGAAGGTGGTAAGAATGGGCTCGCTCACCTCCACCCCTTTGACTTTCAATACAGGTGCGCCTTAGGGCTGTGTTCTTAGATCGATGCAAAAAAATTTCCAAGCCACTGAATATTCCTTGAAGTACAGTTAAGTCAATCATCAAAAAATAGAAAGAATATGATACAGAGGTAAATCTGTCAATAGCAAGGTGTCCCCAAGTACTGAGAGATTGTGTAAGAAGGGGACTAGTGATGGAGGCCATCAAGCGACCCGTGATAACTCGGGAGGAGTTACAGGCTTCAGTGGCTGAGATAGGAGAGACTGTGCATACAATAACTGTTGCCTGGGTGCTTCGACAATTTTCCTGCTTTCAATAACCATTCATGCACTTTCTGGGGGGTCCTCAGCCTTCATGGTGTGGTCCTTGCCAGGACAAATGGAAATTGGGCGTGCCAGTTCCAGGTGCATTTTTACTACAGTCAGTCGAAACCTCCTGGCTGCACACGGTGATCTCAATTTAACTAATTATGTGTCTTCTAAACCAAATTCGCTGTACCAGTAATATTTTGATGTGTCATGTTAAAGGGGTTAAATACATGCAATCAATTATTGCATTTCATCACGTTGTAGATATCTGTTTTCACTTAGATAGATAGATAGATAGATAGATAGATAGATAGATAGATAGATAGATAGATAGATAGATAGATAGATAGATAGATACTTTATTCATCCCCATGGGGAAATTCAACATTTTTTTTCCAATGTCCCATACACTTGTTGTAGCAAAACTAATTACATACAATACTTAACTCAGTAAAAATATGATATGCATCTAAATCACTCTCTCAAAAAGCATTAATAATAGTTTTTAAAAAGTTCTTATGTCCTGGCGGTTGAATTGTAAAGCCTAATGGCATTGGGGAGTATTGACCTCTTCATCCTGTCTGAGGAGCATTGCATCGATAGTAACCTGTCGCTGAAACTGCTTCTCTGTCTCTGGATGGTGCTATGTCGAGGATGTTCAGGGTTTTCCATAATTGACCGTAGCCTACTCAGCGCCCTTCGCTCAGCTACCGATGTTAAACTCTCCAGTACATTGCCCACGACAGAGCCCGCCTTCTGACACATAAGACTCTTTTTCTGTTGATCAATGTCAAAAAAGCGAAATTATATCCACTGCGATTAAAGGTTGTAAAACTATACGACATGAAAACTTCCGAGGGACGATTAATATTAGGCACTGTAACAGTGGGGAAGATGTTATCCCTGATCCTGGTGTTGTGTGTTCTTACTCCTTTTTGTCTGCCGCCCAATAGAAGGTGTGAGAAGGTAGAATGACAGGGCTGGGAAGGGTATTTGATTATGTTAACTGCTTTCCCGGGGCAGCAGCGAATTCAGATGGTCAACGGAAGGGGGGCACGTTTTTGTGACAGACAGAGCTGTGTTCACAATGTCCTCTGTTATCGCTTCACATATTGCCACTCCTCACTCATCAGGACTGAACACCATTTACCATTCCTCAGCTCACTCCCCAGGCTGTTCAAGAACCCCTTTTATCAGAATCAAAATCAGAATCAGGTTTATTATCACCGGCATGTGTCGTGAAATTTCTTGAATTAACAACAGCAGTTCAATGCAGTACGTGATAATATAGAAACGAGAAAATAAATAAATCAATAACAGTAACCATATATTGAATCAGTGAAATATGAATAAATAATAGAGTAACAAGGTGAGGTGGTGTTGGTGGATTCAATGTCCATCTAGAAATCATCTGGCAGAGGGGAAGAAGCTGATCAAGAATCACTGAGTGTGACGGGGGACGTCACGTGATGACGTAGGATCGAGACGCTGGAACCCGGCTCTCCCGTAAAAAGTTAATAAATTAATGTCTAAATGAAGAAAAGTTAGTCAGTATCTTCTAAAAGTTACTTATAAACTACTCCGGACTGTGTCAAGCAATGCCTCAAAGAAGGAAGATGAAGAAAACTAATACCGGGAAGATTACGCAAGTTGGAACAAGAGCGGGGCCCACATCTGCCGAGGTACCCCGGTCTCAAGTACGTTGTGCCACCGGCGAGGCGGAACAAGAGACCGCGGCAACAATGGCCATTCCTGAAGGGAAGGGTCATCGTGAATTGCGCAAACCCGAAGGACGGAGCATGCGCAAACGGAAGCAACAAGAACTACAAAGCCCAGCTACCACTGCAACTGAAAGTGATAGCGAATCGGAGGGAGAGTCAAGTGTCTCGGAAGGATCAGATGAAGAAGAAGCTAAAAGTCCTTCTAGAAATATAGAAAAGACTTTGAGGCAAATAATGCGTAAATTAGACACATTAAAAATAATTAAAAATAATCAAAAAAGACTCGAAAAAAAAATGACCAAAATGGAGATTATGCTTGATAAAATGACAAAGAGACAGGAAAAAATGGAAAAAAGAATTACGGACTTGGAAACTACAACGGAGGACATGGTTGAAAGAATGGACAAAATAGAAAATGAAAATGCTGCTTGGGCATCAGAAAGAAAACAATTTATGGAACAAATTGATAAGCTTGAAAATTTCAGTAGACGAAATAATATTAAAATTGTTGGACTTAAAGAAGATATAGAAGGAGAAGACCCAATAAATTTTTTTCAAAAATGGATCCCTGAAAAGTTGGAAATGGAAGGAGAAACTCCAATTGAGGTCGAAAGGGCTCATAGATCCTTAAGGCCAAGAACCCCTTTCAAAACCCACGATCAATTTTGATAAAATGTTTACGATACCAAGACAAAGAAAAGATCCTGAAGGCTGCCGCCCAAAGTGCCAAAAATAGAAACGGGCCATTGATGATAGCAGGAAAACCAGTCCTTTTTTACCCTGATATAAGTCACAACCTGTTGAAGAGGAAGAAGGAATTTAACCCAGTGAAAAAAGCCTTATGGGTAAAGGGTTACAAATTTACAATGCGTCATCCAGCAACACTGATAATTTTTACGGAGGAAGGAAAAAAATTTTTTCCCGATTATCGAAAAGCGGAGGAGTTTGTACAAGATCTTCCATCTATACGCTATGAAGATAGACCCAACGAACAGAATTGATGGACATTTATGGATATTATAGAAAAGGGGAGCAAAATTTTAGAAATACTAAATGAGAATGGTATTTCTTTTTTTTTCTCTTCTTATACATATACGTTTTTGTGTTGCGGGGGGGGCTGGGGAGCTTTGGATCGGTTACTGCGGGATTCACGTGTGTAATCATGGCGGTTGCCATGACCCGTACAGCAGAGGGGGGTAATGTTGTGTTATTTTTCCACAACATTAGTAGGGGGGTATTTTGTTTTTTTCTTTATATTTTAATTTTCTTCTATCTTTTAGCCTGGATGATTGGTGGGGACACACATAGCAACACGGAGATTTTTATAAAGATTTCCCAAGATACCATGAAAGTGGAAAGATTAGGTATTATTATAGATTGGAATAATATAATAAAAAAAAATAATGACTAATCTACTAAACTTTTTAAGTTTTAATGTTAATGGGCTTAATGGGCCAGTAAAAAGAAAAAGAATTTTAACATATATTAAAAAAATGAAAACAGATATAGCTTTTTTACAAGAAACTCATTTAACGGACACAGAACACCAGAAATTAAAAAGAGACTGGGTTGGAAATGTTATTGCAGCTTCATTTAATTCAAAGGCGAGAGGAGTTGCAATTTTGGTTAACAAAAATCTACCAATTAAAATACAAAACATATTAATTGATTCGGCGGGGAGATATCTAATTATACACTGTCAAATTTTTTCAGAACTATGGACCCTTATGAACATTTATGCACCAAATGAAAATGATGTAAAATTCATACAGGAGGTCTTTTTGAATTTGGCCAACGCACATGATAAAATATTAATAGGTGGAGATTTTAATTTTTGTCTAGATCCAGCTTTAGATAGATCAACAAAGGTTGTTACAAAATCAAAAGCAGTAAAATTAACTCTATCATTGATGAAAGACTTAAATCTGATTGATATATGGAGAAGAATTAATCCAAAAGAAAGAGATTATTCATTTTATTCAAATAGACATAAAACATACTCAAGGATAGACTTTTTCCTATTATCAACAAATATTCAAGATAGAGTGAAAAATGTGGAATATAAAGCAAGAATACTGTCAGATCATTCTCCTTTAATAATGACAATGATAATGACAGATAAAGAGGAATCAGTTTATAGGTGGAGATTTAATTCAATATTATTAAAACGTCAAGACTTTTGTGATTTTATGAAAAAACAGATTCAGTTCTTTTTAGATATAAATTCACATTCAGTTGATGATAAATTTATAGTGTGGGAAGCAATGAAGGCATACTTGAGAGGTCAGATAATAAGTTATACTTCTAAAATTAAGATGGAATATATGATAGAAATAGATCAATTGGAAAAAGAGATTACGAAATTAGAAAAAGAATCCCAAAGAAATATGACAGAAGAAAAACAAAGACAACTCATTAACAAGAAGTTACAATATAATACGCTCCAAACATATCGAACGGAAAAAGCAATTATGAGAACTAAACAAAGATATTATGAACTAGGTGAAAGATCACATAAAGTTCTTGCATGGCAGCTAAAAACAGACCAGACTTCTAAAACAATAAATGCAATTCGAACAAGAGTAAATAAAATTACTTATAAATCTTTAGAAATTAATGAAGCTTTTAAGAATTTTTACTCTGAGTTGTACAAATCAGAATCACAAAATGACAATGTCAAGATAGAAAGGTTTCTATCACAAATAACTCTTCCAAAATTAAATACGGAAGAACAGAAGGGATTAGATATGCCTTTTACATTGAAAGAGGTCGAAGAAGCCCTAGGATCACTTCAAAGTAATAAATCTCCAGGAGAAGATGGTTTTCCGCCTGAATTCTATAAAAAGTTTAAAGATTTATTAATTCCTCCTCTTATGGAGTTAATACGCCAAGCGGAAAGAACGCATAAACTTCCAGAATCCTTTTCGACAGCCATTTTAATAGTATTGCCAAAAAAAGATAGAGATCCTTTAAAGCCATCATCATATAGACCGATTTCTTTATTAAATACTGATTATAAAATAATAGCAAAAATCTTATCTAATAGATTATCTAAATGCTTACCAAAATTAGTACATATGGATCAAACAGGATTTATTAAAAATAGACAATCAGCAGATAATGTAACTCGCTTATTTAGTATAATTCATTTAGCACAGAAGAGGGAGGAAATGAGCGTGGCAGTTGCTTTAGATGCAGAAAAAGCATTTGATAGATTGGAGTGGGATTTTTTATTTAAGGTATTGGAAAAATACGGATTAGGAGTATCCTTTATAAAATGGATTAAAACCTTAAATACTAATCCCAAAGCTAAAGTAGTGACAAATGGTCAAATTTCAACACCATTTCAGTTAACAAGGTCAACTAGGCAAGGTTGTCCATTATCACCTGCTTTATTTGTGTTGGCGATAGAGCCATTAGCTGAACTGATCAGAATGGACCCAGATATTAAGGGTTTTAGAGTTAACCAAGAAGAATACAAGATCAACTTATTTCCTGATGATGTTCTACTTTATCTAACAAACCCATTGCAATCGTTGCGTAAATTATCCTATAGATTAGAAGAATATGGGAAAGTATCAGGTTACAAAATAAACTGGGACAAAAGTGAAATTTTACCTCTTACTAAAGGAGACTATAATCAATGTCGATCAATAACTCAGTTTAGATGGCCGGCAAATGGTATAAAATATTTAGGTATAAGAGTCGATAATGATATAAAAAACATATACAAATTAAATTATTTACCACTATTGAAAAAAATTCAAGAAGATCTTGATAAATGGATGGTATTACCAATAACATTAGTAGGTAGAGTAAATACCATAAAAATGAATATATTCCCTAGATTACAATACTTATTTCAATCACTACCAATACAATTACCCCAGAAGTTTTTTCAAGAGCTGAATAAATATGTGAGGAAGTTTCTTTGGAAAGGTAAGATGTCAAGAATATCGTTGGAAAAATTGACATGGAAATTTGAGCTAGGAGGGTTACAACTTCCAAATTTTAAGAATTATTATAAAGCAAATCAACTTAGATTTATTGCATCCTTTTTTGAGAAAGACAAACCGGCGTGGATCAGAATAGAACTAGATAAAATAGGAGAAAACATACCAGAAGACTTTATATATAAATGGGAATCTAAATGGATACGGGAAAAGAAAGAATCTCCTATATTAAAACATTTGATTGATTTATGGAATAAGATAAATGTTGACGATGAGACAAAGAAATCCTTATTAGCAAAGAGATCTTTAATCCAAAATAGACTTATTCCTTTTACAATGGATAATCAACTTTTATATAATTGGTTTCAAAAAGGGATTAGATATATAGGAGATTGTTTTGAAGGAGGTATATTAATGTCATTTGATCAATTAAAGAATAAATATAAAGTATCAAACAACACTCTTTTTTGTTACTTTCAACTAAGGGCTTACTTAAGAGAAAAGCTAGGTCAAACAATGTTACTACCGAAACCCAATGAAATAGAAACTTTAATTCAAAAAGGAAAGATTAAAAAATTTATCTCTTGTATGTATAATTTGATTCAAAAACAGGCAATTAAACAAGGAGTCCATAAGTCAAGACAAAAATGGGAAAGTGATTTGAATATCAAAATTGAAGAAAAAAACTGGTCAAGACTATGTCTTGAGAGTATGACAAATACAATAAACGTTCGATTAAGATTAGTGCAATACAATTTTTTACATCAACTATATATTACACCACAAAAAATAAACAAATTAAACCCAAATCTATCTGATCAGTGTTTTCGATGTAACCAAGAAATTGGTACTTTTTTACATTCTACTTGGTCTTGCTCCAAAATTCAACCTTTTTGGACAAATTTAAGAGTTTTACTGGAACAAATCATTGGAATACAACTTCCACACAACCCAACATTACTTTTACTAGGTAATATTGAAGGGATAAAACCGATATCCAGATTGAATAAATATCAGAAAGAATTTATAAAAATTGCATTGGCAGTAGCCAAAAAAGCTATTGCAGTGACTTGGAAATCGGATACATATCTAAGTATAGATCGTTGGAAGAACGAAATTTATGGCTGTATTCCACTTGAAAAAATCACTTACAATTTAAGAGATAAATATGAAACATTTTTGAAAATTTGGCGCCCTTATTTACAAAAGACAGGATTAAATATATAGGTGCTCCGAAGATGAAATAATTGGTTACTTGGGGAAAGAAATAAATGCATACACCAAAGTTATTACGAACTCCGTGGAGCGTGTGGGGATCTTCCAATATCCAGGCATTCCTTTTTTTTTTCTCTTTCTTTTTTTTTTAGGGATGTTAGGGGGGAGGGGTTAAGGGGAGGGGGGCTGGGTAACATTTTTTTTTCTCATACACTTTTATTTTGTAACTATTTGAAAACAATAAAAAAAGTTAAAAAAAAAAAAAAAAGAATCACTGAGTGTGTGCGTTCAGGCTCCTGGACCTCCTTCGTAACAATAACAATGAGAGGAAGGCATGTCCGATGTGATGGGGTCCTTCATTACAGACGTCACCTTTCTGAGGCACCGCTAATTGAAGATGTCATGGGCACTGACTTTATCAATTTCAGTACCATCTTTTGGTCCCCCACCCACCCCCACCCGACAGTGATGCAGCCTGTCAGAATGGTCTCCATGGTACCTTTATAGAGGTTTCTGAGTGTTTCAGTTGAGAAACCAAATCACTCCAAACTCTTAATGAAATAGAACCACTGTCATGTCTTCTTTACAGCTGCATTGTTATTTTAGGACCAGGTTAGATCCTCAGAGAGCCTAACTCCCAGCAACTTGAAATTGCTCGCTCTCTCCACGCCTGACCCCTGCATGAGGATTGGTTTGTATTGCCACGTCTTACCATTGTAACTGTTAATGCCTTTTCATTCTTTCTATTAGTTTGAAGATAGTGTTGGGAATGTACATCAGGTCCACAGTTTAGGGATCTATTCTGCACAAAAGGTGAATGTTTCTGGAGGAGTGAGAGGGCTTGAAGGAACATGAACAAAGGACAAGTGGGAGTATTTTATGAGTGTGATATCAAGTTTCCAGGAGACGCACTTTCCTGTTAGTCTGAAGGGTAACCTGGCAAGTTCAGTGAAGCATGGTCAATGAGAGATATAAAGGCTCTGGTCGAGAAATAGAGGAAACATATACAGGGTGTAGGAGGTCAGGATCGGACAAATCACTGAATAAGAACAAAAATGATTAATGATACCCTTAAGTGGGAAACCAGGAGGACAAAACAATGTTAACAGGTGGATCTGGCATGTCAGGGAAATACAAAGAGGGTCTATAACTGTATTAAGAATAACAGTGTGGCTCAGGAGAGGGAACCCCCCCCCCTCCTCCCCCATAGCGATCAGCAGGGTCCCCGTGTCTTGAGCCACAGGGAATGGGTGGGATCATGAATCAGTAAATGAATATTTTGACTTGGTGTTTACCGAATACAATGTCATGTTTTCTCAATGGATAATGGAAGTTAGTGGAGCTGCTTTGGAGGACATTTATGTTACCAGAGAGCAGTTGTTTGCAGGCTTACAGTGCATTAAGGTGGACAAATCATCCGGGCCTGACCAACTGCTTTGTGGAAGTCTGGAGAAAGCTGTGGAGGTCCTTCCGAAGATGTTTGCTTCGTAGTTCACCACAGCAATGGTTTTGCATTGTTTAAAAGAGCTGTCAAGGACAAGCCAGTGAACTACAGGCCAGTCAGCCTAACATCAGTAGTGGGAAAGTTACTGGTGGGGTTTCTGATGGACAGGACCAACCAGTATTTTGATGGACAAAGTCTGATTCGCAGGTGTCTGGAAAGTTGTGGTTGCTTCATCTTTCACAGATTCTTGGAGGTTAATAAAATTGTTTCTCAGAACGGAGACTGGTGATTAGTGATGCGCTACAGGGGAGAGAGCTGGGAGCCTTGTTGTTCACTATTTCAAGAAATTACTTGTATGCAAATGCACAAGACTTGATCAGTAAGTTCAGACATACTGTTGACGGTGAAGAAGGTTATCTGGATCACAGGGAGATCCTGATCATTTGGGGAAGAGGGCCACAGAGTGGCAAATGAATTACAACACAGATCAATATGACTTTCTGGGGAGGCTGAAGACAGCTGGACTATGCACATCTATACTCACATCATTCTACAGCTACACAGTCGGGTACAGATCATTAACAAATGATACAAGAATAAACCATGCAAAGCCTTTTCATTCTTCCCATTCAAGGTCAATGCTGTGGGTAGTGTTCTATTACATTACTTCCCGTCAATCAGTAGAACTTCTGCCACTCATGTCACACTCTATGCCGGTTTACAACTGAAATAATTGAGAGGCTTTCCCACCCAACCCAGCCCCTCCCTCTCCAGTAGCAGAACACCCCCGCCGTGGCTGAACCAAGCTTCAGTGTATCCCTCAGCATGTACTCCTGCAGCCTGAAATGTGCCAGTAGGGCCAAGTTGCAGATGGCTGTTTGGCGATACCCTCGATGTTGTCACAGAGCACTTTATGGGGCCTGGCTCCACCCTTGCCCAGTCCTTTGCCTCCTTGCCCTCTACATGTGTCAGGTCGCTGCTCTGTGACAAACTGACTGCTGCCGTCGGCTTTTACCTCGAACTACCCGATTAAGGAGCAGAGAGAACGACTTGGGAAGAGATGAGACAGAATCAGAGTGACAGACTGCAGACAGTGGCCCCTCATCTTCCAGTCCCCCCACATTCTAACAGAGCCACTAATTTCCACCGGTATATGTACAACAGAACTGAAGCTCAGCACTCTAGACAAACTCTCTCACACACGGCAACTGGTGGGCAAGGGTACAGTTGGTCTCAGTGTAAAACAGTGAAGAGAAAATGAAAATACAGTCACGGGGAGGAGCCGAATATACAAACAGATCTCTGCATCTGGAGCCTTCTACAGCACAATTAAAGGGGTTCAGGAATCTAAAATCAGACTGGATCCTCACTGAATAGCAGAAAATTGCTCAAACAGGTGATTAGAAAATCCAAAAAGGCAGAACCTGAAATCTCCTTGGTGAGCAAGATCAAGGATGATCTCAATGCATTTGACCCTTATTGCCTGGATTTTATTCCGTGGAGCGTATGGGAATGACGGGGATTTGACAGAGGTATACAGAATTATAAAGAGCATACATAGACTGAATGAATGCAAGAACCGCACTATGAGAAATGTGTTTGATTGTACATCTATTGCAGGGAGATGATTGCAGGCTGACCGGAAGAGGGATCTCAGTGTTTCCACATATTCCATGTTCCAGCACTGTCCATGGACGGTCCGAATCCCGGCTGGAAATGGAGGAGAGTTGGACGAACCATCCTCAGCAAACCAATCCCACAAACACCCAGAACTACAGAAGCTCCTGAGACCTCACCCCTGGGAGAGGATGGATCCACCACGAAAACGGGCTGCACCTGGGGACAGTTTGAAATACAGGCACAGCAAAGAGGTCTCTGGTGATCTACTGTCGGTGGCCTGTGCTCCAGTGGGAGTGATGGGCTTAACCATCTAACCAACAATGATCCATACCAATCAGCAAAAGTGAAAGGAGGAGGGCGACCGTGTTCATCATGGGATGGTGAGAGGTGACAAACATGTAGAGACAATGACAGCGGGAAAAGACAACATGGGAGCGAGTGGTCTGTACACCCTCATCCATTGCCGCTTCATGAGACAGAGGACGAGAGGGTAGATGATCAAAGGGAGTTAAGAACGGAACTGTGTGATTATCATTGTTGAATTTGAGAACTGTATTGATAAAACTAGTCAAACTAGAGAGATGCCGCGGAAGAGAAATATGTAGAGTCGTCAGGGACTGTTTCAGACATAATTATGTTACAGAATCTACCCAGGAACAGGCCCTTTCAGATGTAATTGGATGGGGTAAATAGTTCAGGGACAGGTCAGTAGATAAGCAGTGGCAGATATTTAACCGCTCAGCAGACATTAATGTCAATTAGATAGAAGGATTCAGGCGAAAGATGAAGCATCTCCGATCAAAAATGAGATTAAGGGAAATATTAAAGACTAGAACACAGAAAATGCGAAGGGCTAGAGGTAGACCAGTGGACTGAGAATACTTCAGCAAACAGTGGTAAGAGACTCAATGGCAGCAACTGAAATGGAAATTCCAGTGTTACCGTCAACACTGTGAACATTGTTCACTTTCAGCAGAGTGCAACACTTTACAATCACAATCATGAGAGAAAAACTAATGGAACTAACAGTAAACGTCACCTGGTGTCAACGACGTGCACTAAATGGTTTTAAAGGAATTTGTTGGACAGAAAGTGAGTAACTAATCTGATGGTTTTCACAGCTCACTGTGCTCAAGGAAGGTCTCAATGAAGTGGAAAATCTCAAATGTGTGTCAATTGTTCAAGAATGGAAGAAGGCAAAAGTACCCCGCTGTAACTGCTAATGACTCATCTATTGTTGGCAAGATGCTGGATTCTGTGATCTATAAATCAGTAGTAAGCCATTGAGAGAAGTCATCAACCAGAGTCCACATGGTTTAGCTTCGTTGCATCACACTGCATGGTAATGGATCTTTCAGTCAATCGGATCCAGGGCAACCTAAGCTCCCATTCAATTTGCATCTATACCTGGCTAAAGTAAACCTTTCCTAACTTCATCCAGGTCTAATTGTTTTTGAATCTTGTTAATGTACCTGCCTCAACCACTTCCTGCGGCAGTTGGCTCCATATACTGACCGCCGTCTGGCTGTAAGAAACTGCCTGTCAGATTCCCATTTGATCTCTGTTCTCTCACGATCTAGAGCTGTCTAATTCCCGATTCCGCATCCCTGTTAAAATATCTCTGTGCATTCCCCTATCTGTGACCCTAATTATTTCATACATGCACATAATCATACCCTTCATTGTCCCACATTCTGAGGAAAACAGCAAAACTGCTCAACTTCTCTTCATAACTCAGTCGTTTGTGTACCAACATTGACCTTGTAAACTTCCCTGGCCTTATTTCAGCTGAATTGCATTTTTCCCGTAACAGGGTGACCAAAACTAAATAGGATATTCCAACGTCATCTCAGATCCTATACAACTGCAACAAAACATCCCAACCACCAGACTCAGTGCACTGATTGAAGAAGGCCAGCGTGGCAAAAGGTTTTATCACCATATGTCTATCTGTCACCCGGTTTGAGACTCTGTCAGCTCATTGGATGAAAGGTGACCTATGTTTGACCAACATGAAGAGAGTCTTTCTAGATGTTGGAAGGGAACCTGTAGAGGTGGGAGAGTTAGATTTTCAGGAAGCATTGCAAAGATGCCTCATGAAATGCTGATGCAGGGCACCAGAAATCACAGGACTAGGGGAATTAGTTCACAAGGATAAGAGGCTGTTTTTATTTCATAAAAGTCAGAAACTCAATTAACAGATCTGCTTCAGGATTGGAGAATATTGCTGTAGCGATAATCCAAGTTTACGTATTGTTCTTCCGACAGGAGTATCCTCGTGATCAGTCCTGGATCTCACTTATTTACTATTAATAATAAATTATGGCGACCTGGGCTGAGGTGCTAATGGGTTGTCTAAGGGAGTAGTGGTAAATTTGGGTCTTTCAAGTATTTATGAATGATATTCATCACCTGGTGAAATAGCTTTTGGTTAAAGGCAGGGAATATGGTGGGGATAATGTTGTGATAGTATATTCGGTCTCTACAACAGGATATAGAGAGGCTGGATGAACGAGAGAATACTTGGAAATGGAGTATAATGTGTTAAACACTGATAGTGGGCACAGTGGTAGGAAGAATCAAAAGGCAAACTGCGCATGAGCGAGAAACAGAGGGTCCAGGTGTTGTCTTGTAAAAGTTCCACACAAACAGCGGACAGGTGCAGTGAGTGGTGAAAGGATCATTGACATTCTTTTGCTCGGTCGTTGATGCAGAGAAACAGAGAGGTGTTGTTACATTGTCAGACAAGTGCAAAGTGATGGACTTTGGGAAGTTAAAGCAAGCCAGAACATATAGAGTAAATAACAGTGTTAATGGGGAGTGATAGCGAAGAAGGAGAATTTGGGATACGGGTACAAAGTTCTCTGAAAGACGTAACACAGGCAGACAATTTTGTTGAGAAGATGAATGACATGGTGGCAAAGGTTCTGAGAGGAGTTGGGACATCATGCAGTTGTACACATCTTTAACAAGGTCCCACCAGAAGTACACTGTGCTCTTCTGGTCACCACACGAGAGGAAGGATGTGAATAAGCTGGAAAGGAAAAGAAAGTTTTCACAAGAATGTTGACTTGTCTGAGGGCTTGACTTACAAGGAAATATCGGACATGTTGGGACTGTTTCCCCTGGAGTGAAGGAGGCTGAGGAGATACTGACAGAAATTCATGCAATGTTGTGAGTTGTAGATGAGGTGAACAGTCAGAATCATTTTCCGAGGGTGGACATGTCAAATTCGAGAATGCATGTCTTTAAAGTGACAGGATGATAATTTAAAGGGTGCTGAGGCCGAGGACAAGATTTCTTGGAGTCTCCGGCAGTCATATAAGGCGCGCCCTCCTTCGACGTTCGTTCAACTGATCAGAGATATGAGGGGGTGGGGTGAGCGCGCGTTGAAGCCGCAGGAGAACTCTGTCAGTAGGGTGAGATCCTCAGTTGTAGCCCCTAGTGGGGATGGGAGAGGAGCCGGCTCCACCCGGCAACTGATAAAGGAGGTGGTGGCCGAGATGAGGGCTGAGGGGTTGGTAGGGAGGGCGTTGCCCCCCCAGAGAAAGGACAGCGCAGGACGCTGCGAGTGGCGGGAGGTCTGCGAGAAGAGGGGCGGCTGGTAGCGTGTGCTATAACTGTGGGAACGAGGAGCACTTCCGGAGAGACTGTGAGATGCAGATGGCGTGCTGTAACGGCGGGGAGGAAGGCCACTTCCAGCGGGAAAGTGAGCGGCCGAAAACTTCTAGGAGGGCGAGTCCCCGGGTATCCAAGAAGGGAGAGGTGTCGGGAAAATTAGAGGGGTCCCAGTGTGGGAACGGCCTGCTGTCTCTATGGGAACACGTTCCCAGCATTGTACCAAGGAACCCCCGAATTCAAAAGACTCGATTCCTGAAGGATTAGTGGGACCCCGCTCTAGCGTGTCGCTACGGATAGAGGGAATCAGTACTCGACGAAATCCATACTCGACACCGGGTCGCAAGTTACGCTACTACACCGTTCGTTTTACAACCAGCAATTAAAGCATTTGTCATTGACTCCTTTCCGTGCACTGGAGATTTGGGGCGTCAGTGCTGGGGATTATCCGAATGACAGGTACTTGTCAGTGAAACTGGAGTTTTCAGAAGCCGATGTGGGAGTTTCTGAGGTTTTGGAGACGTTAGTGCTGGGGATTATCCATATGACGGGTGTTTGTCGGTGAAACTGGAGTTTTCAGAAGCCGATGTGGGAGTGTCTGAAGTTTTGGAGACGTTAGTGCTGGTTTGTCCGGACCCGGTTGAGACGGGGGTGAAGCTTCAATACTGGTGGGGACCAACACCCCTGTGATGCGGAGGCTCATGGGGGCTTGCCAGGAGAGTGCGAGGTAGAACTGTTTGGGTTCCGGGCCGTGCACCCAGCGTTTCATGCTGCTTTGAAGCAAGCGCGGCACCACCCCGGGCCGGAGACTACATTTAAACGAGGGACAGTGTGGTGCACCCAGTTGAAGCCTGTGATAATAGGGCCCGGGAAACTAGCAAGAGTGAACCTCCAGATTTCCCGGAATCCCTGATGGCGAGGCCCTATTCGTGGACGTTGCGGAAAACCTCGAGGGGGAGACACGATTTCCGGCTGAGGTGCTGGTGAGGCCCGAAGTGCAGAGGCCCTCGGTGGTAGATGCCAGGCGGATAGCGGTGAGTGTCAGGAACACTACAAAGAGAGAAATCACCTTTAAGAGAGGGATGCCGCTGGGGCATTTGTTCCCGGTGACGGTAATGTCTAGCGCCCCTGTGAGGCCCACGGGGGGGGGGGAGGATAGGAAAACAGAGGAAAGCTGACCGCTGAGGCCTTTAACTTTGGGAACTCTCCTGTGCCGCCGGAGTGGAAACGCAGGCTGGTGGACAAGATGGTGAAGCTGGAAGAGGTTTTTCCTTTTGGTAAGTTTGATATGGGTTGTTCCAAGAGCAATCGCCATACCATCCGAGTGACTGAGGACACCCCGTTCAGAGAGAGGTCGCGGCGACTGGCCCCTGCAGATGTGGAGACGTGCGGCAGCAATTGTGCAAGTTGAAGGAAGCTGGAATCATCACTGAGTCCCGAAGCCCCTATGCGTCCCCAATAGTAGTGGCCCGGAAGAAGAACGGAAAGGTACGCATGTGTGTGGACTATAGGACCCTGAACCGGCTCACTGTCCCTGACCAGTATACGGTCCCGAGGGTCTGAGTGGAGTGAAGTGGTTGAGTGTGTTGGACTTGAGGAGTGGATACTACGAGATCCCGATAAGTGAGGCCGACAAAGAGAGGACGGCATTTATATGCCCTCTGGGATTTTTCCACTTCGAAAGGATGCCCCAGGGTATATCGGGGCACACTGCCACCTTCCAGAGGGTCATGGAGAAGACGGTGGGGGATATGAATTTGCTTGAAGTGTTGGTGTATTTAGATGATTTGGTAGTGTTTGGAGCCACCTTGGAAGAACGGGAAGCGAGGCTGCTGAAGGTGCTAAGTCGACTGAGGGAGGAAGGGTTAAAACTCTCCCTGGTCAAGTGCCAGTTCTGCAAGACGTCTGTTAGCTATGTTGGACACATAATCTTTCAAATTGGAGTCGCTACAGAGCCGGATAAGATAGAAGCGGTGACCACGTTGGCGAGACCCCGGACTGTGAGCGCTCTGAGGAGGAATATAGGAAACTGATACAGGACTTTGTGATATGGTGCAACTCAAACTACCTGCGTCTCAATGTCACCAAGACCAAGGAGATGGTGGTGGACTTTAGGAGACCTAGGACTCACATGGAGCCAGTGATCATTAATGGAGAGTGTGTGGAGCAGGTTAAGACCTACAAGTATCTGGGAGTACAGTTGGACGAGAAGCTAGACTGGACTGCCAACACAGATGCCTTGTGCAGGAAGGCACAGAGTCGACTGTACTTCCTTAGAAGGTTGGCGTCATTCAATGTCTGCAGTGAGATGCTGAAGATGTTCTATAGGTCAGTTGTTGAGAGCGCCCTCTTCTTTGTGGTGGCGTGTTGGGGAGGAAGCATTAAGAAGAAGGACGCCTCACGTCTTAATAAGCTGATAAGGAAGGCGGGCTCTGTCGTGGGCAAAGTACTGGAGAGTTTAACATCGGTAGCTGAGCGAAGGGCGCTGAGTAGGCTACGGTCAATTATGGAAAACCCTGAACATCCTCTACATAGCACCATCCAGAGACAGAGAAGCAGTTTCAGCGACAGGTTACTGTCGATGCAATGCTCCTCAGACAGGATGAAGAGGTCAATACTCCCCAATGCCATTAGGCTTTACAATTCAACTGCCAGGACTTAAGAACTTTTTAAAGCTATTATTAATGCTTTTTGAGCTAGTGATTTAGATGCATATCATATTATTACTGAGTTAAGTATTGTATTGTATGTAATGAGTTTTTGCTACAACAAGTGTACGGGACATTGGAAAAAATGCTGAATTTCCCCATGGGGATGAATAAAGTATCTATCTATCTATCTATCTATCTATCTTCTCGGGGTTCTGTGGTTATTATCGGAGATTCGTGAAGGGCTCCGCCAAAGTGGGCTACCTCTTGAACCAACTTCTGCGTGGTTACCCTCCCATGGGGAAGAAAGGAAAAGAGGGACGGGCGGTTGGAGAATATCTCAAACCGTCGGAGCCCTTCGGACAGAGGTGGGATACAAAATGTGAGGAGGCTGTTAAATCGCTGGAAGAGTTGCTGACCCAGGCACCGGTGCTGGCTTTTGCGGACCCCCGTTTACCCTGTGTACTACACACCGACGCCAGCCGAGAGGGATTAGGGGCCGTCTTGCATCAAGATCACGGCACCGGCTTGAGACCTGTCGCGTTTGTCAGCCGGAGTTTGCCGCCTTCCGAGAGAAACTATAAGCTGGAGTTACTGGCGTTGAAGTGGGCAGTGGTGGATCAGCTGAGTGACTATCTCTCCGGAGCCAGGTTTGAGGTGAGGACGGACAAAAACCCAATACTTATATCCTGACTTCAGCGAAACTGGATGCTACAGGACATCGGTGATTGGAGGCCTTGTCGGTATCTGATTTCAGTCTGAAGTACCGGTCGGGGAACAGGAATGTCGATGCGGATGCTTTGTCACGACGGGAGCATGGGGAACAGGAGACGGACGAGGAGTGGGAGAGCATTCCTGCCCCTGGGGTGAAAGCCATGTGTCAATTTGCTATCACCTTGAAGGCCAAGGAAAAGGAAAGGCCGGAGCGAACTGGGAACCCATTGGTGCTTCTAATGACGCCCTACCCCCAGTTTACTGTGACCTGACTGCACTGAAGACTAAGCAGTTGCCGGAATTCAGTCCGGGGGAAGTGGAAGCTGCTCAGCGAGATGACACGGGCATTGGCGCTGTTTGGTGCGCGGTGGAAAAGGGAGATGTGGCGTGGGCGGAGAAGATGAAACACGCTTCAGTGCCTCCGTTATTGAGGGAATGGCCTCGGCTGAAGTTGAGGAAACAAGTTTTATATCGGGTAACGTCAGCCCCGTACCGACCTCGGTGTTGGCAGTTATTTCCGCCTGAGAAGTATCATAAGGAATTTGGGATTACCTGGGAAACACAAGCTGGCTGATCGCTGGGCGGACACGCCCTACGTCGTAGAGTGTCAGATGCCAAATCTACCGGTTTTCCGGATGAGCCCCAAGGATGGGAGGGTGCCCGTCAAGATTCTCCACCGGAATCACCTGTTGCCCCTGGGGTGAGATGTACAGGTAGAGCAGGAGCCCGAGGTGCCGGTTGCACCTTGTACCAGGACTCTGCGTCCACGCAGGGTGGAGGAAGAGCCCACACCGGGAGAGTCGGGCCCGGGCCCAGACCCTGTGAGGGATATTGACTCGGAGGATGATGACTCGGACGATCGGTACATGCTGCCGTTCGCTGACGCCCCCGTGATGGAGGGGGAGGCTCCCGGTCCTTCTCCCACTGGGTTAGACGGAGTAAGGGGAGCTAGTGATGGGCAGTCGGAGGTGCCACAGGGCGTTGGAATAAAGGATGTGGGGCCCAAGCAAGAGCTGGAGGGTTCCCAGGTGCAGAGGGGTTTGGGTGACCGCTCGCGGGAGGGTTCGCCTCGTAGTTCCCATCAGTCTCCCGTATTGTCCGAGGGGGAGGAGTTAGAAGAAGGAGTGCGCAGGCCTCAGAGAACTACGCACCCCCCGGACAGGTTGGCCTATGTGGCACCTGGGGAACTGGGTGTGATCTCCACTGTTTTGGGGAGTTATGTCACTGCTTTCTGCACTTGGATTGGGAGGTGTGTTCTGCAGGAGGGGCTGGCGAATTATCTGAACGTCATGATGGCATGACTTAATTCTGTGGAAGGAGAATGAACGTTTCTCAGATTATTAACTGTAATGTTAACTGTTAACTGTTATAAAGTGGGTCCTCTGTAGCGTTATAATGAAACGAATTTGTAGGTAACTGATTTGGTATTGCTCTGTTTAGTTTAAATATTTGGGTTATAATTATTGATAACGGAGGAACTAACCACTGGAAGCGATGTTGTTCTATCTGTATGTGTGGGAACCTGGAGTCAGTGCGCGGGTTTTTCGGGAGGAGAACCGAAGAGGAAGGACGTGCTGGACCCTTTTGGTCCCAAGTTTGTCCCAGGCGGCGGGTCGAGAAGGTCGGAGAAGATCGAATGATGGACAGAAAGCTTCGATATTTGAGCTCCAACGGTTGTGCACGAACTGATTGAACTCTGATAAGTCGGCGCCTTTTTTCTTTTCTTTTTATATTGTATCGCTATTAATTACCTAGTTCCAGTAAGGCTTATAAAGAGTAATCTATAAAACGTACATTGTGTGCTGTCTGATATTGTGTGTGCGAGTTTGTACCAGTGTGCATTACACAGCATCTACGCAAACGGGAGACACGGTTTGGCGGGTGGACGGGTTTCACCCTGGACAAATACAAGCCGATAGACCCAAGCGTTATACTAACCATGCCAAGTTTTAACATTTTTACAGATGGAACGATAGTTAATTTAACTGGGAATGCTGGAGAAGCCCATTTTTGGGCTTGAAGTATAGACAATGTTAGGGAAATTACTTTGCAACCATTTATCAGTATTTTCAGCAGAAATGGTTGCCATCATTTTAAGCTGAAGGTTGGTGGAAAAATTTCTTCACCCGTAGCGTTATAATTGTTCAGATTATTTTTATGTTTTGATGACTCTTAAACACGTTATTCTAGCAGTCGGGCAGATTTACTGTTGGAAACTCACCAGGCATTAATTCATATTCAAGTACTTGTTTATATATTTTCTTCTTGTAAGTCCCAGCACTCAGAGGTATTGAGGGGAATGAGTGGGTTGATTGTAAGTTACAAAAGTGCAACTGTAGATAAAGACACTTCACTTAACAAATCAGAATTTCAGAGTTATGTATTTTGAGAATTAGGAGCTTATGGAAAGGCTGATGGGAAAATGGGTACACCTTTACAGAATACATAAACGGGTTGGGTGTATGGGGAGAAAGGGGTAAAACAAGAACGGACGGAATTATATTGACATGAACTAGAATGGGAACATGAAAGTGCTGGGTTTATGGGAGAAACAAGAAGGGAAGGAATTACATCGCCATGACTTACTAAGCTTAATTATTCCTTTTGTCATGTTGCAAAATATGCTTCCGGATCGTGTAGGTTTTTTCATTAAGAAACGGTTGAACAGATGCTATTTCAGGGTGAAGCATATCAGGAAAGAAATCATGCAGGCTTCATTGCAATTTTGGGAGGTTTGATTGATATAATTTAACCGATTTCTTAAGTCATGGGGGTGACTTCAATTTAATTCGCAGTATTGTGTTTCATTACGTATTATCGATAGGATTTGTTGGGGATCATTTAGATTTCATTAGAAGACAGAAGCAGTGAGGATTTTATTTCCCAATTCTCAACACCATAGTCCAGTCCAGTTGATAACGGGAATGCGCCTTTAAGTTGGGGTGTCTTAATTTTGTCAATCATTAAACGAGATGCCGGAGACTGGTGTGATTCACATTGGGTTAGTAAACGAGCATCTGACGCGACCCGCGCCGTCTTGTGGGAATGTCTGACGGTGAAGTTGGTGAGCGGAATGGGAATAGATGGACATATCCGCAGACGAATGTGCGGACGGCATTCCG
This sequence comes from Hemitrygon akajei, assembly GCF_048418815.1. Lineage (NCBI taxonomy): Eukaryota > Metazoa > Chordata > Chondrichthyes > Myliobatiformes > Dasyatidae > Hemitrygon > Hemitrygon akajei. The sequence continues at coordinate 469,750 of NW_027331987.1, forward strand.
GAGTAGTTCTTTGTCTGGCATCTGGCGGGAAGACTGAGGTTCTGACTCTCTTGGACGGTGCTTTGCCCCTCCCGACACATTCACTATCTTAACGTCCCGGACTGCCGGTCGATGGGACAATCCGCCCGGGAATAACACCTGGGAGATCAGGCGGTGAAACTGAGGAGCTGGAGCCCGGACTGCAGACTCTGCCGCCGCCTCTGCCGACTACTCAGGATGCGGCGCCATTAATAAACTGAAGCATCGAAGTGACGGGATATTTCACCGTGCTGATCGCCTGCTCCCTGAATTTCGACTGAGTCACCGCGTAAATAAATGTGTTCGTGCAGCAGCTGAAATCCATCAGGAAAAACCCGACGTACTGAAAGATCCATTCGGAATCATTGAAATCGAATCCTTTTCCTGAGAACTGATAATATATGAAATTTACAACCATTGTCATCCACAGGAGGATGAAGCTGCCGGAGAGGGTGAAGAGTAAAACCACAGACCTCCTCCTGCTCTCCATCTCCGGGTCACTGCGGTTCTCCCCCTCGCTCTGACCCTTCAGCCCCTTACGGACCCGACTGGCCACTAAAATGTGCCTGACTGTCAGAGCGTTGAGCAGCAGGATCCCAGCGAAAGGGAGGAACGGAGTTAAAACCGTATCCAGCCAGTCATATCCTACCCACCCGGGGTCAGTGAAATAATTGTCCTTGGTAATACAGAACCACGGTACATTGTCGATGATCACACTAGGTTCCCGTACAAAATATTGGGATCGGGGAATGTTTCCCAGACAGGACACTACGCCGGTTGTTGTTAGAACCACAGCCGCAGTTTTCCCGGTGCAATATTTTCTTTTCAGTTTCTGGCAGCAAATGGCGAGAAACCGGTCAAAGGTGAAAGTGACGGTGAACCAGACAGAACAGTGTGTGGCTGTGTAGCTCAGTACATCGATAACACTGCACACAGGGGTGATGCCCAGAAAACTCCACCGGAAGTAGTGCCATTTGATTCGAAACAAAATGACGTTCGTTACAATGGTCAGTAGATCGGCCGCTGCCATGGCCACCAGGTAGCGAGTGGTGCAGGTAGAGAGGCCGCACTTTCCCCGGGACAGGATCACAATCGCCACTACATTCACTGGAGAGAGAGAACAGACACTGGGCATTACTGAAAACATTCTCCGGGATTTAACATGGGATCGGGCTTTCGCTAAATCTCGGGAGTGCTAGAGCCTGTAAGCGGCTGATAATCTAACACCAGAAATGGGTCGCACTGTCTCTGACCTGTCTTCTTCAGTATGGAGATAAGACGATTCGCGGGGAATCGTTGGTGATAAAAACGATTTGCATGAACAACAACGATCTGTGTAGAACCCCATTCCAGTCGCTGATGGGGCCGGTTTCATTGAATTAACTGTGACTGACCAGGACTCTGGAAAATCAGCATCTGATGAGGCAGAGAAGGGATACAGAGAGGAGCAACACGCACAAAACTGCAGAAACTCAGCAGGTCAGGCAGCATCCATGGAATTGAATAATCTTTCGTTTCGGGTCGAGACCCTCCTTCAGGTCGAAGCGCTGCCCCGATTTCTGACGGGTTTCAGAGGGAAAGAAGGAACCACTTAGTGACCTGTGGTTGAGTTGCTCCGTTAATGGATTAATTCTGCAGCGCAGTTTAATTCGATAACACACGGCAGCAGATCCGTGAACACTGGTTCAGGTGATCAGACCCAATAACTGACCAACAGACAGTGAGATACGACTGTGACAGACTTCATAGGGAGACGTGAAGCGCAGGACTATGGTTTCCCTCTGATCAATAACTTAGGAAAATTGTACTTCAGAATGCAAACATCTCCCAGTCACAACTTCCGGGAGAGATCCCTGGCCCCAGCACTGGGACATCTCTGGACAAGGTGTCATTCAAGGCAAGAACAGCGTTCTATTCGATCCCGTGAGTTTGAAGAGAAACATAGGCTTAGTTCCACTTGTTAATAAATTCGAAAATTCAGAATGTGACATTGACAGGATCGATATCTCTGCAGGATATTTGTGTAAGGATGATCAGTTCGTAAGCTTGTAACATTATCTTAAACATTTTCACACCGGTTAACACACAGAAATAACGAACATGAAATACTCAGCTCACTCACCAGGAACTCCAATGACGGCAATGAACATTTGCGACATTTTCAACACATTGATATAACTATCGAAAATTGCAGCCATTTTCTCTGGTCGGTGATTTGTCTCTTTGTGCGACAGGCGATCTCTCGGAATGAAACGTTAAGGGAAAACATGCCTGGGGTTTTTAAAGCCATTTTGCAATTCTGCAGGGACAGAATTTAACACATTGAAAAATAAAGTTTTTTAAATTATTTACAAACGAATTACGTCAGACAGATGAAATTAATGAATAATATTTCGATCATTTGCGGGAGTTAGTTTGTTACAACAAAGGTGACTGAACCGTCCGAGGTGTCTTATCAATTAAATATGCTCCACTGTAAATATGTACTTCAAAAGAACCAGTTGTCTGACAGAGAATATTGAAGTAAATTTCACTGTGCCTGTGAAATTGTACTGAATCACCTACTGTTACCATTCTCCTCAAGAGTATAAACTCTTGATGTAGTTTGTGCTTGCGGGACTCCACTGAGAGGCCTCGAAGAAAATGTCTGTTTGTGTTGATGAATAAACACAATTTCGTATCCACTAAATCCTCCAATTGCTTCAGTGACTTAGGCACACGCAGATCATTTGGGGGCTCATCCAGGACCCATCCCTAACCAGAACACATGCCATGAAATTGAGCAGTCCAGAGGGGTGGAGGGGTATGTTTTAATCATGTCACTCCGTAGGTGTCACAGAACACGGTACGAAAGTAAGTGTGTGTGTGTGTGTGTGTGTGTGTGTGTGTGTGTGTCTGTGTGTGTGTGTGTGTGTGTGTGTGTGTGTGTGTGTGTGTGTGTGTGTGTGTGTGTGTGTGTGTGTTTTCGCATGTGTATCTTTCTGTCTGTCTATGAGTGTTAGTGTGCGTCAGTGTGTTTCTGTGTCTGTGTCTCTGCTTGTCCCTGCCTGACTCTCCACGTGCCCGTGCACCTCCAATTCAGTTTATCCCCCTTGGTTCAGCCCCTTCCCATCTGCCTCCGCAATGCATATGTTCTCGAACTCTCATCTCAAACGCTTCACAAATGGCTGCTGAATCGTAACAAAGTAAGAACAGAGGCCAAATTTCAAATTGTATTTATTATTAATGTATGTGGAAATAAAACAAACTTGAGACTCGTCACAGCTAACTTTCAGCAGTTACCCCCGCATGCACATTATATTTTCCACGAGCAAAAATCATTTCACAAAATACTTATCTCCATTAAAAAAACAAGAACAGAAGACAAAATTCACATTGAATTTATTAATATTTCATTAAAAACGGAACAACCTTGAGATCTGACACCCCTCCAAATCCACCGGCTCCCCCAAGCCAGTGCTCATCCCCGAATCCGCCAACATCTCCAACTCTGTGCAAATCAGTGTGCACCCACAAATCTGTGCTCACTGGCAAAACCTCAATCAACTCTCAAATCAGTGTGCACCCCAAAATCAACCGACACCCGAAAATTCCAGTGCACTCGCACATTCACTGACTTACCCCTAAATCTGTGCATATCCTCAAAGCAACATTTACCACCAAATCCGTATGCACCCCGAGATTCACCGATAAGTCCCGAAATATGCGCACATCCACAAATCCGTGCGCACAGCTACACATTACACTATCACAGAGCAGCATTCACTTCAACTACTTTACAAAATAGCTGCGTCCACCTTAAAAGTAGCAAGAACAAAGATAAAATTGCAAACACACTCCTACATGCATATACTTCGTATAATCATTGACATCCCCTTAAATCTTCGCACCTCATCAAACTTATCTGTATCCCTTCATCAGGGGGTTTCCCAAATCCACCGACCCCCATATTCGCTGACAAACCCCTATGACTGCTCATATCCACAAATCCCTGTGCGCCCCCATATTCACCAAAGCATCCCTAAGTCAGAGTAATCCTCAAATATGTGTGCACCCCCAAATCCGAGCACACTCCGAATCCACAGATACCCCCAAATCCACCGACAATTCCAGATCTGTGCGCACCCCAAACCTGCTGACGCCCCCACATGCAAGTTACATTATCTCAGAGCAAGAATCATTTCAAGCCGTTCTCGAAATATCTGCCTGCACCCTGAAAAATAGCAAGAACAGAGGTCAAGGTTCAAGTTGCATTTATTATTAAAGTTTGTATCAATTAATCAAATTTGACAACCTCCGAATCCACCGGGATTCCCAAATCTGCGCTAATCTGCAAATCTGTGTGTTCTCCCAAAACTGTGCACACCCGCAAAGCCGCATGAACCACAACTCAGTGTTCGCTCACAAATCAGTGTGAATCCCCAAATCCATGAGCTCCCCCAAACCTGCCGACACTCCCAAATCCACCCACATACCCAGATCCGTGCGCACCCCAAACCTGCCGACACTCCCAAATCCACCTACATACACAGATCCGTGCGGACCCCAAACCTACCGACACTCCCAAATCCACCCACACCTGAAACATGCTGACAACTCCCAGAGCAAGAATCATTTCAAACAAATCACAAAATAGCTGTCTCCACCTTAAATCAAATAGCAAGAACACGGTTCAAAGTTCAAAGTTTATTTGTTATTAAATGAAACATTATTCAGATTCATTCCATCCCGAAATCCAAGGTCATCCCAGTCTGTGTGCATCCTCAAATCCGCCGATACATCCAATTCTGTGCGGTGCCTCAGATAGATTTGCACTCCCAAATCCCTTTGCACCCTCACACGCCCAAAGCTGTGTGCACCCCGAAATTCACTGACACTCCGAAATCAGTATTCGCCAGCATGCCCTGAAATCAGCAAATCAATGTGCAGCCCCATTTCCATGTGTACCCCCAAACCCGCTGAAATCGCCACAGACACATCAGAGCTTCCGAGAGCAAAACTCATTTCAAACAGTTCTCGAAATAGCTGCCTCCATGTTAAAAAAGTTCAAAGTTCATAATGTGTTCATTATTAATGTTTCTATGAGTTTTATATAAGCTCCCGTGTGTGTCTTTGTGTCAGAGAGTAGCTAGCAGACAACGCTGGCGCTTTGTCGTGACGGCTTGGCGACTGAGAACACTTGGCTGGGACAACAGTGTGTACACTGGTTCGGGGAACTAAATAGCATTGCATTGTTTGTAAGGGATACAGCAATATCATGGGCTTAACTCTGAGGAGGTTGAACAGGGAATGAAAGAGTGAACCTTTGAGGAGCGTTGATGGTTCTGGGCAAAAAAATGAGGGAGAAATCAGCTTGAAACCTATCGAATATTGAATGCACACGGAACGGGACACAGTGAAGACCTGGGGAGGCAGGAGTGATTCGGCGGCTGATCTTGCTTTACGGATGTGCTAAGATTTAGGGCTATGAATGTGAAGGGTGGGTCACAGGGATTGTGAGGTGTCCGTTGCTTTCGGGGTGCACACTGATTTAAGGATTGCATGCGCGTTTACCAGTGAGCACAGATTTGTGGGCTCACACTGATTTGCACAGAGTTGGGTGTGTTGGCGGATTCGGGAGTGCACACTGACTTGTGGGAGCCGTTGGATTTCGAGGAGTATCGAAGCTCAAGGTTCTTCGGTTTATACAGACTTCAATAATAAATGCAATATGGACTTTGACCTCTGTTCTTGCTTTTGTTAAATGGAGACAGCCGATTTGTGAACTATTTGAAATTATTCTTGCTCTGTGCATGTGGTGGTGTCTGCTGATCCGGACAGGTGACGAGTCTCAAGGCTGTTTCATTTGCACATAAAATAATAATAAATCCAATTTGAATTTTGACCTCTGTTCTTGATTATTGACCATAATGGCCTACTTCAGCTCCTAAATCTTTTGGTATTATGGTCTTATAACAGATTCCTGAGGCACGGCACTGGTGAACGTCTTCCATGCAGAATATGACACGTCTACAACCACTCTTTGCTTACTGTGGGCATGCCAGTTCTGGATCCACAAAGCAATGTCCCTTTGGATCCCATGCCTCCATACTTTCTCAATAAGCCTTGCATGGGGTACCTTATCAAATGCCTAGGGAGATGAAATTAGTGGCATGAACCAATGGGGATAAACCGAATTGGAGACGGAGAAGTGTATAGTCATCCAAGGCCAGTCAGAGACAATGGGTCTACACACAGACACACACACACACACACACACACACACACACACACACACACACGCACACACGCACACGCACGCACGCACACACACGCACACACACACTCACACACACACACACACACACACACACACACACACACACACACACACACACACACACACTCACTCAATCACTCACTCACTCAGACTTACTTACCGCCTCTGCGGCTCTGAGTCGTGTTCTTTGACACATACAGGGTGCTATGATTAAAACATGATCCCCCACACTAGACTGGTGAGTTTGATAGCGATATGTCAGGGTTAGGGGTGGGTCCTGGACGAGCCCCCGAATGTTCTGAGTATGACTGAGTCGCTGAAGTCGTTGAGCGTTTCATGGATAGGAAAGTCTTTATTCATCACCACAAACAGACATTATATTGGAAACCCCCTCGGCAGAGTCCCCTAAATATAACCTTCATCAAGAGTTTATGCTCTTGAGGAGAATGGTAAGAGTCGATGTTTCAATACAGTTTCACAAGGTACTATGACATAATTTACTTCCATATTCTATGTCTGACAAATGGTGCATATGTACAGTGGAAGCACCTTTAGCTGATAAGACACCTTGGAAGGTTCAGTCACCATTGTTGGGACAAACGAACTCCCACAAATGGTCTAAATATAAATTCATCAGTTAATCCTGAATCTGTCACAGCGAGGATTGCACCTGCTTGACGTAATTGGTTTGGAAGTAAATTAAAAATCTTTACCTTTAAATCAGTGGACATCTGTCTCTGTTGAGTCGCTAAATGATATTAAAAAACTCAGGCAAGTGTAATCTCAATATCTCTTTCCGAGAGATCGTCTGTAGCACAGGAGGCCAAACCACTGGACAGAGAAAATGTCTGCAATGTTGGATAGATACTTGAATATGGGGAAAATATTGTACGTGTTCATTGCGGTCATTGGAGTTCCTGATGAGTGAGCAGAGCAATTCATGTTTCCTATTTCCGTCAAGGCTCTGGAGCAGGTATCTAATAGCAGACCCAGTATAGTGCGCACAGTGATGTACACTGAGTCACAAATCCCGAGGTGCAAACAAAGTCAGCGTCAAAGTTCAGGTAGAGATCAAGACATCCAGAGAAATCCAAACACCAGAATCGGGAAACAGGCAGAGTCGATATTCCGACGGACAGGGTACAGATACGAATGCTGGAAACGCTCAGGTAAATTCCCTGGCACAATCTGCCGACAAACCGGTGAAAGCACCGGACTGAAATACACTGAGCAATAAACAGAGCGGCAGGTGATAGGTGGAGCACAATGAGACACAGGTAATAAAGAGAAACTGGTTAGAGACGGATTACTCAGTAATACAGGGGCCGGGGTCGAGCAGAAGCGGGACAGGTGCACATGACAATTTAAAAACACAGACTGACAGCTGGAGGAAACACACAAAAAGACAGAGTTCAACTGGAGGTACTGACAGTACCCCAGACCCCGCCACACTCACACACTACGGACGCCTCCTGGTGTCACGGCAGGTAGAGCTGGGTGCTGGCGATGGAAGTCCCTGATGAGAGAGGCCTCCAGGATGTAACGGGCGGGGACCCAGCTCCTCTCCTCAGATCCGTAGCGCTCCCAGTCCAGAAGGTACTGGACTCCACACTCTCGGCGACGAACTTCCACCATGAACACCTCTGACCCATCGATGAGCCGTGAGGGAGGGGGACAGGACATATACGCTTCATGATAAGCTTCATGCGGGACACATGGAAGGTGAGATGAATGCGGCGGAGAGTGGCGGGAGGTTGAGACGTACGACAGCAGGGCTGAAGACTTCAGCAATGGGAAAGGGGCCGATGAAGCGTGGGGCGCGAGTTTATGTGAATCCACCTTGCAGGGCAGGCCTCGGGCTGAAAGCCACACACGCTTCACTGTCGGTAATGTGGGGCCTTGGAGCGATGGCCGTCAGCTTGTCGCTTGATCCTAGCAGAGGCACGGAGAAAGACGTTGAGGTCAAAGCCAAGGGATTAAGCTGCAACCTTTTAAAACTCTGGCTCAGCCGCATCCGGAGTATTTCATTATTACAATCCAGCAACAATGAATATATGATTGAGACAGTTTTTTTTATAACAAATAAAACATTTATTAACTCAATTCGAGTTAGAAGATAGATAGATAGATAGATAGATAGATAGATAGATAGATAGATAGATAGATAGATAGATAGATAGATAGATAGATACTTTATTCATCCCCATGGGGAAACTCAACCTTTTTTCCAATGTCCCATACACTTGTTGTAGCAAAACTAATTACATACAATACTTAACTCAGTAAAAAAAATATGATATGCATCTAAATCACTATCTCAAAAAGCATTAATAATAGCTTTTAAAAAGTTCTTAAGTCCTGGCGGTAGAATTGTAAAGCCTAATGGCATTGGGGAGTATTGACCTCTTCATCCTGTCTGAGGAGCATTGCATCGATAGTAACCTGTCGCTGAAACTGCTTCTCTGTCTCTGGATGGTGCTATGTAGAGGATGTTCAGGGTTTTCCATAATTGACCGTAGCCTACTCAGCGCCCTTCGCTCAGCTACCGATGTTAAACTCTCCAGTACTTTGCCCACGACAGAGCCCGCCTTCCTTACCAGCTTATTAAGACGTGAGGCGTTCCTCTTCTTAATGCTTCCTCCCCAACACGCCACCACAAAGAAGAGGGCGCTCTCCACAACTGACCTATAGAACATCTTCAGCATCTCACTACAGACATTGAATGACGCCAACCTTCTAAGGAAGTACAGTCGACTCTGTGCCTTCCTGCACAAGGCATCTGTGTTGGCAGTCCAGTCTAGCTTCTCGTCTAACTGTACTCCCAGATACTTGTAGGTCTTAACCTGCTCCACACATTCTCCATTAATGATCACTGGCTCCATATGAGGCCTAGATCTCCTAAAGTCCAGCACCATCTCCTTGGTCTTGGTGATATTGAGACGCAGGTAGTTTGAGTTGCACCATATCACAAAGTCCTGTATCAGTTTCCTATACTCCTCCTCCTGTCCATTCTAATAATGACTAATAATAATAATAATAATAATAATAATAATAATAATAATAATAATAATAATAATAAAGGACTAATAATATAATTCTATAGCAGATATTTAATTCCTTTCTCAGCAAGTTCACATTTTCCATGTTCATCCTATATGTCCACCATGCGCAGCTACTGTGGTTCTTCTAGGAACGTCTGGAGACAAATCTCTATACTTAAAAATTAATTGCTTCATCTGCTGCTTCTGCTCTGGCCGTAAATGAGCTAATTTCTCATCAATACTTTCCAGAATGGTTGAGTCTGGTAATCTGACAGAAACAACGTTGGGTTTACAATGTGTTTCAGGTAAATCATCCATTACGCTCCTAGTGAGATCAGACTCATTACTATTACGATCTGAAGTTTTTATCACGTAATCCACATCACTGATTTTAGACGCAATTTAATAAGGACCATGAAAGTTAGCTTGTAAGGGATTCGTTTGCACCGGGAAAAGAACCAGCACCTTATCTCCTCATCCTAGCTTCTTTATCGTACCAGGTTTTCATTTTCTCCTGAGCCGATTCTAGATATTCTCTAGCTAAGCTACAAGCTTTATTAATCCATTTTTCTCTTATTAAGGCCAAAGTGCCTCTACCTCTATGCCCAAATACAAGTTCAAATGGACTGAAACCTAATGAATCCTGTACCGACTCCCTTACTGCAAATAGAAGAAACTATATACCCTCATCCCAATCATGTTCACTTTTCCACAAAATACGTCCTAATCATAGTCTTGAGGGGAGCATGAAACATTGCAATTCTGGATGGGTTGCAGACGAAGTAATCTGCTTAGCTCCCAATTTATAAGCTATCTGTTGAAACAATTCGGACATAAAATTACTGCCTTGATCAGATTGTATTTCCTCAGGCAACCCAAAATAAGTAAAGAATTTTATAAGAGCCTTTGTTACAGTTTTAGTTGTTATATTCCTAAGTGGTACTGCCTCTGGAAATCTAGACACAGTGCACATGATAGTCAGCAAATACTGATGGCCAGTTTTTGTTTTTGGTAATGGTCCTACACAAACTATAACAGTTTTGGAAAACGGTTCAGCAAAAGCGGGAATAGGTTGCAGTGTGGCTGCTGGAGTAAATTAATTAGGTTTACCAACCATTTGGCAAGTATGACACGTTCTGCAAAACATCGTCACATCTTTTCTCAAACCGGGCTGGTAAGAATGTTTTAAAATCTTGTCCACAGTTTTCCTTACCCCTTTAGGTCCACACAAGTGATAAAGTTAAAATCTCATTTCGATAGACATCAGCACCAACTGCCTGGTGAACAATGTTCCGTTCATCACTTGCAGGAACTGTAGGCGGTCGGCACTTCCTCATCAGTACTCCTTCCTCAAAATAATCTCTTACTGGCACCCTATCAACTTCACTATCCGGAAGAGTTTGTTCTCTTAACCTGATAATCTTATCCCAGGGTCTCTACTCTGCTCTGCTATCAGCTGCTTCCGAGACAGAGACAAACCTTCATTGTCAGACTTACTCCAAGAATCTTGTTCGAACCATGAAGGTAAGAAAGTTTCTGACACATCCTCAAAACTCGAGTCCCGAGTTGTACAGTCATGGATAACAACCCCATTCTGCACAGAATCTTTTTAGCCATAGCTCGAGTTACAACACAGGAGGTTCAATGAGGTTATTAAGACTCAACTGAGGAAGCTCCACATCAACTTGGATGGATGGGAGAAATTATCACAGGGTTGGAAACACTGGAAACGGACTGTCTATGCGGAGACTGCACAGATCGAAGAAAACCTCCAACGTGCCGCTGAGACTGAGTGGCTTCAACATAAGGAGAGACGGGGAAAGGCCCCAACCAGCCACATCCACCAGCACCTCAATAGCCTACTCCTGGCAACACTGCAACAGGACTTGTGGAGCACGGATCGGCCGCTTCAGTCATTTCAAGACACACAAGTGACCAGATCAACCAGCAGGAGAAGAATCACACCCGACTACGAATGATCGCTGATGATGATGATGATAATCACAAGAATCTACGATACAACGATGAAATGGCACACCCGCCAAACTCACCAATGTTTGACAGCTTCAGTTTCCGTCATCTGTCAAAGTGCAATTGGAGTCGCGTGTTATCTGCAGAGCGGCCGACGGAATGCGAACATATACACCATTCCATTCTCCAGCTCTCTCTGAAGTTTGTCTATATCGGTCCGTAATGTTACTCCACATATTCGTCATTTTCAATATAAATGCGAAGAGTTCTCGGGTATATGCCAGATTATAGATGGCACTAACTGGGGCAGATGAAATTGTCTGATAGCTCGAACAATAAAATCACTATAACAACTGTGGCTGTTCTGTTCGTGCAGTGTCGTTCCCGCAGCCGTTCTCAACAAACTGTGATCGAGCTATCGAAAGAGAAACCCTGTGTCAGCAAAACCCAACAGTCTCCAATTACAAACGTTGGTACGAGTGTCTGACGCAAATCTGAGTATATTAACGTGATTGTTGACGTAAGTAGCCTGTCACACAACAGCAACAAATACAACTAACATGACATCTACTTTTGCCGTTCCACTCGTAAGGGTAAAGAATTTCAAGTCCACGTGTTCCGCCAGGCATGAACACAATCGTCGTTAAATTAACCACAAGAAAACTATTTTTGCCAAAACTAAACGGCTTTATTTCAGAATTGCACTGCACTGTACGGAATAGTTCCAATTCCTCTGTTTCCGTAAATGGCCGGTTTTAGAAAATTAGCGTTGGAAATATTGATAATGGTAGCCCAGGGGTACTGTTCCTCTCAGCAGAAATTTGTTTGGAAAATAGGTAGATTCACAGTTTTAAACTTGTTATTTCGGAAAGAACGCCAGAGGGGAAAGCTTCATTAACGCTGTTGTGGTGAAGGTGAGTTTACTTACATACTTGTGCCCTGTGCTCCTAACGGCGGCATTGGGCATTGATGTCCTCCCGTCTTCACCGTCCTCTGAGATCGATGCTATGATTGGAGTTCCTCAAAGCTCCTATACTCCATTGTCTGCACTGTATTGTGGATTGGCCTGGACAGCTTCACCAGAGCCCCTTTGGCCGGACTTACCCGTTTCTACCTCTCCCGACGGGATCGCAGGCTTGGCGTTTCAGAGCCAAGAGACACTTGGACAGAAATAAAACACGAGTTCTCATTTGTTGATATGTGATGGAAAGATCAGCTTGTCTAAAGTCAACTAGAAAGTTCAGCGAAAGAGCTGCCATGCTGTTGTGAAGTCTCAGGGTTTTGTTATCGTTCAGATTCCGACATAAAGCACTAAATCCCGGTTTTCCTTCTTTCGTTGGACAACAAATACAATGTATCATGTACGGTGTGTAGGCAAGGGATGTACCAAATATAATGTTTATAAAGGACAGATTCCGGAATTAAATAACGTGTGGCTGGAGATAACAGAATCTGGTCCAACATGATTTATTGAAGATATAATGAAGGCATGGGAATTTACACTCATGCACTGACACACAGCGACAGCGCGAGTACACGTTATTGTCACTTCAGACCGCTTTGCTTTAGCAATAATCAGTGCGTTTGCTTTAAATACGAAGTGTCTTAAATCCAGTAGGGAAAACACGGCAACTGGCCTTACCTATGGACACACATCGGCTTTTAGCCGTCACTTGCCGTCAGACAATAACAATCGTAATGGTTTCTGGGTTTGCAACAACAACAAATACAGGAAATATTCAGACAACAACGGGTGAATATAATACAGCTGCGAGAAATGGCACAATGGGTGCTGGGAGATTCAGGTATTACTCTGTCCATCAGTTTCAATAGTCACATGATCACAGACCACCCCCCCCCATATCACTGTAGATGCGATGTAACATAACTTCTGTCATCGTTTCCTAAGCCATTTCTCATCCACACTGACCGGTGTCGTGGCACCAGACCAATCTAAAAACAAGGAGGCGTGAACAGTCGCCTTCCAGGAAAAAGACTATCCAATTTAACAGCTAAAACAATTGCCTTTCTATAACTTAGAGATCTTAATATACTGCGCCTACTGAACGGCACTTGAGGGTGATGGCGCACGTTGTAAGCATATAGAGACATAGAATATTTTCATTTGAAAGTTGTCAACACTGTGTCCGAAAGAGTGTAGATCATGTGGGGCAATATTCGTCGTGCAGGTCGATGGGAGCCGGCAGTTGATATGGTTTCGCCATGGACTAGATGGGCCGAAGGTCCTGCTTCTTGGCTGTACTTTTATATGAGTCTGTGACTCTGTTTCCGTTTTGGAGTGTAAGTGATGGAAATTAAAGATGTGTAAATATGTGATCTGAGAAGTAATTTGCATTGTACGATGAGACAACTGGTATCAATTGTTTACCTTGAAGGTTCTGTTCAGTGGACTGTCTCTAATGTGACTAAATAGGTATCTTAGTCTTTGATGGAAATCTAAAGGATTACAGCTTGTACTAACTGGAAGAAGTTATTCAGGTAGATCTCTGAAATTGAGTTGCCGACAGGATGGGAGTGGATTTTCCAGTTACATCTTTTCTCTGGTGCCGGGTAATCAGTAGAAAAACCAACGTCGATGGAAAAAGTACTGTCTCTCCCGCTCCAGAAAGGGAAATATTAATAAGCGTTTCCATCGGATTTCTAAATGGACATTGAATCTGTATTTCCTGCTTTTTACTGCATCTTTAATTTAATTCATTCCTTGATATATCTATATTTCTTGCAATTTATGGTTTTAGTATTATTCATTGGAAGTATTGCCGCCGGTAAGCGATATATTTCACGATTTATGCCAGTGTTAGTAAACCTGATTCAGATTCTGATTCCGAATCTGAGGTACTAACGTTCGCCTGCCAGGGTTCATTAATATGTGACGGTGAGATGTGACGGATACAGAAAATTATTTGATCTACCAGGAAAAGTTACAATTGTATTTGAGTTTTACTCACTGAGCCGACCATATAATGTCACTGGATGTTTGACGCCATTCCTCAGCACCAGCGTTGATTTCCTGTGTCACCGTGTAGATTGATTGGAGTGTGGGGACATCTAGTGGACGGAACAGAAAATGTAACGTTGGTGGTAGAGCTCCGTCAAGACGCAGTATGACTGCATCTTGACGCTGACATTTTCATGATCTTTCTCCTTTACTGTTGTATAGTTCAACACCCGTGCCGGGTGAAGCAATGGTCGGGTCCTGTTCCAAGATCACCGCAACTTGCGAAATTTTTAACTCAGTATATTAGTAGACATAATATATTCGATTCGACGCTTCTGTACAGTTCGCGTTTTAATGACGGTGAAAAGTAACACAAAAAGAAAATCTACAGCTGCATTTCTGATACAAACTCCTCTCAGTAGCCTTTGACAACATTACCGGCGAAGGGTTGGGAAGAATTGCTTTGCACGCCACAGCTGCCTTTCTGATACCATCCCCTCTCAGTCTGAGGGGATACTACACATCTCCATTGATGGGACAGACTGGGGCATCGGGCAGTTTTAACACCCGTTTAGGAAGGGACCGCGTGCTTTTTGAATGAAAAGGCAGTAGTCACATATCTTACACTGTTACAATGGAAATTGTAGGTAACCGAGCTCACTTTATCGGACACTAGCTTTCCAGGTTTCAGGAATATTCCTCCGGTTGTCACACAGATCCGTGGAATGATCTATAGTCCAGTGAATTAGAATAGAATTCTACCAGTGTAAGGAAAATCGTTGGCCCATATTCTGGCATGGATGCAAAATTCTGAATACAATTTCTATCGGTGTAGCGATCACATCTCTGATTTTTGTTGTTTCTTGCGCCGCACAATTCAATTAATTTTTCTGACTTCAATGAATGCCGCAAACTACTAACATTCGCTCACCTGGCTGCAGGAAATTTTACCAGACATATAAGTGACATGGAAATGCTTTTGAACTTCCTTCAAAGCTTACAACTCGTTTTGGTTTCATCTACAGAGCCGAACACATACCGTAACCAGATGTTTGACTCCACATTTCAACTCCTGCCTGAATTTCCTCTGTGCCAGAGTGTAAATACACGTGTTGGTGCAGATGGAGAGAAACTGCAACATGAACCCAAACTGTTGCAGGAAATACGTCGGGGTGTTCAAATATCTGTCAGTGTAGAAGTAATTCTGAACTTGCCAGTTCATAGTATATACAATAATGGGGATCCACAACAATATGAAATTGGCTGACAGAGCAAACAACAAAATTATTGACTTTCTCCGGTTCTCCACTTCTGGATCATTCTTTTTCTCTCTGCTGTTCCTGAGCCGCCGGCGAACTCTGTTTGCCGCGATAATATGACTGACTGTGAAAGCATTAAAAAGTAGAATCAAACCGATCGGCAATAAAGGTGTATTGATAATGTTAAACAACTGGAATGCTTTCCACGCTGGTAAAGTTCGGTAATCCATTGTCAAAATGCATCGCCAGGGTATGTTGCCAATGATATGGTAAGGTTCTATCGCAAAGTAGAATGGAACACTTTTCGCACAACATCCTAAACACACAATTACTATCACAATAGTCGCTGTCCTCTCGGTGCAGTATCGTTCCCGCAGCTTTTGACTGCAGATTGCAATAAAGCGATCGAACGTGAAAGCCACCGTGAGCCAAACAGAACAGCCCACGGTTGCGAGCCTCAGGACAAGCGTCATGGCGCAAACCGGTGTAATGTGCAATGGAAGGGCATAAACATAAATATTATTGATCTGATCGATTACAACAGACATAATAACAACCAGTAAGTCAGCTGCTGCCATTCCCACCAGGTAACGGGAGATGCATTTAGAGAGTCCGCAGTTTCCCAGAGACAGGATCACAATCGCCACTAAATTAACTGCAAGGAAGCAAAGAACAGGTTAGGTTTATCGATCCACTCATCTAGACAGACCCATCATTGTAGCGGAGAACGCTGAGGATTTTATATATTGCGGGAATAAAATGGACTCGGAGACTGTTTCTTCGGCGATAACATTTTGCAGCGGAGGATCGGCAGAGCTAAATGAATGTTTCGATGTACAGGTGGCAAATCAACTTGAATCTTGTACATTGCGACGGAAACGCAACATAAAGGCTTTTACCCACTCGTGTCGTGAGATGGATGTAAGAGTTAAAATAAATCTCACCTTATCTGATCTTATCTAAATTAAAACTGTCCAAGGAAGAAGAACACGCTAAAACGGAAAAGTTTCGCGCGGGACTGTGGCAAATTCAAAGACATTTTGACAAATAAGTACAGAAAAACAAGTCTCTTTAGTTGCATTAAGACGGAGCGGAAAGGACAGTTTGTTGCCGAGAAACCGGGGAGCTCGCAGAGAGAGCAGCAGCGATACGAAAGATTTTGTTTTCATTTTAGTAAACATTTGAGTTCCACAGTGATGCAGAATCAGATTTGGAACAATGTGTGATGGAAGGCCGAGTAAGGTAAAATGCTAGAACAGTATCGATCTTAACACTTAATCAATTGATTATATTGACAAAATTGGTCGGACATGAGAGCGGATTAACAATTCCAGAGGAAAATGTAAGAATAAGATAAACTATATACTAAACCTGAACGGTTTTAAAACACTCATCAGATGAGGCACCATCTGTAACAAATGCTACAAGAACAGAACACATACATACAGCCGGAGCCAATTCCAGTTACTTACCAGGGATACCAATCGCTGCTAGTACAGGATAGTAAATACTCGCCATGTAGAAAATTGCTGGATATCCCATTTTCTGTGTGAATCGGTGATCAGTTCAAAATAGTCTAACTGCCGATATCTACTATTGATTGCTTTGCAAGCTCTTATACAGGAGAGGAAAGTGCCCTCTGACAATTAATCATACGACGTGTTTAGCCACATTAGTGACAGCCCGCTGAACAAACAGTTCAAGATTATTTTCATTTACGTTAATTGCGTCATCGTGCAATTAAAATCTGTCCCTCGAAGGAATCACAAAAATAACAATTATTTTACTCTCAAATAATCATCAATTATAATAGGCGAAGCGCATTGAGATTCTGAGGTTAAGGAAGGGGATTTAGTTTGATTGATCAATTCAATCATCTATTCCCGGAAGGGGAATGTTCACACCTCCTTCTTGCTTTCAGATTGGTTTGGTGCAGCAATAGTCGTCAATCTGGATGAGAACTAATTTAGTAAACGATTAGATTAGTTGCGTATCACTAAGGTCATCTTAACATCTAACCTGATCTGGGAGTAGCGGGGTCATCTATCATTTATGTACGCGATCTGTTTCATGAAACTATCTTTAAACATGGAGAGATTGAATATCATTTTTTTGCACAGAACTGCATTGTTTAGCACGAAATGGTTGCAACATACATCCATTTCCCCACTGATATTTTGTGCCAATTCTTGTAGGTGTGATATTTTCATACATTGTTCACAGCATTCTGTTTATTTAACTTGCAAATTGTACACAGCTCGAGGTGTCTCTTGTGGGAAGGCAAATAACATCTCAGACTGTGCTTTGTGCATAGGTGACGCGGGCTCCATATTTTCCTTACTGTATTTCAGACACTTTGCATTTAAGTCTATATCCACAACAAACCGACTAAAATGACAATAACTTCTACGCACGATGTACCTGTGTGTATGGAAGTCCAATTCTTTCATTATCTATCCAATAAATCATGTCGGGGCGGTTTTGTTGTCTCCATTCCCACGCCTTGATTATATCTAAATGAACACTGTACGGCCAGTCATGCTGTGCAATGAAAGAACGATTACCGTAGATAGTTTCTATGTCGCAGCTTGCATCGTTCGAACAATTTGGGGCTGTATAACATCAATGACAACTCTACAAGTTGTTTTTTCTCGATGAACTCTGCTTTTGACTTCGGACAGGCTGGTCTTTCCATCGCAAATGAGAACTCGTCTCCAAACCTCGCTTCAAATTCGTTGTTCATAATGAAATTTTCCCCTCTCGGGTTCTTTCACGAGTTTCAATATTCAGACCAAAAGACATGAGATTTAGGGGCAGGATTTGGCCATTTGTCCCATCGCGTCTTCTCCGCCATTTCAGCACAGCTGATCCAATTTTCCTCTCAGCGCCAACCTCCTGCCCTGAGCAATCAAACTGAGCTTCTCATAAACCAAACGAATTGACTTCAACAACTGCATGAGGCAAAGAAACCCACAGATTTGGCCAAAGAAATTCATTTTCACCTCCGTTCAAAAGGACGCCTTTCTATTCTGAGGCTGTGCCCTCTGGACGTAGACTGTCCCACCACAGGAGACTTCCTATTGAACGTCTCACGCCTTGATTATATCCACATGAAACACCGTACGGCCGGTCATGTTCTCCACAGAACAGCATGAGTACATGGGAAATAGCAGCAGGAGTAGGACTCCTGGCCGTCCGAGCCTGCTTCGTCATTCAATAAGATCGTGACTGATCTGACCCTGTATTCATGTCCAACTACCCGCCCTTCCACCATAACCCTTAACTCCCCTACTACGCAAAAACCAATCCAACCCACTTTTAACTCTATTTAATGAGGTAGCCTCCATTGCTTCATTGGACAGAAAATCGCACAGATTCTCCACTCTGCGATAAGTAGTTCCTCCTTATCTCCGCCCGACAACTACTCCCCCGAATCTTGAGGTTAAGTCTCCTGGATCTAGTCTCAGCAACTAGGGGGAGCAACGTTCCTGCTCTATCTTATCTGTCCCGTTCATAATTTTATATGTTTCTATAAGATTTCCTCTCATCGTTCTGAATCCCAGCGACTTAACCTCTCCTCATAGTTTAACCCCCTCGTGTCTGGAATCAAACTGGGGAAACTCCTCCGCCGGTATATCTTTCCTCAAGTAAGGAGACGAGAACTTCACACAGTGTTCCAGGTGCGGCCTCACCAGTACCCTGTACAGTTGCAGCATAACCTCTCTGTTCTTTAATTCAATCCCTCTAGCAATGAAGGACAACAATCCATTTGTCTTCTCGATTGCTTTTTGCAGCTGCAAGCTAACATTTTGAGATTCATGCACAAGCACTCACAAGTTCTCCTCCACAGCGGCATGCTGCAATCCTTTACCATTTAAACAATAGACTGAACTTCCTCTTTTCCTTCTAAAGTTGGCGACCTGATATTTACTGCCATTGGTCTCCATCTGCCAGACCCTTGCCCACTCAATTAACCCATCTATATCGCTTTTCAGACTCTCAGTATCCTCTGCACAACTTACGTTCCCACTCAATTTAGTGTCATCAGCAACTTTAGATACACTACACTCAGTCCCCTCTTCCAGACCGTTCATGTATATCGTGAACAGTTGTGGCCTCAGCTCCGACCTCGGGGCAAACCGCTCACTGCTGATTGACAACCACAGTAACACCCATGTATCCCAATCCTCTATCCATGCTAATAAGTCACCCCAACTCTATGCATCATTATCTTACGAAAACAAGTTTTTTATGTGACACATTATCGAACGCCTTCTGAAAGTAAAAGTAAATAACATCTGTCTGTTCCCCTGTAAACTCTCCGCTCGTTGTAGCCTCAAATAACTCTTGTAACTTTGTCAAACAGGGCTTGCTTAAGCTGGATGCCGGCTGCATCTGCAACGCTTGGTTTCTTAACTAACCATTTACAACATAGAATCATTCTGAATTTGTTCAAGTCAATTTGAACGTCTCACGCCTTGATTATATCCACATGAAACACCGTACGTCCGGTCATGTTCTCCAAAGAACAACATGAGTACATGGGAAATTTGTTAAGCTTTGTCTCTGCTGGAATAACTTTTCATTTCTTTGTGTATAAATTAACTGCGATTGTTTCGGGGAACATGAGGAATTTCGAAATGCATCACCCGTACCAGGTGGAAATGTCTTTGTTGCGATTATTCAGGCACATTCGATCTTTTCTTTCATTTCTTTTTAAATCTTTTTATTAATTTTTAAGCAAACATAAATGAAACATGAATACAGAGAGTTTGAGAGTATATTGCTAATAGTTTAAATAGACATTCAAATAGATGATAATCAATATATAATAACCTCCCAAACTCATGGTATTTATGAACAAAATAAGTTAAAAAAATCCAAAAAAAGAGAAAAAAAACACTAACCAACATGGGCCATTGCATAATGTCAAATATATACAGTAGTGCCAATAACTCCGAACCTCCATCCAAATAATTAAGGATGATAAAAGTGAGGTTTAGGAAAAGACAATTTAGCTCATATGAAAATGTTGAATAAATGGTCTCCAAGTTTCTTCAAATTTAACTGAAGGATCAAAGGCAACACTTCTATTTTTTTTCTAAGCTCAAACAAGAGATAGTTTGAGAAAACCAAGGAAATATAGTTGGAGGATTAATTTCTTTCCAATTCAATAAAATAGATCTTCCAGCCATTAATGTAACAAATGCAATCATCCGTCGAGATGAGGGGGATAAACGACTATTATCCGCCATTGGTAATAGGATGCGGTTGGAAATTGATATTCAGAACTGTTGACATAATACTGAAAATATCTTTCCAGTAATTTTGAAAACAAGGGCAAGACCAAAACATATGGGTCAATGAAGCAACATCAGAATGACATCTATCACAGGTTGGATTAACATAAGAATAAAATCGAGCAAGTTTATCCTTAGACATGTGAGCTCTATGTACAACCTTAAATTGTATTAGGGCATGTTTAACACAAATAGAAGAAGAATTGACTAATTGTAAAATTTTCTCCCATTGCTGAGTGGGTATAAGACGATGAAGTTCTTTTTCCCATTCCTTCTTAATTTTTCTGAAACTTCTGGCTCTATTTTCATGATCATATTATAAATGACAGCTACTAAACCCTTCTGACAAGGATTCAGAGCTAAAAAAAAATTCCGTAATGTCCGATGGACATAGTTTTGGAAAAGAGTGCAACTCATTATTCAAAAAATTTCTACCTTGAAATTATCTAAAAAAAATGAGTTTCAGGTAAATTATATTTATTAGATAGCTGTTCAAAAGACATAAAGCTATCATCAAAAAATAGATCACGAAAACATGTTATACCTTTTGTCTTCCATAAAACAAAGGCTTGATCCGTAAAAGAGGGCCAAAAAAGAAAGTTAGATATTATAGGGCTTGATAGGATGAACTTATTCAAGCCAAAAATTTACGAAATTGAAACCAAATTCTCAATGTTTGTTTAACTATAGGATTAGTTATTTGTTTATTCCATTTAGATAAAAAAAAGGAAGTGAAAATCCTAAAATTGAAAACAATGAAAAGTCTTGTACAGATTTACATTCCAAATTTACCCATTGTGGGCAAGCTGCTCTAGTCGATTCTTGTGTCCAAAATATTAAATATCGTATATTAACTGCCCAATAGTAAAATCTCAAGTTTGACAAGGCCAAACCACCCTCCTTCTTAGGCTTCTGTAAATATTTTTTGCTTAGTTTAGGATTTTTATTCTGCCACAAATAGGAATATATTTTGGAGTCAATAATATCCAAAAAAGATTTAGGAATAAAAATTGGTAATGCTTGAAATAAACATAAGAATTCGGGTAATAGTATCATCTTAATAGCATTAATTCGACCAACCAATGACAGAGATAATGGGGACCACCTGGTAACAAGTTGCTTAATTTGGTCAATTAAAGGTAAGACATTAACTTTAAACAAATCTTTGTGTTTTTGGTAATTTTAATACCCAAATAAGTAAAATAATCTGTGACAACTTTAAATGGTAAATGTTTATAAATTGGAACTTGCATATTTAATGGAAATAATTCGCTCTTATTAAAATTCAATTTATAACCAGAAAAGCTACTAAACTGAGCAAGCAAGGACGAAATAGCAGGAATAGATCTCTTATGGTCGGATATGCATAATAACAAATCATCAGCATATAATTATAACTTATACGTCCCTTCCCCACCAGTAATACCCAAAATATTAGGTGATTCACGAACGGCTATAGCTAAAGGTTCCAAAACAAGTCAATTAGTAAAGGACTTAAAGGACAGCCTTGCCTTGTACAACGGAATAACTGAAAAAAGGAGATCTTTGATTATTTGTAAAGACCGAAGCCAAGGGTTTATAGTATATTAATTTAATCCATGATATAAATTTCGAACTAAAATTAAAATGCTGCAACGTATTAAATAAATATGGCCATTTAACTCTATCAAATGTTTTTTCAGCATCTTAGGAAATGACACATTCTGGTATTTTGGGTGAAGGAGTATAAATAATATTAATTAATTTTCTAATGTTAAAAGATGAGTAGCAGTTTTTAATAAATCCAGTCTGATCTTCAGAAATAATTCGAGGTAATATATTTTCTAATCTAGTGGCCAAAATTTTACTAAAAATCTTAAAATCCGTAATCAGCAAGGATACAGGCCGATAGGATGCACATTCAGTAGGGTCTTTATCTTTTTTAAGAATTAAAGAAATAGAGGCTTCATAAAAAGTTTGTGGCAATTTACCTATAGTTAACGCATCTTTAAAAATTTTACAAAGCCAAGGAGAGAGTATAGAGGAAAAGGATTTTAAAAATTCTACAGTATAACCATCCGGACCAGGAGCTTTACCGGAATTCGTTGAAAAAATAGCCTTTTTCATTTCAGTTTCCGTAATAGGTGTATCTAGTAATACAATATCCTCTACAGTTAATTTTGGGATATTCAATTTTCTTAAAAATCATCTATTATAGAAGAATCCTCAACAAATTCTGATTGATATAAAGAATTATAAAAATCTTGAAAGGCTTTATTTATCTCTTTATGGTCGATCGTCAGAGTGCCATCTTGTTTACGAATCCTAGTAATCTGTCGTTTAACTGAAGCAGTTTTCAATTGATTAGCTGATAATTTGCCAGACTTATCTCCATGTACATAAAACTGGGTTCTAGATTTAATTAACTGATTTTCAATCGAAGAGAATAATAACAAGCTATGCTCCATTTGA
Source organism: Hemitrygon akajei (assembly GCF_048418815.1). Lineage (NCBI taxonomy): Eukaryota > Metazoa > Chordata > Chondrichthyes > Myliobatiformes > Dasyatidae > Hemitrygon > Hemitrygon akajei. The sequence goes on from NW_027331987.1 coordinate 493,008, forward strand.
AGTTCCACTCTTTCTTTATAAAGTTCTTTGCTGGGAGTCACTGAATAAATCTTATCAATTGCTTTGATTTTATCAACCAATGTTAATATTTTAGAATTAGTTCGTTTCCTAACTCCAGCAGAGTATGAAATAATCTGTCCACAAATAAGCGCTTTAAAAGTGTCCCATAAAATTCCACTAGGGATCTCTGCTGTAGAATTTGTTGAGAAAAACAAATCAATTTGTTTCGATGTTTTATGATTGTTTATATTTTCGCTGAGGCCATTGCTCCAGGAGTTGTAAGTAGGGACAGTGCAGTTTGAGTAACAGTGGGCTTCACTTTCAATTGCTCTATCGCAGCTTGTTGACAAACGCTGCGTGAACGAAACTGCACCAGGAGAACAGGCACTGTGGTTATAATGATAATGTCGTTCGTTCTGTCAGCCAATTTCAACAAACCTAGTTAGTATCTTCCATCATCTGGCAGTTACCAAACAACAGCTCGCATGTATGACAGTCATATGGGTGACAGTCAAGAGAGGCAGGGGGAGCAGACAGAGAGAGAAGAGAACCCCTGTGGCCGTTCCCATCGAAAATAAGTATATCGTTTTGGATACTGTTGGTGGGGATGACCTACCAGGAACAAGCTGCAGTGTTCCTGTCTCTGGCACTGAGGTTGGTCCCTCGACTAGGAAGGGGAGGAGGGAAGAGAAGAGAGCGGTATTCATAGGGGATTCTAGTCAGGGGGGCGGATAGGAGATTTTGTGGGGAAGATCGGGAGTCTCGGATGCTATGTTGCTTCCCTGGTGCCGGGGTCCGAGACATCTCAGATCGGGTGCAAGCTATTCTCGAGAGGGAGGGCAAGAATCCAGATGTTGTGGTCCATGTAGGGACCAATGACGTGGTTAGGATGAGTGAGAGGGTCCTGCGTAGGGAGTTCAGGGAGTTAGGTGCGAAGCTGAAGAGCAGGACCTCCAGGGTAACAATCTCAGGATTGCTACCTGTGCCACGTGCGAGTGAGGCAAGGAATAGAAGGATTATAAAGATTAATACGTGGCTGAGAGGATGGTGCAGGAGGGAGAGCTTCAGGTTTGTAGATAATTGGGCTTTGTTCCAGGGAAGGTGGGATCTGCTCCGAAGGGACGGTTTACACCTGAACTGGAGCGGTACTAACATTCTTGCAGGGAAGTTTGCTGGTGCTTCTTGGGGGTGTTAAACTAAATTTGCAGGGGGCGGGGATCCAGAATGTGAGAGAGGATAGCGAGAAGAATAATAAAGAACAGGTGGGGACTACACGGTTCCGGAATATTAAGTGTGTAGTAGAGAAAGGTGAGGTGGAACAAGTGATAAGGAGGACACGTGCAGAGGGATGGTCTGACGGAACATGGAGTTAAATGTGTTGAAAGAATAAGTAAATTTGGGAAGGACAACAAAATTCTAGGGGCGTATAGCCCGATGGGAGTTCGGGGAGCTGGGTTAAGCACAATAGGCAGCGATTCAAACAGAGAGAGGAGAAATGGGCTAAAAATTCTATTTCTGAATGCACGAGGTGTCAGAAATAAGGCGGATGAGCTTGAAGCTCAGGTGCGACTGGGTAACTATGATGTTGTTGGGATACCGGAGACATGGCTGCAGGGAGATCAGACCTGGGAAATGAATGTACAAGGGTATATGTGCTATCGTAGGGACAGAAATGTGGGCAGAGGGGATGGGGTGGCCCTGTTGGTGAGGAATGAGATTCAGTCCTTTGCAAGGGGGGTCATAGGGTCAGGAGAAGTAGAGTCTGTGTGGATAGAACTGAGGAACAGTAAGGGCAAAAGGACCCAAATGGGTGTTGTCTACAGGCCACCAAACAGTAGCATGGATATTGGGTGCAAGTTGAATAGGGAGTCAACATTGGCATGTGGCAAAGGTAGTGTCGCAGTAGTTATGGGGGATTTCAACATGCAGGTGAACTGCGAGAATCAGGTTGGTGCTGGACCAGAAGATAGGGAGTTTGTAGAGTGCCTACGGGATGCATTCGTGGAACAGCTTATACGAGAGCCGACCAGGGACAAGGCTATTCTCGATTTAGTGTTATGTAATGAACAGGATTTGATAAGCGATCTTGCAGTAAGGGAGACATCAGGAGGTAGTGATCATAATATGATGTTTTTATCTGCAATTTGAGAAGGATAAGGGCAGCTCGGAGGTGTCAGTGTTGCAGCTGAACAGGGGAAACTATGGAGCCATGAGGGAGGAGCTGGCCAAAGTTGACTGGACGGATAGCCTAGCAGAAAAGACAGTGGAAAGCAATGGCAGGTATTCTTGGGAATAATGCACAAGGTGCAAAATCAGTTCATCCCCCAGAGAAGGAAGGATTCAAAGGGGGGAAAGGGGCCTCAGTGGTTGACAAAGGAAGTCAGAGATTGCATAGCATTAAAAAAAAGGAAGTATGACAGAGCTAGGGTGAGTGGGAAGACAGATGATTGGGAAATTTTTAAGGAACAACAGAACTTAACTAAAAAGACAATACGGGGAGAAAAAAAATGATGTACGAACGCAAGCTAGCCAGGAATATAAAGGAAGATAGCAAAAGCTTTTTGAGGTATGTGAAGAGAAAGAAGATAGTTAAGAACAATGTTGGGCCCTTGAAGAATGAATTGGGTGAAATTGTTATGGGAAACAGAGAAATGGCAGAAGAATTTAATGAGTACTTTAGATCTGTTTTCACTAAGGAAGACACAAGCAATCTCCCAGATGTATGGATGGGCCAAGGACATAGGGTAACAGAGAAAATGAAACAGATTGACATTAGGAAGGAAACGGTGATGAGAACGGTGATGGGACTGAAGGATGACAAATCCCCAGGTCCAGATGGTCTGCATCCTAGGGTACTAAAGGAGGTGGCCTTTAGGAGCCTCCTTTACTAAAGGAGGTACTAAATAGTGGCATATCTAGATAGCAGTGATAGGATTGGGCCGAGCCAGCATGGATTTACCAAGGGTAAATCATGCTTGACTAATCTGTTGGAGTTTTTCGAGGATGTAACCAGGAAGTTAGACGAGGGAGATCCAGTGGATGTAGTGTACCTCGATTTTCAGAAGGCATTTGATAAGGTCCCACGTAGAAGATTGGTGGGTAAAATCAAAGCTCAGGGCATTGGGGGGAAGGCATTGACATGGATAGAAAACTGGTTGGCAGATAGAAAGCAAAGGGTAGCGGTGAATGGGTGTTTCTCGGAATGGCACGTGGTGACTAGTGGGGTGCCACAGGGCTCGGTATTGGGACCACAGCTGTTTACAATTTATGTCAACGATTTGGATGAAGGCATTGAAAATAACATCGGCAAACTTGCTGATGAAACTAAACTGGGTGGCAGTGTGACATGTGATGAGGATGTTAGGAGAATTTAGGGTGACTTGGATAGGCTGGGTGAGTGGGCAGATACTTGGCAGATGACGTTTAATGTGAATAAGTGTGAGGTTATCCACTTTGGGAGTAAGAACAGGAAGGCAGATTATTATCTGAACGGTGCAGAGTTAGGTAAGGGAGAAATACAAAGATATCTAGGAGTCCTTGTTCATCAGACACTGAAGGTGAATGAGCAAGTGCAGCAGGCAGTAAAGAAGGCTAATGGAATGTTGGCCTTTATTACAAAGGGAGTTGAGTACAAGAGCAAGGAAATCCTTTTGCATTGGTACAGAGCCCTGGTGAGACCACACCTGGAGTATTGTGTACAGTTTTGGTCTCCAGGGTTCTCGAAATGGATTGATGGCTTCCCGACTCGCAAAAATGATACTAAGATTGCAGTCAAGTTCCTCATGCAGCGGTGATCCCCCTCATTGGCTTCCACTGGAAGATCAACAGTGACCGGGGAACACACTTCATGGGGAGTTTGATTCAGGAATTCGTGTTCCGCGGAACAATCAGTTTGATGATGGTGTGTTCCCCGCTATAACTTGACTGATCCCGATGCCCCAGTGTTACAAGTGATGTCACAAAAGGTTGACCTCTGAGCGGTTTTCAGATTGATCATCCAGATACAGGGGAGAGGAAGAGCTAAAGGAACGGGAATCTGTGGGTACAGAGCACTGGCAGGTCCCAGAGCCGCGGCCGTCGGTGTCATGTGTTTCTTGTTAGAAGTAGGTTCTTTCTTAGGTTTCATTTTAGGTGTCCAGACAATCGCAACAAAGACAACGAGCATGAGGTCTCCTTTTCCAATTTTCCATTTTGGTACGGGGTGATCCATTTCGAAATTCCTCATGTTCCCAGAAAAAGGATCACATTCACCGTTCATTTAAACACAAACAAATGAAAAGTTATTTCAGCAGAGCCAAAACTGAACCGTTTGACTTGAGAAATCCGAGGCACAGTACAGTACGATTCCAATTCCTCTGATTTTATGCTGTAAGTCGCAAGTTAAGAATCTCAGCGTTGGATACTGACAACAGAGGGGAACCTCCCCTTCAGGCATGAAATGTTCAAGAAATACGTAGAATCACAGTTCCTTCTTCCATTCGACAACATGACCAGCAGTACAGTGTTTCATGGAGATATAATCAAGGCGTGGGATTCCACAGGATGTTTCCTTTGGTGGCAGGGTCTAAGAACAGAAGACAGTCTCAGAATTGAGGGGCTTCATTTATTGGAGATGAGGAGGAATTTCATTCGCCAGAGAATGGTGAATCTGTGGGATTATTTGCCAAAGACCCTTGTGTAGGCCAATACGTTCTGTATACTTAAGGCAGAGTTTGATAGACACTTGATCGGTTAAGCCATGAAGCGATACGAGGAGAAGGCAAGAGTCTGGGGCTGAGAGGAAAATTAGATCAACAATGATGAAGTGGCGCAGCCGACTCGATCGGCGGAATGGGCTAATTCTGCTGCTAAATCTTATCGTTTTCTGTTGTCAAATTGAAACTTATGAAAGAACCCAGAGAGGAAACAACGATACTGAAGTGATATCTGGACCAATAGAAAATACGGGTTGTCATTTGTGATGGAAGGACCTGCTTGTCCAAAGCCAACAGGAAAATTCACTGAAAAGGATCTTGTAGACTTGTTAATGACTTGCAGAGTCCAAACTTTTATAAAGATACAATATACAATAGACAATATTGTCTACTGGCATAGACAATAAATACGGTAATCCTTCTTTCATTGGAGAACATGATTGGCTCTATCGTGTTCCATGTAGATATAATCAGGACGAGGGAGTTCCCAAACAAAATATTTGTCAGGAACAGATTTTGCAATAAAATAATCTGAAACTGGAGACAATAAAAACTGTTCTGAAATGAATTATTTGAGAAATAATGAAGGCATGGGACTTCCACACACCAGGACAGCGCGAGTGTAAGTTACTGTTATTTTATATGGTGGACATCGATTTATGAGATTTAATGCAACGTGCCTTAAACTCAGTAAAGGGAATATGGAGACGTCATCAGCTATGGAACAATCACCGCGATTACAGGTCATTTGCCTTCGCACAATAGACACACCGTAAAATTTCAAATTAATTACAGAAAACTGTAGTGAACATTATTTGAAAATAACACACCTGCAAAAATGGCCCAAACAGTCAATGGAGCGAGGGGAAATGTATCGATATGTTAGTGGGAGAAATACGAGTATATCGTGTTAAACAATGCAGTTCTGTGCAAACAAAACTGGTATTGAATCTATCTATTTTTACAGACAGTGTAATTAAACAGACTCATTGCATTAATCACAGATGACCCAGCTTCCTCACATATCAGTTTAGATGTTAAGATGACCTTCGAGATGCATGACTAATCTAATCGTTTACTATATAATCTCACATCCAAATTGGACGCTATTGTAGCACAAAACCAATCTGAAAGTAAGAAGGAGGTGTGAACATTTCTCTTACGAGAATAAAATATTGAATTGAACAACCAAACTAAATGCGCTTCCGTTAAGCTCATAATCTGAATGATCTTCGCCTATTGTTACAACTGATAATCATTTAAGGTGCACGTTCTGAAAACATTGAGAATAAAAATTATTTTATTTGAAACGCACGAACTCTGTGCCTGAGAGAAAGTGTATAATGTTCACGTTTGATGGGGGTAAATAAACATATTTAAACGTAAATCTTATATTCTAATTTTTCCGATGGAACGATTTTCATTGCACGGTGACACAATTCAGATGAATGGAAAGAAATCTGAAGTGTTTGTTCAGTGGACCGTCACTGATGTGACTGACCACGTGGTATGATTAATTGTCAGAGGGCACTTTCCTCTCCTGTATAAGAGCTTGCAACGCAATCAACAGTAGATATCAGCAGTCGGACTAGTTTCAACTGATCACCAATTCACACAGGAAATGGGATACCCAGCGATTTACTCCATCGTGAGCTTTTACTACCCTGTACTGGCAGCGATTGGTATCCCTGGTAGGTAAATGGAATTGGTTACTCATGTATGCGTGAGTTTTGTTTGTGTACCATTTGTTTTCACAGGGTGGCTCATCTGATGAGTGTTTTAAACCTGTTCTGGTTTAAGTATATATTTTATTTTATTCTTTCATTGTTCTCTGGAATTGTACTTGTTTCTCATGTCTGATTAATTTGTCAATATTAACAATTGATTGAGTGTTAATATTGATACTGTTCTAGCACTTTACCTTACTCGACCTTCCATCGCGTGTTCTTGTAAATCTTATTCGTCATCAATATAGAAACCCAAACGTTTCTATGAAATGAAATGAAAACAGAATCTTTAGCATCGCTGCAGCTCTCCCTGCGACCTCCCTGGTTTTTCGGCCAATACTGTTCTTTCCTCTCCGTCGTCATGCAACTAGAAGGATACTTTTTTATTATTTATCGAAATAGAACACAGAAACATCGAACTTAGAAAACTTGTAGACCCTTCGGCAAGAATGCTGTGCTGAACATGGTCTTACTTTAGAAATTAACTAGGGTTACGCATAGCCCTCTATTTTTCTAAGCTCCATCTACCAATGTATTTGAAATTGCCACAATAACGTGCAAAACTCTTTAATTTCACCGTGTCCTTCTTCTTTTGCCGTTTGTAATTTAGATAAGATCTGATAAGGTTTATTTTATTTCCTTCATGCACCTCACAACATGAGGGAATTAAAAATCTGTATGATGCATCTCCATCGCTCAGTACAAGATTCAAGTTTATTTGCCACCTGTACATCGAAACATGCATTTAGCTCTGCCGCACCTCCACTCCAAAATGTGATCTCCGAAAACACAGTCTCCCTGAGTCTATTTATCCCGCAATTTACAAAGCCTGCAACATTCTCAGCTGTCTGGATGAGTGGGTCGTTAAGCCGCCTTATAGAAACCCTGCTATCAACTGGAAAGTTGTTGTTCAACTGTTACTCAGGCCGGTCGTTATCATCCAATCGAAGGACAGTGACGGAGCCCGAACGAACAACATTTAACTCTCCGATTCCAAGCCTGCCTGACCCGGTATATGATGAGATGTCTGAGGTTCACTTAGTCCGATTCAACAACTTTCTATGCATGCATATCAAGTAAAAATGATCAGGGTTTCTCTGCATGAACCTAACTTTTCTTTGCTTCCTTGCAGTTAATTTAATGGCGATTGTGATCCTGTCTCTGGGAAACTGCGGACTCTCTAAATGTATCTCCCGTTACCTGGTGGGAATGGCAGCGGCTGACTTACTGGGTGTTATTATTACTGTTGTACTCTGTGAGATCAATAATATTTACAGTTACGCCCTTCCTTTGCTGATTACACCGGTTTGCGCCTTGACGCTGGTGCTGAGTGTCATAACAATGGACTGTTCTGTTTGGCTCACGGTGGCTTTCACGTTCGATCGCTGTATTGCAATCTGCAGTCAAAAGCTGCGGGAACGATACTGCACCGAGAGGACAGCGACTATTGTGATAGTAGTTGTGTGTTTAGGAAGTTCTGCGAAGAGTGTCCCATTATACTTTGCGGTAGAACCTTACCTTATCATTGATAACGTACCCTGGCGATGCATTTTGAAAACTGATTACCTTACTTTACCGCTGTGGAAAGCACACCAGTTGTTTAGCACGATCACTACACCTTTACTGCCGATCGGTTTGATTCTACTTTTTAATGCTTTAACAGTCAGTCATATTATCGCGGCAAACAGAGTTCGCCGGGGGCTCAGGAACAGCAGAGAGAAAAAGAATGATCCAGAGGTGGAGAACCGGAGAAAGTCAATAACTTTGTTGTTCGCTCTGTCAGCCAATTTCATATTGTTGTGGATCCCCTATATTGTATATACTATGAACTGGCAAGTTCAGAATTACTATTACACTGACAGGTATTTGAACACCCCGCCATATATCCTGCAACAATTTGGGTTTATGTTACAATATCTCTGCACCCGCAACAACACGTGCATCTACACTCTGTCACAGAGGAAATTCAGGCAGGAGCTGAAAGGTGGAATCAAATATCTGGTTTCGTTACTTGGTCGCCTCTGTAGCTAAAACGATGTTTGTTAGCGTTGACCCGAGTTCAAATGCATTTCTATCATATCTATATGTCTGTATGTAAATGTGTCTGTGTTCCTGCAGCCAGGTGAGCGGATGGTGGTTTGCCGGCTCTTGTAAAGTCAGTAAAATTAATTCAATTATCTGGGGCAAGAAACTGTAAAATGGTGCTGATGTGATCACTACATTAGCAGAAATGGTATTCAAACTTTCGATTAATGCCAGAATCTGGGCCAACGAACCATGTGAAGCCAGTATGATTTTTGTTCCATTGGTAGAATCCTATTCTAATTTACTGGACTATGGATTATTCCCGGGTTTTCTGTGACAACTGGAGAAATATGCCTGAAAGATGGAAAACTGGTGTCAGTTAAAGTGGGTTAGGATATCTACAATTTCCATTGTACCAGTGAAAATATGTGACTACTGCTGTTCGTTCACAAAGCGCTCGGTCCTTCCCAAACCCAAAGTCTAAAACTACACCATGCCCCTGGCTGACACATGAATGAGTATGTGTGGCGGTCTCACTGGGGGGGGGGGGGGATCAGAAATGGCGCTGTGGCGTGAAAAACAATGCTTCCATTCCCTGCTCGCGTAAGGTTGTCAAAGGATGCAGAGACAATGTGGGAGAATGGGGCCGAGAGGGACATCAAATCGAACATGATGGAATGATGCAAAATATAATGTTGAAACTTTACGAAGCACCGTTGAGGCTTCACTTGGAGCGGTGTGAGCAGGTTTGGGCCCCTTATCCCAGAAATGATGTGCCCAAACTGGGGAGATTCAGGCAAATGATTCCAGGATTCAATGGCTTGTCATATAAAAGGCGTTTGATGAGTCTGGTCTGTATTACCTGGAAATCGGAAGAATGGGGGTTGACTTCATTGAAACCCGTCAAACGGCACAAGGCCTTGATAGTGGATCTGGAGAGAGTGTAAGACCAGAGGACACAACATCATAATAGATTGGCGTTCTTTCAGAACGGGGACGAGAAGCAATGTATGTAACTCGAGAATGGTAATTCTGCAGACTTCTTTGCAACGGAAAGCTGTTGAGGTCAAGTCTTTATCGGCAGAGTTAAATAGATTCTGGATTGGTCAGGGCGTGAAGAGATGTGGGGAAAGGGCAGGAGACTGAGACTGAGAGGATAATTGGATCAGCTATGATGAAATTGCTGAACGGATGTGCATGATGGACAACTGATGCTCCAATGTCTTATGGCCCATCGGCAGAAATTAGTCCCGGATGGAAGTGAATTCAGGGCAGCATAGAGGATGACTGAAGTACTGAATGAAGAGAGGGCAACGGCTTGTGCAGGAGAAGAGGACCGAGTCCATATCAGAATGGAGAGGGGGAGGGGGAGGTTTCACAGAGAAAGGGTGTTCCATAGGCTGACCTCACTCGGAAGAATCACATCACCTGGACGTATTTGCATTTCATTCCCGATACTGGTTTGGAAACCAGCTGTGCATTTGCTTGTACTTTGAAAATAAACCTAAATTTTCTTTTTGTGTTAATTTTTTCTCGTAATTAAAATGTCCGCTCTGCAGATGGGGTGAATTTAATAGCTTGGGTCTACTCAGGTTATGAATTTAAAATTCCGCAAATTGCGATGATCTGGGAGAAAGACCCAAGCAACACTTCACACGGCACAGATACCGAATGCTATAACAGTGAACGAGAGAAATTTTTTAATAAATAGAAGAGTTCAACGTAAAGAAGCAGTTCCCTCTGCGTCTTGACGGAGCATTACTACCTCCGTTGCATTTTCTGGTCCGTCCAGTTGATGGCGCCATAGTCTAACCATTCCAGACGGAGACGCAGGGAATTCAGGGAGGAGCGGTGAAATGGAGTCAAACATCTGGTGACATTAATGATCAGCTGTGTACGTTTTCTTGGTAGTTGCGCCCGAAAATATTGTGAGTTAAACGTTTTGATGTACGAAGTTTTAATATTGGATTTTCGACTGTGGAAGCCAGTTTACAGCTTAATTTGTTAAAGAGATGTCCGTAGCTTTCAGCAGAAGCGACTCAGAGAATAAATACTTGCAGTTGTTTATCATGTCAGAATTCGGTTCAAGGATATGAGCCAACCTGCTTGTTAATAGAATATTTTGCAGAGTACAGATTTATTTATTTATTTATTTATTTATTTATTTTGACTGTTGCTATGGGTGCAGTTTATCACGGGGGAACTGCGTGTGAACCTGGTTTATCTTTTGTAACTGACAAGGTTAATTGAACAACCTTTGCTTTTGCAATCGATTTCTGCATGCATAAGCCCCACAGTTAGAGGGTCCACTCCCCACGATGAATAAAGCTCTCTTTACTTCGAAGCCGGTGTCTAATTTACTTGTGATAAACGTTAATCGAAGTTCCTTAGCAAATTTATTTCCGTAACAATTTGTCGGCGAGGACGGGATTCTCAGAGATACGGGATCAAAGAGAACCCCGGCGATAGTAATTTTCTCTGACAACGTGAGTTACGCTTGGGAAGTGTTCGTAGGGGCCGTTTGACAATGAGCCGCTGTGAGTCTCCGGGGGAGACCAGAGCAGTAGGGCAGACCGGTAGAGACCAGGGACCCGCCCGGCTGGTGACCATCCTTGAGCTCCTGGAGAGGGGCAAGTCGGTAGATGGAACACAGGGTCCGAGACCCACAGAGTATCCAATGAATAGTCAAACTAAAGGGCAATATGGACTTCAAAGTCTGAGACAAACTCTGGCCTGAAAAGGATGGGGAAATCGTATTGTGATTGAAAACTTACTAAATTTCGTTACAGGTTAACATAAAACTAACATGTAAGAAATGGGTAGAAATTAAAGCAAATGGGCCAAGTTCGCCGGCGCTGTGCCGAAGAGAAGAGACACAACCTCCAGGCTCGATCCACGACAAAGGCTCCGATGAATACACATTCCGAGAAAAGGGTCAGGCAGTATAAGAAGACGAAGCGACTTTCAGGTGAGACCCTAGTGAACTCGGTAACCCCGGCGGATGTGGTATGGCCGGAAACTGGAGCTAGCAGGAATGCGATGACTTTTTCCAGAGATTTATACGGATTGAAACAGGGAAAATGGCCCTTTGGAGACCTCTTTGATTGAAGAACTGTGGCTACTCAAAAGGTGAAACCAAAGTAAGGGATGGGGACCCGAAATGGGAATTGGAATGCATGATGTGATGTTGTGATACATGGGACCGTGGCCAAAAGGCACCAGACACTGAACCTAAACCTAAGATGAAGGAGGAAAATGATAAAATTGGAAGTAGACCCTCTTATCTTTCCCCTCTTTCTCCCCCTTTCGGGACCCAATCCTAACACTTAGATGACCGGCTGCCGGAAGATCCTGCTATGGAAATAGCAATGTTTGGCATGGTCATCCCACAACCCGTCAGCTGTGATGACAAATCCAACAGTTTCAGTCCTATTCCGGGAACCAGCTTCCCTCATAGGAACAGATTTCTCCATCCAGTGCCTCGAACACAGCTCCCCTGGAACAGGAACAGTCACAACCTGTGGACAATCCACCGAGTGTAGGGATGCACACACGGTTACGGAACAAGAGAGTACAGTGTACGGAACAGGTAGCAGGACCTACCGATAGCCAAAGGGAGAGTGAGCTACCTGATAGTACAACCCATACACAGGTACCCGACTAATGGTAGGAGATATACCGACCCTCAAGCCCTGGTCCCCTGCAGAGGTTATGAGTGTGACCAGTGACTTCCTAATCCCATCAAGAAACCTATCGCGTTCCACAATTGTTTAGTGCAAACTTATGAAATTTTAACCCTTTACCTGGAGATGTGCAGCAACGCCTACAGGTCACTTATCAGCGCCTGGCGCACCCTAAACAACGATTCACTGTACCCCGGGGAACAAAGGATGATTGGGTCCCGGATGCAGATGGACGTGCAGGCAACCCCAGCATGCAGACAGACATGGCTAGAACAGGCCAAAGAGACAATCCCAGCAGAGGCCAGACAAAAAAGTGATGCTGGGGAGGTCGCGAGATGCCTACAGGAAATGGGCGAGCCGGAAACAGATTTCATTTTGCGGTTTAAAGATGCTTGGGAAAGTATTTCACAGATACGATTGGAATGGAGCTGTTACCGATTTGGGCTCTGTTCTGCAGATCCAGTGAAGCCCGGAAATGGAACAGGCATATCAGGCTCTGAAGAAGGAACTGCTCCATACAACAGCCTTGGGCATTCTGGACTATTTAAAATCCTTCCAGTTATATACTGAGGAAAAGTAGGGATTTATGACTCAGGAACGCGGTGGCTTGAGCACACAGTTACCAGCCGTGCTGCGCCGCCTGTCTGGTCACTGATGAGCTGTGGCGGCAACAGGAGTGATGGTCGAAAAGGCAACACCTGATATTGGAACACTCCTTCACAACATTGACTCCTCACGCAGTGATTCTACTCCTTCATTCAGCGGCTACACAACGCTTCACAGCAGAAACACAGGCAGGGCTTGCTATTATCAGAGCCAAATCTGATATGTAAGAGAGCTCCCGCTCTTCCTCCGGCCACCCTTCTTATCAATCACCCTGACTCCGAACAACACGATTGTGTCAGCCACTACATCCCCCGGTCCTGACTTGAGTTCTACCCTTTTCAATAACCCGGATCCAATTACCTAAGCTACAAATACGACTCAAAAACGCTATTATCTCATGAGATTTGCCAATTGGATGTCCAATCATACAATTTCCTGGAGACATTTGACCTGCATTGATAATAATCTAACTACAAATCGGGGAAAATCTGCAGATGCAGGAAATTCAAGCAAAATACTCAACATGCTGGACAAACTCAGTAGGAAAGATTTTCTTCCATCTAGTTCTGCTATAGAGTCTCGGCCCGAAATGTCGACTGTACTCTTTTCCACAGATACTCGCTGACTTGTTGAGTTCTTCCTGAATTTTGCGTGTGTTGCCTGCATTAATATTTGCCTTAAATTCACAGGAAGAATACTCTACATCGGTGATATTTTCATTGCCACAGCTGAATTCCAGGGTATTCACTTAGAAACTTATCCCTACATTGTTTAATCTCTTCACTAAAATTATCCTGATTATGAATCGCAGCAAATGACCCAGCCTGTAACATAACCTTCCCTGTTTCAGTAACAACCGGTTTGTCCTCATCAATCAATACAGGAATATTATGTTCCCTAAGAATCCCGCCATTTTTTTTGCCATTCCCCAAACAACTACAAGTTTAATATCCCATCCAATATTATATCATTATGACCTCCAGTAAACATCATCACCACTTTCCTCACCTCGGACTGACCTTTTTATAATTAACTGATACTGCTTAACAGAACTGAACGCCCCATTTCCTCCGTAAATGCCTCTGCACGCTCCTCAATCAACCATGGTGCAGCCTTTTCCCTATTAATGGTCTTTTTTAATAGGAACCTCGTCCAACTCAGTTTGATGAATAATGTGACATAACCTTCATTACAGAAATTCACATCATCCTCAACATTCAGCCCAGATAGACGTTCATTACATAAAATATTAATAACCCTCCCAAATTCCTTTACCAAAAATTCCAACTCCCATTAATGGCTTCCTGTCCCCGATATAAATATAAACCCTAGGTTATAAAGCCAGTAAAATGATTACTCCGCAGTCTTTCACCACGCACAACATCCCACACACACACTCCAGGCAGTATGCTCCAAACTAGCGTTAAATCTTTAGCAGTTTCATAATTATTATGAACATTAAACCTCGTGTTACATAACCAGGTTTCCTGAATACGTATGACATCGGGAAGATTTGACAAATGAGAACCATGAGAAATCAGGCTTCTCGCATTCTACTGCAATAGTTTAATCCCGTTATGTACCTTCAGAATTAGACTGGGATACAGATACCCCACTCATCAGCGCTTCACACACAAAATCCCCCATAACACCAGTTACACTAGTATACCTTTCTGCAGCTTTCACAATAATTTTAATTTCCTTAGTAGGATGAGATATTGTCTGATCAGTACAATTCACCACCAACATCACAAACTTCATTTAATCCAGCAGTAAAGTATCATTGGTGAGACAACTGTGATAGATAGATAGATAGATAGATAGATAGATAGATAGATAGATAGATAGATAGATAGATAGATAGATAGATAGATAGATAGATAGATAGATAGATAGATACTTTATTCATCCCCATGGGGAAATTCAACATTTTTTTCCAATGTCCCATACACTTGTTGTAGCAAAACTAATTACATACAATACTTAACTCAGTAAAAATATGATATGCATCTAAATCACTCTCTCAAAATGCATTAATAATAGCTTTTTAAAAGTTCTTAAGTCCTGGCGGTTGAATTGTAAAGCCTAATGGCATTGGGGAGTATTGACCTCTTCATCCTGTCTGAGGAGCATTGCATCGATAGTAACCTGTCGCTGAAACTGCTTCTCTGTCTCTGGATGGTGCTATGTAGAGGATTTTCAGGGTTTTCCATAATTGACCGTAGCCTACTCAGCGCCCTTCGCTCAGCTACCGATGTTAAACTCTCCAGTCCTTTGCCCACGACAGAGCCCGCCTTCCTTACCAGCTTATTAAGACGTGAGGCGTCCCTCTTCTTAATGCTTCCTCCCCAACACGCCACCACAAAGAAGACCAATGACCAATTATATCCACTGACGTCACAGTCTGTTTTCCGACTGGAAAAACTTGATCAACATTCGCTTTAACTGTTTGCAAGCCTGACTGACATTCATTTTAACTAATCATCGTGCGTGTTCTCATTCGACCGACAGCCACGTTAACCAGTGATAGCAGGAGATGGAGGTGGGTCTGAGCTCCGATAGGCGGGGTAGAAATCTGTCCCACACCCAGCCCCTCTTCTGTTCCATCGCCATGGCGGAAATCAGCGAGTTGCTGCTGTCGGTGATCGCCGGCCTCGGCGTCCACGAGGACAGGCGTGGTTCTCTTTGGACAGCACGGGGAGTCCGTTCCGACGATGTTTGTGGTACCTGAGGAAAAGTGTTTTTGCAGGGAGGGAGCGAGGTGGCATCGAAACTACAACTCCCGGAAGGCCCCGCGGCCTCGTCTGATCGACAGTTGTCGCTGACTGAGCGCGGTGCCCGACGGGAGTAGTAGTTTGAATCTAAAGCGTCTGTTTGTGAATTACATACAGCAATTTTTATTATGGCAATTTGTGTCATTTGTCACCTTGTACAGTACCCTACAATCACATCGTGACAGTGGGACATGTGATGGTGAAGGAAAGAGTCTGTGTTGCGACACTCTCGGAGTCGGGATCAGTGCGCAGCCTCCTTCTGAATGGAGGCATCCAGTCCCCGCTGCAGAAGCTGTAAACCTACTGCGCCTTTCTAGGTTAATCTCGTGCTTCCCGAGGCGACCAATCAGAGATGCACACAGTACTCCGGCTGTGGCGTCACTAACATGCAACAGTACAGCAGTGGAACTGGCTCTTCTGCTCACTCTGCTGTTCTGAATCAATTGAACTGGTCATCTCCTGCCTTACTAAACCAATCCCTTCTGAGTACTTAAGGTACACATACCTCCATTCTCCACACACTCATGTGGTGTCTGATAGACTCTGTCGCGTCTGCCTCCACCAACACCCCTGGCCTTCATTCCAGACACCCACCACGATGAGTATGAAAAATAAACCTACAACGCACATCTCCTTTAAACATTCTGAGGCAGGTTTAACATTACTGTCTTGTATAATTTGTATTTTTACAGCAGTAGACAGGAAAAATATACAAAATTACACTAAATCAGAATATAAATGAACAGTGCAAAAAGGACTCATGAGGTAGTGGTCCCACTTTCACCGTGAATACAGGTTCTCTGGTATTAGTCGTTTCATCCTCAGGCCGTCCACTCCGATGTGCCTTTGACCGGCTGACACTCCCACATGCACATTGGATTATCCCAGAGCGAGAATCATTTCCAGCGATTCACAGAATAACGGGCTCACATTTAAATAAAAGGAAGAGCAATTTGCAAGGTTCAAAGAAAAATTAATATTTAAGTTTGGATGAAAGAAACATCCCTGAGGTTTGTCACTCCTGCCCCTCCCCCCCATAAAATGCTTCGACGGTACCCATATTCACCGACGCGCTCCTGAAGCTGCGCACATCCGCAAATTTGTATTGGCCCAAAACCCTTGCGCAACCCAACTCCGTGTGCCTCCGTACACCCCCAAGCCCGTGGATATCCCCACATTCACCTTATATTATCCTTGAGCAAACTGATTTCAAAACAGTTCACAAACTATCTGCCACCACATTAGAAAACAGAAAGAACAAAGATGAAATTAAAAATGCGTTGATTAATAAACTATCAAAAATGAAACAATCTTGATATTCGTCACAACCCTGCATTCACCCGCACCCCCAAATACGTGCAGAACCCCACACGCCTCTACAGTTCCATATTTGCTAAAAGGCTTTAAATCTGCGCACTTTCCCAAATCGACCCCAATCCCGTTGATACACCAAGATGCACATTTGATTATTCCAGAGAAAGAATAATTTCAAGCAGTTCACAAAATAGGTGCCTCGACCTTAAAAATACAGCTAGAACATTGTTCAAAATTAAAAGCGCCTTTATTAAAATAGTATGAATAGAAAAAAAATTCTGAGACTTCGCACGACCACTGACACTCCCTGATCTGTGTACACACCCATGTCCCCCTTATCCACTGACACTCCCTGATCTGTGTACACACCCATGTCCCCCTTACCCACTGGCACTCCCTGATCTGTGTACACACCCATGTCCCCCTTATCTACTGACACTCCCTGATCTCTGTACACACCCATGTCCCCCTTATCCACTGACACTCCCTGATCTCTGTACACACCCATGTCCGTGTTCATCCCTGTATTCGACGGCACACTTTTCAATCTGCACAAATGCCCAAATTCCTGAACACCCACAAAGGCGCTGACACCCTCATATTCACACTTCGTTATCGCAGAGAGAAAAAAAAGCAAACATTTCAAAAAGTTCAAAAATAGCTACATCCACCATAAAGAAATAATATGAATACAGTTCCGTTTGAATGTATATACAAATTTATTAATAAAGACTCTCTGAATGAAACAATATTGATATTTGTCACTCGTCCAAATGCACCGACCCTCTGCAATAAGGGACGACCCCCTGAATCCGCACACATCCGCAAATCCCTGTATATCTGATAACGAGCCGACAATCCCATACTGACATTTCGTTATTCCGGTGAAAACATATTTTCAAACAGTTCAATAATACCTTAAAGAAATAGCAAAAAATGGTCCGTTTAAAGAGCATTTACCGATTTATTTATAAAGTATCTGTACATCAAACGAAGTTCAGATTCCTCGCGCATCCAAATGCACCGACACCCTGAAAATCCGACTGCAGTCACATATTCGAAGATACATCCCTAAATCTCTGAATATACTCAAATCAGAATGCCCCCCCCCCAATAAAAATCCATGTGTATCCTAAACCCGCTGATAAGCTCTCAAACTCAATAGATTATCTCAGACTCAAAATCATTTCCAGCAGTTCTCAAAATGGATGTCTGGTCAGTAAAAACACGCAACATTCCTGTACATTTCCATATTCGCCGACACAACCAGACCTGTGCGCAATCCCAAATCTATGTGTAGTGCCATATTAGACAACAGATCAATCAATCTGTGCACATTCCACATTCAGGAATAAAAACCATCAATCTGCGCGCATTCCCAAAGCCGTACGCACTCAAATCCCGCTGCCATATCCATATGCACATTCGATGTTCCCTAAGAAAGAATCATTTCAAACAGTTCAGAAACCGACTGTCTCGTCATTAAAAATCCGCACGCAGTCCAAGTCTTACACGTGTGCAAACCTTGACACGCCGAGACACACAAATCTGAGTGTGAATCCAAATCCGTGAGCACCCCATGTTCAACAACACCCCTCAATCTGCGCACATCACCAAATCCGTGTGCACCCCTTATTCAACAACACCCCTCAATCGGCGCACGTCACCAAATCCGTGTGCACCCCATGTTCAACAACACCCCTCAATCTGCGCACATCACCAAATCCGTGTGAACCCCATGTTCAACAACACCCCTCATTCTGCGCACGTCACCAAATAGGTGTGCACGCCATGTTCAACAACACCTCTCAATCTGCGCAGATCACCAAATCCGTGTATACCCCATGTTCAACAGCACACTTCAATCTGCGCACATCACCAAATCAGTGTGCACCCCATGTTCAAAAAGACACCTCAATCTGCGCACATCACCAAATCCGTGTGCACCCCATGTTCAACAACACCCCTAAATCTGCGCACATCACCAAATTCGTGTGTACCCAATGTTCAACAACACCCCTCAATCTGCAAACATCACCAAATCCGTGTGCACCCCATGTTCAACCACACATCTCAATCTGCGCACATCACCAAATCCGTGTGTACACCATGGTCAACCGCACCCCTCAATCTGCACACATCACCATATCCGTGTGCACCCCATGTTCAACGACAACACTCATGCTGCGCACGTCACCAAATCCGTGTCCAACCCATGTTCAATAACACCCCTCAATCTGCGGACATCAACAAATCCGTGTCCACCCCATGTTCAATAACACCTCTCAATCTGCACACATCACCAAATCCGTGTGAACCCCATGTTCAACAACACCCCTCAATCTGCGCTCATCACCAAATCCGTGTGCACCCCATGTTCAACAGCACCCTTCAATCTGTGCACATCACCAAATCCGTGTGCACCACATGTTCAACAACACCCCCCAATCAGCTCACATCACCAAATCCGTGTGCACCCCATGTTCAACAACACCCCTCAATCAGCTCACATCACCAAATCCGTGTGCACCCCATGTTCAACAACACCCCTCAATCTGCGCACATCACCAAATTCGTGTGCACCCCATGTTCACCAACACCGCTCATTCTGCGCACGTCACCAAATCCGTGTCCACCCCATGTTCAACACCACCCCTCAATCTGCGCACATCACCAAATCCGTGACAACCCCATGTTCAATAATACCTCTTAATTTGCACACATCACCAAATCCGTGTGAACCCCATGTTCAACAACACCCCTCAATCTGCGCACATCACCAAATACGTGTGCATCCCCATGTTCAACAACACCCCTCAGTCTGCGCACAGCACCAAATCCGTGTGCACCCCATGTTCAACAACACCCCTCAATCTGCGCCCATCACCGAATCCGTTTATACCCCCTGTTCAACAGCACCCTTCAATCTGCGCACATCACCAAATCCGTGTGCACCCCATGTTCAACAATACCCCCAAGCTGCTCACATCACCAAATCCGTGTGCACCCCATGTTGAACAACACCCCTCAATCTGCGCACATCAACAAATCCGTGTGTACCCCATGTTCAATAACACCCCTCAATCTGCGCACGTCACCAAATCCGTGTGCACACCATATTCAACAACAGCCCTCAATCTGCACACATCACCAAATCCGTGTGCACCCCATGTTCAACAACACCCCTCAATCTGCGCACGTCACCAAATCCGTGTGCACCCCATGTTCAACAACACCCCTCAATCTGCGCACGTCACCAAATCCGTGTGCACCCCATGTTCAACAACAGCCCTCAATCTGCTCACATCACCAAATCCGAGTGCACCCCATTTCCAACAACAACCCTCAATCTGCGCACAACACCAAATCCGTGTGCACCCCATGTTCAACAACACCCCTCAATCTGCGCACATCACCAAATCCGTGTGCACCCCATGTTCAACAACACCCCTCAATCTGCGTACATCACCAAATCCGTGTGTACCCCATGTTTAACAACACCCCTCAATCTGAGCACATCACCAAATCCGTGTGCACCCCATGTTCAACAACACCCCTCAATCTGCACACATCGCCAAATCCGTGTGTACATCATGTTTAACAACACCCCTCAATCTGCGCACATCACCAAATCCGTGTGCACACCATGTTTAAAACACCCCTCAATCTGCGCACATCAACAAATCCCTGTGCACCCCATGTTCAACAACACCCCTCAATCAGCTCAGATCACCAAATCCGTGTGCACCCGATGTTGAACAACACCCCTCAATCTGCGCAAATCACCAAATCCGTGTGCACCCCATGTTCAACAACACCCCTCAATCAGCTCACATCACCAAATCCGTGTGTACCCCATGTCCAACAACACCCCTCAATCTGCGTACATCACCAAATCCGTGTGCACCCCATGTTCAACAGCACCTCTGAATCTGCTCACATCACCAAATCCGTGTGCACCCGATGTTCAACAACACCCGTCAATCTGCACATATCACCAGATCAGTGTGCACCCCATGTTCTACAACACCCCTAAATCTGCACACATCACCAAATCCGTGTGAACCCCATGTTCAACAACACCGCTCATTCTGCGCACGTTACCAAATCCGTGCACCCCATATTCAACACCCCTCAATCTGCGCACATCACCAAATCCGTGTCCACCCCATGTTCAACAACACCCCTCAATCTGCGCACATCACCAAATCCGTGTGTACCCAATGTTCAACAACACCCCTCAATCCGCAAACATCACCAAATCCGTGTGCACACCATGTTCAACAGCAACCCTCAATCTGCGCACATCACCAACTCTATGTGCACCCCATGTTCAACCACACCCCTCAATCTGCGCACATCACCAAATCCGTGTGTACCCCATGTTAAACCACACCCATCAATCTGCACACATCACCATATCCGTGTGCACCCTATGTTCAACAACACCACTCATTCTGCGCACGTCATCAAATAGGTGTGCACCCCATGTTCAAGAACACCGCTCATTCTGCGCACGTCACCAAATCCGTGTCCACCCCATATTCAACACCCCTCAATCTGCGCACATCACCAAATCCGTGTCCACCCCATGTTCAACAACACCCCTCAATCTGCGCACATCACCAAATCCGTGTGCACCCCATGTTCAACAACACCCCTCAATCTGCGCACATCACCAAATCCGTGTGCACCCCATGTTCAACAACACCCCTCAATCTGCGCACATCACCAAATCCGTGTGTACCCAATGTTCAACAGCACCCCTCAATCTGGAAACATCACCAAATCCGTGTGCACACCATGTTCAACACCAACCCTCAATCTGCGCACATCACCAACTCCATGTGCACCCCATGTTCAACCACACCCCTCATTCTGCGCACGTCATCAAATGGGTGTGCACCCCATGTTCAACAACACCGCTCATTCTGCGCTCGTCACCAAATCCGTGTCCACCCCATGTTCAATAACACCCCTCAATCGGCGCACATCACCAAATACGTGTGTACCCAATGTTCAACAACACCACTCATTCTGCGCACGTCATCAAATGGGTGTGCACCCCATATTCAACAACACCGCTCATTCTGCGCACGTCACCAAATCCGTGTCCACCCCATATTCAACACCCCTCAATCTGCGCACATCACCAAATCCGTGTCCACCCAATGTTCAACAACACCCCTCAATCTGCGCACATCACCAAATCCGTGTGCACCCCATGTTCAACAACACCCCTTAATCTGCGCACATCACCAAATCCGTGTGTACCCAATGTTCAACAACACCCCTCAATCTGGAAACATCACCAAATCCGTGTGCACACCATGTTCAACACCAACCCTCAATCTGCGCACATCACCAACTCCATGTGCACCCCATGTTCAACCACACCCCTCATTCTGCGCACGTCATCAAATGGGTGTGCACCCCATGTTCAACAACACCGCTCATTCTGCGCTCGTCACCAAATCCGTGTCCACCCCATGTTCAATAACACCCCTCAATCTGCGCACATCACCAAATACGTGTGCATCCCCATGTTCAACAACACCCCTCAGTCTGCGCACATAACCAAATCCGAGTGCATCCCATGTTCAACAAGACCCCTCAATCTGCACAAATCACCAAATCCGTGTGCACCCCATGTTCAACAACACCTCTCTATCTGCGACAATCACCAAATCCGTGTATACCCCCTGTTCAACAGCACCATTCAATCTGCGCACATCACCAAATCCTTGTGCACCCCATGTTCAACAATACCCCCAATCTGCTCACATCACCAAATCCGTGTGCACCCCATGTTCAACAACACCCCTCAATCTGCGCACATCACCAAATCCGTGTGTACCCCATGTTCAACAACACCCCTCAATCTGCGCACATCACCAAATCCGTGTGCACCCCATGTTCAACAACACCCCTCAATCTGCGCACATCACCAAATCCGTGTGCACCCCATGTTCAACAGCACCTCTGAATCTGCGCACATCAGCAAATCCGTGTGCACCCCATGTTCAACAACACCCGTCAATCTGCACATTTCACCAAATCCGTGTGCACCCCATGTTCAACAACACCCCTAAATCTGCACACATCACCAAATCCGTGAGCACCCCATGTTCAACAACACCCCTCAATCTGCGCACATCACCAAATCCGTGTGCACCCCATGTTCAACAACACCCCTCAATCTGCGCACATCACCAAATCCGTGTGCACCCCATGTTCAACAGCACCTCTGAATCTGCGCACATCAGCAAATCCGTGTGCACCCCATGTTCAACAACACCCGTCAATCTGCACATTTCACCAAATCCGTGTGCACCCCATGTTCAACAACACCCCTAAATCTGCACACATCACCAAATCCGTGAGCACCCCATGTTCAACAACATCCCTCAATCTGCGCACATCACCAAATCCGTGTGCACCCCTTATTCAACAACACCCCTCAATCGGCGCACGTCACCAAATCCGTGTGCACCCCATGTTCAACAACACCCCTCAATCTGCGCACATCACCAAATCCGTGTGAACCCCATGTTAAGCAACACCCCTCATTCTGCGCACGTCACCAAATAGGTGTGCACCCCATGTTCAACAACACCTCTCAATCTGCGCAGATCACCAAATCCTTGTATACCCCATGTTCAACAGCACACTTCAATCTGCGCACATCACCAAATCAGTGTGCACCCCATGTTCAAAAAGACACCTCAATCTGCGCACATCACCAAATCCGTGTGCACCCCATGTTCAACAACACCCCTAAATCTGCGCACATCACCAAATCCGTGTGTACCCAATGTTCAACAACACCCCTCAATCTGCAAACATCACCAAATCCGTGTGCACCCCATGTCCAACCACACATCTCAATCTGCGCACATCACCAAATCCGTGTGTACACCATGGTCAACCGCACCCCTCAATCTGCACACATCACCATATCCGTGTGCACCCCATGTTCAACAACACCGCTCATTCTGCGCACGTCACCAAATCCGTGTCCAACCCATGTTCAATAACACCCCTCAATCTGCGGACATCTACAAATCCGTGTCCACCCCATGTTAAATAACACCTCTCAATCTGCACACATCACCAAATCCGTGTGAACCCCATGTTCAACAACACCCCTCAATCTGCGCTCATCACCAAATCCGTGTGCACCCCATGTTCAACAACACCTCTCAATCTGCGCACATCACCATATCCGTGTGCACCCCATTTTCAACAACACCCCTCAATCTGCGCACACCTCCAAATCCGTGTGCACCCCATGTTCAACAACACCCCTCATTCAGCACACATCAGCAAATCCGTGTGCACCCCATGTTCAACAACACCCCTCAATCTGCTCACATCACCAAATCCGTGTGCACCCCATGTTCAACAATACCCTTCAATCTGCTCACATCACCAAATCCGTGTGCACCCCATGTTCAACAATACCCTTCAATCTGCTCACATCAACAAATCCGTGAGCACCCCATGTTTAACAACACCCCTCAATCTGCACACATCACCAAATCCGTGTGTACCCCATGTTCAACAACACCCCTCAATCAGCTCACATCACCAAATCCGTGTGCACCCCATGTTCAACAACACCCCTCAATCTGCGCACATCACCAAATTCGTGTGTACCCCATGTTCAACGACCACCCTCATTCTGAGCACGTCATCAAATGGGTGTGCACCCCATGTTCACCAACACCGCTCATTCTGCGCACGTCACCAAATCCGTGTCCACCCCATGATCAATAACACCCCTCAATCTGCGCACATCACCAAATCCGTGTCCACCCCATGTTCAATAACACCTCTTAATCTGCACACATCACCAAATCCGTGTGAACCCCATGTTCAACAACACCCCTCAATCTGCGCACATCACCAAATACGTGTGCATCCCCATGTTCAACAACACCCCTCAGTCTGCGCACAGCACCAAATCCGTGTGCACCCCATGTTCAAGAACACCCCTCAATCTGCGCCCATCACCGAATCCGTTTATACCCCCTGTTCAACAGCACCCTTCAATCTGCGCACATCACCAAATCAGTGTGCACCCCATGTTCAACAATACCCCCAAGCTGCTCACATCACCAAATCCGTGTATACCCCCTGTTCAACAACACCCCTCAATCTGCGCACATCACCAAATCCGTGTGTACACCATGTTTAACAACACCCCTCATTCTGCGCACATCACCAAATCCGTGTGCACATCATGTTTAACAACACCCCTCAATCTGCGCACATCACCAAATCCCTGTGCACCCCATGTTCAACAACACCCCTCAATCAGCTCAGATCACCAAATCCGTGTGCACCCCATGTTGAACAACACCCCTCAATCTGCGCAAATCACCAAATCCGTGTGCACCCCTTGTTCAACAACACCCCTCAATCAGCTCACATCACCAAATCCGTGTGTACCCCATGTTCAACAACACCCCTCAATCTGCGTACATCACCAAATCCGTGTGCACCCCATGTTCAACAGCACCTCTGAATCTGCTCACATCACCAAATCCGTGTGCACCCCATGTTCAACAACACCCGTCAATCTGCACATATCACCAAATCCGTGTGAACCCCATGTTCAACAACACCGCTCATTCTGCGCACGTTACCAAATCCGTGAACCCCATATTCAACACCCCTCAATCTGCGCACATCACCAAATCCGTGTCCACCCCATGTTCAACAACACCCCTCAATCTGCGCACATCACCAAATCCGTGTGTACCCAATGTTCAACAACACCCCTGAATCCGCAAACATCACCAAATCCGTCTGCACACCATGTTCAACACCAACCCTCAATCTGCGCACATCACCAACTCTATGTGCACCCCATGTTCAACCACACGCCTCAATCTGCGCACATCACCAAATCCGTGTGTACCCCATGTTAAACCACACCCATCAATCTGCACACATCACCATATCCGTGTGCACCCTATGTTCAACAACACCACTCATTCTGCGCACGTCATCAAATGGGTGTGCACCCCATGTTCAACAACACCCCTCAATCTGCGCACATCACCAAATCCGTGTGCACCCCATGTTCAACAACACCCCTCAATCTGCGCACATCACCAAATCCGTGTGAACCCCATGTTCAACAACACCCCTCAATCTGCGCACATCACCAAATCCGTGTGCACCCCATGTTCAACAACACCCCTCAATCTGCGCACATCACCAAATCCGTGTGCACCCCATGTTCAACAACACCCCTCAATCTGCGCACATCACCAAATCCGTGTGTACCCAATGTTCAACAACACCCCTCAATCTGGAAACATCACCAAATCCGTGTGCACACCATGTTCAACACCAACCCTCAATCTGCGCACATCAGCAACTCCATGTGCACCCCATGTTCAACCACACCCCTCATTCTGCGCACGTCATCAAATGGGTGTGCACCCCATGTTCAACAACACCGCTCATTCTGCGCTCGTCACCAAATCCGTGTCCACCCCATGTTCAATAACACCCCTCAATCTGCGCACATCACCAAATACGTGTGCATCCCCATGTTCAACAACACCCCTCAGTCTGCGCACATCACCAAATCCATGTGCACCCCATGTTCAACCACACCCCTCATTCTGCGCACGTCATCAAATGGGTGTGCACCCCATGTTCAACAACACCGCTCATTCTGCGCTCGTCACCAAATCCGTGTCCACCCCATGTTCAATAACACCCCTCAATCTGCGCACATCACCAAATACGTGTGCATCCCCATGTTCAACAACACCCCTCAGTCTGCGCACATAACCAAATCCGAGTGCATCCCATGTTCAACAAGACCCCTCAATCTGCACAAATCACCAAATCCGTGTGCACCCCATGTTCAACAACACCTCTCTATCTGCGACAATCACCAAATCCGTGTATACCCCCTGTTCAACAGCACCATTCAATCTGCGCACATCACCAAATCCTTGTGCACCCCATGTTCAACAATACCCCCAATCTGCTCACATCACCAAATCCGTGTGCACCCCATGTTCAACAACACCCCTCAATCTGCGCACATCACCAAATCCGTGTGTACCCCATGTTCAACAACACCCCTCAATCTGCGCACATCACCAAATCCGTGTGCACCCCATGTTCAACAACACCCCTCAATCTGCGCACATCACCAAATCCGTGTGCACCCCATGTTCAACAGCACCTCTGAATCTGCGCACATCAGCAAATCCGTGTGCACCCCATGTTCAACAACACCCGTCAATCTGCACATTTCACCAAATCCGTGTGCACCCCATGTTCAACAACACCCCTAAATCTGCACACATCACCAAATCCGTGAGCACCCCATGTTCAACAACACCCCTCAATCTGCGCACATCACCAAATCCGTGTGCACCCCATGTTCAACAACACCCCTCAATCTGCGCACATCACCAAATCCGTGTGCACCCCATGTTCAACAGCACCTCTGAATCTGCGCACATCAGCAAATCCGTGTGCACCCCATGTTCAACAACACCCGTCAATCTGCACATTTCACCAAATCCGTGTGCACCCCATGTTCAACAACACCCCTAAATCTGCACACATCACCAAATCCGTGAGCACCCCATGTTCAACAACATCTCTCAATCTGCGCACATCACCAAATCCGTGTGCACCCCTTATTCAACAACACCCCTCAATCGGCGCACGTCACCAAATCCGTGTGCACCCCATGTTCAACAACACCCCTCAATCTGCGCACATCACCAAATCCGTGTGAACCCCATGTTAAGCAACACCCCTCATTCTGCGCACGTCACCAAATAGGTGTGCACCCCATGTTCAACAACACCTCTCAATCTG
The DNA here is from genome assembly GCF_048418815.1 of Hemitrygon akajei. Taxonomy (NCBI): domain Eukaryota; kingdom Metazoa; phylum Chordata; class Chondrichthyes; order Myliobatiformes; family Dasyatidae; genus Hemitrygon; species Hemitrygon akajei. The sequence continues at coordinate 520,694 of NW_027331987.1, forward strand.
CGCAGATCACCAAATCCTTGTATACCCCATGTTCAACAGCACACTTCAATCTGCGCACATCACCAAATCAGTGTGCACCCCATGTTCAAAAAGACACCTCAATCTGCGCACATCACCAAATCCGTGTGCACCCCATGTTCAACAACACCCCTAAATCTGCGCACATCACCAAATCCGTGTGTACCCAATGTTCAACAACACCCCTCAATCTGCAAACATCACCAAATCCGTGTGCACCCCATGTCCAACCACACATCTCAATCTGCGCACATCACCAAATCCGTGTGTACACCATGGTCAACCGCACCCCTCAATCTGCACACATCACCATATCCGTGTGCACCCCATGTTCAACAACACCGCTCATTCTGCGCACGTCACCAAATCCGTGTCCAACCCATGTTCAATAACACCCCTCAATCTGCGGACATCTACAAATCCGTGTCCACCCCATGTTAAATAACACCTCTCAATCTGCACACATCACCAAATCCGTGTGAACCCCATGTTCAACAACACCCCTCAATCTGCGCTCATCACCAAATCCGTGTGCACCCCATGTTCAACAACACCTCTCAATCTGCGCACATCACCATATCCGTGTGCACCCCATTTTCAACAACACCCCTCAATCTGCGCACACCTCCAAATCCGTGTGCACCCCATGTTCAACAACACCCCTCATTCAGCACACATCAGCAAATCCGTGTGCACCCCATGTTCAACAACACCCCTCAATCTGCTCACATCACCAAATCCGTGTGCACCCCATGTTCAACAATACCCTTCAATCTGCTCACATCACCAAATCCGTGTGCACCCCATGTTCAACAATACCCTTCAATCTGCTCACATCAACAAATCCGTGAGCACCCCATGTTTAACAACACCCCTCAATCTGCACACATCACCAAATCCGTGTGTACCCCATGTTCAACAACACCCCTCAATCAGCTCACATCACCAAATCCGTGTGCACCCCATGTTCAACAACACCCCTCAATCTGCGCACATCACCAAATTCGTGTGTACCCCATGTTCAACGACCACCCTCATTCTGAGCACGTCATCAAATGGGTGTGCACCCCATGTTCACCAACACCGCTCATTCTGCGCACGTCACCAAATCCGTGTCCACCCCATGATCAATAACACCCCTCAATCTGCGCACATCACCAAATCCGTGTCCACCCCATGTTCAATAACACCTCTTAATCTGCACACATCACCAAATCCGTGTGAACCCCATGTTCAACAACACCCCTCAATCTGCGCACATCACCAAATACGTGTGCATCCCCATGTTCAACAACACCCCTCAGTCTGCGCACAGCACCAAATCCGTGTGCACCCCATGTTCAAGAACACCCCTCAATCTGCGCCCATCACCGAATCCGTTTATACCCCCTGTTCAACAGCACCCTTCAATCTGCGCACATCACCAAATCAGTGTGCACCCCATGTTCAACAATACCCCCAAGCTGCTCACATCACCAAATCCGTGTATACCCCCTGTTCAACAACACCCCTCAATCTGCGCACATCACCAAATCCGTGTGTACACCATGTTTAACAACACCCCTCATTCTGCGCACATCACCAAATCCGTGTGCACATCATGTTTAACAACACCCCTCAATCTGCGCACATCACCAAATCCCTGTGCACCCCATGTTCAACAACACCCCTCAATCAGCTCAGATCACCAAATCCGTGTGCACCCCATGTTGAACAACACCCCTCAATCTGCGCAAATCACCAAATCCGTGTGCACCCCTTGTTCAACAACACCCCTCAATCAGCTCACATCACCAAATCCGTGTGTACCCCATGTTCAACAACACCCCTCAATCTGCGTACATCACCAAATCCGTGTGCACCCCATGTTCAACAGCACCTCTGAATCTGCTCACATCACCAAATCCGTGTGCACCCCATGTTCAACAACACCCGTCAATCTGCACATATCACCAAATCCGTGTGAACCCCATGTTCAACAACACCGCTCATTCTGCGCACGTTACCAAATCCGTGAACCCCATATTCAACACCCCTCAATCTGCGCACATCACCAAATCCGTGTCCACCCCATGTTCAACAACACCCCTCAATCTGCGCACATCACCAAATCCGTGTGTACCCAATGTTCAACAACACCCCTGAATCCGCAAACATCACCAAATCCGTCTGCACACCATGTTCAACACCAACCCTCAATCTGCGCACATCACCAACTCTATGTGCACCCCATGTTCAACCACACGCCTCAATCTGCGCACATCACCAAATCCGTGTGTACCCCATGTTAAACCACACCCATCAATCTGCACACATCACCAAATCCGTGTGCACCCTATGTTCAACAACACCACTCATTCTGCGCACGTCATCAAATGGGTGTGCACCCCATGTTCAACAACACCCCTCAATCTGCGCACATCACCAAATCCGTGTGCACCCCATGTTCAACAACACCCCTCAATCTGCGCACATCACCAAATCCGTGTGAACCCCATGTTCAACAACACCCCTCAATCTGCGCACATCACCAAATCCGTGTGCACCCCATGTTCAACAACACCCCTCAATCTGCGCACATCACCAAATCCGTGTGCACCCCATGTTCAACAACACCCCTCAATCTGCGCACATCACCAAATCCGTGTGTACCCAATGTTCAACAACACCCCTCAATCTGGAAACATCACCAAATCCGTGTGCACACCATGTTCAACACCAACCCTCAATCTGCGCACATCAGCAACTCCATGTGCACCCCATGTTCAACCACACCCCTCATTCTGCGCACGTCATCAAATGGGTGTGCACCCCATGTTCAACAACACCGCTCATTCTGCGCTCGTCACCAAATCCGTGTCCACCCCATGTTCAATAACACCCCTCAATCTGCGCACATCACCAAATACGTGTGCATCCCCATGTTCAACAACACCCCTCAGTCTGCGCACATCACCAAATCCGAGTGCATCCCATGTTCAACAAGACCCCTCAATCTGCACACATCACCAAATCCGTGTGCACCCCATGTTCAACAGCACCCTTCAATCTGCGCACATCACCAAATCCTTGTGCACTCCATGTTCAACAATACCCCCAATCTGCTCACATCACCAAATCCGTGTGCACCCCATGTTCAACAACACCCCTCAATCTGCGCACATCACCAAATCCGTGTGTACCCCATGTTCAACAACACCCCTCAATCTGCGCACATCACCAAATCCGTGTGCACCCCATGTTCAACAACACCCCTCAATCTGCGCACATCACCAAATCCGTGTGCACCCCATGTTCAACAACACCCCTCAATCTGCGCACATCACCAAATCCGTGTGTACCCCATGTTCAACAACACCCCTCAATCTGCTCACATCACCAAATCCGTGTGCACCCCATGTTCAACAACACCCCTCAATCTGCGCACACCTCCAAATCCGTGTGCACCCCATGTTCAACAACACCCCTCATTCAGCACACATCAGCAAATCCGTGTGCACCCCATGTTCAACAGCACCCTTCAATCTGCGCACATCACCAAACCCGTGTGCACCCCATGTTCAACAACACCCCTCATTCTGCGCACATCACCAAATCCGTGTATACCCCCTGTTCAACAGCACCCTTCAATCTGCGCATATCACCAAATCCGTGTGCACCCCATGTTCAACAATACCCTTCAATCTGCTCACATCACCAAATCCGTGTGCACCCCATGTTCAACAACACCCCTCAATCTGCGTACATCACCAAATCCGTGTGTACCCCATGTTTAACAACACCCCTCAATCTGAGCACATCACCAAATCCGTGTGCACCCCATGTTCAACAACACCCCTCAATCTGCACACATCGCCAAATCCGTGTGTACATCATGTTTAACAACACCCCTCAATCTGCGCACATCACCAAATCCGTGTGCACACCATGTTTAAAACAGCCCTCAATCTGCGCACATCACCAAATCCCTGTGCACCCCATGTTCAACAACACCCGTCAATCTGCACATTTCACCAAATCCGTGTGCACCCCATGTTCAACAACACCCCTAAATCTGCACACATCACCAAATCCGTGAGCACCCCATGTTCAACAACACCCCTCAATCTGCGCACATCACCAAATCCGTGTGCACCCCATGTTCAACAACACCCCTCAATCTGCGCACATCACCAAATCCGTGTGCACCCCATGTTCAACAGCACCTCTGAATCTGCGCACATCAGCAAATCCGTGTGCACCCCATGTTCAACAACACCCGTCAATCTGCACATTTCACCAAATCCGTGTGCACCCCATGTTCAACAACACCCCTAAATCTGCACACATCACCAAATCCGTGAGCACCCCATGTTCAACAACACCCCTCAATCTGCGCACATCACCAAATCCGTGTGCACCCCTTATTCAACAACACCCCTCAATCGGCGCACGTCACCAAATCCGTGTGCACCCCATGTTCAACAACACCCCTCAATCTGCGCACATCACCAAATCCGTGTGAACCCCATGTTAAGCAACACCCCTCATTCTGCGCACGTCACCAAATAGGTGTGCACCCCATGTTCAACAACACCTCTCAATCTGCGCAGATCACCAAATCCTTGTATACCCCATGTTCAACAGCACACTTCAATCTGCGCACATCACCAAATCAGTGTGCACCCCATGTTCAAAAAGACACCTCAATCTGCGCACATCACCAAATCCGTGTGCACCCCATGTTCAACAACACCCCTAAATCTGCGCACATCACCAAATCCGTGTGTACCCAATGTTCAACAACACCCCTCAATCTGCAAACATCACCAAATCCGTGTGCACCCCATGTCCAACCACACATCTCAATCTGCGCACATCACCAAATCCGTGTGTACACCATGGTCAACCGCACCCCTCAATCTGCACACATCACCATATCCGTGTGCACCCCATGTTCAACAACACCGCTCATTCTGCGCACGTCACCAAATCCGTGTCCAACCCATGTTCAATAACACCCCTCAATCTGAGGACATCTACAAATCCGTGTCCACCCCATGTTAAATAACACCTCTCAATCTGCACACATCACCAAATCCGTGTGAACCCCATGTTCAACAACACCCCTCAATCTGCGCTCATCACCAAATCCGTGTGTACCCCATGTTCAACAACACCTCTCAATCTGCGCACATCACCATATCCGTGTGCACCCCATTTTCAACAACACCCCTCAATCTGCGCACACCTCCAAATCCGTGTGCACCCCATGTTCAACAACACCCCTCATTCAGCACACATCAGCAAATCCGTGTGCACCCCATGTTCAACAACACCCCTCAATCTGCTCACATCACCAAATCCGTGTGCACCCCATGTTCAACAATACCCTTCAATCTGCTCACATCACCAAATCCCTGTGCACCCCATGTTCAACAACACCCCTCAATCAGCTCACATCACCAAATCCGTGTGCACCCCATGTTCAACAACACCCCTCAATCTGCGCACATCACCAAATTCGTGTGTACCCCATGTTCAACGACCACCCTCATTCTGAGCACGTCATCAAATGGGTGTGCACCCCATGTTCACCAACACCGCTCATTCTGCGCACGTCACCAAATCCGTGTCCACCCCATGATCAATAACACCCCTCAATCTGCGCACATCACCAAATCCGTGTCCACCCCATGTTCAATAACACCTCTTAATCTGCACACATCACCAAATCCGTGTGAACCCCATGTTCAACAACACCCCTCAATCTGCGCACATCACCAAATACGTGTGCATCCCCATGTTCAACAACACCCCTCAGTCTGCGCACAGCACCAAATCCGTGTGCACCCCATGTTCAACAACACCCCTCAATCTGCGCACATCACCAAATCCGTGTGTACACCATGTTTAACAACACCCCTCATTCTGCGCACATCACCAAATCCGTGTGCACATCATGTTTAACAACACCCCTCAATCTGCGCACATCACCAAATCCCTGTGCACCCCATGTTCAACAACACCCCTCAATCAGCTCAGATCACCAAATCCGTCTGCACCCCATGTTGAACAACACCCCTCAATCTGCGCAAATAACCAAATCCGTGTGCACCCCATGTTCAACAACACCCCTCAATCAGCTCACATCACCAAATCCGTGTGTACCCCATGTTCAACAACACCCCTCAATCTGCGTACATCACCAAATCCGTGTGCACCCCATGTTCAACAGCACCTCTGAATCTGCTCACATCACCAAATCCGTGTGCACCCCATGTTCAACAACACCCGTCAATCTGCACACATCACCAAATCCGTGTGAACCCCATGTTCAACAACACCGCTCATTCTGCGCACGTTACCAAATCCGTGAACCCCATATTCAACACCCCTCAATCTGCGCACATCACCAAATCCGTGTCCACCCCATGTTCAACAACACCCCTCAATCTGCGCACATCACCAAATCCGTGTGTACCCAATGTTCAACAACACCCCTGAATCCGCAAACATCACCAAATCCGTCTGCACACCATGTTCAACACCAACCCTCAATCTGCGCACATCACCAACTCTATGTGCACCCCATGTTCAACCACACGCCTCAATCTGCGCACATCACCAAATCCGTGTGTACCCCATGTTAAACCACACCCATCAATCTGCACACATCACCATATCCGTGTGCACCCTATGTTCAACAACACCACTCATTCTGCGCACGTCATCAAATGGGTGTGCACCCCATGTTCAACCACACCCCTCATTCTGCGCACGTCATCAAATGGGTGTGCACCCCATGTTCAACAACACCGCTCATTCTGCGCTCGTCACCAAATCCGTGTCCACCCCATGTTCAACAACACTCCTCAGTCTGCGCACATCACCAAATCCGTGTGCACCCCATGTTCAACAGCACCCTTCAATCTGCGCACATCACCAAATCCTTGTGCACCCCATGTTCAACAATACCCCCAATCTGCTCACATCACCAAATCCGTGTGCACCCCATGTTCAACAACACCCCTCAATCTGCGCACATCACCAAATCCGTGTGTACCCCATGTTCAACAACACCCCTCAATCTGCGCACATCACCAAATCCGTGTGCACCCCATGTTCAACAACACCCCTCAATCTGCGCACATCACCAAATCCGTGTGCACCCCATGTTCAACAACACCCCTCAATCTGCGCACATCACCAAATCCGTGTGTACCCCATGTTCAACAACACCCCTCAATCTGCTCACATCACCAAATCCGTGTGCACCCCATGTTCAACAACACCCCTCAATCTGCGCACACCTCCAAATCCGTGTGCACCCCATGTTCAACAACACCCCTCATTCAGCACACATCAGCAAATCCGTGTGCACCCCATGTTCAACAGCACCCTTCAATCTGCGCACATCACCAAACCCGTGTGCACCCCATGTTCAACAACACCCCTCATTCTGCGCACATCACCAAATCCGTGTATACCCCATGTTTAACAACACCCCTCAATCTGAGCACATCACCAAATCCGTGTGCACCCCATGTTCAACAACACCCCTCAATCTGCACACATCGCCAAATCCGTGTGTACATCATGTTTAACAACACCCCTCAATCTGCGCACATCACCAAATCCGTGTGCACACCATGTTTAAAACACCCCTCAATCTGCGCACATCACCAAATCCCTGTGCACCCCATGTTCAACAACACCCCTCAATCAGCTCAGATCACCAAATCCGTGTGCACCCCATGTTGAACAACACCCCTCAATCTGCGCAAATCACCAAATCCGTGTGCACCCCATGTTCAACAACACCCCTCAATCAGCTCACATCACCAAATCCGTGTGTACCCCATGTCCAACAACACCCCTCAATCTGCGTACATCACCAAATCCGTGTGCACCCCATGTTCAACAGCACCTCTGAATCTGCTCACATCACCAAATCCGTGTGCACCCCATGTTCAACAACACCCGTCAATCTGCACATATCACCAAATCTGTGTGCACCCCATGTTCTACAACACCCCTAAATCTGCACACATCACCAAATCCGTGTGAACCCCATGTTCAACAACACCGCTCATTCTGCGCACGTTACCAAATCCGTGCACCCCATATTCAACACCCCTCAATCTGCGCACATCACCAAATCCGTGTCCACCCCATGTTCAACAACACCCCTCAATCTGCGCACATCACCAAATCCGTGTGTACCCAATGTTCAACAGCACCCCTCAATCCGCAAACATCACCAAATCCGTGTGCACACCATGTTCAACACCAACCCTCAATCTGCGCACATCACCAACTCTATGTGCACCCCATGTTCAACCACACCCCTCAATCTGCGCACATCAACAAATCCGTGTGTACCCCATGTTAAACCACACCCATCAATCTGCACACATCACCATATCCGTGTGCACCCTATGTTCAACAACACCACTCATTCTGCGCACGTCATCAAATAGGTGTGCACCCCATGTTCAAGAACACCGCTCATTCTGCGCACGTCACCAAATCCGTGTCCACCCCATATTCAACACCCCTCAATCTGCGCACATCACCAAATCCGTGTCCACCCCATGTTCAACAACACCCCTCAATCTGCGCACATCACCAAATCCGTGTGCACCCCATGTTCAACAACACCCCTCAATCTGCGCACATCACCAAATCCGTGTGCACCCCATGTTCAACAACACCCCTCAATCTGCGCACATCACCAAATCCGTGTGTACCCAATGTTCAACAGCACCCCTCAATCTGGAAACATCACCAAATCCGTGTGCACACCATGTTCAACACCAACCCTCAATCTGCGCACATCACCAACTCCATGTGCACCCCATGTTAAGCAACACCCCTCATTCTGCGCACGTCATCAAATGGGTGTGCACCCCATGTTCAACAACACCGCTCATTCTGCGCTCGTCACCAAATCCGTGTCCACCCCATGTTCAATAACACCCCTCAATCGGCGCACATCACCAAATACGTGTGTACCCAATGTTCAACAACACCACTCATTCTGCGCACGTCATCAAATGGGTGTGCACCCCATATTCAACAACACCGCTCATTCTGCGCACGTCACCAAATCCGTGTCCACCCCATATTCAACACCCCTCAATCTGCGCACATCACCAAATCCGTGTCCACCCCATGTTCAACAACACCCCTCAATCTGCGCACATCACCAAATCCGTGTGCACCCCATGTTCAACAACACCCCTCAATCTGCGCACATCACCAAATCCGTGTGTACCCAATGTTCAACAACACCCCTCAATCTGGAAACATCACCAAATCCGTGTGCACACCATGTTCAACACCAACCCTCAATCTGCGCACATCACCAACTCCATGTGCACCCCATGTTCAACCACACCCCTCATTCTGCGCACGTCATCAAATGGGTGTGCACCCCATGTTCAACAACACCGCTCATTCTGCGCTCGTCACCAAATCCGTGTCCACCCCATGTTCAATAACACCCCTCAATCTGCGCACATCACCAAATACGTGTGCATCCCCATGTTCAACAACACCCCTCAGTCTGCGCACATAACCAAATCCGAGTGCATCACATGTTCAACAAGACCCCTCAATCTGCACAAATCACCAAATCCGTGTGCACCCCATGTTCAACAACACCTCTCTATCTGCGACCATCACCAAATCCGTGTATACCCCCTGTTCAACAGCAACATTCAATCTGCGCACATCACCAAATCCTTGTGCACCCCATGTTCAACAATACCCCCAATCTGCTCACATCACCAAATCCGTGTGCAGCCCATGTTCAACAACACCCCTCAATCTGCGCACATCACCAAATCCGTGTGTACCCCATGTTCAAAAACACCCCTCAATCTGCGCACATCACCAAATCCGTGTGCACCCCATGTTCAACAACACCCCTCAATCTGCGCACATCACCAAATCCGTGTGCACCCCATGTTCAACAGCACCTCTGAATCTGCGCACATCAGCAAATCCGTGTGCACCCCATGTTCAACAACACCCGTCAATCTGCACATTTCACCAAATCCGTGTGCACCCCATGTTCAACAACACCCCTAAATCTGCACACATCACCAAATCCGTGAGCACCCCATGTTCAACAACACCCCTCAATCTGCGCACATCACCAAATCCGTGTGCACCCCATGTTCAACAACACCCCTCAATCTGCGCACATCTCCAAATCCGTGTGCACCCCATGTTCAACAGCACCTCTGAATCTGCGCACATCAGCAAATCCGTGTGCACCCCATGTTCAACAACACCCGTCAATCTGCACATTTCACCAAATCCGTGTGCACCCCATGTTCAACAACACCCCTAAATCTGCACACATCACCAAATCCGTGAGCACCCCATGTTCAACAACACCCCTCAATCTGCGCACATCACCAAATCCGTGTGCACCCCTTATTCAACAACACCCCTCAATCGGCGCACGTCACCAAATCCGTGTGCACCCCATGTTCAACAACACCCCTCAATCTGCGCACATCACCAAATCCGTGTGAACCCCATGTTAAGCAACACCCCTCATTCTGCGCACGTCACCAAATAGGTGTGCACCCCATGTTCAACAACACCTCTCAATCTGCGCAGATCACCAAATCCTTGTATACCCCATGTTCAACAGCACACTTCAATCTGCGCACATCACCAAATCAGTGTGCACCCCATGTTCAAAAAGACACCTCAATCTGCGCACATCACCAAATCCGTGTGCACCCCATGTTCAACAACACCCCTAAATCTGCGCACATCACCAAATCCGTGTGTACCCAATGTTCAACAACACCCCTCAATCTGCAAACATCACCAAATCCGTGTGCACCCCATGTCCAACCACACATCTCAATCTGCGCACATCACCAAATCCGTGTGTACACCATGGTCAACCGCACCCCTCAATCTGCACACATCACCATATCCGTGTGCACCCCATGTTCAACAACACCGCTCATTCTGCGCACGTCACCAAATCCGTGTCCAACCCATGTTCAATAACACCCCTCAATCTGCGGACATCTACAAATCCGTGTCCACCCCATGTTAAATAACACCTCTCAATCTGCACACATCACCAAATCCGTGTGAACCCCATGTTCAACAACACCCCTCAATCTGCGCTCATCACCAAATCCGTGTGCACCCCATGTTCAACAACACCTCTCAATCTGCGCACATCACCATATCCGTGTGCACCTCATTTTCAACAACACCCCTCAATCTGCGCACACCTCCAAATCCGTGTGCACCCCATGTTCAACAACACCCCTCATTCAGCACACATCAGCAAATCCGTGTGCACCCCATGTTCAACAACACCCCTCAATCTGCTCACATCACCAAATCCGTGTGCACCACATGTTCAACAACACCTCTCAATCTGCGCACATCACCAAATACGTGTGCATCCCCATGTTCAACAACACCCCTCAGTCTGCGCACAGCACCAAATCCGTGTGCACCCCATGTTCAACAACACCCCTCAATCTGCGCACATCACCAAATCCGTGTGTACACCATGTTTAACAACACCCCTCATTCTGCGCACATCACCAAATCCGTGTGCACATCATGTTTAACAACACCCCTCAATCTGCGCACATCACCAAATCCCTGTGCACCCCATGTTCAACAACACCCCTCAATCAGCTCAGATCACCAAATCCGTCTGCACCCCATGTTGAACAACACCCCTCAATCTGCGCAAATCACCAAATCCGTGTGCACCCCATGTTCAACAACACCCCTCAATCAGCTCACATCACCAAATCCGTGTGTACCCCATGTTCAACAACACCCCTCAATCTGCGTACATCACCAAATCCGTGTGCACCCCATGTTCAACAGCACCTCTGAATCTGCTCACATCACCAAATCCGTGTGCACCCCATGTTCAACAACACCCGTCAATCTGCACACATCACCAAATCCGTGTGAACCCCATGTTCAACAACACCGCTCATTCTGCGCACGTTACCAAATCCGTGAACCCCATATTCAACACCCCTCAATCTGCGCACATCACCAAATCCGTGTCCACCCCATGTTCAACAACACCCCTCAATCTGCGCACATCACCAAATCCGTGTGTACCCAATGTTCAACAACACCCCTGAATCCGCAAACATCACCAAATCCGTCTGCACACCATGTTCAACACCAACCCTCAATCTGCGCACATCACCAACTCTATGTGCACCCCATGTTCAACCACACGCCTCAATCTGCGCACATCACCAAATCCGTGTGTACCCCATGTTAAACCACACCCATCAATCTGCACACATCACCATATCCGTGTGCACCCTATGTTCAACAACACCACTCATTCTGCGCACGTCATCAAATGGGTGTGCACCCCATGTTCAACCACACCCCTCATTCTGCGCACGTCATCAAATGGGTGTGCACCCCATGTTCAGCAACACCGCTCATTCTGCGCACATCACCAAATCCGTGTGCACCCCATGTTCAACAGCACCCTTCAATCTGCGCACATCACCAAATCCTTGTGCACCCCATGTTCAACAATACCCCCAATCTGCTCACATCACCAAATCCGTGTGCACCCCATGTTCAACAACACCCCTCAATCTGCGCACATCACCAAATCCGTGTGTACCCCATGTTCAACAACACCCCTCAATCTGCGCACATCACCAAATCCGTGTGCACCCCATGTTCAACAACACCCCTCAATCTGCGCACATCACCAAATCCGTGTGCACCCCATGTTCAACAACACCCCTCAATCTGCGCACATCACCAAATCCGTGTGTACCCCATGTTCAACAACACCCCTCAATCTGCTCACATCACCAAATCCGTGTGCACCCCATGTTCAACAACACCCCTCAATCTGCGCACACCTCCAAATCCGTGTGCACCCCATGTTCAACAACACCCCTCATTCAGCACACATCAGCAAATCCGTGTGCACCCCATGTTCAACAGCACCCTTCAATCTGCGCACATCACCAAACCCGTGTGCACCCCATGTTCAACAATACCCTTCAATCTGCTCACATCACCAAATCCGTGTGCACCCCATGTTCAACAACACCCCTCAATCTGCGTACATCACCAAATCCGTGTGTACCCCATGTTTAACAACACCCCTCAATCTGAGCACATCACCAAATCCGTGTGCACCCCATGTTCAACAACACCCCTCAATCTGCACACATCGCCAAATCCGTGTGTACATCATGTTTAACAACACCCCTCAATCTGCGCACATCACCAAATCCGTGTGCACACCATGTTTAAAACACCCCTCAATCTGCGCACATCACCAAATCCCTGTGCACCCCATGTTCAACAACACCCCTCAATCAGCTCAGATCACCAAATCCGTGTGCACCCCATGTTGAACAACACCCCTCAATCTGCGCAAATCACCAAATCCGTGTGCACCCCATGTTCAACAACACCCCTCAATCAGCTCACATCACCAAATCCGTGTGTACCCCATGTCCAACAACACCCCTCAATCTGCGTACATCACCAAATCCGTGTGCACCCCATGTTCAACAGCACCTCTGAATCTGCTCACATCACCAAATCCGTGTGCACCCCATGTTCAACAAAACCCGTCAATCTGCACATATCACCAAATCTGTGTGCACCCCATGTTCTACAACACCCCTAAATCTGCACACATCACCAAATCCGTGTGAACCCCATGTTCAACAACACCGCTCATTCTGCGCACGTTACCAAATCCGTGCACCCCATATTCAACACCCCTCAATCTGCGCACATCACCAAATCCGTGTCCACCCCATGTTCAACAACACCCCTCAATCTGCGCACATCACCAAATCCGTGTGTACCCAATGTTCAACAGCACCCCTCAATCCGCAAACATCACCAAATCCGTGTGCACACCATGTTCAACACCAACCCTCAATCTGCGCACATCACCAACTCTATGTGCACCCCATGTTCAACCACACCCCTCAATCTGCGCACATCACCAAATCCGTGTGTACCCCATGTTAAACCACACCCATCAATCTGCACACATCACCATATCCGTGTGCACCCTATGTTCAACAACACCACTCATTCTGCGCACGTCATCAAATAGGTGTGCACCCCATGTTCAAGAACACCGCTCATTCTGCGCACGTCACCAAATCCGTGTCCACCCCATATTCAACACCCCTCAATCTGCGCACATCACCAAATCCGTGTCCACCCCATGTTCAACAACACCCCTCAATCTGCGCACATCACCAAATCCGTGTGCACCCCATGTTCAACAACACCCCTCAATCTGCGCACATCACCAAATCCGTGTGCACCCCATGTTCAACAACACCCCTCAATCTGCGCACATCACCAAATCCGTGTGTACCCAATGTTCAACAGCACCCCTCAATCTGGAAACATCACCAAATCCGTGTGCACCCCATGTTAAGCAACACCCCTCATTCTGCGCACGTCATCAAATGGGTGTGCACCCCATGTTCAACAACACCGCTCATTCTGCGCTCGTCACCAAATCCGTGTCCACCCCATGTTCAATAACACCCCTCAATCGGCGCACATCACCAAATACGTGTGTACCCAATGTTCAACAACACCACTCATTCTGCGCACGTCATCAAATGGGTGTGCACCCCATATTCAACAACACCGCTCATTCTGCGCACGTCACCAAATCCGTGTCCACCCCATATTCAACACCCCTCAATCTGCGCACATCACCAAATCCGTGTCCACCCCATGTTCAACAACACCCCTCAATCTGCGCACATCACCAAATCCGTGTGCACCCCATGTTCAACAACACCCCTCAATCTGCGCACATCACCAAATCCGTGTGTACCCAATGTTCAACAACACCCCTCAATCTGGAAACATCACCAAATCCGTGTGCACACCATGTTCAACACCAACCCTCAATCTGCGCACATCACCAACTCCATGTGCACCCCATGTTCAACCACACCCCTCATTCTGCGCACGTCATCAAATGGGTGTGCACCCCATGTTCAACAACACCGCTCATTCTGCGCTCGTCACCAAATCCGTGTCCACCCCATGTTCAATAACACCCCTCAATCTGCGCACATCACCAAATACGTGTGCATCCCCATGTTCAACAACACCCCTCAGTCTGCGCACATAACCAAATCCGAGTGCATCACATGTTCAACAAGACCCCTCATTCTGCACAAATCACCAAATCCGTGTGCACCCCATGTTCAACAACACCTCTCTATCTGCGACCATCACCAAATCCGTGTATACCCAACTGTTCAACAGCAACATTCAATCTGCGCACATCACCAAATCCTTGTGCACCCCATGTTCAACAATACCCCCAATCTGCTCACATCACCAAATCCGTGTGCAGCCCATGTTCAACAACACCCCTCAATCTGCGCACATCACCAAATCCGTGTGTACCCCATGTTCAAAAACACCCCTCAATCTGCGCACATCACCAAATCCGTGTGCACCCCATGTTCAACAACACCCCTCAATCTGCGCACATCACCAAATCCGTGTGCACCCCATGTTCAACAGCACCTCTGAATCTGCGCACATCAGCAAATCCGTGTGCACCCCATGTTCAACAACACCCGTCAATCTGCACATTTCACCAAATCCGTGTGCACCCCATGTTCAACAACACCCCTAAATCTGCACACATCACCAAATCCGTGAGCACCCCATGTTCAACAACACCCCTCAATCTGCGCACATCACCAAATCCGTGTGCACCCCATGTTCAACAACACCCCTCAATCTGCGCACATCTCCAAATCCGTGTGCACCCCATGTTCAACAGCACCTCTGAATCTGCGCACATCAGCAAATCCGTGTGCACCCCATGTTCAACAACACCCGTCAATCTGCACATTTCACCAAATCCGTGTGCACCCCATGTTCAACAACACCCCTAAATCTGCACACATCACCAAATCCGTGAGCACCCCATGTTCAACAACACCCCTCAATCTGCGCACATCACCAAATCCGTGTGCACCCCTTATTCAACAACACCCCTCAATCGGCGCACGTCACCAAATCCGTGTGCACCCCATGTTCAACAACACCCCTCAATCTGCGCACATCACCAAATCCGTGTGAACCCCATGTTAAGCAACACCCCTCATTCTGCGCACGTCACCAAATAGGTGTGCACCCCATGTTCAACAACACCTCTCAATCTGCGCAGATCACCAAATCCTTGTATACCCCATGTTCAACAGCACACTTCAATCTGCGCACATCACCAAATCAGTGTGCACCCCATGTTCAAAAAGACACCTCAATCTGCGCACATCACCAAATCCGTGTGCACCCCATGTTCAACAACACCCCTAAATCTGCGCACATCACCAAATCCGTGTGTACCCAATGTTCAACAACACCCCTCAATCTGCAAACATCACCAAATCCGTGTGCACCCCATGTCCAACCACACATCTCAATCAGCGCACATCACCAAATCCGTGTGTACACCATGGTCAACCGCACCCCTCAATCTGCACACATCACCATATCCGTGTGCACCCCATGTTCAACAACACCGCTCATTCTGCGCACGTCACCAAATCCGTGTCCAACCCATGTTCAATAATACCCCTCAATCTGCGGACATCTACAAATCCGTGTCCACCCCATGTTAAATAACACCTCTCAATCTGCACACATCACCAAATCCGTGTATACCCCCTGTTCAACAGCACCCTTCAATCTGCGCATATCACCAAATCCGTGTGCACCCCATGTTCAACAATACCCTTCAATCTGCTCACATCACCAAATCCGTGTGCACCCCATGTTCAACAATACCCTTCAATCTGCTCACATCACCAAATCCGTGAGCACCCCATGTTTAACAACACCCCTCAATCTGCACACATCACCAAATCCGTGTGTACCCCATGTTCAACAACACCCCTCAATCAGCTCACATCACCAAATCCGTGTGCACCCCATGTTCAACAACACCCCTCAATCTGCGCACATCACCAAATTCGTGTGAACCCCATGTTCAACGACCACCCTCATTCTGAGCACGTCATCAAATGGGTGTGCACCCCATGTTCACCAACACCGCTCATTCTGCGCACGACACCAAATCCGTGTCCACCCCATGATCAATAACACCCCTCAATCTGCGCACATCACCAAATCCGTGTCCACCCCATGTTCAATAACACCTCTTAATCTGCACACATCACCAAATCCGTGTGAACCCCATGTTCAACAACACCCCTCAATCTGCGCACATCACCAAATACGTGTGCATCCCCATGTTCAACAACACCCCTCAGTCTGCGCACAGCACCAAATCCGTGTGCACCCCATGTTCAACAACACCCCTCAATCTGCGCCCATCACCGAATCCGTTTATACCCCCTGTTCAACAGCACCCTTCAATCTGCGCACATCACCAAATCAGTGTGCACCCCATGTTCAACAATACCCCCAAGCTGCTCACATCACCAAATCCGTGTATACCCCCTGTTCAACAACACCCCTCAATCTGCGCACATCACCAAATCCGTGTGTACACCATGTTTAACAACACCCCTCATTCTGCGCACATCACCAAATCCGTGTGCACATCATGTTTAACAACACCCCTCAATCTGCGCACATCACCAAATCCCTGTGCACCCCATGTTCAACAACACCCCTCAATCAGCTCAGATCACCAAATCCGTCTGCACCCCATGTTGAACAACACCCCTCAATCTGCGCAAATCACCAAATCCGTGTGCACCCCATGTTCAACAACACCCCTCAATCAGCTCACATCACCAAATCCGTGTGTACCCCATGTTCAACAACACCCCTCAATCTGCGTACATCACCAAATCCGTGTGCACCCCATGTTCAACAGCACCTCTGAATCTGCTCACATCACCAAATCCGTGTGCACCCCATGTTCAACAACACCCGTCAATCTGCACATATCACCAAATCCGTGTGCACCCCATGTTCTACAACACCCCTAAATCTGCAGACATCACCAAATCCGTGTGAACCCCATGTTCAACAACACCGCTCATTCTGCGCACGTTACCAAATCCGTGAACCCCATATTCAACACCCCTCAAACTGCGCACATCACCAAATCCGTGTCCACCCCATGTTCAACAACACCCCTCAATCTGCGCACATCACCAAATCCGTGTGTACGCAATGTTCAACAACACCCCTGAATCCGCAAACATCACCAAATCCGTCTGCACACCATGTTCAACACCAACCCTCAATCTGCGCACATCACCAACTCTATGTGCACCCCATGTTCAACCACACGCCTCAATCTGCGCACATCACCAAATCCGTGTGTACCCCATGTTAAACCACACCCATCAATCTGCACACATCACCATATCCGTGTGCACCCTATGTTCAACAACACCACTCATTCTGCGCACGTCATCAAATGGGTGTGCACCCCATGTTCAACAACACCCCTCAATCTGCGCACATCACCAAATCCGTGTGCACCCCATGTTCAACAACACCCTTCAATCTGCGCACATCACCAAATCCGTGTGAACCCCATGTTCAACAACACCCCTCAATCTGCGCACATCACCAAATCCGTGTGCACCCCATGTTCAACAACACCCCTCAATCTGCGCACATCACCAAATCCGTGTGCACCCCATGTTCAACAACACCCCTCAATCTGCGCACATCACCAAATCCGTGTGTACCCAATGTTCAACAACACCCCTCAATCTGGAAACATCACCAAATCCGTGTGCACACCATGTTCAACACCAACCCTCAATCTGCGCACATCAGCAACTCCATGTGCACCCCATGTTCAACCACACCCCTCATTCTGCGCACGTCATCAAATGGGTGTGCACCCCATGTTCAACAACACCGCTCATTCTGCGCTCGTCACCAAATCCGTGTCCACCCCATGTTCAATAACACCCCTCAATCTGCGCACATCACCAAATACGTGTGCATCCCCATGTTCAACAACACCCCTCAGTCTGCGCACATCACCAAATCCGAGTGCATCCCATGTTCAACAAGACCCCTCAATCTGCACACATCACCAAATCCGTGTGCACCCCATGTTCAACAGCACCCTTCAATCTGCGCACATCACCAAATCCTTGTGCACCCCATGTTCAACAATACCCCCAATCTGCTCACATCACCAAATCCGTGTGCACCCCATGTTCAACAACACCCCTCAATCTGCGCACATCACCAAATCCGTGTGTACCCCATGTTCAACAACACCCCTCAATCTGCGCACATCACCAAATCCGTGTGCACCCCATGTTCAACAACACCCCTCAATCTGCGCACATCACCAAATCCGTGTGCACCCCATGTTCAACAACACCCCTCAATCTGCGCACATCACCAAATCCGTGTGAACCCCATGTTAAGCAACACCCCTCATTCTGCGCACGTCACCAAATAGGTGTGCACCCCATGTTCAACAACACCTCTCAATCTGCGCAGATCACCAAATCCTTGTATACCCCATGTTCAACAGCACACTTCAATCTGCGCACATCACCAAATCAGTGTGCACCCCATGTTCAAAAAGACACCTCAATCTGCGCACATCACCAAATCCGTGTGCACCCCATGTTCAACAACACCCCTAAATCTGCGCACATCACCAAATCCGTGTGTACCCAATGTTCAACAACACCCCTCAATCTGCAAACATCACCAAATCCGTGTGCACCCCATGTCCAACCACACATCTCAATCTGCGCACATCACCAAATCCGTGTGTACACCATGGTCAACCGCACCCCTCAATCTGCACACATCACCATATCCGTGTGCACCCCATGTTCAACAACACCGCTCATTCTGCGCACGTCACCAAATCCGTGTCCAACCCATGTTCAATAACACCCCTCAATCTGCGGACATCTACAAATCCGTGTCCACCCCATGTTAAATAACACCTCTCAATCTGCACACATCACCAAATCCGTGTGAACCCCATGTTCAACAACACCCCTCAATCTGCGCTCATCACCAAATCCGTGTGCACCCCATGTTCAACAATACCCTTCAATCTGCTCACATCACCAAATCCGTGTGCACCCCATGTTCAACAATACCCTTCAATCTGCTCACATCACCAAATCCGTGAGCACCCCATGTTTAACAACACCCCTCAATCTGCACACATCACCAAATCCGTGTGTACCCCATGTTCAACAACACCCCTCAATCAGCTCACATCACCAAATCCGTGTGCACCCCATGTTCAACAACACCCCTCAATCTGCGCACATCACCAAATTCGTGTGAACCCCATGTTCAACGACCACCCTCATTCTGAGCACGTCATCAAATGGGTGTGCACCCCATGTTCACCAACACCGCTCATTCTGCGCACGTCACCAAATCCGTGTCCACCCCATGATCAATAACACCCCTCAATCTGCGCACATCACCAAATCCGTGTCCACCCCATGTTCAATAACACCTCTTAATCTGCACACATCACCAAATCCGTGTGAACCCCATGTTCAACAACACCCCTCAATCTGCGCACATCACCAAATACGTGTGCATCCCCATGTTCAACAACACCCCTCAGTCTGCGCACAGCACCAAATCCGTGTGCACCCCATGTTCAACAACACCCCTCAATCTGCGCCCATCACCGAATCCGTTTATACCCCCTGTTCAACAGCACCCTTCAATCTGCGCACATCACCAAATC
Source organism: Hemitrygon akajei (assembly GCF_048418815.1). Classification (NCBI taxonomy): domain Eukaryota; kingdom Metazoa; phylum Chordata; class Chondrichthyes; order Myliobatiformes; family Dasyatidae; genus Hemitrygon; species Hemitrygon akajei. The sequence continues at coordinate 541,443 of NW_027331987.1, forward strand.
AGTGTGCACCCCATGTTCAACAATACCCCCAAGCTGCTCACATCACCAAATCCGTGTATACCCCCTGTTCAACAACACCCCTCAATCTGCGCACATCACCAAATCCGTGTGTACACCATGTTTAACAACACCCCTCATTCTGCGCACATCACCAAATCCGTGTGCACATCATGTTTAACAACACCCCTCAATCTGCGCACATCACCAAATCCCTGTGCACCCCATGTTCAACAACACCCCTCAATCAGCTCAGATCACCAAATCCGTCTGCACCCCATGTTGAACAACACCCCTCAATCTGCGCAAATCACCAAATCCGTGTGCACCCCATGTTCAACAACACCCCTCAATCAGCTCACATCACCAAATCCGTGTGTACCCCATGTTCAACAACACCCCTCAATCTGCGTACATCACCAATTCCGTGTGCACCCCATGTTCAACAGCACCTCTGAATCTGCTCACATCACCAAATCCGTGTGCACCCCATGTTCAACAACACCCGTCAATCTGCACATATCACCAAATCCGTGTGCACCCCATGTTCTACAACACCCCTAAATCTGCACACATCACCAAATCCGTGTGAACCCCATGTTCAACAACACCGCTCATTCTGCGCACGTTACCAAATCCGTGAACCCCATATTCAACACCCCTCAATCTGCGCACATCACCAAATCCGTGTCCACACCATGTTCAACAACACCCCTCAATCTGCGCACATCACCAAATCCGTGTGTACCCAATGTTCAACAACACCCCTGAATCCGCAAACATCACCAAATCCGTCTGCACACCATGTTCAACACCAACCCTCAATCTGCGCACATCACCAACTCTATGTGCACCCCATGTTCAACCACACGCCTCAATCTGCGCACATCACCAAATCCGTGTGTACCCCATGTTAAACCACACCCATCAATCTGCACACATCACCATATCCGTGTGCACCCTATGTTCAACAACACCACTCATTCTGCGCACGTCATCAAATGGGTGTGCACCCCATGTTCAACAACACCCCTCAATCTGCGCACATCACCAAATCCGTGTGCACCCCATGTTCAACAACACCCTTCAATCTGCGCACATCACCAAATCCGTGTGAACCCCATGTTCAACAACACCCCTCAATCTGCGCACATCAACAAATCCGTGTGCACCCCATGTTCAACAACACCCCTCAATCTGCGCACATCACCAAATCCGTGTGCACCCCATGTTCAACAACACCCCTCAATCTGCGCACATCACCAAATCCGTGTGTACCCAATGTTCAACAACACCCCTCAATCTGGAAACATCACCAAATCCGTGTGCACACCATGTTCAACACCAACCCTCAATCTGCGCACATCAGCAACTCCATGTGCACCCCATGTTCAACCACACCCCTCATTCTGCGCACGTCATCAAATGGGTGTGCACCCCATGTTCAACAACACCGCTCATTCTGCGCTCGTCACCAAATCCGTGTCCACCCCATGTTCAATAACACCCCTCAATCTGCGCACATCACCAAATACGTGTGCATCCCCATGTTCAACAACACCCCTCAGTCTGCGCACATCACCAAATCCGAGTGCATCCCATGTTCAACAAGACCCCTCAATCTGCACACATCACCAAATCCGTGTGCACCCCATGTTCAACAGCACCCTTCAATCTGCGCACATCACCAAATCCTTGTGCACCCCATGTTCAACAATACCCCCAATCTGCTCACATCACCAAATCCGTGTGCACCCCATGTTCAACAACACCCCTCAATCTGCGCACATCACCAAATCCGTGTGTACCCCATGTTCAACAACACCCCTCAATCTGCGCACATCACCAAATCCGTGTGCACCCCATGTTCAACAACACCCCTCAATCTGCGCACATCACCAAATCCGTGTGCACCCCATGTTCAACAACACCCCTCAATCTGCGCACATCACCAAATCCGTGTGTACCCCATGTTCAACAACACCCCTCAATCTGCTCACATCACCAAATCCGTGTGCACCCCATGTTCAACAACACCCCTCAATCTGCGCACACCTCCAAATCCGTGTGCACCCCATGTTCAACAACACCCCTCATTCAGCACACATCAGCAAATCCGTGTGCACCCCATGTTCAACAGCACCCTTCAATCTGCGCACATCACCAAACCCGTGTGCACCCCATGTTCAACAACACCCCTCATTCTGCGCACATCACCAAATCCGTGTATACCCCCTGTTCAACAGCACCCTTCAATCTGCGCATATCACCAAATCCGTGTGCACCCCATGTTCAACAATACCCTTCAATCTGCTCACATCACCAAATCCGTGAGCACCCCATGTTCAACAACACCCCTCAATCTGCGCACATCACCAAATCCGTGTGCACCCCATGTTCAACAACACCCGTCAATCTGCGCACATCACCAAATCCGTGTGCACCCCATGTTCAACAACACCCCTCAATCTGCGCACATCACCAAATCCGTGTGTACCCCATGTTCAACAACACCCCTCAATCAGCTCACATCACCAAATCCGTGTGCACCCCATGTTCAACAACACCCCTCAATCTGCGCACATCACCAAATTCGTGTGTACCCCATGTTCAACGACCACCCTCATTCTGAGCACGTCATCAAATGGGTGTGCACCCCATGTTCACCAACACCGCTCATTCTGCGCACGTCACCAAATCCGTGTCCACCCCATGATCAATAACACCCCTCAATCTGCGCACATCACCTAATCCGTGTCCACCCCATGTTCAATAACACCTCTTAATCTGCACACATCACCAAATCCGTGTGAACCCCATGTTCAACAACACCCCTCAATCTGCGCACATCACCAAATACGTGTGCATCCCCATGTTCAACAACACCCCTCAGTCTGCGCACAGCACCAAATCCGTGTGCACCCCATGTTCAACAACACCCCTCAATCTGCGCCCATCACCGAATCCGTTTATACCCCCTGTTCAACAGCACCCTTCAATCTGCGCACATCACCAAATCAGTGTGCACCCCATGTTCAACAATACCCCCAAGCTGCTCACATCACCAAATCCGTGTATACCCCCTGTTCAACAACACCCCTCAATCTGCGCACATCACCAAATCCGTGTGTACACCATGTTTAACAACACCCCTCATTCTGCGCACATCACCAAATCCGTGTGCACACCATGTTTAACAACACCCCTCAATCTGCGCACATCACCAAATCCCTGTGCACCCCATGTTCAACAACACCCCTCAATCAGCTCAGATCACCAAATCCGTGTGCACCCCATGTTGAACAACACCCCTCAATCTGCGCAAATCACCAAATCCGTGTGCACCCCATGTTCAACAACACCCCTCAATCAGCTCACATCACCAAATCCGTGTGTACCCCATGTTCAACAACACCCCTCAATCTGCGTACATCACCAAATCCGTGTGCACCCCATGTTCAACAGCACCTCTGAATCTGCTCACATCACCAAATCCGTGTGCACCCCATGTTCAACAACACCCGTCAATCTGCACATATCACCAAATCCGTGTGCACCCCATGTTCTACAACACCCCTAAATCTGCACACATCACCAAATCCGTGTGAACCCCATGTTCAACAACACCGCTCATTCTGCGCACGTTACCAAATCCGTGAAACCCATATTCAACACCCCTCAATCTGCGCACATCACCAAATCCGTGTCCACCCCATGTTCAACAACACCCCTCAATCTGCGCACATCACCAAATCCGTGTGTACCCAATGTTCAACAACACCCCTGAATCCGCAAACATCACCAAATCCGTCTGCACACCATGTTCAACACCAACCCTCAATCTGCGCACATCACCAACTCTATGTGCACCCCATGTTCAACCACACGCCTCAATCTGCGCACATCACCAAATCCGTGTGTACCCCATGTTAAACCACACCCATCAATCTGCACACATCACCATATCCGTGTGCACCCTATGTTCAACAACACCACTCATTCTGCGCACGTCATCAAATGGGTGTGCACCCCATGTTCAACAACACCCCTCAATCTGCGCACATCACCAAATCCGTGTGCACCCCATGTTCAACAACACCCCTCATTCTGCGCACATCACCAAATCCGTGTGAACCCCATGTTCAACAACACCCCTCAATCTGCGCACATCACCAAATCCGTGTGCACCCCATGTTCAACAACACCCCTCAATCTGCGCACATCACCAAATCCGTGTGCACCCCATGTTCAACAACACCCCTCAATATGCGCACATCACCAAATCCGTGTGTACCCAATGTTCAACAACACCCCTCAATCTGGAAACATCACCAAATCCGTGTGCACATCATGTTCAACACCAACCCTCAATCTGCGCACATCACCAACTCCATGTGCACCCCATGTTCAACAACACCGCTCATTCTGCGCTCGTCACCAAATCCGTGTCCACCCAATGTTCAATAACACCCCTCAATCTGCGCACATCACCAAATACGTGTGCATCCCCATGTTCAACAACACCCCTCAGTCTGCGCACATCACCAAATCCGAGTGCATCCCATGTTCAACAAGACCCCTCAATCTGCACACATCACCAAATCCGTGTGCACCCCATGTTCAACAACACCACTCTATCTGCGACCATCACCAAATCCGTGTATACCCCATGTTCAACAACACCCCTCAATCTGCGCACTTCACCAATTCCGTGTGCACCCCATGTTCAACAGCACCCTTCAATCTGCGCACATCACCAAATCCTTGTGCACCCCATGTTCAACAATACCCCCAATCTGCTCACATCACCAAATCCGTGTGCACCCCATGTTCAACAACACCCCTCAATCTGCTCACATCACCAAATCCGTGTGCACCCCATGTTCAACAACACCCCTCAATCTGCGCACATCACCAAATCCGTGTGTACCCCATGTTCAACAACACCCCTCAATCTGCTCACATCACCAAATCCGTGTGCACCCCATGTTCAACAACACCCCTCAATCTGCGCACATCACCAAATCCGTGTGCACCCCATGTTCAACAGCACCTCTGAATCTGCGCACATCACCAAATCCGTGTGCACCCCATGATCAACAACACCCCTCAATCTGCACATTTCACCAAATCCGTGTGCACCCCATGTTCAACAACACCCCTCATTCTGCGCACATCACCAAATCCGTGTCCACCCCTTATTCAACAACACCCCTCATTCTGCGTACGTCACCAAATAGGTGTGCACCCCATGTTCAACAACACCCCTCAATCTGCGCACATCACCAAATCGGTGTCCACCCCATGTTCAACAACACCCCTCAATCTGCGCACATCACCAAATCCGTGTGCACCCCATGTTCAACAACACCCCTCAATCTGCGCACATCACCAAATCCGTGTGCACACCATGTTCAACAACACCTCTCAATCTGCGCACGTCACCAAATCCGTGTCCACCCCGTGTTCAACAACACCCCTCAATCTGCAAAAATCACCAAATCCTTGGGCACACCTTGTTCAACACCACTCCTCAATCTGCGCACATCACCAACTCCATGTGCACCCCATGTTCAACAACACCCCTCAATCTGGAAAGATCACCAAATCCGTGTGCACACCATGTTCAACACCAACCCTCAATCTGCGCACATCACCAACTCCATGTGCACCCCATGTTCAACCACACCCTTCATTCTGCGCACGTCATCAAATTGGTGTGCACCCCATGTTCAACAACACCGCTCATTCTGCGCACGTCACCAAATCCGTGTCCACCCCATGTTCAATAACACCCCTCAATCTGCGCACATCACCAAATCTGTGTCCACCCCATGTTCAATAACACCCCTCAATCTGCGCACATCAGCAAATACGTGTGCATCCCATGTTCAACAAGACCCCTCAATCTGCACACATCACCAAATCCGTGTGCACCCCATGTTCAACAACACCTCTCAATCTGCGCACATCACCAAATCCGTGTATAACCCCTGTTCAACAGCACCCTTCAATCTGCGCACATCACCAAATCCGTGTGCACCCCATGTTCAACAATACCCCGAATCTGCTCACATCACCAAATCCGTATGCACCCCATGTTCAACAACACCCCTCAATCTGCGCACATCACCAAATCCGTGTGTACCCAATGTTCAACAACACCCCTCAATCTGGAAACATCACCAAATCCGTGTGCACACCATGTTCAACACCAACCCTCAATCTGCGCACATCACCAACTCCATGTGCACCCCATGTTCAACCACACCCCTCATTCTGCGCACGTCATCAAATGGTTGTGCACCCCATGTTCAACAACACCGCTCATTCTGCGCTCGTCACCAAATCCGTGTCCACTCCATGTTCAATAACACCCCTCAATCTGCGCACATCACCAAATCCGTGTGAACCCCATGTTCAACAACACCCCTCAATCTGCGCACATCACCAAATCCGTGTGCACCCCATGTTCAACAACACCCCTCAATCTGCGCACATCACCAAATCCGTGTGCACCCCATGTTCAACAACACCCCTCAATCTGCGCACATCACCAAATCCGTGTGTACCCAATGTTCAACAACACCCCTCAATCTGGAAACATCACCAAATCCGTGTGCACACCATGTTCAACACCAACCCTCATTCTGCGCACATCACCAACTCCATGTGCACCCCATGTTCAACCACACCCCTCATTCTGCGCACGTCATCAAATGGGTGTGCACCCCATGTTCAACAACACCGCTCATTCTGCGCTCGTCACCAAATCCGTGTCCACCCCATGTTCAATAACACCCCTCAATCTGCGCACATCACCAAATACGTGTGCATCCCCATGTTCAACAACACCCCTCAGTCTGCGCACATCACCAAATCCGAGTGCATCCCATGTTCAACAAGACCCCTCAATCTGCACACATCACCAAATCCGTGTGCACCCCATGTTCAACAACACCTCTCTATCTGCGACCATCACCAAATCCGTGTATACCCCCTGTTCAACAGCACCCTTCAATCTGCGCACATCACCAAATCCTTGTGCACCCCATGTTCAACAATACCCCCAATCTGCTCACATCACCAAATCCGTGTGCACCCCATGTTCAACAACACCCCTCAATCTGCGCACATCACCAAATCCGTGTGTACCCCATGATCAACAACACCCCTCAATCTGCGCACATCACCAAATCCGTGTGCACCCCATGTTCAACAACACCCCTCAATCTGCGCACATCACCAAATCCGTGTGCACCCCATGTTCAACAACACCCCTCAATCTGCTCACATCACCAAATCCGTGTGCACCCCATGTTCAACAACACCCCTCAATCTGCGCACATCACCAAATCCGTGTGTACCCCATGTTCAACAACACCCCTCAATCTGCGCACATCACCAAAACCGTGTGCACCCCATGTTCAACAACACCCCTCAATCTGCTCACATCACCAAATCCGTGTGCACCCCATGTTCAACAACACCCCTCAATCTGCGCACATCACCAAATCCGTGTGTACCCCATGTTCAACAACACCCCTCAATCTGCGCACATCACCAAATCCGTGTGCACCCCATGTTCAACAACACCCCTCAGTCTGCGCACATCACCAAATCCGTGTGCACCCCATGTTCAACAACACCCCTCAATCTGCTCACATCATCAAATCCGTGTGCACCCCATGTTGAACAACACCCCTCAATCTGCGCACATCACCAAATCCGTGTGCACGCCATGTTCAACAACACCCCTCAATCTGCGCACATCACCAAATCCGTGTGAACCCCATGTTCAACAGCACCTCTAAATCTGCGCACATCACCAAATCCGTGTGCACCGCATCTTCAACAACACCCCTCAATCTGCGCACATCACCAAATCCGTGTGCACCCCATGTTCAACAACACCCCTCATTCTGCGCACGTCACCAAATCCGTGTCCACCCCATGTTCAATAACACCCCTCAATCTGCGCACATCAGCAAATACGTGTGCATCCCCATGTTCAACATCACCCCTCAATCTGCGCACATCACCAAATCCAAGTGCATCCCATGTTCAACAAGACCCCTCAATCTGCACACATCACCAAATCCGTGTGCACCCCATGTTCAACAACACCTCTCAATCTGCGCACATCACCAAATCCGTGTATAACCCCTGTTCAACACCACTCCTCAATCTGGAAAGATCACCAAATCCGTGTGCACACCATGTTCAACACCAACCCTCAATCTGCGCACATCACCAACTCCATGTGCACCCCATGTTCAACCACACCCTTCATTCTGCGCACGTCATCAAATTGGTGTGCACCCCATGTTCAACAACACCGCTCATTCTGCGCACGTCACCAAATCCGTGTCCACCCCATGTTCAATAACACCCCTCAATCTGCGCACATCACCAAATCTGTGTCCACCCCATGTTCAATAACACCCCTCAATCTGCGCACATCAGCAAATACGTGTGCATCCCATGTTCAACAAGACCCCTCAATCTGCACACATCACCAAATCCGTGTGCACCCCATGTTCAACAACACCTCTCAATCTGCGCACATCACCAAATCCGTGTATAACCCCTGTTCAACAGCACCCTTCAATCTGCGCACATCACCAAATCCGTGTGCACCCCATGTTCAACAATACCCCGAATCTGCTCACATCACCAAATCCGTATGCACCCCATGTTCAACAACACCCCTCAATCTGCGCACATCACCAAATCCGTGTGTACCCAATGTTCAACAACACCCCTCAATCTGGAAACATCACCAAATCCGTGTGCACACCATGTTCAACACCAACCCTCAATCTGCGCACATCACCAACTCCATGTGCACCCCATGTTCAACCACACCCCTCATTCTGCGCACGTCATCAAATGGTTGTGCACCCCATGTTCAACAACACCGCTCATTCTGCGCTCGTCACCAAATCCGTGTCCACTCCATGTTCAATAACACCCCTCAATCTGCGCACATCACCAAATCCGTGTGAACCCCATGTTCAACAACACCCCTCAATCTGCGCACATCACCAAATCCGTGTGCACCCCATGTTCAACAACACCCCTCAATCTGCGCACATCACCAAATCCGTGTGCACCCCATGTTCAACAACACCCCTCAATCTGCGCACATCACCAAATCCGTGTGTACCCAATGTTCAACAACACCCCTCAATCTGGAAACAGCACCAAATCCGTGTGCACACCATGTTCAACACCAACCCTCATTCTGCGCACATCACCAACTCCATGTGCACCCCATGTTCAACCACACCCCTCATTCTGCGCACGTCATCAAATGGGTGTGCACCCCATGTTCAACAACACCGCTCATTCTGCGCTCGTCACCAAATCCGTGTCCACCCCATGTTCAATAACACCCCTCAATCTGCGCACATCACCAAATACGTGTGCATCCCCATGTTCAACAACACCCCTCAGTCTGCGCACATCACCAAATCCGAGTGCATCCCATGTTCAACAAGACCCCTCAATCTGCACACATCACCAAATCCGTGTGCACCCCATGTTCAACAACACCTCTCTATCTGCGACCATCACCAAATCCGTGTATACCCCCTGTTCAACAGCACCCTTCAATCTGCGCACATCACCAAATCCTTGTGCACCCCATGTTCAACAATACCCCCAATCTGCTCACATCACCAAATCCGTGTGCACCCCATGTTCAACAACACCCCTCAATCTGCGCACATCACCAAATCCGTGTGTACCCCATGATCAACAACACCCCTCAATCTGCGCACATCACCAAATCCGTGTGCACCCCATGTTCAACAACACCCCTCAATCTGCGCACATCACCAAATCCGTGTGCACCCCATGTTCAACAACACCCCTCAATCTGCTCACATCACCAAATCCGTGTGCACCCCATGTTCAACAACACCCCTCAATCTGCGCACATCACCAAATCCGTGTGTACCCCATGTTCAACAACACCCCTCAATCTGCGCACATCACCAAATCCGTGTGCACCCCATGTTCAACAACACCCCTCAATCTGCTCACATCACCAAATCCGTGTGCACCCCATGTTCAACAACACCCCTCAATCTGCGCACATCACCAAATCCGTGTGTACCCCATGTTCAACAACACCCCTCAATCTGCGCACATCACCAAATCCGTGTGCACCCCATGTTCAACAACACCCCTCAGTCTGCGCACATCACCAAATCCGTGTGCACCCCATGTTCAACAACACCCCTCAATCTGCTCACATCACCAAATCCGTGTGCACCCCATGTTGAACAACACCCCTCAATCTGCGCACATCACCAAATCCGTGTGCACGCCATGTTCAACAACACCCCTCAATCTGCGCACATCACCAAATCCGTGTGAACCCCATGTTCAACAGCACCTCTAAATCTGCGCACATCACCAAATCCGTGTGCACCGCATCTTCAACAACACCCCTCAATCTGCGCACATCACCAAATCCGTGTGCACCCCATGTTCAACAACACCCCTCATTCTGCGCACGTCACCAAATCCGTGTCCACCCCATGGTCAATAACACCCCTCAATCTGCGCACATCAGCAAATACGTGTGCATCCCCATGTTCAACATCACCCCTCAATCTGCGCACATCACCAAATCCAAGTGCATCCCATGTTCAACAAGACCCCTCAATCTGCACACATCACCAAATCCGTGTGCACCCCATGTTCAACAACACCTCTCAATCTGCGCACATCACCAAATCCGTGTATAACCCCTGTTCAACAGAACCCTTCAATCTGCGCACATCACCAAATCCGTGTGCACCCCATGTTCAACAATACCCCCAATCTGCTCACATCACCAAATCCGTATGCACCCCATGTTCAACAACACCCCTCAATCTGCGCACATCACCAAATCCGTGTATAACCCCTGTTCAACAGCACCCTTCAATCTGCGCACATCACCAAATCCGTGTGCACCCCATGTTCAACAACACCTCTCAATCTGCGCACATCACCAAATCCGTGTATAACCCCTGTTCAACAGCACCCTTCAATCTGCGCACATCACCAAATCCGTGTGCACCCCATGTTCAACAATACCCCCAATCTGCTCACATCACCAAATCCGTATGCACCCCATGTTCAACAACACCCCTCAATCTGCGCACATCACCAAATCCGTGTGTACCCAATGTTCAACAACACCCCTCAATCTGGAAACATCACCAAATCCGTGTGCACACCATGTTCAACACCAACCCTCAATCTGCGCACATCACCAACTCCATGTGCACCCCATGTTCAACCACACCCCTCATTCTGCGCACGTCATCAAATGGGTGTGCACCCCATGTTCAACAACACCGCTCATTCTGCGCTCGTCACCAAATCCGTGTCCACCCCATGTTCAATAACACCCCTCAATCTGCGCACATCACCAAATCCGTGTGAACCCCATGTTCAACAACACCCCTCAATCTGCGCACATCACCAAATCCGTGTGCACCCCATGTTCAACAACACCCCTCAATCTGCGCACATCATCAAATCCGTGTGCACCCCATGTTCAACAACACCCCTCAATCTGCGCACATCACCAAATCCGTGTGTACCCAATGTTCAACAACACCCCTCAATCTGGAAACATCACCAAATCCGTGTGCACACCATGTTCAACACCAACCCTCAATCTGCGCACATCACCAACTCCATGTGCACCCCATGTTCAACCACACCCCTCATTCTGCGCACGTCATCAAATGGGTGTGCACCCCATGTTCAACAACACCGCTCATTCTGCGCTCGTCACCAAATCCGTGTATAACCCCTGTTCAACAGCACCCTTCAATCGGCGCACATCACCAAATCCGTGTGCACCCCATGTTCAACAATACCCCCAATCTGCTCACATCACCAAATCCGTATGCACCCCATGTTCAACAACACCCCTCAATCTGCGCACATCACCAAATCTGTGTCCACCCCATGTTCAATAACACCCCTCAATCTGCGCACATCAGCAAATACGTGTGCATCCCCATGTTCAACAACACCCCTCAGTCTGCGCACATCACCAAATCCAAGTGCATCCCATGTTCAACAAGACCCCTCAATCTGCACACATCACCAAATCCGTGTGCACCCCATGTTCAACAACACCTCTCAATCTGCGCACATCACCAAATCCGTGTATAACCCCTGTTCAACAGCACCCTTCAATCTGCGCACATCACCAAATCCGTGTGCACCACATGTTCAACAATACCCCCAATCTGCTCACATCACCAAATCCGTATGCACGCCATGTTCAACAACACCCCTCAATCTGCGCACATCACCAAATCCGTGTGTACCCAATGTTCAACAACACCCCTCAATCTGGAAACATCACCAAATCCGTGTGCACACCATGTTCAACACCAACCCTCAATCTGCGCACATCACCAACTCCATGTGCACCCCATGTTCAACCACACCCCTCATTCTGCGCACGTCATCAAATGGGTGTGCACCCCATGTTCAACAACACCGCTCATTCTGCGCTCGTCACCAAATCCGTGTCCACCCCATGTTCAATAACACCCCTCAATCTGCGCACATCACCAAATCCGTGTGAACCCCATGTTCAACAACACCCCTCAATCTGCGCACATCACCAAATCCGTGTGCACCCCATGTTCAACCACACCCCTCAATCTGCGCACATCACCAAATCCGTGTGCACCCCATGTTCAACAACACCCCTCAATCTGCGCACATCACCAAATCCGTGTGTACCCCATGTTCAACAACACCCCTCAATCTGCGCAAATCACCAAATACGTGTGCACCCCATGTTCAACAACACCCCTCAATCTGCGCACATCACCAAATCCGTGTGCACCCCATGTTCAACAACACCCCTCAATCTGCACACATCACCAAATCCGTGTGCACCCCATGTTCAACAACACCCCTCATTCTGCACACATCACCAAATCCGTGTGTACACCATGTTTAACAACACCCCTCAATCTGCGCACATCACCAAATCCGTGTGCACCCCATGTTCAACAGCACCCCTCAATCTGCGCACATCACCAAATCCGTGTGTACCCCATGTTCAACAACACCCCTCAATCTGCGCACATCACCATATCAGTGTGCACCCCATGTTCAACAGCACCCCTCAATCTGCGCACATCACCAAATCCGTGTGCACCCCATGTTCAACAACACCCGTCTATCTGCGCACATCACCAAATCCGTGTGCACCCCATGTTCAACAACACCCCTCAATCTGAGCACATCACCAAATCCGTGTGCAACCCATGTTTAACAACTCCACTCAATCTGCACTTATCACCAAATCCGTGTCCACCCCATGTTCAACAACACCCCTCATTCTGCGTACGTCACCAAATAGGTGTGCACCCCATGTTCAACAACACCCCTCAATCTGCGCACATCACCAAATCCGTGTCCACCCCATGTTCAACAACACCCCTCAATCTGAGCACATCACCAAATACGTGTGCACCCCATGTTCAACAACACCCCTCATTCTGCGTACGTCACCAAATAGGTGTGCACCCCATGTTCAACAACACCCCTCAATCTGCGCTCGTCACCAAATCCGTGTATAACCCCTGTTCAACAGCACCCTTCAATCTGCGCACATCACCAAATCCGTGTGCACCCCATGTTCAACAATACCCCCAATCTGCTCACATCACCAAATCCGTATGCACCCCATGTTCAACAACACCCCTCAATCTGCGCACATCACCAAATCTGTGTCCACCCCATGTTCAATAACACCCCTCAATCTGCGCACATCAGCAAATACGTGTGCATCCCCATGTTCAACACCCCTCAGTCTGCGCACATCACCAAATCCAAGTGCATCCCATGTTCAACAAGACCCCTCAATCTGCACACATCACCAAATCCGTGTGCACCCCATGTTCAACAACACCTCTCAATCTGCGCACATCACCAAATCCGTGTATAACCCCTGTTCAACAGCACCCTTCAATCTGCGCACATCACCAAATCCGTGTGCACCCCATGTTCAACAATACCCCCAATCTGCTCACATCACCAAATCCGTATGCACCCCATGTTCAACACCAACCCTCAATCTGCGCACATCACCAACTCCATGTGCACCCCATGTTCAACCACACCCCTCATTCTGCGCACGTCATCAAATGGGTGTGCACCCCATGTTCAACAACACCGCTCATTCTGCGCTCGTCACCAAATCCGTGTCCACCCCATGTTCAATAACACCCCTCAATCTGCGCACATCACCAAATCCGTGTGAACCCCATGTTCAACAACACCCCTCAATCTGCGCACATCACCAACTCCATGTGCACCCCATGTTCAACCACACCCCTCATTCTGCGCACGTCATCAAATGGGTGTGCACCCCATGTTCAACAACACCGCTCATTCTGCGCTCGTCACCAAATCCGTGTATAACCCCTGTTCAACAGCACCCTTCAATCTGCGCACATCACCAAATCCGTGTGCACCCCATGTTCAACAATACCCCCAATCTGCTCACATCACCAAATCCGTATGCACCCAATGTTCAACAACACCCCTCAATCTGCGCACATCACCAAATCTGTGTCCACCCCATGTTCAATAACACCCCTCAATCTGCGCACATCAGCAAATACGTGTGCATCCCCATGTTCAACAACACCCCTCAGTCTGCGCACATCACCAAATCCAAGTGCATCCCATGTTCAACAAGACCCCTCAATCTGCACACATCACCAAATCCGTGTGCACCCCATGTTCAACAACACCTCTCAATCTGCGCACATCACCAAATCCGTGTATAACCCCTGTTCAACAGCACCCTTCAATCTGCGCACATCACCAAATCCGTGTGCACCACATGTTCAACAATACCCCCAATCTGCTCACATCACCAAATCCGTATGCACGCCATGTTCAACAACACCCCTCAATCTGCGCACATCACCAAATCCGTGTGTACCCAATGTTCAACAACACCCCTCAATCTGGAAACATCACCAAATCCGTGTGCACACCATGTTCAACACCAACCCTCAATCTGCGCACATCACCAACTCCATGTGCACCCCATGTTCAACCACACCCCTCATTCTGCGCACGTCATCAAATGGGTGTGCACCCCATGTTCAACAACACCGCTCATTCTGCGCTCGTCACCAAATCCGTGTCCACCCCATGTTCAATAACACCCCTCAATCTGCGCACATCACCAAATCCGTGTGAACCCCATGTTCAACAACACCCCTCAATCTGCGCACATCACCAAATCCGTGTGCACCCCATGTTCAACAACACCCCTCAATCTGCGCACATCACCAAATCCGTGTGCACCCCATGTTCAACAACACCCCTCAATCTGCGCACATCACCAAATCCGTGTGTACCCCATGTTCAACAACACCCCTCAATCTGCGCAAATCACCAAATACGTGTGCACCCCATGTTCAACAACACCCCTCAATCTGCGCACATCACCAAATCCGTGTGCACCCCATGTTCAACAACACCCCTCAATCTGCACACATCACCAAATCCGTGTGCACCCCATGTTCAACAACACCCCTCATTCTGCACACATCACCAAATCCGTGTGTACACCATGTTTAACAACACCCCTCAATCTGCGCACATCACCAAATCCGTGTGCACCCCATGTTCAACAGCACCCCTCAATCTGCGCACATCACCAAATCCGTGTGCACCCCATGTTCAACAGCACCCCTCAATCTGCGCACATCACCAAATCCGTGTGCACCCCATGTTCAACAACACCCGTCTATCTGCGCACATCACCAAATCCGTGTGCACCCCATGTTCAACAACACCCCTCAATCTGAGCACATCACCAAATCCGTGTGCAACCCATGTTTAACAACTCCACTCAATCTGCACTTATCACCAAATCCGTGTCCACCCCATGTTCAACAACACCCCTCATTCTGCGTACGTCACCAAATAGGTGTGCACCCCATGTTCAACAACACCCCTCAATCTGCGCACATCACCAAATCCGTGTCCACCCCATGTTCAACAACACCCCTCAATCTGAGCACATCACCAAATACGTGTGCACCCCATGTTCAACAACACCCCTCATTCTGCGTACGTCACCAAATAGGTGTGCACCCCATGTTCAACAACACCCCTCAATCTGCGCTCGTCACCAAATCCGTGTATAACCCCTGTTCAACAGCACCCTTCAATCTGCGCACATCACCAAATCCGTGTGCACCCCATGTTCAACAATACCCCCAATCTGCTCACATCACCAAATCCGTATGCACCCCATGTTCAACAACACCCCTCAATCTGCGCACATCACCAAATCTGTGTCCACCCCATGTTCAATAACACCCCTCAATCTGCGCACATCAGCAAATACGTGTGCATCCCCATGTTCAACAACACCCCTCAGTCTGCGCACATCACCAAATCCAAGTGCATCCCATGTTCAACAAGACCCCTCAATCTGCACACATCACCAAATCCGTGTGCACCCCATGTTCAACAACACCTCTCAATCTGCGCACATCACCAAATCCGTGTATAACCCCTGTTCAACAGCACCCTTCAATCTGCGCACATCACCAAATCCGTGTGCACCCCATGTTCAACAATACCCCCAATCTGCTCACATCACCAAATCCGTATGCACCCCATGTTCAACACCAACCCTCAATCTGCGCACATCACCAACTCCATGTGCACCCCATGTTCAACCACACCCCTCATTCTGCGCACGTCATCAAATGGGTGTGCACCCCATGTTCAACAACACCGCTCATTCTGCGCTCGTCACCAAATCCGTGTCCACCCCATGTTCAATAACACCCCTCAATCTGCGCACATCACCAAATCCGTGTGAACCCCATGTTCAACAACACCCCTCAATCTGCGCACATCACCAAATCCGTGTGCACCCCATGTTCAACAACACCCCTCAATCTGCGCACATCACCAAATCCGTGTGCACCCCATGTTCAACAACACCCCTCAATCTGCGCACATCACCAAATCCGTGTGTACCCCATGTTCAACAACACCCCTCAATCTGCGCAAATCACCAAATACGTGTGCACCCCATGTTCAACAACACCCCTCAATCTGCACACATCACCAAATCCGTGTGCACCCCATGTTCAACAACACCCCTCATTCTGCACACATCACCAAATCCGTGTGTACCCCATGTTCAACAACACCCCTCAATCTGCGCACATCACCAAATCCGTGTGCACCCCATGTTCAACAACACCCCTCAATCTGCACACATCACCAAATCCGTGTGCACCCCATGTTCAACAACACCCCTCATTCTGCACACATCACCAAATCCGTGTGTACACCATGTTTAACAACACCCCTCAATCTGCGCACATCACCAAATCCGTGTGCACCCCATGTTCAACAGCACCCCTCAATCTGCGCACATCACCAAATCCGTGTGTACCCCATGTTCAACAACACCCCTCAATCTGCGCACATCACCATATCAGTGTGCACCCCATGTTCAACAGCACCCCTCAATCTGCGCACATCACCAAATCCGTGTGCACCCCATGTTCAACAACACCCGTCTATCTGCGCACATCACCAAATCCGTGTGCACCCCATGTTCAACAACACCCCTCAATCTGAGCACATCACCAAATCCGTGTGCACCCCATGTTTAACAACACCCCTCAATCTGCACTTATCACCAAATCCGTGTCCACCCCATGTTCAACAACACCCCTCATTCTGCGTACGTCACCAAATAGGTGTGCACCCCATGTTCAACAACACCCCTCAATCTGCGCACATCACCAAATCCGTGTCCACCCCATGTTCAACAACACCCCTCAATCTGAGCACATCACCAAATACGTGTGCACCCCATGTTCAACAACACCCCTCATTCTGCGTACGTCACCAAATAGGTGTGCACCCCATGTTCAACAACACCCCTCAATCTGCGCACATCACCAAATCCGTGTCCACCCCATGTTCAACAACACCCCTCAATCTGCGCACATCACCAAATCCGTGTGTACCCCATGTTCAACAACACCCCTCAATCTGCGCACATCACCAAATCCGTGTGCACCCCATGTTCAACAACACCTCTCAATCTGCGCACATCACCAAATCCGTGTGTACCCCATGTTCAACAACACCCCTCAATCTGCGCACATCACCAAATCCGTGTGCACCCCATGTTTAACAACACCCCTCAATCTGCACACATCACCAAATCCGTGTGCACCCCATGTTCAACAACACCTCTCAATCTGCGCACGTCACCAAATCCGTGTCCACCCCATGTTCAACAACACCCCTCAATCTGCAAACATCACCAAATACTTGGGCACACCTTGCTCAACACCACCCCTCAATCTGCGCACATCACCATATCCGTGTGTACCCCATGTTCAACCACCTCCCTCAATCTGCACACATCACCATATCCGTGTGCACCCCATGTTCAACAACACCCCTCATTCTGCGCAAGTCACCAAATGGGTGTGCACCCCATGCTCAACAACACCGCTCATTCTGCGCACGTCACCAAATCCGTGTGCACCCCATGTTCAACAACACCCCTCATTCTGCGCAAGTCACCAAATGGGTGTGCACCCCATGCTCAACAACACCGCTCATTCTGCGCACGTCACCAAATCCGTGTGTACCCAATGTTCAACAACACCCCTCAATCTGGAAACATCACCAAATCCGTGTGCACATCATGTTCAACACCAACCCTCAATCTGCGCACATCACCAACTCCATGTGCACCCCATGTTCAACAACACCGCTCATTCTGCGCTCGTCACCAAATCCGTGTCCACCCAATGTTCAATAACACCCCTCAATCTGCGCACATCACCAAATACGTGTGCATCCCCATGTTCAACAACACCACTCAGTCTGCGCACATCACCAAATCCGAGTGCATCCCATGTTCAACAAGACCCCTCAATCTGCACACATCACCAAATCCGTGTGCACCCCATGTTCAACAACACCACTCTATCTGCGACCATCACCAAATCCGTGTATACCCCATGTTCAACAACACCCCTCAATCTGCGCACTTCACCAATTCCGTGTGCACCCCATGTTCAACAGCACCCTTCAATCTGCGCACATCACCAAATCCTTGTGCACCCAATGTTCAACAATACCCCCAATCTGCTCACATCACCAAATCCGTGTGCACCCCATGTTCAACAACACCCCTCAATCTGCGCACATCACCAAATCCGTGTGTACCCCATGTTCAACAACACCCCTCAATCTGCGCACATCACCAAATCCGTGTGCACCCCATGTTCAACAACACCCCTCAATCTGCGCACATCACCAAATCCGTGTGCACCCCATGTTCAACAACACCCCTCAATCTGCTCACATCACCAAATCCGTGTGCACCCCATGTTCAACAACACCCCTCAATCTGCGCACATCACCAAATCCGTGTGTACCCCATGTTCAACAACACCCCTCAATCTGCTCACATCACCAAATCCGTGTGCACCCCATGTTCAACAACACCCCTCAATCTGCGCACATCACCAAATCCGTGTGCACCCCATGTTCAACAGCACCTCTGAATCTGCGCACATCACCAAATCCGTGTGCACCCCATGTTCAACAACACCCCTCAATCTGCACATTTCACCAAATCCGTGTGCACCCCATGTTCAACAACACCCCTCATTCTGCGCACATCACCAAATCCGTGTCCACCCCTTATTCAACAACACCCCTCATTCTGCGTACGTCACCAAATAGGTGTGCACCCCATGTTCAACAACACCCCTCAATCTGCGCACATCACCAAATCGGTGTCCACCCCATGTTCAACAACACCCCTCAATCTGCGCACATCACCAAATCCGTGTGCACCCCATGTTCAACAACACCCCTCAATCTGCGCACATCACCAAATCCGTGTGCACACCATGTTCAACAACACCTCTCAATCTGCGCACGTCACCAAATCCGTGTCCACCCCGTGTTCAACAACACCCCTCAATCTGCAAAAATCACCAAATCCTTGGGCACACCTTGTTCAACACCACTCCTCAATCTGCGCACATCACCAACTCCATGTGCACCCCATGTTCAACAACACCCCTCAATCTGGAAAAATCACCAAATCCGTGTGCACACCATGTTCAACACCAACCCTCAATCTGCGCACATCACCAACTCCATGTGCACCCCATGTTCAACCACACCCTTCATTCTGCGCACGTCATCAAATTGGTGTGCACCCCATGTTCAACAACACCGCTCATTCTGCGCACGTCACCAAATCCGTGTCCACCCCATGTTCAATAACACCCCTCAATCTGCGCACATCACCAAATCTGTGTCCACCCCATGTTCAATAACACCCCTCAATCTGCGCACATCAGCAAATACGTGTGCATCCCATGTTCAACAAGACCCCTCAATCTGCACACATCACCAAATCCATGTGCACCCCATGTTCAACAACACCTCTCAATCTGCGCACATCACCAAATCCGTGTATAACCCCTGTTCAACAGCACCCTTCAATCTGCGCACATCACCAAATCCGTGTGCACCCCATGTTCAACAATACCCCGAATCTGCTCACATCACCAAATCCGTATGCACCCCATGTTCAACAACACCCCTCAATCTGCGCACATCACCAAATCCGTGTGTACCCAATGTTCAACAACACCCCTCAATCTGGAAACATCACCAAATCCGTGTGCACACCATGTTCAACACCAACCCTCAATCTGCGCACATCACCAACTCCATGTGCACCCCATGTTCAACCACACCCCTCATTCTGCGCACGTCATCAAATGGTTGTGCACCCCATGTTCAACAACACCGCTCATTCTGCGCTCGTCACCAAATCCGTGTCCACTCCATGTTCAATAACACCCCTCAATCTGCGCACATCACCAAATCCGTGTGAACCCCATGTTCAACAACACCCCTCAATCTGCGCACATCACCAAATCCGTGTGCACCCCATGTTCAACAACACCCCTCAATCTGCGCACATCACCAAATCCGTGTGCACCCCATGTTCAACAACACCCCTCAATCTGCGCACATCACCAAATCCGTGTGTACCCAAAGTTCAACAACACCCCTCAATCTGGAAACATCACCAAATCCGTGTGCACACCATGTTCAACACCAACCCTCATTCTGCGCACATCACCAACTCCATGTGCACCCCATGTTCAACCACACCCCTCATTCTGCGCACGTCATCAAATGGGTGTGCACCCCATGTTCAACAACACCGCTCATTCTGCGCTCGTCACCAAATCCGTGTCCACCCCATGTTCAATAACACCCCTCAATCTGCGCACATCACCAAATACGTGTGCATCCCCATGTTCAACAACACCCCTCAGTCTGCGCACATCACCAAATCCGAGTGCATCCCATGTTCAACAAGACCCCTCAATCTGCACACATCACCAAATCCGTGTGCACCCCATGTTCAACAACACCTCTCTATCTGCGACCATCACCAAATCCGTGTATACCCCCTGTTCAACAGCACCCTTCAATCTGCGCACATCACCAAATCCTTGTGCACCCCATGTTCAACAATACCCCCAATCTGCTCACATCACCAAATCCGTGTGCACCCCATGTTCAACAACAGCCCTCAATCTGCGCACATCACCAAATCCGTGTGTACCCCATGATCAACAACACCCCTCAATCTGCGCACATCACCAAATCCGTGTGCACCCCATGTTCAACAACACCCCTCAATCTGCGCACATCACCAAATCCGTGTGCCCCCCATGTTCAACAACACCCCTCAATCTGCTCACATCACCAAATCCGTGTGCACCCCATGTTCAACAACACCCCTCAATCTGCGCACATCACCAAATCCGTGTGTACCCCATGTTCAACAACACCCCTCAATCTGCGCACATCACCAAATCCGTGTGCACCCCATGTTCAACAACACCCCTCAATCTGCTCACATCACCAAATCCGTGTGCACCCCATGTTCAACAACACCCCTCAATCTGCGCACATCACCAAATCCGTGTGTACCCCATGTTCAACAACACCCCTCAATCTGCGCACATCACCAAATCCGTGTGCACCCCATGTTCAACAACACCCCTCAGTCTGCGCACATCACCAAATCCGTGTGCACCCCATGTTCAACAACACCCCTCAATCTGCGCACATCACCAAATCCGTGTGAACCCCATGTTCAACAGCACCTCTAAATCTGCGCACATCACCAAATCCGTGTGCACCGCATCTTCAACAACACCCCTCAATCTGCGCACATCACCAAATCCGTGTGCACCCCATGTTCAACAACACCCCTCATTCTGCGCACGTCACCAAATCCGTGTCCACCCCATGTTCAATAACACCCCTCAATCTGCGCACATCAGCAAATACGTGTGCATCCCCATGTTCAACATCACCCCTCAATCTGCGCACATCACCAAATCCAAGTGCATCCCATGTTCAACAAGACCCCTCAATCTGCACACATCACCAAATCCGTGTGCACCCCATGTTCAACAACACCTCTCAATCTGCGCACATCACCAAGTCCGTGTATAACCCCTGTTCAACAGCACCCTTCAATCTGCGCACATCACCAAATCCGTGTGCACCCCATGTTCAACAATACCCCCAATCTGCTCACATCACCAAATCCGTATGCACCCCATGTTCAACAACACCCCTCAATCTGCGCACATCACCAAATCCGTGTATAACCCCTGTTCAACAGCACCCTTCAATCTGCGCACATCACCAAATCCGTGTGCACCCCATGTTCAACAACACCTCTCAATCTGCGCACATCACCAAATCCGTGTATAACCCCTGTTCAACAGCACCCTTCAATCTGCGCACATCACCAAATCCGTGTGCACCCCATGTTCAACAATACCCCCAATCTGCTCACATCACCAAATCCGTATGCACCCCATGTTCAACAACACCCCTCAATCTGCGCACATCACCAAATGCGTGTGTACCCAATGTTCAACAACACCCCTCAATCTGGAAACATCACCAAATTCGTGTGCACACCATGTTCAACACCAACCCTCAATCTGCGCACTTCACCAACTCCATGTGCACCCCATGTTCAACCACACCCCTCATTCTGCGCACGTCATCAAATGGGTGTGCACCCCATGTTCAACAACACCGCTCAGTCTGCGCACATCACCAAATCCGAGTGCATCCCATGTTCAACAAGACCCCTCAATCTGCACACATCACCAAATCCGTGTGCACCCCATGTTCAACAACACCTCTCTATCTGCGACCATCACCAAATCCGTGTATACCCCCTGTTCAACAGCACCCTTCAATCTGCGCACATCACCAAATCCTTGTGCACCCCATGTTCAACAATACCCCCAATCTGCTCACATCACCAAATCCGTGTGCACCCCATGTTCAACAACAGCCCTCAATCTGCGCACATCACCAAATCCGTGTGTACCCCATGATCAACAACACCCCTCAATCTGCGCACATCACCAAATCCGTGTGCACCCCATGTTCAACAACACCCCTCAATCTGCGCACATCACCAAATCCGTGTGCACCCCATGTTCAACAACACCCCTCAATCTGCTCACATCACCAAATCCGTGTGCACCCCATGTTCAACAACACCCCTCAATCTGCGCACATCACCAAATCCGTGTGTACCCCATGTTCAACAACACCCCTCAATCTGCGCACATCACCAAATCCGTGTGCACCCCATGTTCAACAACACCCCTCAATCTGCTCACATCACCAAATCCGTGTGCACCCCATGTTCAACAACACCCCTCAATCTGCGCACATCACCAAATCCGTGTGTACCCCATGTTCAACAACACCCCTCAATCTGCGCACATCACCAAATCCGTGTGCACCCCATGTTCAACAACACCCCTCAGTCTGCGCACATCACCAAATCCGTGTGCACCCCATGTTCAACAACACCCCTCAATCTGCGCACATCACCAAATCCGTGTGAACCCCATGTTCAACAGCACCTCTAAATCTGCGCACATCACCAAATCCGTGTGCACCGCATCTTCAACAACACCCCTCAATCTGCGCACATCACCAAATCCGTGTGCACCCCATGTTCAACAACACCCCTCATTCTGCGCACGTCACCAAATCCGTGTCCACCCCATGTTCAATAACACCCCTCAATCTGCGCACATCAGCAAATACGTGTGCATCCCCATGTTCAACATCACCCCTCAATCTGCGCACATCACCAAATCCAAGTGCATCCCATGTTCAACAAGACCCCTCAATCTGCACACATCACCAAATCCGTGTGCACCCCATGTTCAACAACACCTCTCAATCTGCGCACATCACCAAGTCCGTGTATAACCCCTGTTCAACAGCACCCTTCAATCTGCGCACATCACCAAATCCGTGTGCACCCCATGTTCAACAATACCCCCAATCTGCTCACATCACCAAATCCGTATGCACCCCATGTTCAACAACACCCCTCAATCTGCGCACATCACCAAATCCGTGTATAACCCCTGTTCAACAGCACCCTTCAATCTGCGCACATCACCAAATCCGTGTGCACCCCATGTTCAACAACACCTCTCAATCTGCGCACATCACCAAATCCGTGTATAACCCCTGTTCAACAGCACCCTTCAATCTGCGCACATCACCAAATCCGTGTGCACCCCATGTTCAACAATACCCCCAATCTGCTCACATCACCAAATCCGTATGCACCCCATGTTCAACAACACCCCTCAATCTGCGCACATCACCAAATGCGTGTGTACCCAATGTTCAACAACACCCCTCAATCTGGAAACATCACCAAATTCGTGTGCACACCATGTTCAACACCAACCCTCAATCTGCGCACATCACCAACTCCATGTGCACCCCATGTTCAACCACACCCCTCATTCTGCGCACGTCATCAAATGGGTGTGCACCCCATGTTCAACAACACCGCTCATTCTGCGCTCGTCACCAAATCCGTGTCCACCCCATGTTCAATAACACCCCTCAATCTGCGCACATCACCAAATCCGTGTGAACCCCATGTTCAACAACACCCCTCAATCTGCGCACATCACCAAATCCGTGTGCACCCCATGTTCAACAACACCCCTCAATCTGCGCACATCATCAAATCCGTGTGCACCCCATGTTCAACAACACCCCTCAATCTGCGCACATCACCAAATCCGTGTGTACCCAATGTTCAACAACACCCCTCAATCTGGAAACATCACCAAATCCGTGTGCACACCATGTTCAACACCAACCCTCAATCTGCGCACATCACCAACTCCATGTGCACCCCATGTTCAACCACACCCCTCATTCTGCGCACGTCATCAAATGGGTGTGCACCCCATGTTCAACAACACCGCTCATTCTGCGCTCGTCACCAAATCCGTGTATAACCCCTGTTCAACAGCACCCTTCAATCTGCGCACATCACCAAATCCGTGTGCACCCCATGTTCAACAATACCCCCAATCTGCTCACATCACCAAATCCGTATGCACCCCATGTTCAACAACACCCCTCAATCTGCGCACATCACCAAATCTGTGTCCACCCCATGTTCAATAACACCCCTCAATCTGCGCACATCAGCAAATACGTGTGCATCCCCATGTTCAACAACACCCCTCAGTCTGCGCACATCACCAAATCCAAGTGCATCCCATGTTCAACAAGACCCCTCAATCTGCACACATCACCAAATCCGTGTGCACCCCATGTTCAACAACACCTCTCAATCTGCGCACATCACCAAATCCGTGTATAACCCCTGTTCAACAGCACCCTTCAATCTGCGCACATCAACAAATCCGTGTGCACCCCATGTTCAACAATACCCCGAATCTGCTCACATCACCAAATCCGTATGCACCCCATGTTCAACAACACCCCTCAATCTGCGCACATCACCAAATCCGTGTGTACCCAATGTTCAACAACACCCCTCAATCTGGAAACATCACCAAATCCGTGTGCACACCATGTTCAACACCAACCCTCAATCTGCGCACATCACCAACTCCATGTGCACCCCATGTTCAACCACACCCCTCATTCTGCGCACGTCATCAAATGGTTGTGCACCCCATGTTCAACAACACCGCTCATTCTGCGCTCGTCACCAAATCCGTGTCCACTCCATGTTCAATAACACCCCTCAATCTGCGCACATCACCAAATCCGTGTGAACCCCATGTTCAACAACACCCCTCAATCTGCGCACATCACCAAATCCGTGTGCACCCCATGTTCAACAACACCCCTCAATCTGCGCACATCACCAAATCCGTGTGCACCCCATGTTCAACAACACCCCTCAATCTGCGCACATCACCAAATCCGTGTGTACCCAATGTTCAACAACACCCCTCAATCTGGAAACATCACCAAATCCGTGTGCACACCATGTTCAACACCAACCCTCATTCTGCGCACATCACCAACTCCATGTGCACCCCATGTTCAACCACACCCCTCATTCTGCGCACGTCATCAAATGGGTGTGCACCCCATGTTCAACAACACCGCTCATTCTGCGCTCGTCACCAAATCCGTGTCCACCCCATGTTCAATAACACCCCTCAATCTGCGCACATCACCAAATACGTGTGCATCCCCATGTTCAACAACACCCCTCAGTCTGCGCACATCACCAAATCCGAGTGCATCCCATGTTCAACAAGACCCCTCAATCTGCACACATCACCAAATCCGTGTTCACCCCATGTTCAACAACACCTCTCTATCTGCGACCATCACCAAATCCGTGTATACCCCCTGTTCAACAGCACCCTTCAATCTGCGCACATCACCAAATCCTTGTGCACCCCATGTTCAACAATACCCCCAATCTGCTCACATCACCAAATCCGTGTGCACCCCATGTTCAACAACACCCCTCAATCTGCGCACATCACCAAATCCGTGTGTACCCCATGATCAACAACACCCCTCAATCTGCGCACATCACCAAATCCGTGTGCACCCCATGTTCAACAACACCCCTCAATCTGCGCACATCACCAAATCCGTGTGCACCCCATGTTCAACAACACCCCTCAATCTGCTCACATCACCAAATCCGTGTGCACCCCATGTTCAACAACACCCCTCAATCTGCGCACATCACCAAATCCGTGTGTACCCCATGTTCAACAACACCCCTCAATCTGCGCACATCACCAAATCCGTGTGCACCCCATGTTCAACAACACCCCTCAATCTGCTCACATCACCAAATCCGTGTGCACCCCATGTTCAACAACACCCCTCAATCTGCGCACATCACCAAATCCGTGTGTACCCCATGTTCAACAACACCCCTCAATCTGCGCACATCACCAAATCCGTGTGCACCCCATGTTCAACAACACCCCTCAGTCTGCGCACATCACCAAATCCGTGTGCACCCCATGTTCAACAACACCCCTCAATCTGCTCACATCACCAAATCCGTGTGCACCCCATGTTGAACAACACCCCTCAATCTGCGCACATCACCAAATCCGTGTGCACGCCATGTTCAACAACACCCCTCAATCTGCGCACATCACCAAATCCGTGTGAACCCCATGTTCAACAGCACCTCTAAATCTGCGCACATCACCAAATCCGTGTGCACCGCATCTTCAACAACACCCCTCAATCTGCGCACATCACCAAATCAGTGTGCACCCCATGTTCAACAACACCCCTCATTCTGCGCACGTCACCAAATCCGTGTCCACCCCATGTTCAATAACACCCCTCAATCTGCGCACATCAGCAAATACGTGTGCATCCCCATGTTCAACATCACCCCTCAATCTGCGCACATCACCAAATCCAAGTGCATCCCATGTTCAACAAGACCCCTCAATCTGCACACATCACCAAATCCGTGTGCACCCCATGTTCAACAACACCTCTCAATCTGCGCACATCACCAAATCCGTGTATAACCCCTGTTCAACAGAACCCTTCAATCTGCGCACATCACCAAATCCGTGTGCACCCCATGTTCAACAATACCCCCAATCTGCTCACATCACCAAATCCGTATGCACCCCATGTTCAACAACACCCCTCAATCTGCGCACATCACCAAATCCGTGTATAACCCCTGTTCAACAGCACCCTTCAATCTGCGCACATCACCAAATCCGTGTGCACCCCATGTTCAACAACACCTCTCAATCTGCGCACATCACCAAATCCGTGTATAACCCCTGTTCAACAGCACCCTTCAATCTGCGCACATCACCAAATCCGTGTGCACCCCATGTTCAACAATACCCCCAATCTGCTCACATCACCAAATCCGTATGCACCCCATGTTCAACAACACCCCTCAATCTGCGCACATCACCAAATCCGTGTGTACCCAATGTTCAACAACACCCCTCAATCTGGAAACATCACCAAATCCGTGTGCACACCATGTTCAACACCAACCCTCAATCTGCGCACATCACCAACTCCATGTGCACCCCATGTTCAACCACACCCCTCATTCTGCGCACGTCATCAAATGGGTGTGCACCCCATGTTCAACAACACCGCTCATTCTGCGCTCGTCACCAAATCCGTGTCCACCCCATGTTCAATAACACCCCTCAATCTGCGCACATCACCAAATCCGTGTGAACCCCATGTTCAACAACACCCCTCAATCTGCGCACATCACCAAATCCGTGTGCACCCCATGTTCAACAACACCCCTCAATCTGCGCACATCATCAAATCCGTGTGCACCCCATGTTCAACAACACCCCTCAATCTGCGCACATCACCAAATCCGTGTGTACCCAATGTTCAACAACACCCCTCAATCTGGAAACATCACCAAATCCGTGTGCACACCATGTTCAACACCAACCCTCAATCTGCGCACATCACCAACTCCATGTGCACCCCATGTTCAACCACACCCCTCATTCTGCGCACGTCATCAAATGGGTGTGCACCCCATGTTCAACAACACCGCTCATTCTGCGCTCGTCACCAAATCCGTGTATAACCCCTGTTCAACAGCACCCTTCAATCTGCGCACATCACCAAATCCGTGTGCACCCCATGTTCAACAATACCCCCAATCTGCTCACATCACCAAATCCGTATGCACCCCATGTTCAACAACACCCCTCAATCTGCGCACATCACCAAATCTGTGTCCACCCCATGTTCAATAACACCCCTCAATCTGCGCACATCAGCAAATACGTGTGCATCCCCATGTTCAACAACACCCCTCAGTCTGCACACATCACCAAATCCAAGTGCATCCCATGTTCAACAAGACCCCTCAATCTGCACACATCACCAAATCCGTGTGCACCCCATGTTCAACAACACCTCTCAATCTGCGCACATCACCAAATCCGTGTATAACCCCTGTTCAACAGCACCCTTCAATCTGCGCACATCACCAAATCCGTGTGCACCACATGTTCAACAATACCCCCAATCTGCTCACATCACCAAATCCGTATGCACCCCATGTTCAACAACACCCCTCAATCTGCGCACATCACCAAATCCGTGTGTACCCAATGTTCAACAACACCCCTCAATCTGGAAACATCACCAAATCCGTGTGCACACCATGTTCAACACCAACCCTCAATCTGCGCACATCACCAACTCCATGTGCACCCCATGTTCAACCACACCCCTCATTCTGCGCACGTCATCAAATGGGTGTGCACCCCATGTTCAACAACACCGCTCATTCTGCGCTCGTCACCAAATCCGTGTCCACCCCATGTTCAATAACACCCCTCAATCTGCGCACATCACCAAATCCGTGTGAACCCCATGTTCAACAACACCCCTCAATCTGCGCACATCACCAAATCCGTGTGCACCCCATGTTCAACAACACCCCTCAATCTGCGCACATCACCAAATCCGTGTGCACCCCATGTTCAACAACACCCCTCAATCTGCGCACATCACCAAATCCGTGTGTACCCCATGTTCAACAACACCCCTCAATCTGCGCAAATCACCAAATACGTGTGCACCCCATGTTCAACAACACCCCTCAATCTGCGCACATCACCAAATCCGTGTGCACCCCATGTTCAACAACACCCCTCAATCTGCACACATCACCAAATCCGTGTGCACCCCATGTTCAACAACACCCCTCATTCTGCACACATCACCAAATCCGTGTGTACACCATGTTTAACAACACCCCTCAATCTGCGCACATCACCAAATCCGTGTGCACCCCATGTTCAACAGCACCCCTCAATCTGCGCACATCACCAAATCCGTGTGTACCCCATGTTCAACAACACCCCTCAATCTGCGCACATCACCATATCAGTGTGCACCCCATGTTCAACAGCACCCCTCAATCTGCGCACATCACCAAATCCGTGTGCACCCCATGTTCAACAACACCCGTCTATCTGCGCACATCACCAAATCCGTGTGCACCCCATGTTCAACAACACCCCTCAATCTGAGCACATCACCAAATCCGTGTGCAACCCATGTTTAACAACTCCACTCAATCTGCACTTATCACCAAATCCGTGTCCACCCCATGTTCAACAACACCCCTCATTCTGCGTACGTCACCAAATAGGTGTGCACCCCATGTTCAACAACACCCCTCAATCTGCGCACATCACCAAATCCGTGTCCACCCCATGTTCAACAACACCCCTCAATCTGAGCACATCACCAAATACGTGTGCACCCCATGTTCAACAACACCCCTCATTCTGCGTACGTCACCAAATAGGTGTGCACCCCATGTTCAACAACACCCCTCAATCTGCGCTCGTCACCAAATCCGTGTATAACCCCTGTTCAACAGCACCCTTCAATCTGCGCACATCACCAAATCCGTGTGCACCCCATGTTCAACAATACCCCCAATCTGCTCACATCACCAAATCCGTATGCACCCCATGTTCAACAACACCCCTCAATCTGCGCACATCACCAAATCTGTGTCCACCCCATGTTCAATAACACCCCTCAATCTGCGCACATCAGCAAATACGTGTGCATCCCCATGTTCAACAACACCCCTCAGTCTGCGCACATCACCAAATCCAAGTGCATCCCATGTTCAACAAGACCCCTCAATCTGCACACATCACCAAATCCGTGTGCACCCCATGTTCAACAACACCTCTCAATCTGCGCACATCACCAAATCCGTGTATAACCCCTGTTCAACAGCACCCTTCAATCTGCGCACATCACCAAATCCGTGTGCACCCCATGTTCAACAATACCCCCAATCTGCTCACATCACCAAATCCGTATGCACCCCATGTTCAACACCAACCCTCAATCTGCGCACATCACCAACTCCATGTGCACCCCATGTTCAACCACACCCCTCATTCTGCGCACGTCATCAAATGGGTGTGCACCCCATGTTCAACAACACCGCTCATTCTGCGCTCGTCACCAAATCCGTGTCCACCCCATGTTCAATAACACCCCTCAATCTGCGCACATCACCAAATCCGTGTGAACCCCATGTTCAACAACACCCCTCAATCTGCGCACATCACCAAATCCGTGTGCACCCCATGTTCAACAGCACCTCTGAATCTGCGCACATCACCAAATCCGTGTGCACCCCATGTTCAACAACACCCCTCAATCTGCACATTTCACCAAATCCGTGTGCACCCCATGTTCAACAACACCCCTCATTCTGCGCACATCACCAAATCCGTGTCCACCCCTTATTCAACAACACCCCTCATTCTGCGTACGTCACCAAATAGGTGTGCACCCCATGTTCAACAACACCCCTCAATCTGCGCACATCACCAAATCGGTGTCCACCCCATGTTCAACAACACCCCTCAATCTGCGCACATCACCAAATCCGTGTGCACCCCATGTTCAACAACACCCCTCAATCTGCGCACATCACCAAATCCGTGTGCACACCATGTTCAACAACACCTCTCAATCTGCGCACGTCACCAAATCCGTGTCCACCCCGTGTTCAACAACACCCCTCAATCTGCAAAAATCACCAAATCCTTGGGCACACCTTGTTCAACACCACTCCTCAATCTGCGCACATCACCAACTCCATGTGCACCCCATGTTCAACAACACCCCTCAATCTGGAAAAATCACCAAATCCGTGTGCACACCATGTTCAACACCAACCCTCAATCTGCGCACATCACCAACTCCATGTGCACCCCATGTTCAACCACACCCTTCATTCTGCGCACGTCATCAAATTGGTGTGCACCCCATGTTCAACAACACCGCTCATTCTGCGCACGTCACCAAATCCGTGTCCACCCCATGTTCAATAACACCCCTCAATCTGCGCACATCACCAAATCTGTGTCCACCCCATGTTCAATAACACCCCTCAATCTGCGCACATCAGCAAATACGTGTGCATCCCATGTTCAACAAGACCCCTCAATCTGCACACATCACCAAATCCGTGTGCACCCCATGTTCAACAACACCTCTCAATCTGCGCACATCACCAAATCCGTGTATAACCCCTGTTCAACAGCACCCTTCAATCTGCGCACATCACCAAATCCGTGTGCACCCCATGTTCAACAATACCCCGAATCTGCTCACATCACCAAATCCGTATGCACCCCATGTTCAACAACACCCCTCAATCTGCGCACATCACCAAATCCGTGTGTACCCAATGTTCAACAACACCCCTCAATCTGGAAACATCACCAAATCCGTGTGCACACCATGTTCAACACCAACCCTCAATCTGCGCACATCACCAACTCCATGTGCACCCCATGTTCAACCACACCCCTCATTCTGCGCACGTCATCAAATGGTTGTGCACCCCATGTTCAACAACACCGCTCATTCTGCGCTCGTCACCAAATCCGTGTCCACTCCATGTTCAATAACACCCCTCAATCTGCGCACATCACCAAATCCGTGTGAACCCCATGTTCAACAACACCCCTCAATCTGCGCACATCACCAAATCCGTGTGCACCCCATGTTCAACAACACCCCTCAATCTGCGCACATCACCAAATCCGTGTGCACCCCATGTTCAACAACACCCCTCAATCTGCGCACATCACCAAATCCGTGTGTACCCAAAGTTCAACAACACCCCTCAATCTGGAAACATCACCAAATCCGTGTGCACACCATGTTCAACACCAACCCTCATTCTGCGCACATCACCAACTCCATGTGCACCCCATGTTCAACCACACCCCTCATTCTGCGCACGTCATCAAATGGGTGTGCACCCCATGTTCAACAACACCGCTCATTCTGCGCTCGTCACCAAATCCGTGTCCACCCCATGTTCAATAACACCCCTCAATCTGCGCACATCACCAAATACGTGTGCATCCCCATGTTCAACAACACCCCTCAGTCTGCGCACATCACCAAATCCGAGTGCATCCCATGTTCAACAAGACCCCTCAATCTGCACACATCACCAAATCCGTGTGCACCCCATGTTCAACAACACCTCTCTATCTGCGACCATCACCAAATCCGTGTATACCCCCTGTTCAACAGCACCCTTCAATCTGCGCACATCACCAAATCCTTGTGCACCCCATGTTCAACAATACCCCCAATCTGCTCACATCACCAAATCCGTGTGCACCCCATGTTCAACAACACCCCTCAATCTGCGCACATCACCAAATCCGTGTGTACCCCATGATCAACAACACCCCTCAATCTGCGCACATCACCAAATCCGTGTGCACCCCATGTTCAACAACACCCCTCAATCTGCGCACATCACCAAATCCGTGTGCACCCCATGTTCAACAACACCCCTCAATCTGCTCACATCACCAAATCCGTGTGCACCCCATGTTCAACAACACCCCTCAATCTGCGCACATCACCAAATCCGTGTGTACCCCATGTTCAACAACACCCCTCAATCTGCGCACATCACCAAATCCGTGTGCACCCCATGTTCAACAACACCCCTCAATCTGCTCACATCACCAAATCCGTGTGCACCCCATGTTCAACAACACCCCTCAATCTGCGCACATCACCAAATCCGTGTGTACCCCATGTTCAACAACACCCCTCAATCTGCGCACATCACCAAATCCGTGTGCACCCCATGTTCAACAACACCCCTCAGTCTGCGCACATCACCAAATCCGTGTGCACCCCATGTTCAACAACACCCCTCAATCTGCTCACATCACCAAATCCGTGTGCACCCCATGTTGAACAACACCCCTCAATCTGCGCACATCACCAAATCCGTGTGCACGCCATGTTCAACAACACCCCTCAATCTGCGCACATCACCAAATCCGTGTGCACGCCATGTTCAACAACACCCCTCAATCTGCGCACATCACCAAATCCGTGTGAACCCCATGTTCAACAGCACCTCTAAATCTGCGCACATCACCAAATCCGTGTGCACCGCATCTTCAACAACACCCCTCAATCTGCGCACATCACCAAATCCGTGTGCACCCCATGTTCAACAACACCCCTCATTCTGCGCACGTCACCAAATCCGTGTCCACCCCATGTTCAATAACACCCCTCAATCTGCGCACATCAGCAAATACGTGTGCATCCCCATGTTCAACATCACCCCTCAATCTGCGCACATCACCAAATCCAAGTGCATCCCATGTTCAACAAGACCCCTCAATCTGCACACATCACCAAATCCGTGTGCACCCCATGTTCAACAACACCTCTCAATCTGCGCACATCACCAAATCCGTGTATAACCCCTGTTCAACAGCACCCTTCAATCTGCGCACATCACCAAATCCGTGTGCACCCCATGTTCAACAATACCCCCAATCTGCTCACATCACCAAATCCGTATGCACCCCATGTTCAACAACACCCCTCAATCTGCGCACATCACCAAATCCGTGTATAACCCCTGTTCAACAGCACCCTTCAATCTGCGCACATCACCAAATCCGTGTGCACCCCATGTTCAACAACACCTCTCAATCTGCGCACATCACCAAATCCGTGTATAACCCCTGTTCAACAGCACCCTTCAATCTGCGCACATCACCAAATCCGTGTGCACCCCATGTTCAACAATACCCCCAATCTGCTCACATCACCAAATCCGTATGCACCCCATGTTCAACAACACCCCTCAATCTGCGCACATCACCAAATGCGTGTGTACCCAATGTTCAACAACACCCCTCAATCTGGAAACATCACCAAATCCGTGTGCACACCATGTTCAACACCAACCCTCAATCTGCGCACATCACCAACTCCATGTGCACCCCATGTTCAACCACACCCCTCATTCTGCGCACGTCATCAAATGGGTGTGCACCCCATGTTCAACAACACCGCTCATTCTGCGCTCGTCACCAAATCCGTGTCCACCCCATGTTCAATAACACCCCTCAATCTGCGCACATCACCAAATCCGTGTGAACCCCATGTTCAACAACACCCCTCAATCTGCGCACATCACCAAATCCGTGTGCACCCCATGTTCAACAACACCCCTCAATCTGCGCACATCATCAAATCCGTGTGCACCCCATGTTCAACAACACCCCTCAATCTGCGCACATCACCAAATCCGTGTGTACCCAATGTTCAACAACACCCCTCAATCTGGAAACATCACCAAATCCGTGTGCACACCATGTTCAACACCAACCCTCAATCTGCGCACATCACCAACTCCATGTGCACCCCATGTTCAACCACACCCCTCATTCTGCGCACGTCATCAAATGGGTGTGCACCCCATGTTCAACAACACCGCTCATTCTGCGCTCGTCACCAAATCCGTGTATAACCCCTGTTCAACAGCACCCTTCAATCTGCGCACATCACCAAATCCGTGTGCACCCCATGTTCAACAATACCCCCAATCTGCTCACATCACCAAATCCGTATGCACCCCATGTTCAACAACACCCCTCAATCTGCGCACATCACCAAATCTGTGTCCACCCCATGTTCAATAACACCCCTCAATCTGCGCACATCAGCAAATACGTGTGCATCCCCATGTTCAACAACACCCCTCAGTCTGCGCACATCACCAAATCCAAGTGCATCCCATGTTCAACAAGACCCCTCAATCTGCACACATCACCAAATCCGTGTGCACCCCATGTTCAACAACACCTCTCAATCTGCGCACATCACCAAATCCGTGTATAACCCCTGTTCAACAGCACCCTTCAATCTGCGCACATCAACAAATCCGTGTGCACCCCATGTTCAACAATACCCTCAATCTGCTCACATCACCAAATCCGTATGCACCCCATGTTCAACAACACCCCTCAATCTGGAAACATCACCAAATCCGTGTGCACACCATGTTCAACACCAACCCTCAATCTGCGCACATCACCAACTCCATGTGCACCCCATGTTCAACCACACCCCTCATTCTGCGCACGTCATCAAATGGGTGTGCACCCCATGTTCAACAACACCGCTCATTCTGCGCTCGTCACCAAATCCGTGTCCACCCCATGTTCAATAACACCCCTCAATCTGCGCACATCACCAAATCCGTGTGAACCCCATGTTCAACAACACCCCTCAATCTGCGCACATCACCAAATCCGTGTGCACCCCATGTTCAACAACACCCCTCAATCTGCGCACATCACCAAATCCGTGTGCACCCCATGTTCAACAACACCCCTCAATCTGCGCACATCACCAAATCCGTGTGTACCCCATGTTCAACAACACCCCTCAATCTGCGCAAATCACCAAATACGTGTGCACCCCATGTTCAACAACACCCCTCAATCTGCGCACATCACCAAATCCGTGTGCACCCCATGTTCAACAACACCCCTCAATCTGCACACATCACCAAATCCGTGTGCACCCCATGTTCAACAACACCCCTCATTCTGCACACATCACCAAATCCGTGTGTACACCATGTTTAACAACACCCCTCAATCTGCGCACATCACCAAATCCGTGTGCACCCCATGTTCAACAGAACCCCTCAATCTGCGCACATCACCAAATCCGTGTGTACCCCATGTTCAACAACACCCCTCAATCTGCGCACATCACCATATCAGTGTGCACCCCATGTTCAACAGCACCCCTCAATCTGCGCACATCACCAAATCCGTGTGCACCCCATGTTCAACAACACCCGTCTATCTGCGCACATCACCAAATCCGTGTGCACCCCATGTTCAACAACACCCCTCAATCTGAGCACATCACCAAATCCGTGTGCACCCCATGTTTAACAACACCCCTCAATCAGCACTTATCACCAAATCCGTGTCCACCCCATGTTCAACAACACCCCTCATTCTGCGTACGTCACCAAATAGGTGTGCACCCCATGTTCAACAACACCCCTCAATCTGCGCACATCACCAAATCCGTGTCCACCCCATGTTCAACAACACCCCTCAATCTGAGCACATCACCAAATACGTGTGCACCCCATGTTCAACAACACCCCTCATTCTGCGTACGTCACCAAATAGGTGTGCACCCCATGTTCAACAACACCCCTCAATCTGCGCTCGTCACCAAATCCGTGTATAACCCCTGTTCAACAGCACCCTTCAATCTGCGCACATCACCAAATCCGTGTGCACCCCATGTTCAACAATACCCCCAATCTGCTCACATCACCAAATCCGTATGCACCCCATGTTCAACAACACCCCTCAATCTGCGCACATCACCAAATCTGTGTCCACCCCATGTTCAATAACACCCCTCAATCTGCGCACATCAGCAAATACGTGTGCATCCCCATGTTCAACAACACCCCTCAGTCTGCGCACATCACCAAATCCAAGTGCATCCCATGTTCAACAAGACCCCTCAATCTGCACACATCACCAAATCCGTGTGCACCCCATGTTCAACAACACCTCTCAATCTGCGCACATCACCAAATCCGTGTATAACCACTGTTCAACAGCACCCTTCAATCTGCGCACATCACCAAATCCGTGTGCACCCCATGTTCAACAATACCCCCAATCTGCTCACATCACCAAATCCGTATGCACCCCATGTTCAACAACACCCCTCAATCTGCGCACATCACCAAATCCGTGTGTACCCAATGTTCAACAACACCCCTCAATCTGGAAACATCACCAAATCCGTGTGCACACCATGTTCAACACCAACCCTCAATCTGCGCACATCACCAACTCCATGTGCACCCCATGTTCAACCACACCCCTCATTCTGCGCACGTCATCAAATGGGTGTGCACCCCATGTTCAACAACACCGCTCATTCTGCGCTCGTCACCAAATCCGTGTCCACCCCATGTTCAATAACACCCCTCAATCTGCGCACATCACCAAATCCGTGTGAACCCCATGTTCAACAACACCCCTCAATCTGCGCACATCACCAAATCCGTGTGCACCCCATGTTCAACAACACCCCTCAATCTGCGCACATCACCAAATCCGTGTGCACCCCATGTTCAACAACACCCCTCAATCTGCGCACATCACCAAATCCGTGTGTACCCCATGTTCAACAACACCCCTCAATCTGCGCAAATCACCAAATACGTGTGCACCCCATGTTCAACAACACCCCTCAATCTGCGCACATCACCAAATCCGTGTGCACCCCATGTTCAACAACACCCCTCAATCTGCACACATCACCAAATCCGTGTGCACCCCATGTTCAACAACACCCCTCATTCTGCACACATCACCAAATCCGTGTGTACACCATGTTTAACAACACCCCTCAATCTGCGCACATCACCAAATCCGTGTGCACCCCATGTTCAACAGCACCCCTCAATCTGCGCACATCACCAAATCCGTGTGTACCCCATGTTCAACAACACCCCTCAATCTGCGCACATCACCATATCAGTGTGCACCCCATGTTCAACAGCACCCCTCAATCTGCGCACATCACCAAATCCGTGTGCACCCCATGTTCAACAACACCCCTCAATCTGAGCACATCACCAAATCCGTGTGCACCCCATGTTTAACAACACCCCTCAATCTGCACACATCACCAAATCCGTGTGCACCCCATGTTCAACAACACCTCTCAATCTGCGCACGTCACCAAATCCGTGTCCACCCCATGTTCAACAACACCCCTCAATCTGCAAACATCACCAAATCCTTGGGCACACCTTGCTCAACACCACCCCTCAATCTGCGCACATCACCATATCCGTGTGTACCCCATGTTCAACCACCTCCCTCAATCTGCACACATCACCATATCCGTGTGCACCCCATGTTCAACAACACCCCTCATTCTGCGCAAGTCACCAAATGGGTGTGCACCCCATGCTCAACAACACCGCTCATTCTGCGCACGTCACCAAATCCGTGTGCACCCCATGTTCAACAACACCCCTCATTCTGCGCACGTCACCAAATCCGTGTCCACCCCATGTTCAATAACACCCCTCAATCTGCGCACATCACCAAATCCAAGTGCATCCCATGTTCAACAACACCCCTCAATCTGCACACATCACCAAATCCGTGTGCACCCCATGTTCAACAACACCTCTCAATCTGCGCACATCACCAAATCCGTGTATAACCCCTGTTCAACAGCACCCTTCAATCTGCGCACATCACCAAATCCGTGTGCACCCCATGTTCAACAATACCCCCAATCTGCTCACATCACCAAATCCGTATGCACCCCATGTTCAACAACACCCCTCAATCTGCGCACATCACCAAATCCGTGTATAACCCCTGTTCAACAGCACCCTTCAATCTGCGCACATCACCAAATCCGTGTGCACCCCATGTTCAACAACACCTCTCAATCTGCGCACATCACCAAATCCGTGTATAACCCCTGTTCAACAGCACCCTTCAATCTGCGCACATCACCAAATCCGTGTGCACCCCATGTTCAACAATACCCCCAATCTGCTCACATCACCAAATCCGTATGCACCCCATGTTCAACAACACCCCTCAATCTGCGCACATCACCAAATCCGTGTGTACCCAATGTTCAACAACACCCCTCAATCTGGAAACATCACCAAATCCGTGTGCACACCATGTTCAACACCAACCCTCAATCTGCGCACATCACCAACTCCATGTGCACCCCATGTTCAACCACACCCCTCATTCTGCGCACGTCATCAAATGGGTGTGCACCCCATGTTCAACAACACCGCTCATTCTGCGCTCGTCACCAAATCCGTGTCCACCCCATGTTCAATAACACCCCTCAATCTGCGCACATCACCAAATCCGTGTGAACCCCATGTTCAACAACACCCCTCAATCTGCGCACATCACCAAATCCGTGTGCACCCCATGTTCAACAACACCCCTCAATCTGCGCACATCATCAAATCCGTGTGCAACCCATGTTCAACAACACCCCTCAATCTGCGCACATCACCAAATCCGTGTGTACCCAATGTTCAACAACACCCCTCAATCTGGAAT
Organism: Hemitrygon akajei; assembly: GCF_048418815.1. Lineage (NCBI taxonomy): Eukaryota > Metazoa > Chordata > Chondrichthyes > Myliobatiformes > Dasyatidae > Hemitrygon > Hemitrygon akajei. Next base: position 581,942 of record NW_027331987.1, read on the forward strand.
CATCACCAAATCCGTGTGCACACCATGTTCAACACCAACCCTCAATCTGCGCACATCACCAACTCCATGTGCACCCCATGTTCAACCACACCCCACATTCTGCGCACGTCATCAAATGGGTGTGCACCCCATGTTCAACAACACCGCTCATTCTGCGCTCGTCACCAAATCCGTGTATAACCCCTGTTCAACAGCACCCTTCAATCTGCGCACATCACCAAATCCGTGTGCACCCCATGTTCAACAATACCCCCAATCTGCTCACATCACCAAATCCGTATGCACCCCATGTTCAACAACACCCCTCAATCTGCGCACATCACCAAATCTGTGTCCACCCCATGTTCAATAACACCCCTCAATCTGCGCACATCAGCAAATACGTGTGCATCCCCATGTTCAACAACACCCCTCAGTCTGCGCACATCACCAAATCCAAGTGCATCCCATGTTCAACAAGACCCCTCAATCTGCACACATCACCAAATCCGTGTGCACCCCATGTTCAACAACACCTCTCAATCTGCGCACATCACCAAATCCGTGTATAACCCCTGTTCAACAGCACCCTTCAATCTGCGCACATCACCAAATCCGTGTGCACCCCATGTTCAACAATACCCCCAATCTGCTCACATCACCAAATCCGTATGCACCCCATGTTCAACAACACCCCTCAATCTGCGCACATCACCAAATCCGTGTGTACCCAATGTTCAACAACACCCCTCAATCTGGAAACATCACCAAATCCGTGTGCACACCATGTTCAACACCAACCCTCAATCTGCGCACATCACCAACTCCATGTGCACCCCATGTTCAACCACACCCCTCAAGCTGCGCACGTCATCAAATGGGTGTGCACCCCATGTTCAACAACACCGCTCATTCTGCGCTCGTCACCAAATCCGTGTCCACCCCATGTTCAATAACACCCCTCAATCTGCGCACATCACCAAATCCGTGTGAACCCCATGTTCAACAACACCCCTCAATCTGCGCACATCACCAAATCCGTGTGCACCCCATGTTCAACAACACCCCTCAATCTGCGCACATCACCAAATCCGTGTGCACCCCATGTTCAACAACACCCCTCAATCTGCGCACATCACCAAATCCGTGTGTACCCCATGTTCAACAACACCCCTCAATCTGCGCAAATCACCAAATACGTGTGCACCCCATGTTCAACAACACCCCTCAATCTGCGCACATCACCAAATCCGTGTTCACCCCATGTTCAACAACACCCCTCAATCTGCACACATCACCAAATCCGTGTGCACCCCATGTTCAACAACACCCCTCATTCTGCACACATCACCAAATCCGTGTGTACATCATGTTTAACAACACCCCTCAATCTGCGCACATCACCAAATCCGTGTGCACCCCATGTTCAACAGCACCCCTCAATCTGCGCACATCACCAAATCCGTGTGTACCCCATGTTCAACAACACCCCTCAATCTGCGCACATCACCATATCAGTGTGCACCCCATGTTCAACAGTACCCCTCAATCTGCGCACATCACCAAATCCGTGTGCACCCCATGTTCAACAACACCCGTCTATCTGCGCACATCACCAAATCCGTGTGCACCCCATGTTCAACAACACCCCTCAATCTGAGCACATCACCAAATCCGTGTGCACCCCATGTTTAACAACACCCCTCAATCTGCACTTATCACCAAATCCGTGTCCACCCCATGTTCAACAACACCCCTCATTCTGCGTACGTCACCAAATAGGTGTGCACCCCATGTTCAACAACACCCCTCAATCTGCGCACATCACCAAATCCGTGTGCACCCCATGTTCAACAACACCCCTCAATCTGCGCACATCACCAAATCCGTGTGTACCCCATGTTCAACAACACCCCTCAATCTGCGCAAATCACCAAATACGTGTGCACCCCATGTTCAACAACACCCCTCAATCTGCGCACATCACCAAATCCGTGTGCACCCCATGTTCAACAACACCCCTCAATCTGCACACATCACCAAATCCGTGTGCACCCCATGTTCAACAACACCCCTCATTCTGCACACATCACCAAATCCGTGTGTACATCATGTTTAACAACACCCCTCAATCTGCGCACATCACCAAATCCGTGTGCACCCCATGTTCAACAGCACCCCTCAATCTGCGCACATCACCAAATCCGTGTGTACCCCATGTTCAACAACACCCCTCAATCTGCGCACATCACCATATCAGTGTGCACCCCATGTTCAACAGTACCCCTCAATCTGCGCACATCACCAAATCCGTGTGCACCCCATGTTCAACAACACCCGTCTATCTGCGCACATCACCAAATCCGTGTGCACCCCATGTTCAACAACACCCCTCAATCTGAGCACATCACCAAATCCGTGTGCACCCCATGTTTAACAACACCCCTCAATCTGCACTTATCACCAAATCCGTGTCCACCCCATGTTCAACAACACCCCTCATTCTGCGTACGTCACCAAATAGGTGTGCACCCCATGTTCAACAACACCCCTCAATCTGCGCACATCACCAAATCCGTGTCCACCCCATGTTCAACAACACCCCTCAATCTGAGCACATCACCAAATACGTGTGCACCCCATGTTCAACAACACCCCTCATTCTGCGTACGTCACCAAATAGGTGTGCACCCCATGTTCAACAACACCCCTCAATCTGCGCTCGTCACCAAATCCGTGTATAACCCCTGTTCAACAGCACCCTTCAATCTGCGCACATCACCAAATCCGTGTGCACCCCATGTTCAACAATACCCCCAATCTGCTCACATCACCAAATCCGTATGCACCCCATGTTCAACAACACCCCTCAATCTGCGCACATCACCAAATCTGTGTCCACCCCATGTTCAATAACACCCCTCAATCTGCGCACATCAGCAAATACGTGTGCATCCCCATGTTCAACAACACCCCTCAGTCTGCGCACATCACCAAATCCAAGTGCATCCCATGTTCAACAAGACCCCTCAATCTGCACACATCACCAAATCCGTGTGCACCCCATGTTCAACAACACCTCTCAATCTGCGCACATCACCAAATCCGTGTATAACCCCTGTTCAACAGCACCCCTCAATCTGCGCACATCACCAAATCCGTGTATAACCCCTGTTCAACAGCACCCTTCAATCTGCGCACATCACCAAATCCGTGTGCACCCCATGTTCAACAGCACCTCTCAATCTGCGCACATCACCAAATCCGTGTATAACCCCTGTTCAACAGCACCCTTCAATCTGCGCACATCACCAAATCCGTGTGCACCCCATGTTCAACAATACCCCCAATCTGCTCACATCACCAAATCCGTATGCACCCCATGTTCAACAACACCCCTCAATCTGCGCACATCACCAAATCCGTGTGTACCCAATGTTCAACAACACCCCTCAATCTGGAAACATCACAAAATCCGTGTGCACACCATGTTCAACACCAACCCTCAATCTGCGCACATCACCAACTCCATGTGCACCCCATGTTCAACCACACCCCTCATTCTGCGCACGTCATCAAATGGGTGTGCACCCCATGTTCAACAACACCGCTCATTCTGCGCTCGTCACCAAATCCGTGTCCACCCCATGTTCAATAACACCCCTCAATCTGCGCACATCACCAAATCCGTGTGAACCCCATGTTCAACAACACCCCTCAATCTGCGCACATCACCAAATCCGTGTGCACCCCATGTTCAACAACACCCCTCAATCTGCGCACATCATCAAATCCGTGTGCAACCCATGTTCAACAACACCCCTCAATCTGCGCACATCACCAAATCCGTGTGTACCCAATGTTCAACAACACCCCTCAATCTGGAAACATCACCAAATCCGTGTGCACACCATGTTCAACACCAACCCTCAATCTGCGCACATCACCAACTCCATGTGCACCCCATGTTCAACCACACCACTCAATCTGCGCACATCACCAAATCCGTGTCCACCCCATGTTCAACAACACCCCTCAATCTGAGCACATCACCAAATACGTGTGCACCCCATGTTCAACAACACCCCCAATCTGCTCACATCACCAAATCCGTATGCACCCCATGTTCAACAACACCCCTCAATCTGCGCACATCACCAAATCCGTGTGTACCCAATGTTCAACAACACCCCTCAATCTGGAAACATCACCAAATCCGTGTGCACACCATGTTCAACACCAACCCTCAATCTGCGCACATCACCAACTCCATGTGCACCCCATGTTCAACCACACCCCTCAAGCTGCGCACGTCATCAAATGGGTGTGCACCCCATGTTCAACAACACCGCTCATTCTGCGCTCGTCACCAAATCCGTGTCCACCCCATGTTCAATAACACCCCTCAATCTGCGCACATCACCAAATCCGTGTGAACCCCATGTTCAACAACACCCCTCAATCTGCGCACATCACCAAATCCGTGTGCACCCCATGTTCAACAACACCCCTCAATCTGCGCACATCACCAAATCCGTGTGCACCCCATGTTCAACAACACCCCTCAATCTGCGCACATCACCAAATCCGTGTGTACCCAATGTTCAACAACACCCCTCAATCTGGAAACATCACCAAATCCGTGTGCACACCATGTTCAACACCAACCCTCAATCTGCGCACATCACCAACTCCATGTGCACCCCATGTTCAACCACACCCCTCAAGCTGCGCACGTCATCAAATGGGTGTGCACCCCATGTTCAACAACACCGCTCATTCTGCGCTCGTCACCAAATCCGTGTCCACCCCATGTTCAATAACACCCCTCAATCTGCGCACATCACCAAATCCGTGTGAACCCCATGTTCAACAACACCCCTCAATCTGCGCACATCACCAAATCCGTGTGCACCCCATGTTCAACAACACCCCTCAATCTGCGCACATCACCAAATCCGTGTGCACCCCATGTTCAACAACACCCCTCAATCTGCGCACATCACCAAATCCGTGTGTACCCCATGTTCAACAACACCCCTCAATCTGCGCAAATCACCAAATACGTGTGCACCCCATGTTCAACAACACCCCTCAATCTGCGCACATCACCAAATCCGTGTGCACCCCATGTTCAACAACACCCCTCAATCTGCACACATCACCAAATCCGTGTGCACCCCATGTTCAACAACACCCCTCATTCTGCACACATCACCAAATCCGTGTGTACACCATGTTTAACAACACCCCTCAATCTGCGCACATCACCAAATCCGTGTGCACCCCATGTTCAACAGCACCCCTCAATCTGCGCACATCACCAAATCCGTGTGTACCCCATGTTCAACAACACCCCTCAATCTGCGCACATCACCATATCAGTGTGCACCCCATGTTCAACAGCACCCCTCAATCTGCGCACATCACCAAATCCGTGTGCACCCCATGTTCAACAACACCCGTCTATCTGCGCACATCACCAAATCCGTGTGCACCCCATGTTCAACAACACCCCTCAATCTGAGCACATCACCAAATCCGTGTGCACCCCATGTTTAACAACACCCCTCAATCTGCACTTATCACCAAATCCGTGTCCACCCCATGTTCAACAACACCCCTCATTCTGCGTACGTCACCAAATAGGTGTGCACCCCATGTTCAACAACACCCCTCAATCTGCGCACATCACCAAATCCGTGTCCACCCCATGTTCAACAACACCCCTCAATCTGAGCACATCACCAAATACGTGTGCACCCCATGTTCAACAACACCCCTCATTCTGCGTACGTCACCAAATAGGTGTGCACCCCATGTTCAACAACACCCCTCAATCTGCGCTCGTCACCAAATCCGTGTATAACCCCTGTTCAACAGCACCCTTCAATCTGCGCACATCACCAAATCCGTGTGCACCCCATGTTCAACAATACCCCCAATCTGCTCACATCACCAAATCCGTATGCACCCCATGTTCAACAACACCCCTCAATCTGCGCACATCACCAAATCTGTGTCCACCCCATGTTCAATAACACCCCTCAATCTGCGCACATCAGCAAATACGTGTGCATCCCCATGTTCAACAACACCCCTCAGTCTGCGCACATCACCAAATCCAAGTGCATCCCATGTTCAACAAGACCCCTCAATCTGCACACATCACCAAATCCGTGTGCACCCCATGTTCAACAACACCTCTCAATCTGCGCACATCACCAAATCCGTGTATAACCCCTGTTCAACAGCACCCTTCAATCTGCGCACATCACCAAATCCGTGTGCACCCCATGTTCAACAATACCCCCAATCTGCTCACATCACCAAATCCGTATGCACCCCATGTTCAACAACACCCCTCAATCTGCGCACATCACCAAATCCGTGTGTACCCAATGTTCAACAACACCCCTCAATCTGGAAACATCACCAAATCCGTGTGCACACCATGTTCAACACCAACCCTCAATCTGCGCACATCACCAACTCCATGTGCACCCCATGTTCAACCACACACCTCATTCTGCGCACGTCATCAAATGGGTGTGCACCCCATGTTCAACAACACCGCTCATTCTGCGCTCGTCACCAAATCCGTGTCCACCCCATGTTCAATAACACCCCTCAATCTGCGCACATCACCAAATCCGTGTGAACCCCATGTTCAACAACACCCCTCAATCTGCGCACATCACCAAATCCGTGTGCACCCCATGTTCAACAACACCCCTCAATCTGCGCACATCACCAAATCCGTGTGCACCCCATGTTCAACAACACCCCTCAATCTGCGCACATCACCAAATCCGTGTGTATCCCATGTTCAACAACACCCCTCAATCTGCGCAAATCACCAAATACGTGTGCACCCCATGTTCAACAACACCCCTCAATCTGCGCACATCACCAAATCCGTGTGCACCCCATGTTCAACAACACCCCTCAATCTGCACACATCACCAAATCCGTGTGCACCCCATGTTCAACAACACTCCTCATTCTGCACACATCACCAAATCCGTGTGTACACCATGTTTAACAACACCCCTCAATCTGCGCACATCACCAAATCCGTGTGCACCCCATGTTCAACAGCACCCCTCAATCTGCGCACATCACCAAATCCGTGTGTACCCCATGTTCAACAACACCCCTCAATCTGCGCACATCACCATATCAGTGTGCACCCCATGTTCAACAGCACCCCTCAATCTGCGCACATCACCAAATCCGTGTGCACCCCATGTTCAACAACACCCGTCTATCTGCGCACATCACCAAATCCGTGTGCACCCCATGTTCAACAACACCCCTCAATCTGAGCACATCACCAAATCCGTGTGCACCCCATGTTTAACAACACCCCTCAATCTGCACTTATCACCAAATCCGTGTCCACCCCATGTTCAACAACACCCCTCATTCTGCGTACGTCACCAAATAGGTGTGCACCCCATGTTCAACAACACGCCTCAATCTGCGCACATCACCAAATCCGTGTCCACCCCATGTTCAACAACACCCCTCAATCTGAGCACATCACCAAATACGTGTGCACCCCATGTTCAACAACACCCCTCATTCTGCGTACGTCACCAAATAGGTGTGCACCCCATGTTCAACAACACCCCTCAATCTGCGCACATCACCAAATCCGTGTCCACCCCATGTTCAACAACACCCCTCAATCTGCGCACATCACCAAATCCGTGTGTACCCCATGTTCAACAACACCCCTCAATCTGCGCACATCACCAAATCCGTGTGCACCCCATGTTCAACAACACCTCTCAATCTGCGCACATCACCAAATCCGTGTGTACCCCATGTTCAACAACACCCCTCAATCTGCGCACATCACCAAATCCGTGTGCACCCCATGTTTAACAACACCCCTCAATCTGCACACATCACCAAATCCGTGTGCACCCCATGTTCAACAACACCTCTCAATCTGCGCACGTCACCAAATCCGTGTCCACCCCATGTTCAACAACACCCCTCAATCTGCAAACATCACCAAATCCTTGGGCACACCTTGCTCAACACCACCCCTCAATCTGCGCACATCACCATATCCGTGTGTACCCCATGTTCAACCACCTCCCTCAATCTGCACACATCACCATATCCGTGTGCACCCCATGTTCAACAACACCCCTCATTCTGCGCAAGTCACCAAATGGGTGTGCACCCCATGCTCAACAACACCGCTCATTCTGCGCACGTCACCAAATCCGTGTCCACCCCATGTTCAATAACACACCTCAATCTGCGCACATCACCAAATCCGTGTCCACCCCATGTTCAACAACACCGCTCAATCTGCAGATTTCACCAAATCCGTGTGCACCCCATGTTAAACAACACCCCTCAATCTGCGCACATCACCAAATCCGTGTCCACCCCATGTTCAACAACACCGCTCAATCTGCAGATTTCACCAAATCCGTGTGCACCCCATGTTAAACAACACCCCTCAATCTGCAGATTTCACCAAATCCGTGTGCACCCCATGTTCAACAACTCCCCTCAATTACCAAATCCGTGTGATCCCATGTTCAACAATACCCCTCAATCTCCGCACATCACCAAATCCGTGTGCACCCCATGTTCAACAATACCCCTCAATCTCCGCACATCACCAAATCCGTGAGCACCCCATGTTCAACAACACCCCTCAATCTGCACACATCACCAAATCCGTGTGCACCCCATGTTCAACAACACCACTCAATCTGCTCACATCACCAAATCCGTGTGCACCCCATGTTCAACAACTCCCCTCAATCACCAAATCCGTGTGATCCCATGTTCAACAATACCCCTCAATCTCCGCACATCACCAAATCCGTGTGATCCCATGTTCAACAACACCCCTCAATCTCCGCACATCACCAAATCCGTGTGCACCCCATGTTCAACAATACCCCTCAATCTCCGCACATCACCAAATCCGTGTGCACCCCATATTCAACAACACCACTCAATCTGCGCACATCACCAAATCCATGTCCAAATACTCGACAACCCATCCCTAACCTCCTGCCCATCCTCAAATGTGCGCACATCGTCAAATAAGAGCGGAACCCATAATCTGCGTGTGCACCCCAAACTCGTTGACAGTCCCACATACAGATTAGATTATCCCAGAGTAGGAATAATTTCAAACAGTTCACAAACTGAACCATAAAAAGACACGAGCTGAGTTCATTCAAATTAAATTGATTATTAACGTCCCTATGAATGAAGCAAATTTGAGATTCGCCACATCTCCAGATCTGCAGACATCCCGCTTCTGTGAGGACTCCGAAATCGGTGCGCACCTACAAATACACAACGGCACATCTATGCACGTCCCGAAACCCACTGATACTCCCGCTTGGAAATTAGATTATCCCAGAACAAAATGATTGCTCCCAGCTTAAAAAAATAGCAACAACAAACTTCACAATGCATCTATTTTTAAAGTATCTCTAAATGAAACAACTTCGAGATTCGTCTCAACTTGAAACTCGCACTCTCCACAATTCTGTTCAAACTTTGAAATCGGTTTGCAACCCCATATTATCTTACCCACCGCAAATCCACTTGTCTACCCAGATCCGTGTGCATATTATTAGTTTGACAGCCTTTGAGTGGAGGTTCTCACTGATTTTGTTGCATTTCTCTGATCCACTGGGAATGTCAGTAAGAACATAATCCTCGTATAAGGTGAGATGTGCGTACTTCAATAATAAAGTTAATTTCATATTTGAATAGAATCACACGCGGACATGGCCACAGGCATGTACATAGAGACACAGTATCACACACACAACATAAATGCAGTCTCTCCCACAGACACAGAGAGAGATACGCACACAGGCATACGAACACTGACGTAACTGGATCTGCACACACAAACAGACACACGCATACGAACATACGCACACACAACAGACAGTAGAATCAGACTGTGCCAACAGACACAGACAGTGTCAGACACGCAACGAAACAGATACAGACACACACAATCACACACAGAGAGGCAGACCAGGACACAGACAATTATAGAGGAGCGCAAACATGGACTCTAACTTTATGCAGTTCTGGGTAGGTCTGTAGTCTAGTGTAGTTTTTTTTTCTCTGTGCTGTTTTCACGTAGTTCAGTATAGTTTTTGTACTGTTTCATGTAGCACCATGATCCTGAAAAACGCTGTCTCGTTTTTACTGTGTACTATACCAGCAGTTATGGTCGAAATGACAATAAAATTAACTTGACTTGACTTAGACACAGACGCACACACATGCGCAGATACACTGACAAAAACACACAAGCACACAGAGGCATACAGAGAGCCGTGCCGTGAAACGCACACAGACATAGCTAAACACGAGACTTCCGGTGGCTGTAATGGAGTCGGTTGCTCTAGCTACGTGCTCCGAAATTATTCGCTTACTTTGCTGTTTAAGCCTATCTCGGTGAGAGCACCATGAGTAGAAAGCAGTCAAAAAAGAGACTACTTTAGAGACGTTGACTGAAATGATTCAACAAATGTCAGAGAAACTCGAAAAATTTGATAGACTGGATGACTTGGAGTCCAAGTTTGACTTGTTACAGAATTCCTTCGACCTGGTTAAATCTGAACTTAAAACGCTTAATCGGAAACTTGGAAGTATACAGCAGACTGTGAATGACCACGAAACTCGTATTAAGCTACACGAAGAATCTTTGCCGGTGTTGTAGAAGGATATCGAAGGTTTCAAGAAAATTTCTAAGGAACAACTTAAAAAAATACGACGCGTTACTGAAGAAACTTACAGATTTGGAGACCAGGAACCGAAGGTGCAATATCAGAACTCTTGGGCTTCCTGAAAAACTGGAGGGTAATCAACCTATCGATTTTTGTGGTCAAATGCCTAAAGATTTATTCCCTGATATATTATCGGAACTACCAAAATTTGAACGCGTTCACCGAGTTACCCTGCCTAATTGGGATCCTGCCAAACCTCGCTCTATTATCATTCGCTTTTATGACTGTCAGATTAAAGATCAGATCCATCGTGAATCAAAGAGGAAACGCATATTACAATTTTGTGATTAACAGTTTCGGATCGTTCAAGATTATCCACCGGAAGTTCTAAGAGCTAGACAGACTTTTAAAGAGGTCATGTCTGATCTTTTTAACCTTGGCTGTCGCCTTTCTCTCAGAGATTCGTGTAAACTCAAGGTTACTACTTCTGATAATAAGGTTTCTTGGTTTACGAAGCCTGAAGAAGCTAAGAAATTTTTACAAAGTCTCCATCCTTAAATTCAACTTTGAGTTGTTTTATGTTAAATGCTTTAATTTCAGGCGTTCAATCATGTAATTGGCGTTTTGTTGATAACAAGGTTTCTTGGCTTTACGAAGTCTTAATCATTTGTTTGATTAAGTAACTGGCGCCTTGTTATCTTTCAAACTATGCGAAATATGCAGGTAGACTGCATCCATTTTCTCTTTTGCTGTTTTTCGCATCTTTGTTTAAACAATACGTTATATTCTCTCAGTGCTATGTTGATTTTTACCTTCCTTTTAGTAATTTGACTGGAAGTAGTTATGTAGGGTGTACATGTGGTAATCACTGAGGAATGAAACTATAGGGTATTTTGCTTTACCTTAAATTCACTCAGATTTTTCCTATCTTTTGATTATTTATATACCTTTCGGTCTTTTACTGTTTTTCAATAATACACAATATTCTATATTTCTTATTGCTGGTTTTTGGCTTTTTCATTATTTTGCCATTTTATCCGTTTTTTTCTCTCCCTTGAATGCCTTAAATTAGTCATGTAGAAAGCTATCTAGATAGATAGATAGATAGATAGATAGATAGATAGATAGATAGATAGATAGATAGATAGATAGATAGATAGATAGATAGATAGATAGATAGATAGATAGATAGATAGATACTTTATTCATCCCCATGGGGAAATTCAACTTTTTTTTCCAATGTCCCATACACTTGTTGTAGCAGAACTAATTACATACAATACTTAACTCAGTTAAAAAAAAAATATGATATGCATCTAAATCACCATCTCAAAAAGCATTAATAATAGCTTTTAAAAAGTTCTTAAGTCCTGGCGGTAGAATTGTAAAGCCTAATGGCATTGGGGAGTATTGACCTCTTCATCCTGTCTGAGGAGCATTGCATCGATAGTAACCTGTCGCTGAAACTGCTTCTCTGTCTCTGGATGGTGCTATGTAGAGGATGTTCAGAGTTATCCATAATTGACCGTAGCCTACACAGCGCCCTTCGCTCAGCTACCGATGTTAAACTCTCCAGTACTTTGCCCACGACAGAGCCCGCCTTCCTTACCAGCTTATTAAGACGTGAGGCGTCCCTCTTCTTAATGCTTCCTCCCCAACACGCCACCACAAAGAAGAGGGCGCTCTCCACAACTGACCTATAGAACATCTTCAGCATCTCACTACAGACATTGAATGACGCCAACCTTCTTAGGAAGTACAGTCGACTCTGTGCCTTCCTGCACAAGGCATCTGTGTTGGCAGTCCAGTCTAGCTTCTCGTCTAACTGTACTCCCAGATACTTGTAGTTCTTAACCTGCTCCACACATTCTCCATTAATGATCACTGGCTCCATATGAGGCCTAGATCTCCTAAAGTCCACCACCATCTCCTTGGTCTTGGTGATATTGAGACGCAGGTAGTTTGAGTTGCACCATATCACAAAGTCCTGTATCAGTTTCCTATACTCCTCCTCCTGTCCATTCCTGACACACCCCACTATGGCCGTGTCATCAGCGAACTTCTGCACATGGGAGGACTCTGAATTATATTGGAAGTCTGATGTGTACAGGGTGAACAGGACCGGAGAGAGTACGGTTCCCTGCGGTGCCCCTGTGCTGCTGACCACCGTGTCAGACCTACAGTCTCCCAACCGCACATACTGAGGTCTATCTGTCAAGTAGTCCACTATCCAATCCACCATGTGAGAGTCTACTCCCATCTCCGTTAGTTTGTGCCTTAAGATCTTGGGCTGGATGGTGTTAAAGGCACTGGAGAAGTCAAGGAATGTAATCCTCACAGCACAACTGACCCCCTCTAGGTGAGAGAGTGATTTGTGCAGCAAATACGTGATAGCATCCTCCACTCCCACCTTCTCCTTATACGCAAACTGAAGAGGATCCTGGGCGTGCCTGGTTTGTGGCCTCAGATTCTGTATTATCAGCCGCTCCATGGTCTTCATAACGTGCGACGTCAAGGCAACAGGTCTGAAGTCATTCAACTCCTTTGGTTGTGGTTTCTTCGGTACCGGGACAATACAGGATGTTTTCCACTGTCTGGGTACTCTTCTCTGCTCCAGGCTCATGTTGAAGATGCGCTGTAGTGGTTCTCCCAGCTCAGTCGCACAGGCCCTCAGTAATCGTGGGGAAACTCCATCCGGTCCTTGCTGGTACAGATCTTCCTCAGTTGACCTTCCACCTGTGCAGCCGTAATCCTGGGCGTGGGCAAGGTCTCCTGTGAGTGGCTATTTTCCTGTGAGGGAAGTAAGCCTGGTGTGGATTTCTGCGGTGAGGATGAGATTGAGCTGTCGAACCTGTTGAAGAAGTTGTTCAGCTGGTTCACTTTCTCCACATCTCCACTTATGTTCGCCCTCCGCTTTGCACCGCATCCGGTGATGATCTTCATCCCATCCCACACCTCCTTCATGCTTTTTTCTGCAGCTTTTGTTCTAGCTTCCTCCTATACTGCTCCTTTGCCCCCCTTATCTGTACTCTGAGTTCCTTCTGAACTCTTTTAAGCTCCAACCGATCACCATCTTTAAAGGCCCTCTTCTTCTGGTTTAGGAGGCCTTTGATGTGACTAGTGATCCAGGGCTTATTATTGGGATAGCAGCGAACAGTTCTAACAGGGACAACTGCATCCACACAAAAGTTAATATAGTCCGTTGTGCATTCAGTGACCTCCTCAACGCCCCCACAGAGCCCCCCTTGCAGTACATCCCAGTTAGTAGTACCGAAGCAGTCTCTCAGGGCCTGTTCAGCTTCAGGAGTCCACTTCCTAAAAGAGCGTGTGGTAGTGGGATGCCTCATCACAATTGATTTATATCTGGGCTGTAACAAAACCAGGTTGTGATCAGCTTTCCCCAATGAAGGCAGTGGGGATGCACTATATGCCTCCTCTACGTTTGCATACAGTAGGTCAATCGTCCTATTACCCCTGGTGTAGCAATCCACGTACTGGGAGAAAGCAGGTAGTGTCTTGTCCAAAGTCACATGGTTGAAGTCCCCTGTAATTAACACCAGTGCCTCAGGGTGCTGTGTCTGAAGCCTAGCAACAGCGGAGCTGATGACGTCACACGCTACCGTTGCGTCGGCACGCGGCGGGACATACACATTCACCACAATGACGCTTGCGAATTCTCGAGGCAGGTAATATGGCCTCATACTCACGGCGATCAGCTCAATATCTCTTTCACAAACGGAGATCTTTGTACTCACATGCCCGGGGTTACACCATCTTTCGTTAATGTAGACAGCGAGTCCCCCTCCTTTCTTCTTCCCACACTTTTTGGCATCTCTGTCAAATCTTACCGTAGTAAAACCAGGTAATTCTACATTTACATCCGGGATGTTAGCCGTCAGCCATGCTTCGGAAAAACACATTAAACTGCATTCCTTGTATGCTTTAACATTCCTTACTAATGAGGCTAGCTCATCCAATTTATTTGGCAGCGAGTTCACGTTCCCCATAATGACCGAAGGAACAGCGGGTTTATAACGCCTCTTCATCTCCGTCCACTTATCCCTGCGCAGTTTTCCAGCCCTGGAGCCGCGGAACCTCCGTTTAATTTCGTTCGGGATCTGGATCTGTTGCGCAACACTGACTTGCACCTAAACCGCTTCCCATTTTAATTATCTTCTATTTGTTTCTTTACTCTTTTTTTGCACCCGCGAATATATGCTGTTTTACTTATTGATTTTCCTTATCTGTCTTTCCTTTTTTTTTTTACCGAGACTAATACTTATATTTTCCCATGGTTTATTTTTCGTAATTAGCAAACTTATTTACTTTGATATTTTGTTTTTGTATATATATATATTTACAATCGTTTATTCAGCACAGCTATACATATATGTTTTCTGGAGCCACCGGAGTTTTGGGTTGGGAACGTTAGAATTAGTCTTCAGCCTCCCTTGGCTGATTTCTCTCTTTGCGGGGAGGGATGTGGGAAATGGGTTCTTCTATGAAGCTGATTGGATGTTTTTACTGTTTTACTTATTCACTATCTACATGTCTGTGATTACCTTTTATACATTACTAAAGGATACTTGATGGATTCTTTTATTAATATACTCAGTTTTAATGTGAAAGATCTAAATAACCCTGTTAAACGAAATAAGATTTTCTCTTATATCCGGAAATTTAAAACTCATATAATCTTTCTCCAAGAAACCTATTTTCGTAAAGATGATATTTCACATTCTCTCAAAGGATGGAAGGGTATTCATTTTCACTCACCCTCTCAATCTAGATCGAGAGGCGGCTCTATCCTGTTTGATCAGAATGTATCCTTTACTCAACATAATGTAATTTCTGATACAAATGGGCGCTTTGTTGTTATTTCGGGTTGTCTTGAGAATAAACTAATCGTATTTGCGACTGTATACGCTCCAAATACAGATGACTCCTTGTTCTTTGAACGTCTTTTCTCTTTTCTGCCTGATTTGAATCGGTATTCCTTAGTGATGGGTGGAGATTTTAATTTTTGGCTTGACCCTATATTAGACCGCTTTTCAAGTAAAACCCCTGTCACTAATAAATCAGTCCTGCTTTTTAAATCTTTTTTTTTTATCTCAATGTAGTATTCTTGACGTGTGGCGTCTTTTACACCTCCAAGAAAAGGAATATTCATATTTCTGTCAGGTTCATCATATGTACTCTCGGATTGATTATTTTTTTATAGACAGAAACTTGCTTCCGCTGGTTCGATCCTGTGATTATAAGGAGATTGCTTTGTCTGACCATGCACCTGCGCTTCTGGCTTTAAGATTACCTGTTTACTCTGTACCAAATAGAAGTTGGCGTTTTAACTTATCATTGTTATCTGATAAAAAAAATTCTAAAATTTTTGGAAAACCATATTACTTTTTTCTCTAAAGAAAATTTTAAAGGAGATACTGCTGGTAATATAGTCTGGGATTCTTTTAATGCATATATTCGTGGATAAATTATCTCTTACTCTACCTATATAAAGAAAAAAAGCTGACAAAGAAAGGTCTGACCTAGCAGCGATATTAAAAGTTCTTGATCGAAAGTATGCCCTATCTCCAGATCCAAGTATATATAATAAGCGTATTGAAATCCAATCCATGTATAATCTTCTGCTGACTTACCCAATTGAACGACAGCTGTTGAGAGATAAAACTCAATTTTACATTCACGGGGATAGAACTGGTAGTTTATTAGCCAATCGATTAAAATCTTTTGCAGTTAATCGTCAAATCACAGATATTTTTAAAGATAATGGAACTAAGACATCCGACCATTCTGAAATTAACAACGTATTTAAAGACTTTTACCTTAAGTTGTATCAGTCTGACTCTTCTTCAGATGATACCTATATGAATGTTTTTTTCAGTAATATCAACATTCCTACATTGTCTGCTGATAGTCTAACACAGTTAGATCAGCCTATTTCCAATGAAGAAGTGGCTGAGGCTATACGTGCTTTATATTCTGGTAAGACCCCAGGACCTGATGGATTTCCTGGGGAGTTTTATAAAACTTTCACCACGTTACTTGCACCTTATTTATCCTCTGTTTTATCAGAGTTCTTTAAATCAGGTAAACTCCCTCAATTTTTTATGAAGCTTTTATTTCTCTTATTCTTAAAAAAAATCTAGCTGAATGTTCTTCATACAGACCGATTTCTTTATTAAATGCTGATGCAAAAATGTTATCCAAAATCTTAGCTCGAAGACTTGAAAATATTCTACCATCTATTATATCACATGACCAGACAGGATTTATTGAAAATCGTTACTCACATTTTAATATACGTCAGTTATTGAATGTGATATATTCACCATCCAAAAAAATATCAGAGTGTAGATTATCCTTAGATGCAGAAAAAGCCTTGGATAGGATTGAGTGGAATTATCTTTTTAAGACCTTAGAAAAGTTTAATTTTGGGCCTAATTTTATTCGTTGGGTTAAATTAATCTACTTGTCTCCTACCGCACAGGTTATTACTAACTCTCAAATTTCTAAGCCCTTTAAATTAGAGCGGGGAAC
Organism: Hemitrygon akajei; assembly: GCF_048418815.1. Taxonomy (NCBI): domain Eukaryota; kingdom Metazoa; phylum Chordata; class Chondrichthyes; order Myliobatiformes; family Dasyatidae; genus Hemitrygon; species Hemitrygon akajei. The sequence goes on from NW_027331987.1 coordinate 599,215, forward strand.
TAGACAAGGTTGTCCTCTTAGTCCTTTACTTTTTGTTTTAGCTACAGAACCCTTATCAATAGCACTTCGAGAATCTAAGGACATTTCTGGTATACTAAGGGAAGGTATGTCTCATAAAATTTCATTATACGCTGATGATATTTTACTTTTTATCTCTAACACTGAAACTTCTTTACCTTTGGTTCATTCTTTAATCTCCCAGTTTAGTTCTATTTCAGGATATAAGCTGAACCTACATAAAAGTGAGCTATTTCCTTTAAATGACCTAATGTCATCATATGCCCAATTTCCGTTCAAAGTTGTTACAAGTCAATTTACATATCTAGGTGTAACAATTACTGAAAACTTCAAGAATGTATTTAAAGAAAACTTAAACCCCTTATTGAATTATGTGAAAAAGCCGCTTTCTAAATGGTCCCCTCTTTCATTATCCCTAATTGGCCGAATTAATTCGATTAAAATGAAGATTCTTCCTAATTTTTTATATCTTTTTCAGGCCTTACCTATTTTTATTCCTAAGACGTACTTTGATTCTTTAGATTCAATCCTAACCACTTATATGTGGAATAATAAACAAGCTTGTTTAAGTAAAGTTTACTTACAAAGAAATAAAGAGATGGGTGGACTAGCCCTACCCAATTTTAGGTTTTACTATTGTTCTGCCAATATAAGGAATGTTACTTTCTGGTCCTATTATATTTATCGTAAAGATTACCCATCATGGGTCTCCTTAGAAGTTAATTCTGTAAAAAAAATCATCTATTGTCTCTCTTCTTGGAGCATACTCTTCTTTTTCAGCAAATAAAACAACAGATAACATAATTGTTAAGCAACCTTTAAGGATCTGGTCTCAATTTAGAAAAATGTTTGGTTTAGCGAATTTTTCATTATCATCTCCCATTCTCCTTAAGTTTTTTTAATCCCTTCCATGACTGATAAAGTCTTTAAAGATTGGGATGAACTAGGTATTAAGTGTTTTTGGGACCTGTTTATCTCAGGATCTCTTGCTTCATTTGAGCAATTGTCAAATAAATTTGCACTCCCAAAAACACATTTTTACAGATATCTTCAAATGAGAGATTTTCTATGTTTCCAATTAGCTACTTTTCCTATAGGTCCTGATAAAAATTTACTGGACGATCTTTTAAATTTAAAACCTTTTGTTAATGGTTCTATAACCGGTATCTATAACTTGTCGATTGATTCTAGACAAGACTTTTTAGATAAAATAAAAAAAGCTTGGGAGGATGACCTAAATTGACAGATTTCTGATGATAGATGGAATAAAATTCTTAAACGGGTTAATAAATCATCTTTCTGTGCTCGTCACTCTCTTCTACAATTTAAAGTGGTTCATAGAGCTTACATTTCTAAACAGAAGCTCTCCAGTTTTTACCCGAATGTTTCTCCACTTTGTAATAAATGCAACTCTGCTGATGCCTCTTTAATTCATATGTTTTGGTTTTGCCCTACAATTGAAAAGTTTTGGTGCGAAGTATTTCATACCTTCTCTCAACTTTTTAGGGTCCAATTTGACCCAAATCCCCTTAATGCCTTGTTTGGTGTTATTGCAAATGAAGATATAACTTTAAATACTCCTAACCTACAGGTTTTAGTTTTTACCTCTCTTTTAGCAAGAAGAGCAATCTTGCTTAAATGGAAGGAGTCTACCCCTCCTATACATCTTCAATGGCTATGTGATATTATGTCGTATTTAAATTTAGAAAAGATCCGCTGCTCAGTCTTAAATTCGAAACAATCTTTTTATGATATTTGGGGACTTTTCCTAAATTACTTTTCCAATTTATAAATATTTATAAATATACTTTTATGTATATTTTTATCTTCTCTTCTTAAGTGAATATGTTTTTTTTCCAATTATCCATTGTCATCCATCAGCTTTTTTCTTTGGTAGTTGGTAGGGGGTTGACTTTTTTATATAAAAAAATTATTTTATCATGTATGACTTATCTTTAAATTTTTGATTACAGAGTGGTATACCTTTATGTGTTATGCTATAACATTTTGATCAATTTTATTACAATATATGATTGTACGCAAGTTATGTTGAAATGTATCTATGTGTTGCACTCTGTAAATATCTTTTTTCTTCTGAATAAAAATATTGTAAAAAGAAAGAAAGGCACACACACACACACACACACACACACACACACACACACACACACACACACACACACACACACACACACACACACACACACACACACGTATAACGACAGATATCAACAAAAACAGACAGAAATCCTCAGCCACAGACATACACTTACACTCACACACACAGGCCCACACATACACAAACACGTGCGTGCGCAGACATACAGCTATGTACACATCGAGATAAACCACTGTCGCGCAGACACACATGCACATACGTACACGCGCCAAATCGAGACAAACATACACTGTGCTACACATTAACACACACACAGATAAACTCAGTGACACAGACAACAGAGAAACAGAGACACAGAAACCAAACCGAACAAACAAACATGATTAGACCGGCAGCAAAAACAGATGCAGATGCACACAACACACTGACTCACACAAACTCACACAGAGACACACCTATACTCACACAAAGGCAGACCTCGACACCGAAAGTCATCGACGCGCGCACACACGGACTGCTAAACATATACAGAGACCCACATACATGCACACATAAACCGACACAAACACACGAACACACACAGACATACACGCACACGGAGACACACAGACACATGAGATACAAACAGAGACAGACACACACACACCGTCATATACGCACAAGCACCATTGACAGAAGCATACACACCCACATAGACACAGTAACACGCAAACACATGCACACCGACACAAAACCGCACACAGGCAGCCACACACAGACACCCACACATATATATACACTGTCAAAGGGATAAACACATAGACACACACCCACGGTTGTACACACATCGACAGTGAAATTTTCTTCTCCGCCTCTTTAGCTCTCTGTCATGATCTTTGGCCGTTGAGCGGTTTTATATACAGTATTCAACGCACCCCCCCCCCCCCCACCCCAGCTTAGACTGCTGAAGTTGCAACCCATTAAGCGCGGTTAGGATTGGGCCCTGGTTAAGTTGATGGATAGTGTTTTTTCATCACCACATACAGACATTTTCCTAGAGAGCTTCTCGGTAGAATCCCCCAGACACAAAATGTATCATGGGTTTATATTGTGGAGGAGAATGGCAACAGTTGGTCATTCAATACAATTTCACAAGTTACAATGACAAAGTTTACTTCAATATTTTGTTTCTGACAAACGGTTCCTTTCAAGTACATATTTACAATGGAATCACATTCAATTGATACACCTCCATCGGTTCAACAACTTTTTTTGGGACAAACAAATTAACACAAATGTTTAAGTATTCTGAGAAGAGAGAACACAAATGTCCGGTTACTGTTGTGAGGGCTGATGCACCGACAGGCGGGAATGTAGGGAGACGGGTGATCTGTAGTAGTTAGGATGTGGTGTCATGGTTGGCACAAAAACTCTGGGCCGAAAGCTCTCTTCCTGTGCTTTACCTTTCCCCGTTTTAGGTATACTGGATGAATTCATCCCTTTACTGGATGAATGATGCTCCCAATTTACAGCCCTTAGTAACATCACATTATCTACTGTTTGCCGATTCACAATTAATTCACTGAATTTACCACTATCGGTCACCGTGGGGATTGCACGTGTCTGACGTAATCCGTTTGGAGATAATTTAATAATCTTTCTTTCTAAATCTGTTGAAGTCTGTCCCTGTGGAGTCGCTAAATGGTAATAAAACCCTCGGCTTGTGCTGCCTTGACATTTCATTCCGAGAAATCGCCGGCAGCACGGGGGACGAATCACTGGGAAAAAAATGTCTTCAATGTGGGATAGTTACAGGAGTGTGCAGAAAATATTGTACGTGTTCATTGCCGTCATTGGAGTTCCTGGTGAGTGTGCACACTTCATGTCTGGTACTTCTGTGTATTAACCTGTTTCCGATCAGTTTACCAGCTTCCAACTTGATGACTATTGCACATATATCCGTCAGAAATCTCAATCCTGTCAATTCGTCATCTGATTTTTCATATTTAATAAGCAACGAAACAGAACTTCTGTCTCTCCTCCGCCACAATCGATCGACTTGGACAGTGTTTGTGTCTTTAATGACACCTTTTCCAGAACAGTCCCAGCGCAGCTCTCTGACTGGAAAGGTTTTAATGTGAATCCGTCCAGATTTATACCTCTGCAGGAGAAAGGCACTTTCCTCCGAAGATGGGACTGCGAGGATTTTACATCGTGAAGTTGACTGTCTCTGAGATATTGATCAGACTGAACAACTGGTCCTGTGTTTTATGTCTCACTGCTGAGTCTGTCATCGTCGGATCCCACTGTCTGCTGGTCAATAATTGGGTCTTATTAACTGAATCAGTATCCTCGGACACACTGCAATGTGTTATAGAATTGCTGCGTTGTAGAATTAAACCAATAACGGAGCCACTCAGCCTCTGTTTACTAAGTTAACCTCACATTCCTTCTGAGACCCGTCGTAAATTGGGGCATCGTTTCGTCCTGAAGAAGGGCCCCGACACGGTCAGTGTTTGTTCAATTCCATAAAAGCTCTTGAGCTGCCGTGACCATCCAGTGCTTTGTGTGCGTTGCTCCCTCCTCAGCCGCACCAGATGCCGAGTTCCTCACGGCCTGCTCAGTCACGGCTCAGTCAGAGAAACCGGCCCCCATCAGGGATGGAATCAGGATTAGCATCGATCGCTGTCGTTCATGCAGCTGGTTTTTCACTGAAGGTTAGTCACAGATCGCGTTATTTGCACAGTGAATAAAAGAGTTCAGAGATAGTGTGAGGCGTGTCCAATGTTAGATTAGCAGCTGTTTACACATTCTTCCACTTCTGAACTTTAGCCGAAACACGGTGATTGTGTTCAGTAATGCCGAGTGTCTGTTCTCTTCCCTCTTCTCCCTCCCTGTCTCTCTCTCTCTCACTCTCTCCAGTGAATGTAGTGGCTATTGTGATCCTGTCCCGGGGAAAGTGCGGCCTCGCTACCTGCACCACTCGCTACCTGGTGGCCATGGCAGCGGCCGATCTACTGACCATTGTCTTCGAGATCATTCTGTATCGAATGAAAAAATATTACTTTATGTCCAGTTTTCTGAGCATCACCCCTGTGTGCAGTGTTACCGAGGTGCTGAGGTTTACAGCCACAGACTGTTCTGTCTGGTTCACCGTCACTTTCACCTTTGATCGATTTGTCGCCATTTGCTGCCAGAAGCTGAAAACAAAATATTGCACCGGGAAAACTGCGGCTGTGGTTCTAACAGCAACCGGTGTACTGTTCTGTCTGAAAAACATTCCCCGTTACTTCATCTGGGAACCCAAATTGTTCATAGATAATGTACCGTGGTTCTGTGAACGTAAGGGCCATATTATCACTAGTCCCGGCTGGGTAGCACGGTCTTGGCTAGAGACTGTTTTAACTCCGTTCCTCCCTTTTCTTGCGATACTACTGCTCAACGCTCTGACAGTCAGGCACATTTTAGTGGCCAGTCGGGTGCGTAAGGGGCTGAAGGGTCAGAGCAAGGGGGAGAACCGCAGTGACCCGGAGATGGAGAGCGGGAGGAGGTCTGTGGTTTTACTCTTCACCCTCTCCGGCAGCTTCATCCTCCTGTGGATGACACTGGTTGTAAATTTCATTTATTATCAGGTGAAAGCTCTTGGTTTCAATTTCACTGATTCCGAATGGATATTTCATGAGGTCGGCGTTTTACTGAGGAATTTCAGCTTGTGCACGAACACATTTATTTACGCGGTGACTCAGTCGAAATTCAGGGAGCAGGTGATCAGCGCGGTGAAATACCCGATCACCTCGGTGGTTCAATTCATTAATAAAGTCGCGGCCTGAGCGTAACCCAGATGCAGCTTCAATGTATCCAGTCCGGGCTCCAGATCTTCTCATCCACCGTCTACACTAAGTTGTTATTCCCTGGCTGTCGTCCTGTTGACAGGCACATTGCAAGCACGAGTGCTGTGGACCGCCAGAAAATGGAGGGAGATTGGAAAGTGCTTGCAAGGGGGAGACGTCAGAGATTGGCCGAGTGGAGTGCTTGCGTGGGGGCGGGGTAAAGAGAGACTGGGAGATCGTGAAAGATTGTGTGTGTGTGTGTTTGTGTGTGTGTGTGTGTGTATACTTCAGACAGAGTAACACCTCGGTGGTTCAATTCATTAATAAAGTCGCGCATTGAGAGAAACCAGATGCAGCTTCAATGTATCCGGTCCGAGCTCCAGATCTTCTCATACGAACAAGCTGGATGAACTCAGCGGGTCGGGCAGCATCCGTGGAAACGAGCAGTCAACGTTTCGGGCCAAGACCCTTCGTCAGGTCTGAAGAAGGAGGGAGCAGGGGCCCTATAAAGAAGGTGGGGGAGGATGGAAGGTTCCAGGTGAAAAAGTAGAAGGAAGATCATGGGGTGGAGGAGGGGGAGGGGTTAGGCAGGAGAAGTTAAGAAGGAATGTAAAGGGAAAACACAATTGGTTGTAGAAGGCAGAAAATGAAAGAGGTGATAGTCTACTAGAAGAGGAGGCAGAGTCAAAGTGGGATGGTGGAAGGGAGAGGGAGGGAATTACCAGAAGTTGGAGAATTCGATGTTCATACCAAGGGGCTGGAATCTACCCAGACGGTATATGAGGTGTTGCTCGTCCAACCTGAGTTTGGCCTCATGGTGGCAGTAGAGGAGGCCGTGTATGGACATATCCGAATGGGAATGGGAAGCAGAGTTGAAGTGGGTAACAACCGGGAGATCCTGTCTGTTGTGGCGGACGGAGCGGAGGTGCTCGATGAAGAGGTCCCCCAATCTGCTTCGGGTCTCCTCTACATCGGTGAGACCTGCCGCAGATCGTCCGCCACAACAGACAGGCTCCTGTACCTCGGCGGGACCCGACATCTCCTCTATACCTACTTAGAAGCATCTTAAAACTGTGCCCTCTCGAGCTAGCCATTTCAGCTATGGCAAAATGCCTCCGACTATCCACAGGATCAATGCCTCTCATCATCTTGTACACCTCTCTCAAGTCACCTCTCATCTTCCGTCGCTCCAAGGAGAAAAGGCCGAGTTCACTCAACCTGTTTTCATAATCCATGATCCCCAATCCAGGCAACATTCTTGTAAATTTCCTCTGCACCATTTCAATGGTTTCCACGTCCTTCCTGTAGTGAGGCGACCAGAACGGAACACAGTAGTCCCAAGTGGGGTCTGACCAGGGTCCTATATAGCTGCAACATTACCTCTCGGCTCCTAAATTCAATTCCACAATTGATGAAGGCCAAAACACCATCCGCCTTCTTAACCACACAGTCAAGCTGCGTAGCTTCTCTGAGTGCCGTATGGACTCGGACCCAAGATCCCTCTGATCCCTCTGTACCAAGTGTCTTACCATGAATACTATTATTCTGCCGTCATATTTGTCCTACCAAAATGAACCACCTCACACTTATCTGGTTTGAACTCCATCTGCCAGTTATCAGCTCAGTTTTTTATCCTATCAATATCCCGTCGTAACCTCTGACAGCCCTCCACACTGTTCACAACACACCCAACATTTCTGTCATCAGCAAATTTACTAAACCATCCTCCACTTCGTCATCCAGGTCATTTATAAAGATCACAAAGAGTAGGTGTCCCATACGGATCCCTGAGGCACACCACTGGTCACCGGCCTCCATGCAAAATATCATCCGCCTACAACCACTCTTTGCTTTCTGTCGGCAAGCCAGTTCTGGATCCACACAGCAATGTCCCCTTGGGTCCCATGCCTCCTTACTTTCTCAATAAGCCTTGCATGGGGTACCTGATCAAAAGCCTTGCTGAAATCCATAATCACCACATCTGCGGCTCTACCTTCATCAATGTATTTAGTCACATCCTCAAAAAAATTCAGTCAGGTTCGTAAGACACGTCCTGTCTTTGACAAAGCCTTGCTGACTATTGCTAACCGTATTACACGTCTCCAAATGTTCATAAATCCTGCCTCTCAGAATGTTCTTCATCAAGGTAGCAAACACCGGAGTGAGACTCACTGACCTATAATTTCGAGGGCTATCCCTATTCCCTTTCTTGAATAAGGAATCAACATCCGCAACCCTCTAATCCCCGAGAAAACTTTCACGTCCTCATTGATGATGAAAAGCCCATTGCCAGAGGCTCAGCAAACTCATCCCACGCTTCCCACGTTAACCTGGGGTCCATCCCGTCCGGACCCGGTAACTTATCCAACTTGATGCGTTCCAATTGCTCCAGCACATCCTCTTTCTTAATATCTGCATTCTCAAGCTTTTCTGTCCCTGCAGGTCACCCCACAATCACCGAGATCCTTTTCCATAGTGAATACTGAAGCAAAGTATTCATTAAATACTTCCGCTAATTCCTCCGGTTCCATACACACTTGTTTCTTTCTATTATTACACTTAACTGGTCCTATTCTCTCACGTCTTATCCTCTTCCTCTTCACATACTTGAAGAATGCCTTGAAGTTTCCCTTAATCCTGTCCGCCAAGCCTTTCTCATGGCTCCTTCTGGCTCTCCTAATTTCATTCTTAAACTCCTTCCTGCTGGCCTATAATCTTCCAGATTCATATCATTACCTAGTTTTTGAACCTTTACTTCTTGATGGGATTTACAGCAGCTTTTGTGCACCACAGTTCTGTACCCTACCATCCTTTCCTAGTCTGATTGGAACATATCTACGCAGAACCCCACGCAAATATCCACTGAACATTTCCCACATTTCTTTGGTAGGTTGTCCTGAGAACATCTGTTTCCAATTTATGCATCCAAGTTACTCTCTGATAGCCTCATAGTTCCCCTTACTCCAATTAAACATTCCCCTAACTTGTCTGATCCTATCTCTCTCCAATTCTATGGTAAAAGAGATAGAATTGCGTTCACTATCTCCAAAATACTTTCCCACTGAGAGACCTGACACCTGACAAGGTTCCCAATACCAGATCAAGTGCAGCCTCTCCTCTTGTAGACTTATCTAAGTACATGTTTTGTTAAGAAACATTCCTGAATACACCTAACAAACTCCACCCTATCTAAACTCCTCACTCTATTGAGATGCCAATCAATATTTGGGAAATTAAAATCTCCCACTACAACAACCCTGTTATTATTGCTCCTTTCAAGAATCTGTCTTCCTATCTGCTCCTCGATACTCCTGTTACTATTCTGCGGTCCATAAAAAAAACACCCAGTTGAGTTATTGACACGTTCCTATTCCTAACCTCCACACACAGACAATCTGTAGACAACCCATCCACGCCTTCCTCCTTTTCTGCAGCCGTGACACTATCCCTGATCAACAGTGCCACGCCCCCATGTCTTTTGCCTCCCACCCTATCCTTTCTGAAACGTCTAAAGCCTGGCACTTGAAGTAGCCATTACTGCCCCTGCACCATCCAATTCTCTGTAATGGCCACAACATCATAGCTCCAAGTGCTGATCCACGCTCTAAGCTCATCCGCTGTATTCATGATACTCCTCGCATGAAAATGGACTCATCCCAAACCACCGGACTGAGCGCGTCCCTTCTCTATCACCTGCCTCTAATCCTGCCTCCAAACTTTCTCTATTTGTGAGCCTGCCTCCCTTTTCTCCTTAGTTAGCCTAAGCAAACTTTCCCGCCGGGGCATTGGATTCAAGTGCAAAGCGTCCTTTTTGTACAGGTCACACTGCCTCAGAAGAGGTCCCAATGATCGAGAAAGCTGAATCCCTACCTCCTGCTCCAATCCCTCAGCCACGCATTTACCCTCCATCTCATTCTATGACTGTACTTACTGTCACGTGGCACAGACAGTGATCGCGAGATTTCTAACTTTGAGGTCCTGTTTCTCAACGTCTTGCCCAACTCCCTGTAGTCCTTTTTTCAGGACCTCCTCCCCTTTTCTTAGCTATGTCTTTGGAACCAATATCTACCACGACCTCTGGCTGTTCTCCTTCGCATTTCAAGATATCGTGAACGCGATCAGAAATATCCCAGACCCTGGCACCTGAGAGGCAAACTACCATCCGCGTTTCTTTCCTTTGTCCACAGAATCGCCTGTCAGAACCCCTAACTAATGACTTCCCTATCGCTGCCGCCATCCTCTTCATTTCGCTCCCCGTCTGAGCCACTGGGCCAGACTCTGTGCCAGAATTGCTTCCCCCAGGTACGCCATCACACACTCCCCCCCCCCCCCCCCAACAGTGCTCAAGCAGGAATACTTAATGTTGAGGTTGACAGCCACTGGGGTACTCTCTGTTACCGGCTTCTTGCCCTCCTCTCTGTTAACTGTTACCCACTTCTCTGTCTCCTGTGGTCCGGGGGTGACTACCTTCCTATAGCTCCTCTCTATCACCTCCTCACTCTCCCTGACCAGACGAAGGTCATCGAGCTGCAGCTCCAGTTCCCTAACGCGGTCTCTAAGGAGTTGCAGCTCGATACACCTGGTGCAGGTGTTTATATTGGAATATAGGAACAGGGATGCAATGTTCATGCTCCACAAGCACTCCTCAGATCACACTTACAGTATTGCGTGCAGTTTTGGGCTCCTTATTTTAAAAAAAATGATATAATGACATTGGAGAGGGTTTAGAGAATATTCACGAGAAGGATTACAGGAATGAACGGGTTAACGTATGAGGAACGTCTGGCAGCTCTAGGCCCGTTTTCGCTGGAGTTCACTAGAATGAGGAGTGATCCCATAGAAAGATTCCAAATGTTAAAAAGCATGAACAGATTAGATATGGCTAAGTTATTTCCCATGATAATGGAGTCTACGAAAGGAGGGCACGACTTCAGGATTGTAGGACGTCCATTTAGACCAGACAAGCGGAGAAATTACTTTAGTCAGAGGGTGGTAAATCTGCCGAATTTTTTGCCATGAGCAAGTCATTCGATACATCGAAGGCAGAGATAGATAGGTGTTTGATTAGCCAGAGAATTAAAGGTTATGGGGAGAAGCAGGGGAGTGTGAACAACTGGAAGAATTGGATCACGAATTGGATTGAAGCACGAGGGATGATTTTCCCACTGCCCCCATAATCATAACCTAACCTAACCGTGACATGCTCTTCATTTGCTCAGTCAATCAAAAAGCCGAGATACCAAGAAGATGAGAGGGATCCAGTTAGTTAAGCTGGAACCAGACAAAACAAGACGCTCTAAACTCTCAGTGACAGGGTGGAGTGACTCTGAATCTCCAGTGAACCCAGTTGATTTAAACCGGGCGACCGACCACACCCAGAAGCAAAATAACGATTGCAGTAAATTTCAAGTAGGGAGGTTACATCTTACTGTGAGACGAAACCTTATAACTCAGCCTCAAAGTATTTTGTGACCCAATTTGTTAAAATAAAATCAAATAAAGGGGTCAGAAACACCTTAAACTCGGGATTGAATGGTTTCCATAATCTTTGCCCATGGGAGTATAACAAGCCTGGCCTGATCAACCCTGCTGGGTCGCCCTTGTGAGAGTGTCGAGTGATTAAAGTCCTGAATTACCCATCGACCCCAGTTTACATTACTGATGACGCGTTCCAGTGCACACCCGCTTAATTAAGCCGACTGTTGTTGAACTGGGTTAATGAAAGGCGTGGGCCAGATTAAAATTGTTTTACAACCCGATCCGACAGAGTCCCACATTCTGCCCCACCGTAAATTCCACAAGCCCGTCTCCCCCAGCCACGCATCTACATCCCCAGTCTTACCGCTCACCCGAATCCTCAGATCTAAGGACCAACAACCCAAATATCCCGGACTGCAGCCCGACTAACCCTGGCCCGAGCCCCACAAACAAGTTCAATTAACACCAGGTCTCATCCACCTCGTGCTCTCCACATGTGGAGGGCTGCATCTCCAACTCCCAGCCCTACCCAGAAACTAACACCTACTCCCCTCCTACACACCCGCAGAAACCCTAACCCACAACTCGACACTCATTCTCTACAATCCAATATCATCCCCCACTTCAATCACAAGTAGTAAATCTATCACCTTAGCATATTCATAGCAATAAACCTAAAAATTTGTGTGGGGGCGAGGAAGATCCCAATAAGGCAGTGGTTAACCGTGGGCCAGAGCAATGTGGCAGGGTTGAGTGACACTGAATACCGAGAGACGAAATCAAGAAGCACAAGGGCGATTATTTACCCTCTTCCCGCATAACAACAACATAACTATTACATTGTGGTGAGGAGGTGGGAACAGACAAATGGTTTATGCTTTACTCGACACATGGAACATAGAAGAGTACAACACAGGAACCGGCCATTCGGCCCACAGTGTTGTGCCGAGCCAGATCGAAAGCAAATCAAAAACACCCGAACACTAATCCCTCCTACCTACACCATGTTCATATCCCTCAACTTCCTGACATCCATGTGCCTATCCCAAACGCCTCTTCAGAACCTCTCATGTATTTCCTTCTACCACCATACCAGGCATCCACGAGTCTCTGAATAAAATTATAGGCTTGCACACACACAGAAGACAGAGTGGAGTGATTGAAGGGACTTATTGAAGCCGGAATCCTGCAATTAGCGGTATTCCACAGGGTTCTGTGCTGGGAGCACTGCTGTCTGTGATGAAAAGAAATGGCCTGGATGAAGATGGAAATGGGTGGGTTGGTACATTTGCCGATAATTCCAAGATCTGTGCAGCTTTGGATCGTGTAGAAAACTGGCAAAGAATGCAGCGCAATATAGATCAGTTGCAGATAATGGCTGAGAAATGGCAGGTGGGGGTTAATAACGATAGATGCAAGGAGATGGTACATAGTAAAGGCAAGATCCTCAACAGTGTTGCTATGCAGAGAGAACTTCGATCCAAAGCAATATCTCGTTGAAAGTGGCTACACAGGTCGATGTGGTGGTTACGAAGGCTTATGGAATTCATGCTTTTAATAGACGAGAAATTGAGTTCAAAAATCAGGAGTGACAGGTTACTATCGATGCAATGCTCCTCAGACAGGATGAAGAGGTCAATACTCCCCAATGCCATTAGGCTTTACAATTCTACCGCCAGGACTTAAGAACTTTTTAAAAGCTATTATTAATGCTTTTTGAGATGGTGATTTAGATGCATATCATATTTTTTTTTACTGAGTTAAGTATTGTATGTAATTAGTTTTGCTACAACGAGTGTATGGGACATTGGAAAAAAAGTTGAATTTCCCCATGGGGATGAATAAAGTATCTATCTATCTATCTATCTATCTACAAAACTCTGGTTATGCTACATCTGGAGTATTGGATACATTTTGATCACCCCACTATAAGAAGAATTTTGAGGTTTTGGGGAGGGTGCTGAAGAGATTTTCCAGGATGCTGCCTGGTTCAGATCACATGTTTTATCCCGCGAGTCCGGATAAACTTGATTTGATTCTTCTGGAGCGATGGACGCTGAGGAGAGATTCGATGGAGGTTTATACGATTATGAGAGGCATAAATAGAGTGGACCAAATGTATCCATTTCCCAGGGGACATGCATTGCAAGTGAGTGGGGATACGTTCATGGATAATGTGAAGGGTAGCGCGTATTTGGAGATTCGCACAGATTCGGGAATGTCAGAAGAACCTGGGCGCTGAAGAGTATCAAAATTGCACAATTTATGCATACGTTAATAATTAATATACTTTAAACTTTGAACTTTGCCATGTGCTGGACGATGGAGGAGGCCATTTTGGAAGACTGTACTACTTCCAGCCCTCCATTTTGAGATCACTTTGAATTGATTCTTGTTCTGGGATAATATGATCTGGATTTGGGTAGCACCTGATAAGGATGTGTGCGCTCTTGCGGATGCTTTTTGATTCGGATTGTGGGTAGATATGGGGTGCGCATGGATATATAGGTGTCGGCCTGTTTGGGGGGTGTCGGAGGATGAGAGGTTTAGAACAGTAATGAAGCTTCTCCAACTCTCTTGGTTGTTGGCTGAAACCAGTTTCAGTGTGGGTCCTGGCGGTGGTCACAACTTCCATTATCGTGTCAGTCGCTTCCACTCGGTTCACCAGTGAGCTATGCAAGTCCCTGGTGGAGACAGAGGAATACCAGCGCACACGGATGTTGGAGTGTTCTTCATTGCCGTTTCTGTGACTGTTCTGTTTGGCCAGCCCGGGTTGTTAGCCCTGAGCGAAACTCTCAACTAATATTTAGTTGGAAAGCTATTGGAAGTTATTCTAAGGAACCGGATATATACGTACTTAGAGAGCGAGTGCCTGATTAGGGACAGTCAATATAGCTTTGTGCGTGATGCATCCATGTCTAATCAATCTTACAGAGTCTTCAGAGGTGCTTACTAAGAAATCTGATGGAAGAAAGTCAGTGGATGTGGTCTACAGGTAATTTAGCAAGGCCATTGCCAAGGTCCCGCTTCGGAATTTGTTCAGAAGGTTGAGTCGCTGGGCATTCGGAATGAGGTAGTGAATTGGAGGAGGCAGAGTGTGGAAACAGTCGGTTGCCTCTCTGACTGGAAGCCTGTGACTAGTGGAGTGGCGCAGGGATGTTGTTGTTTGTCATCCATATCAGCAATCTGAATGTTAATGTGATGAACCGGATCAAATCTGTGGATGCCATCCAGATTGTGTTGTATTGTAGACAATCAGAAAGGCTATCAAAGTTTGCCGGGGGATTTGGACCAGATGGAAAAATGGGCTGAAACATTTCGGATGAATTTTAATGCAGACCTGTGTGAGATGTTACACTTTGCGTGGACAAATCAGGTGATCAGTCGAGCATCGGGGAATGCGGTAGAAGAGAGAGATCTAGGAATACAGATTCATAATGACTTGAACGTGGCTTCACAGGTAGATAGGTTCGTACAGAGAGCTTTTGGCACATCGGCATTCAGAAATGAAAGTATTGCGTACAGAAGACGGTATGGTATGTTGAAACTTTATAAGATGCTGGCGAGGCCGCATTCGTGTAGCTTTTCTTACAAACCTACAGGGAAAATATGAATCTGATTGAAAGAGTGCATAGAGAATTTACCGGAATGTTGCTGGGAATTGAGCAACTGAGTTGTAGGGAAAGGTTGAATAGGTTAGGAAGTTATTCCCTGGAGTTTAGGAAAATGATGGGAGATTTCAGACAGATGTGCAGTCATTTTTAACTTGTTTGGATGTGTTACACGCACAACCTCTCAAATTGTGTTGTGGTGCCATAAGGTTTCGAATTTACTGGCTGAAATGGGACAATGACGCTTACGGATGCGGTGGTTCAAGTTGATGTGAACATACTGGATTGATTTGAGGGGCAAACACATGACCATCCTGTTAAATGTGTGTAAACATCACAGGGAGAGAGGGTTTAGTATTGGGTGGATATGTTCTTCTCTCGCTCGGGATATGTGTTTGCTGGATGATGCAGTAAGTTCCACTGTGGCTTTCCCGGTAACGCCACCCTGTTATTTTTTTTCAATGACTTTAGTTGACTTAATAAATTCCAAGGATCCTGTTATGACTGGGAGTCTTTTGGGTGATCAGTATTTTAAAGAAAATTATTATGATAGGATAGAACATTTTTGCAGGTGTTTCTAAAAATAATTTTACTGGGAACGTTGGTGTGGCTGTTTTTGTGCCTGAATTGCAGAGAATGATAAAGAAACGACGTACTAGCCATTTTCCAGTTTGTACATCAGAATATGTTGCCGTCATTTTAGGCTTAAAGTGGGTGGGTGAAACTTGTCCTTGCAAAGTTGTAATTTGATCAGATTCCTTTTCGGTGTTGATGAGTCTTTAAGATGGTCATTCTGGCAGTCGGGAGGGTTTACTGTTGGAAGCTCAGCCAACATAATTGCATATGCGATGTGCTGGATTAACAGATCGGTTTCCTTTGGGTCCCTGCACAGAGACATGTTGCCAGCAATCAATGGGCTTATTGTTCTGCTACAAAAGCTGTGTTTGTCTGTACGCAGATGTGGGGGTGCACGCGGATTAGGGAGCAGCATTGGATTTGCGGGTTTCCCTCCGATTTGGTGGTGAAGGCTGATTTACGGGTGCATACAGATTTGAGGGTGTGCACGGATTTGAGGGTGGGCATGGATTTTGAGGTGTCGGCAGATGTGGACGTTCTAAATGAACCCCTAATGCGTTGGAAGTCAACTGCAGCAATGGTAGTATTACTGATGTCGAATTTTCCATCTGTAATTTTAAGAAATCTTTTCTTAATGCAGGTCAGATGTCGGCAGGAAAGAATGATGTGTGTTGCTGTATGATCAGTCACATGCCCTGACAACACTCTTGTGATAATATTTCAATGTATGTTTTAATTGTATTTGGAAGTTAGGGCATCTTCCTTTCTGATGGAATCTGGCAGTTGTAGTGCCGACTCTGAAACCTGGGAGCTCCCCGTCTGATTCTTCTGGTCAGAGGCAAAATCGTTCATAAATCATTGATGTAAACTCATGGAACTGCTGGTGATAGAGCGTTTGGATTATATTCTGGAAGAGAGGTGATACAGCGTTGTATCAGTGTGCATTTCGGAAGTGTAGAAAACATCCGATTCAGTTTTATGTTTGGAGGATGAGAATAGGAAAGTACTGTTAAATAAAGATGTTGTAATAACAGTATGTTTTGATATTGAAAAGGCAGATGATATGTTCTGGAATGAAGGACTTTTGATTAAATTACGGAAATTAGGAGTGAAGGCGAGATTGTATGTTTTTCAGACTTATTTATTTCGGCAGTCGATGCAGGTGAGGGTGGGAAACTCATATTCGAACCCTACATGGCAGTATTGCACTCCTTTAATATTATGATTAATGATATTCTGTCTGAGATAGGTACTGGGGTGGGTAAATCACAGTATGTAGATGATGCAGCTTTATAGATTAACGGTAAGAAAATCTATTTTGCTGCATTTAGGTTGTAATTAGCAGTTAATCGGTTGGAACATCAGGTAAATCGCTCCGGATTGAAGACGTCAGTAGCTCATACACACATCGGATGAACAGACCTGCACTTGATTTGGATTCTATGCTCAGACTCTTGAAGCCGCGTCTGTGGCAAGATCTCCGGTATTGGGAAATGAACCTGGTCAGGCGTCAGACCTCTCGGTGGGAGAGGATTTTGGAGGTAGCGACTACAACTCTATCTCCTCCACCATGGCGTCTGGAGAGGGATAGGAGCAGACAATTCGGGAAAACATTTCACTGGGGTAAGGGGAAATACGATGCCATTGGGCAGGAACGTGGAAACATAAATTGGGAGCAGATGTTCTCAGGTAAATGCACTGCAGAAATATGGCAAATGTTCCGGGAATATTTGTATGGCATTCTGCATAGGTCTGTTCCATTAAGGCGAGGAAAGGGTGGCAGGGTAAAAGAACTATGCTGTACAAAGGATGTAGAAAATCCCGTTATGAAGAAAAGCTAACAAAAGTTTCAAGAAAATTGGTACTATTGTAGCTCTAGAAAATGACAAGAGCGAGCAGGAGCCATGAGAAGGCCTTGGCGAGCGGGATTAAGGAAAACCACAAGGCTTTCTACAATAATGATGATGAGCCGTGTGAGAATAGGACCAATAGGGTACAATTGTGGAAACATGTGCATGGAGCGGAAGGAGGTAGCGGATGTATTTAATGAATACTTTGCTTCAGTATTCACCAGTGAATAGGACCTGATTGGACTGAAAGGCTTGAGTGTATAGTCATTAAGAAAGAGGATGTTCTGGAGCTTTTGAAAGTTAGATAGTTCGCCGGGACCGAATGAAATGCACCCTTGACTACTGAGGGGAGGGAAGGGATTGATGCTGGAGTGGTGATAGGTAGGTCAAATAGAGAGAAGTAGTTGCACCCAAGGTCACGGCACCGGAAACTGAGTGACGGTCAGGAAGGAGAGTGCAGCGCACCCCCGTGGCCATCCCCCTGAACAACAGGTATATCACTTTACACACCGGTGGGCTGGGGAAATGACCTCACAAAGGAAAGTCACACCAGCGCACCCCCGTGGCCATCCCCCTGAACAACAGGTATATCACTTTACACACCGGTGGGCTGGGGAAATGACCTCACAAAGGAAAGTCACAACAGCGCATCTCTGTGGCCATCCCCTGAACAACAGGTATATCACTTTACACAGCGGTGGGCTGGGGGAATGACCTCACAAAGGAAAGTCACAGCTGTTGGGTCTCTGGCGCTTGGTATGGCTCTGAGGCTTAGATGGGAACGGGGTAGAGTAACAAGGTTCTGCAAAGGAAGTTCAGGAAGTGAGGTGCAAAGTAAAGAGACAGCTCATACTGGGCTGTGATCTCAGGACTGCCATCTGTGCCAAGAATAGGAAGGATAAACTGTTTAACACGTGGCGAAGGAGTTGGCGCCAGAGGGAGGGCATTAAATATTTGGATCGGTTGAGCCCAAAGGGATTGCATTGTGCACAGAGTGTGAGTGTGTTGGTGGAGAGAGGACATCGTTGATGGAGGGTGAATGAGCACACAAACACATGCATTGCAGTGTGAGGGAGAGGAGTCAGGAGGGAAAAGGGGAATGAGGAGGATGGAGTTAGGGTTCCATTACAAAGCCCCAGAGTCACAAAACCATCCTCCTCTGGAATCGGTCCCATTCACTACCCCTGGATGGGGGTGAGCATTGAGTTGCCTTGCCAACGAGAAAATTAATCTTTCTTATGCCCCTGGTTAACACACTTCTTTAATACATTTACGTTGATCTTGAACATTGAAACGTACTGTTTGTAAAACATGTACTGATGTGAAATGGTCTCAGTGAAGGTCCGAGAGTTTAAAACGAACCGGTGTTCAGCCCCACTGTTCCGTGCCGGACAAGATTCCCCATCGGAGTCTGTCCCATCTCTCTGTGCTTGACACGTCTCACTCTAAAGTTTCCTATTTCTGTCCCTGTCCCAGTGTCTGTTATTTTCCTTCTCAACCCCGTTCCCTGTCTTCTCCCCATGACCTTCGACGCCTTTAGGAATCCAGTACTGGTCAGTCTCTGATTATGTAAACACTGTGATCCGGCCTCTGAGCGGTCCATGGCAATGAATTCCACAGCTCCCTCATGTCTCCCTCCCTGGAGTGAAGTTGCTGGAGTTTCAGCAGGTGGGATGACTGAGTGAATCTCTGTGCTCTCTCAGGACAGGAGTGTGGCCTCTACTTATTGTGAACTCGCTGGAGCCTCTCGGGGTGGGTTAACTGAATGAAACTCTCCCCACTCTCTGAACAGGTGTACAACTGCTTCCGTTGCGTGAACTGTTTGACGTTTCAGTTGCTTAGGTAACTGAATGAATCTTTTTCCCACACTAGGAGCAGGAGAAGGACTTCTCCCTAGTGTGAACGCACTGGTGTTTCTGCAAATCGGATGTCTGGATGAGTCTTTTGCAAACAAGGATCAGGTGAACAGCCTGTGTGAGTCTGCTCTCTGGTATTTTGTCTCACCTTTACAATCTGAGACTGAGTCGGGAAAAGATACCGGTGCTGTGGAAGACTTCCTGCTTGGTTCCTTTGCTCAATAAGGCGACTCCATCTGAACTTAATGACGACAGACTAATTGCCCTCACATCTCATGTGATGATGGTGATGGAGAGGCTGGTCCTGACTTACCCTGGACGCTCTGGAGTTTGCCTACCAATCTCATGAGGGTGTGGATACATAATCTACCTGTTGCAGCGAGCTCACTCCCACTGCCATTGTGAGAATCGCTTTTTTAATATTTCGCTAGTGCCTTCAATACAATCCAGTCACGTCTTCAGTGCAACAACCTGCAAAGGATGGGCGTAGACAAACTCACTAACTCCTGGATTACTGCCTTCCTGACAGACAGACCCCAGTTTGCACACCCGGTGGTTCTCTGCCGGAAGTGGTGATGAGTGGTACTGGAGACCCACAAAGAACTGTCCTGTCCACGTTTCTGTTCACACTGTTATCTCACCTCCCCCCACAGTCTTACTACCTCCCTTCCTTTCCAGTCCTGAAGAAGGGTCTCGGTCTGAAACGCCGACTGTTCTCTCCTCTCCATAGTTGCTGCCGGCCCCTCTGATTTTCCTCCAGCATTTCCGCATCTGCAGATTTTCTCCTATTTGTTCACATGCGCATGCGCGGAGGTCGGAGGACATCCCGAATATCGCGCATGCGCTCAGTAGACGAGAGGCACACAAGGACCAGCCGCAGGTAGGAGGGTATCCGGGCGGGAATCAATCTCCGGCGTCTGAAACGCGTTTGAAGGGTTATTACTGTGAGCTCCTGCCGCACTGGTCCTGCATCCCAGGACAGCACCGGTCGGTTCCCTCTTTCTCAGCCCCACGATCCATACCAGGGTCCCAGGGTGTTTTCAGCTCATGAGCGCGCCATTTCTGCGGCGCATGCGCATCGCTGGCTGGCTGATAAGACAGGTTTCTCGTCCGCGGGGCCTTCTGGGTAATGGTGTGGCCATGCGTGACTCTGCCAGCGTTGTCCCGGTGCAGTCGGAGGAAATGTGAGCGAATTTATCTCCCAAACACTGCCGAGGTCCAGCTATATAAATGCAAGGATTAGTAACTCGGAACAAAAATATATTTCCGAGTTAATCTTGGATGAAAAGTCTACTTTCCAATCAGTAAAAATGTCAATTAGTGCTGTATGGCAAAAAAAAATCCTTCCGTCAGATTTAGTTCTCTCTCTGTAAAGAAGGGTATAAAACAGCTTTGTCCTCGATGCCAGCTGAGTTATGGCTTTCACATCACAAAAGTGCCACACTCCAATGAGAATAACTACTTTCATGTCATTGCCATTGCCATCAATGGGTTCATCACTGTCCATCAGCTGGGGGGAGGGAATCCAAGGAATCAGAAAATCTCCAGGATCAGACATGTAGTAACAAGTGCTCTTTGCAGTGTTGTGGAACATGACCAGAACTGAAATAATACCAAAGAACAAACTGAGCCAAGTCACAGTTTGATCGAAGGCAGAAACAGCCCATTCTCATACAGACAGGAATACAGTCAGAGAATTCGATGGTCACTCTGGATGCCTAATCCTTGCCTTGTTAGAAGGTGAGGAGTTCATACAGATACAAAGAAATCTACATTACATTACACACCCTTCATCCCAGAATGTTGTGCAGATCATGCAATCTAACTGAGAAACTGCCTAGAAATTTCCTACCACATCACCCTCTACTCATCCTAGCTCCATGTATCTATCTGAGAGTCTCTTGAAATACCCTATTGTATCCACCTCTCCCACCTTCGCAGTGTATTCCACACACTCACCACTCTGTGTGAAAAACTTACCTCTGACATCCCCCTCGTACCGACCTCCAAGCACCTTAAAACTATGCCCCCTCCTGTGAGCCATTGCTGGTCAGGGATACTATTACAGCTGCAGAAAGGGTGGGTAATGTAGCAGGATCCTCTTTTGAGTCAGTATGGGTAGAAATCAGGAACAGGAAGGGAGCAGTTACTCTACTGGGGGTATTCTATAGGCCCCCTGGTAGCAGCCGAGATACCGTGGAACAGAATAGGAGGCAGATTTTGGAAAGGTGCAAAAATAACAGGGTTGTTATCATTGGTGACTTTAATTTCCCTAATATTGATTGGTACTTGATTAGTTCCAAGGGTTTAGATGGGGCAGAGTTTGTTAAGTGTGTCCAGGATGGATTCCTGTCACAGTATGTTGACAGGCCGACTAGGGGGAATGCCATACTAGATCTAGTATTAGGTAACGAACCGGGTCAGGTCACAGATCTGTCAGTGGGTGAGCATCTGGGAGACAGTGATCACCGCTCCCTGATCTTTAGCATTATCATGGAAAAAGATAGAATCAGAGAGGACAGGAAATTTTTTAATTGGGAAGGTCAAAATATGAGGCTATAAGGCTAGAACTTGCGGTTGTGAACTGGGATGATATATTTTCAGGGAAATGTACTATGGACATGTGGTCGATGTTTAAGGATCTCTTGCAGGATGTTAGGGATAAATTTGTCCCGGTGAGGAAGATAAAGAATGGTAGGGTGAAGGAACCATGGGTGACAAGTGAAGTGGAAAATCTAGTCAGGTGGAAGAAGACAGCTTACATGAGGTTTAGGAAGCAAGGATCAGATGAGTCTATTGAGGAATATAGGGTAGCAAGAAAGGAGCTTAAGTAGGGGCTGAGAAGAGCAAGAAGGGGGCATGAGAAAGCCTTGGCGAGTAGGGTATAGGAAAACCCCAAGGCATTCTTCAATTATGTGAAGAACAAAAGAATGACAGGAGTGAAGGTAGGACCGATTAGAGATAAAAGTGGGAAGATGTGCCTGGAGGCTGTGGAAGTGAGCGAGGTCCTCAATGAATACTTCTCTTCGGTATTCACCACTGAGAGGGAACTTGATGACGGTGAGGACAATATGAATGAGGTTGATGTTCTGGAGCATGTTGATATTAAGGGAGAGGAGGTGTTGGAGTTGTTAAAATAAATTAGGATGGATAAGTCCCTGGGGCCTGACGGAATATTCCCCAGGCTGCTGCACGAGGCGAGGGAAGAGATTGCTGAACCTCTGGCTATGATTCTTATGTCCTCGTTGTCCACGGGAATGGTACCGGTGGATTGGAGGGAGGCTAATGTTGTCCCCTTATTCAAAAAAGGTAGTAGGGATAGTCCAGGTAATTACAGACCAGTGAGCCTTACGTCTGTTGTGGGAAAGCTGTTGGAAAAGATTCTTAGAAATAGGATCTGTGGGCATTTAGAGAATCATGGTCTGATCAGGGACAGTCAGCATGGCTTTGTGAATGGCAGATCGTGTATAACAAGCCTGATAAGAGTTCTTTGAGGAGGTGACCAAGCATATAGATGAGGGTAGTGCAGTGGATGTGGTCTACATGGATTTTAGTAAGGCATTTGACAAGGTTCCACATGGTAGGCTTATTCAGAAAGTCAGAAGGCATGGGATCCAGGGAAGTTTGGCCAGGTGGATTGAGAATTGGCTTGCCTGTAGAAGGCAGAGGGTCATGGTGGAGGGAGTACATTCAGATTGGAGGGTTGTGACTAGTAGTGTCCCACAAGGATCTGTGCTGGGACCTCTACTTTTCGTGATTTTTGTTAACGACCTGGATGTAGAGGTAGAAGGGTGGGTTGGCAAGTTTGCAGATAACACAAAGGTTGGTGGTGTTGTAGACAGTGAAGAGGATTGTCAAAGATTGCAGAGAGACATTGATAGGATGCAGAAGTGGGCTGAGAAGTGACAGAAGGAGTTCAACCTGGAGAAATGTGAGGTGGTACACATTGGAAGGACAAATTCCAAGGCAGAGTACCAAGTAAATGGCAGGATACTTGGTAGTGTGGAGGAGCAGAGAGATCTGGGGGTACATGTCCACAGATCCCTGAAAGTTGCCTCACAGGTAGATAGGGTAGTTAAGAAAGCTTATGGGGTGTTAGCTTTCATAAGTCGAGGGATAGAGTTTAAGAGACGCGATGTAGTGATGCAGCTCTCTAAAACTCTGGTTGGGCCACACTTGGAGTACTCTGTCCAGTTCTGGTCACCTCACTATAGGAAGGATGTGGAAGCATTGGAAAGGGTACAGAGGAGATTTACCAGGATGCTGCCTGGTTTAGAGGGTATGGATTATGATCAGAGATTAAGGGAGCTAGGGCTTTACTCTTTGGAGAGAAGGAGGATGAAAGGAGACATGATAGAGGTGTACAAGATATTGAGAGGAATAGACAGAGTGGACAGCCAGCGCCTCTTCCCCAGGGCACCGCTGCTCAGTACAAGAGAACATGGATTTAAGGTAAGGGGAGGGAAGTTCAAGGGGGATATTAGAGGAAGGTTTTTCACTCAGAGCGTGGTTGGTGCGTGGAATGCACTGCCCGAGTCAGAGGCAGATACACTAGTGAAATTTAAGAGGCTACTAGACAGGTATATGGAGGAATTTAAGGTGGGGCGTTATATAGGAGGCAGGGTTTGAGGGTCGGCACAACATTGTGGGCTGAGGGGCCTGTAATGTGCTGTACTATTCTATGTTCTATTTTCACTCTTGGGAAAAAAGCCTCTATCCCTCATCATCTTATTCACCTTTCTGAATTGCCAGATGATTGATCGCAGTGAGATATCATTCTCCTTCTCTCAGTGTGGGAAGAGATTCACTCACAGCCTACCCACAGACTGGCCAGTGAGTTCACAGTAGGGAGAGGCCATTCACCTGCTCTGTGTGAGGGAGGGGAACTACTCAGTTATCCAGCCTGAAGATACATCAGCAAGTTCACACCACAGTGAGATGCTCCCCCTGTTCTGCAAGCGGGAAGCCATTCATTCTGTCGTTGATGCTGACGATACTGTACATGGGGTCCCGGTGAGAGCGGACAAGGAACACTGTGCACAGGTCTGATCTCCCTCCCCGAGTCCGCCTTCGGGATGCAGGGAATGAAGAGAAGGTTTCCCACATTGACTGATTGGGTGGGGGTGGCTGTGTCCTCGGAGATATTACACAGGCCGGGACTGTCTCAAAATTAGAGAAATAAGAGGTGGTCTGACTGAGACAGTCTCACAGGAATTTCCCCACCCAGAGTGCAGTGAATTTTTGCAATTTTCTCCACAAGGTTTCTAAGTTCAAAAGGCAAATTTAGGGCCACAGTGGTGACGGAAACACTGCGGGAAAGTGGCGCTGAATGAAGGGCAGAGAAGGCACAAGGGGCCGAATGGCCACACCGATCATGTTTATTTCCTAAAGCACAAGTTTACCTGTGCAGTCTTTCCCTTTGGGCTTCAGCCTGTCAGGTTGCACAGAAATGCGGTGAGAGTTCCGGAGATCCTTCGGCAGCCACTGCAGGGCATCTCCTGTCTCCCAGCAACAGGGGACGGGTCTGGGAGGCAGCTTCGGACAACCGGCTCCGATCCACGGCGGGGAAAGACCAGGCACCCTCCGTGTTGCTGAAACATCTCACGGAATCTCACCCAGTCTCCTCACCTCTGCCACCTGAAGGAATTAAGACCCCGGCCGGTGTTGCAGACTTTACCCGAAGTGCCGCTCCCGATCTCTGACTTCTCACCGGGTCCAGTCGCTTCCGGTTCCATTCTGAGCGCTCGGCGTCCCGCCCACTGACACGCTCCGCCAATGAGAGCATGTTTGTTCCAGCGCTGTTCTCTGATTGGCTGTGAGTTTGTCTGAGGTCGGGCTGCTACTGGGAGCCGGAGATGTCAGTCACAGTTTGTTCTCAGAATCAAAGCGAGTTCCCTGAGGCTCAAAGTTCAAAGTAAGTTTTATTATCGGAGTACAAATAAATCACTGCATACAGCACCGAGATTCATTTTCCTGCGCACATACTAAAAAGAATTCTGTAGAGTAGTAACTATAACAGCGTCATGACAGATCAGCCAGAGAGCTGAAGGTAACAAACTGTGGAAATGCAAATATGGAGAAACAGGATAAATAACAAGAGCATGAAATAACCGCAGCGGCTGCTGATGGAACTCCGGAGCTCTCACCGCTCCCCTGTGCAATCCGACAGGCTGAAGGCCAAGGGAGAACAAGGCACAAAGGGAAACTCATGATTTAGAAAATAAGCAGCAGGCGCTGACGTGGCCATTCGGCCCCTCACTGATTCTGTTATTCACTCAGAATCACTATTTTCCTGCCGAGCCCCCAAATATGACCTCGGGTTTTGAGTCTGTGGAGCTTGGCTACACACTCCAGCCGGAGGAATCATCATTCCTGGCCCAGCCCTGCGAGACTGTGTCTGTCTCTTATTTCCCTCATTCGGAGACTGGCCCAGTGTGATCATTCGTTGTGGGAGCATCTCAGTGCACCATTGCATCTGTCTCCTCTCTGCACAATATCCTCCACATCCCCAATCGCATGGTATGAACTAATTTAATAATCGTTTTAAATATTTACTGAACAATTGTGTCACCCCCCAGCCTGACTCTCTTTATACCTGGAGAAAAGTAAAAACGAGCTGCTGGAGTTACACAGCTCGTCAGGCAGCGTCTGTGGAGGGAAATGGAAAATTGACATTTCGGGTTGAGACATTTCAGATGAAGGATCTCGACCCGGGAAGTCGATTGTACATTCCTCTCCGCAGTTGCTTCCCGACCCACTCAGATCTTCTAGCCTCATGTTTCTTACTCGAGATTCCAGCATCTGCAGTCTCTTGTGCCTCTTTTTTCAGAACTTGCCCCTTTCAGTCCTGCCTCAGACTGAACCAGGCTTTTCTCTCCGGTTTCTTTTCTGTTATGCTCCTTCTTTAGCCCATCACGCCGATCGGGACACAGGCGGCCACCGGCAGCTCTCTGAGGGTTGATCGGCCCATCACGCCGATCGGGACACAGGCGGCCACCAGCAGCTCTCCGGGGGTTGATCGGCCCATCACGCCGATCGGGACACAGGCGGCCACCAGCAGCTCTCCGGGGGTTGATCGGCCCATCACGCCGATCGGGACACAGGCGGCCACCAGCAGCTCTCTGCGGGTTGATCGGCCCATCACGCCGATCGGGACACAGGCGGCCACCAGCAGCTCTCTGGGGGTTGATCGGCCCATCACGCCGATCGGGACACAGGCGGCCACCAGCAGCTGTCCGGGGGTTGATCGGCCCATCACGCCGATCGGGACACAGGCGGCCACCAGCAGCTGTCCGGGGGTTGATCGGCCCATCACGCCGATCGGGACACAGGCGGCCACCAGCAGCTCTCTGCGGGTTGATCGGCCCATCACGCCGATCGGGACACAGGCGGCCACCAGCAGCTCTCTGAGGGTTGATCGGCCCATCACGCCGATCGGGACACAGGCGGCCACCAGCAGCTCTCTGGGGGTTGATCGGCCCATCACGCCGATCGGGACACAGGCGGCCACCGGCAGCTCTCCGAGGGTTGATCGGCCCATCACGCCGATCGGGACACAGGTGGCCACCGGCAGCTCTCCGAGGGTCGATCGGCCCATCACGCCGATCGGGACACAGGCGGCCACCGGCAGCTCTCCGGGGGTTGATCGGCCCATCACACTGATCGGGACACAGGTGGCCACCAGCAGCTCTCTGGGGGTTGATCGGACCATCACGCCGATCGGGACACAGGCGGCCACCAGCAGCTCTCTGAGGGTCAATCGGCCCATCACGCCGATCGGGACACAGGCGGCCACCGGCAGCTCTCTGAGGGTTGATCGGCCCATCACACTGATCGGGACACAGGTGGCCACCAGCAGCTCTCTGGGGGTTGATCGGCCCTGTGGCCTCTGCTTTCACCACACGACTTCAATCGTCTTCCAGGGAAGGTCCTTCCGATCCCAGGGATGAGGCCTGTGGAGATTCAGTTGACGTTTCTGTCACACTGGGTTTTTATGGGATGGGTTTGCTAGCCCCATGCCCGACTCTCCTCCTTTCATAGCCGGGCTTAGGCAGTCCATGGCTGAGTTTTCATTCTGTTCAGACCTGCTTAATCTGTTTCTGATCCCTCCCTGATACAGATACCACAATTCCTTCCCACAGACGGCAACGTAATGTTCATTCCCCGAGTCTGCAGCGCGCGTAGTGGACAGTCGCGGTACTGCAGGGAATCAGCAGCTCCTGGAAAGTGAAAACATTCTGAATCAGGAAGTGCCAGGAGTTGACATGGCTTCGAAAGGACAGGCCGAGAGTTGGACCGAGGAGGTAATTTGTCCCATCTGCCTGGATTTCTTCACCGATCCGGTTATTCTGGAGTGTGGACACAACTTCTGTCGCTCTTGTATCACATGGTGTTGGGAAAGGGAGCAGAGAAACTCCTGCCCGGAATGCAGAGAGGTGTTTGCTGACCGCACCCTCAGAGTGAATCGGGCCTTAGCAAATCTGGCTGAAAAAGCTCGATATCTAAACCTGAATCCGAAAGGGAAGGCAAGAAAACTTCAATGCGAGGAACATGAGGAAGAACTGAAGCTGTTTTGTGAAACGGACAAGACACTGATCTGTCTGATCTGTAGAGACGCGCAGGAACACAGAGAGCACCGCTTCAAGCCGATTAAAGAAGCTGTTAAAATCTACACGGTAAAACTAACATTAATTTAATACTTAACACATTTCCTTTCTCCTACATACATTACACGAGCCTCTATAACTAACACATGATTCTCTGCAACTTCCCCCATCTCTAACGGGATTCTAGCATCTCTCCGTCCCACAGCCCAACTCCGCACCCCGCAACTCTCCGCTCTCTATTCGGATCGCGCTCTACGTACTGTATCGCCCTGATCCACTCGCTCCTGCCCACTGATCTCCCTCCTGGCACTGACACCTGCAAGCGGGACAAGTGCTACACCTGACTCCTAACCTCCTTCCTCGTCACAATTCAGGGCCGCAAACAGCCCAGTTACTCCCGTTTCTTCCATGGTCGATTGTTCTCTCGTATTACATTCCTTCTTCTCCAGCCCTTTACCTCTTCCACCTGTCCCCTCTCAGCCTCTCACTTCATCACCCTCCCCCAAGTTCCCCCTCACGTTGTCTCACCCGTCACCTGTCAGCTGGTTCTCATCCCCAACCTTTTTATTCTGGCTTCTGCCCCATTCCTTCCCAGTCCTAATGAAGGCTCTCATCCCGAAACACCGACTGTTTATTTCCCCTGAATCGATGCTGCCTGACTCACTGAGTTCCTCCGGCATTTTGTGTGATAATCGGGTTTGATCACCTGTTTCTTTTGATGCATCTTTGTTTCTATTTCCTTCACTCTCTGACTTCCAGGATCAGCTAAAATCTTCCTTAGACTCGCTCACAAAAAAGAAATCAGACTTCCAGGAAAAGGAGCAGCTACAGAAAGAGAAGATTTCCGGAGTTCGGGTGAGGCTTCCTGAGCGGAATTTCTGATATTACTGTCGAGTTTTGCTCAATTTAATGCAGAATAGCAGAGTATCGCAGCTCCCGTGACCTGGGTTCGATCCTGACCTCTGCTGCTGTCTTTGTGGAGTTTGCATGCTCTCCCTGTGGCCATGACAGTTTCAGACACATTCCAAGGACATGCTGGATGAATGGTTAATTACAATTAACCCTGTGAAGGTGGAGGAGAGTGATGTGAATCTGCTGGTAGTTAATGGGTCACTGAGGGAGAATAAGTTTCAGGAAAATGTGGGGGAAAGGGGTTGACGGGAATGTCTCAGAAGTAGTATGGACCCCAATGGACCGAATGGTCACTTTTATGTCATAAGGAAATACAACACAGCAATGCAGTAAACTAATCTTCACCTTTCATTCGACAGAAACAGTCACACAGTGTTCAGACCCACATCACATCCCAGTTTGCTGAACTGCGCCAGATTATCACTGAGAAAGAGCAGAGTTTACTCAGGGATCTCAGGGAAGAAGAGAAGAGGATTCTCAACCCAATGGAGAAAAATCTTCTTAAGATTCAAGAGAATATAAGGATTATTCAGGAGGAAATCACTAAGTTAAAGGAACAGATGGATCAAAAAGACAATGTGATGTTTCTCAAGGTGAGGGATTACATTTCAATTTATTTCTGTGAAATTGAACTAAATGAACAGTGGTATATTTGAAATAAACACAGCACAGCGGCCAATTCTACCAAATCAATTGCCGCTGCTGGTGTCCTCACACAGAGTGTTCTCCTTGCATGATGAACCTCCAATCACTCCGCTAATGACATTCTAAATATCGGAGATAGATATTTGATCCTTTATCAGCAACATACAATATTTAAGCGATGAAATTTCAGCATAATTAATCGTAAATTAAACTGCAATTAATCTGACAACAAAAGATATGGCATCTGCCAGTCCCAGGCTCAAAATAGCCCAGAGCAAAGTACAAATACGTAACTTATTCCCTTCACTTTTACCATGTCCCCACTCACGTGACTGGTTATCGTAATAAACACATAACACAGAATACAATGCAGATAGAAAACAGATGTGTTGCTCCTACACACAGCATTTACAAATGGCAGTAAACTGTTTCTCACCAGAAAATTGATGCAACTATCCAGGATTGCTGTTGTCCCAAAACTGGACTTCCACAACTTCTGTACATCCCAGGACAGAATGTAATCTTTTCTGAAATGATTTACTCTGATCATAACACAGAGCTGCTGATTGTGTCCTTAATTACCGCATTAAATATCCTCTAAAACTCCCATTAACACCCAGTTCCAGTCACAGGCTGTGAGTGTGTCTGGTGCGGTGGGTGTGAGGGTCTCTCTGTCCATCAGTGAGAACAAAGAATGTGACCCACACATCAGACTTATCCTCCATATCCGGTTTCGATCAGATTACAGAAACTTTCACTGTCTCTACTTTTTTGGATAAGTTTTACATGGGATTGTGTCCCATTCTCCGTCGTGAGCAGGCCATTCGGTCCATCTTCTATCAATTTCCCCTCTGCACAATCCTCCTACCACCTACTCACCGCACCTAGCAACACTGCCCCGAACACCCTGGTCCCTCACGTGTTTATCCAGCCTCCCCATTACATTCAATCTCTGCTGTTCCACTTTAACCACTTCTGTGGCACTGAGTTTCACATTCTCTTAACTAAATTTTTTGTGGGATTTATTAAAAACCTCCTGGCATTTTATCTTTGACTGAAGGTTTCCCCATAAATAGAAACATAGAAACAAAGAAAACCTACAGCACAATACAGTCTCTTTGGCCCACAGTTCTGTGCCAAACATCTACTTACTTTAGAAATTACCTCGAGTTACCCATAGCTCTCTATTTTTCTAAGCTCCATGTACCTGTGTAGGAGTCTTGTGAAAGACCCTATCGTATCCACCTCCACCTTCGTTGCCGGCAGCTCATTCCACCCATTCCAAAACGCTTACCCGACATCTCCTCCGTACTACTTCCAAGCACCTGTGTCCTCTCGAGTTCGCCATAATGAGGTACTTTTTCCACCTTCACGCAATCAAATCCATCACTAATCTTAAATTGTTCCATTTTATCATTCTGACGTCCAATCCAGATGGTAATGCACAGCCTGTCCTGTCTTTCCTGTCAGTTCCATCCTCACAGTAATGGTCTAACTTTCAGCAACTTTCCCTGTAATTTACCCCGTGGTTCTGTATTCCTGGTGTGTGTTTGTGACTGTGGGAGTGGGAATTTTCAACATCTTGTAATGATTTGGATGAAATTCAGGACGTGGAAATTAAGTCCAAGTCTAATCAGATTTGTACTTTTATTTATTTCAGGAGGAAGCTCGTCGGAACAGGAGGTAGGACATGCTCTTTACTGAAACTCTGTATGGATTTGTAAAATACTTCAAAATTCCAGTTTATCACCAGCAGTTTAATATTTACAGAATCAGTGACGATGTCCAGGAATTGTCAGTGACAGATGAGGCCCAACCGGTTGAAAAATTCGATCACCTCTATTTGTTGAACACAGTGCTGAGAGAAACACTTGATGCCATTAACCGAGGTAAAACTTACAAAGATTCATTTTTCCTTGTTCATGAAACACCATTAATTTATAAGCTGAAGCAAGGATTGGCCTGTGATAATGGACTGAAGGGGAACTGAAGTTTATTTCACATCAACCCCACCCACTGGGAGGCATCACTGTCACATGGTCAGCTGGAGATGTCAGACCCCTGAACACACCAGCACAGGGTCACAATACAACCAATACACGGGACTGGCAGATGAACCACTGTGTCCTGATTCCAGACACACTGCACTAACACACCAGGACATGAATTTGAATCCTACCACAGGAGCTGGGAATTTAATACTGACTTGATGATATTGTAGGGAATAAAAGAGGTTATCAGTGTGGTGACCGGGATTGTCAGGAAAATACACAAGTCCTTCATGTGCCCTGTGAGTGCAGACTCTGACTGACACAGGTCTTCCCCCTTCCGGATCAGCATCTCTCACTGTTGTTAGAGGCAGAAGAGGGAAGTGGTCATGATAGGGGACTCAATTGTCAGGAGACAGACAGGAGAATGTATGGACGTGAATTGGACACCCGAATGGTATGTTGCCTCCTAGGTGCCAGGGTCAGATATGTCTCCGATCATGTCTGCAGCATTTAGAGAGGGAGGGTGAAGAGTCAGCCATCTTGTTGCATTTTGGGACCAATTACATAGGAAGTAAAAACAAAGAGGTCCTGAAAAGAATCTGGCTAGCTTGGTAGAAAGCTCAGAAGCGGCACCCCCTGGGTTGTAATTTCTGGATTGCTGCCTGTGCCACGTGCTGGTGAGGGTAGAAACAGGATAATTTGGCAGATAAACATGGCTGAGAAGATGGTTCTGGGGACAGGGATTCAGGTTCTTGGATCATTGGGATCTGTTCTGGTGGAGGAATGACCTGCTCAAAAGGGATGGGTCGCACCTGGACCCGAGGGAGAACAATATTCTCACAGAGAGGTTTGATAGAGCTGTCGGGGAGTGTCTGAACTAATTTGGTGGGGTTTAGAACTGGAGTGAAGAGATAGGACTGATGGTAAAAAATGCAAAGATAGCCTGCAGTCAGACTGTCAGATAGGGCGGACAGATGAGAGGACAAAATTGCAGCCAGCAGGGTGAGTATCAGTGCATTAGTGATGCAGAATTAAAAAGGGTAACAGATACAGTACACAAAGTGTTATATCTCAATGTATGGAGTATGAGAAATAAGGTGGATGATCTTGTTGCACGATTACCGATTGTCAGGTATGATGTTGTGGCCATCACGGAAACGTGGTTGAAAGATGGTTGTAGTTCGGAGCTGAATGTTCAAGGTTACACAATGTATCGGTGGAAGGAAGGAAGGCTGATGGGGTGGTGTGGCTCTGCTGGTAAATCAGCAGCAAGATGTGACATAGGATTGGAAGATGTTGAATCCTTGTGGGTTGAGGTAAGGAAAAGTAAAAATGTCACTGACAGCAGTCATATACAGGCCTTCCAACAGTCAGTGGGATGAGGCCCACAGATTACAACAGGAAATAGAAAAGGCTGATGAAAAGGATAATGTTATGATAATCATGGGAGATTTCAACATGCAGGGCAATTGAGAAAATCAGTTTGGTAAAGGAACTCAAGAGAGTGAGTTTGTTGAATGCAATGTGATGGCTTTCTAGAGCAGTTTGTCATTGAGCCTACTCGGGGAACAGCTCTACTGCATTGGGTGTTATGTATTGAACCAGAGGTGAGTAGTTAAAAGAAACCTTAGGAAGCAGTGCTCACAACATGACTGAGTTCAACTTGAAATTTGATAAGGAGAAAGTAAAGTCTTGACGTTGTAGTATTTCAGAGGAGTAAAATAAATTTCAGTGGTCTGAGAGAGGAGTTGGCCAAAGAAAATTGGAAGGAGATGCTGGCAGGGATGAGAGCAGAGCAGAAATGGTGTCAGTTTCTGGGGAAATGAGGAAGGTGAAGGATAGATGTATTCCAAAAATAAATAAATACTCAAATTGCAAAATATAAACCGTAGCTGATAAGGGAAGACAAGTTAATGTAAAGGCAAAAGAGAGGTTATACAACTAAACAAAAATTAGTAGGAAGACAGAGGATTGGGCAGCTTTTAAATATCTACAGAGAGGAACTAAAAGGATGATTGGGTGGGAAAAAATAAACAATAAATTGATTTGAATTGAATTGACTTTATTACTTACATCCTTACATGAGGAGTAAAAATCGTTAAGTTATGTCTCCACCTAAATGTGCAATGTGCAATTTATCGTAATTTATAATGAATAATATGTACAACAGGCTAGTTCATATAACATAGAAATATTGTTGTTTCCACACAAGTCAATCAGTCTGATGGCCTGGTTGAAGAAGCTGTCCCGGAGCCTGTTGCTCCTGGCTTTTATGCTGCGTACCGTATCCTGGATGGTAGCAACTGGTACAGTTTGTGGTTGGGGTGACTCTGGTCTACAAAGATCCTTCAGGCCCTTTTTACACACCTGTCTTTGTAAAACAAGTTAGCAAACAATATCAAATTGTTTTTCAAGTATTGTAAAAAAATAAAACAGAGATGAGAGTGGATATAGGACGCTAGAAAATGAGGCCGGATATATATAATAACGCGGGATAAAGAGATGGCAGATAGACCAAATATTTTGCATCAGTCTTCACTGCGGAAGACACTGGTACTGTGCCAAATGTTGAAGGGTGTGAGGGAAGAGAAGTGAGTGCAGTTACTGTTACAAGGGAGAAGGTGCTCAAAAAGCTGAAAGACCCAAAGGTACATAAGTCACCCGGACCAGATGAACTGCACCCTAGTGTTCTGAAAGAGGTTGTGGTAGACATTTTGGAGGCATTTCAAATGATCTTTCGAAAATCATTGGACCCTGGAATGGTGCCAGAGGACTGGAAAATGGCAAATGTCACTTAACCTTTTAAGTCAGGAGGAAGGCAGCAGAAAGGAAATTATAGACAGTTAGCCTCACCTCTGTGGTTGGGAAGAAATTGTTAAGTATGAGGTTATGGAATACTTGGTGACACTGG
Source organism: Hemitrygon akajei (assembly GCF_048418815.1). Lineage (NCBI taxonomy): Eukaryota > Metazoa > Chordata > Chondrichthyes > Myliobatiformes > Dasyatidae > Hemitrygon > Hemitrygon akajei. The sequence continues at coordinate 633,597 of NW_027331987.1, forward strand.
ACAAGATAGGACAAGTCAGCATGGCTTCGTTAAGGGAATATCCTGCCTGACAAACCTGTTGGGATTCTTTGAGGAGATTACAAGTAGGATAGATAAAGGGGATGCAGTGGATGTTTCCCATGGTGGTGGAGTTTAGCACAAGAGGGCACAGCCTCAAGATCGAGGGGGGTCTATTTAAAACAGATGCGAAGAAATATGAGCCAACGGCTGGTGAATTTGTGGAACTTGTTGTGTGTATTTAAGGCAGAGCTTGATAGGTTCTAGATTGGACACAGCATCAAAGGTTACGGGGAGAAGGCCAGGGAGTGCGGCTGAGGAGGTAAAAAAAGGATCAGCCATGATTGAATGGCGGAGCAGACTCGATGGGCAAATGGCCTAATTCTGCTCCTATGTCTTATGGTTATCAGACCACTACATTGAAGCATTGTGAGAATGAGCTCGGACACACCAACAAGCATTGACATGGGTCAAGATTTCATCTTGGGAGAAGCACACACAGCATAACCGGCCTGGCAAAGCTCCCTCACCAACATACACAGGAAGGACTGGCAGATTGTAGTCAGAGCCTCAGCAATGTACATTGTTATTTCCCTCAGTAACCTGGAAACCAGTCTCTTCAGAGACAGTCATTTATTCAAATAAACAACTCAAACACGTGTGACACATTGTCAACACACACCAGACATGTGATGACACACTGTACATACAAATTCTTCAATGTGCACACTCTCCTTCAATGCGTATACACACCACACGGAAATTTACCACAATCAACACACACACACACACACACACACACACACACACACACACACACACACACACACACACACACACACACACACACACACACACACACACACACACACACACACACACACACACACACGATATACTATCAGAGTGCGACACACGTCCACAGAAACAGGCACAAATTCCAATTTCTGATTGAAATCTGCCGTCCTTACCCGGTCTGTCTGTTCTGTGGCACTGAGCTGCCCTCTGACGTGACGTCACATCAACACTTCACAGACAGACTCCGGGGTGAGATTCCTCAGGAGGATGATCTGGGAGGGTTTGACGGGCGTTGAACGCACGGCCCACTTCATCAATCTGCAAGACTAAGATGTCTTCTTGAGCCTGGCCCATTTGTGTGTGTTTGCCCCCCAATCCCTCTAACCATTTCCCATCTGTGTACCTGCCCAAATTTATTTTAAAATATTTTATTTTTACCTGTTTCTACAGGTCTGAGGGCAAATTCCATTTACCAACCTCCCTCTCTATGAGAATGTAACCCGATAGACCACTCAGAAAAATTTCCCATCTCACTTTCAATCTGAGGCCTCTGGTTCTGTACTCCCATTTCTTGGAAAAAGAAACATTATTTAAGCTCCTTATGAATTATTTACCTTGATAAGGGGTCATACCTGAACATCCGACACTACAGCTGAATAGCCCAAGCTTATCCACTCTCTGCTTTTAACCCAAGCCCACAGTCCTGGTAACATCCTCCTGAAGCCTCCTGACCAGTGTAATGACATCCTCCCCATATTCGGGAACCGGAAATGCAGACAATACTCCAAGTGTGGTCTATCATCGACATCAAAGGCCTTGCTGAATTTCATGTGGACAGTGTGGAATAGGCTGATGAATACAGGACTGAAGGTGTTTTTTTAGATTGGGACAAGAAGGGCGGCGTGGGAGCTAAATTCTGAAGGAAGACAGTTTTTAAAAAAAACTTTGCGTACAAGAACGGCGAGACTGCGCAGGACAGCGCGGAGAGTTGAAAACGATGACCACCCTATACAGCGGGCAGCGGAGTAGGGCTCTGGCTCAACGGGCTTAGGCAGTAACGGGAAGAGGCGAGAGCGAGGCACCGACTCTTTTTCTCCCCTTGGCAAATCGGCCCGGACGGACGGGGGAACAGCAGGGCACATTAGCTAAGGGTTTAAAAAGTTCGTGTGTTTGGTGAAGTAAGTGGGTGAGTAGACCTATCTTTCTTTGTTTCATTCCTGTAGAATTAGGTAGCATGTCTGCAGGGTTAGTGCTTTGTTCAGGGTGTCAGATGTGGGAATCCTGGGAGACCTCCAGCCTCCCTGATAGCCACATCTGCACCAGGTGAACCGAGATTCAGCTCCTCGGAGACCGTGTTAGGGATCTGGAGCTGCAGCTTGATGACCTACTGCTTGTTAGAGAAAATGAAGAGGTGATAGACAGGAGCTACAGGGAGGTAGTCATCCCTAGGCTACAGGGGTCAGAAAACTGTGTGACTGTCAGGAGAGGGAAGGGAAATGCCCGGATAGTGGAGAGCACCCCTGTGGCTGCCCCCCTCAGCAACAAGTATATCGTTTCGGATGCTGTTGAGGGTGATGACCTGACAGGGGACGGCCACGGTGACTGGGTCTCTGGCATTGAGCCTGGCGCTGTTGTGCAGGAGGGAAGGAGGGAGAAGAGGAATGCGGTAGTCATAGGGGATTCCACAGTCAGGTGAACAAACAGGAGATTCTGTGAGCCTGGTAGAGATACCCGCATGGTGTGTTGCCTCCCAGGTGCCAGGGTACGGGATGTCTCGAATCGGGTCCAGAATATTCTGAAGGGAGAGGGCGAGCAGCCAGCTGTCTTGGTACATGTTGGTACCAATGACATAGAGAGGAAATGGGAAGAGGTCCTGAAGAGAGATTTCCGGGAGTTAGGAATGAAGCTGAGAAGCAGGACATGCAGGGTAGTAATCTCAGGATTGCTACCTGTGTCACGTGCTAGCGAGGGCAAGAATAGTAGGATCAGGCAGATGAATGCGTGGCTGAGAGACTGGTGCAGGGGGCAGGGCTTCAGATTCTTGGATCATTGGTATCTCTTCAGGGGGAAGTATTACCTGTTCAAAAAGGACGGGTTACACCTGAACCATAGCGGGAATGTTTAATAGAGCTGTTAGGGAGGGTTTAAACTAATTTGGCAGGGGGATGGTCAACCGGAATGATAGAGTAGAGGAGGGGGAAAACGGAAATAAATCTAAGATAGTGAGCAGTAAAGATGTCAGGAAGGACAGGCAGGTGATGGGTCACATTTGCAGCCACTGGGATGAGTTGCAGTGCAATCAAAACAAAGAGTACCAAATACTGGACTTAAGGTGTTATACTTAAATACACACAGCATAAGGAATAAGGTGGATGATCTTGTCGTACAGCTACAGATTGGCAGGTATAATTTTGTGGCCATCACTGAGACGTGGCTAAAGGATGCATGTCTCTGAGAGCTGAACGTCCAAGGATACACGGTGTATCGGAAGGATAGGCAGGTAGGCAGAGGGGGTGGCATGGCTTTATAGGTAAGAAATGATATTAAATCATTAGAAAGTGGTGACATAGGATCGGAAGAATCTTTATGGGTTGAGCTAAGAAATCGCAGGGGTAAAAGGACCCTGATGGCAGTTATCTACAGGCCTCCTAACAGCTGCAGTGAGGTGGACTACAAATTACAACAGGAAATAGAAAAGGCTTGTCATAAGGGCAGTGTTATGATAATTGTGGGGATTTTAACATGCGAGTGGATTGGGAAAATCAGGTCGACACTGGATCTCAAGACAGAGAATTTGTAGAATGTCTACGAGATGGCTTTTCAGAACAGCTTGTTGTTGAGCCCACTAGGGGATCAGAGGTACTGGATTGGATATTGTGTAATGAACCAGAGGTGATTAGAGAGATTGAGGTGAAGGAACCGTTAGGAGGCAGTGATCGTAACATGATTGAGTTCACTGTGAAATTTGAGAAAGAGAAGCCGAAATCCGATGTGTCAGTATTGCAGTGGAGTAAAGGAAATTACAGTGGCACGAGAGAGGAACTGGCCAAATTTGACTGGAAAGGGACACTAGCGGGAGGACGGCAGAGCAGCAGTGGCTGGAGTTTATGCGCAAAGTGACGAATGTGCATGACAGATATATTCCAAAAAAGAAGAAATTTTCGAATGGAAACACGATCCGACCGTGGCTAACAAGAGAAGTGAAAGCCAAAGTAAAAGCAAAGGAGAGGGCATTCAAGGAAATAAAAATTAGTGGGAAGACAGAGGATTGGGAAGTTTTTAAAAGCTTACAAAAGGAAACTAAGAAGGCCATTAAGAGGGAAAAGATGAACTATAAAATGAAGCTGGCAAATAATATCAAAGAAGATACTAAAAGCTTTTTCAAGTATATAAAGAGTAAAAAAACAGGTGAGAGTGGATATTGGACCGATAGAAATGATGCTGGAGAAATTGTAATGGGAGATAAGGAGATGGCTGAGGAACTGAACGAGTATTTGCATCAGTCCTCACTGAGGAAGATATCAGCAGTATTGCAGACACTCAAGGGTGTCAGGGAAGAGAAGTGTGCGCAGTAACAATTACGACAGAGAAAGTACTCAGGAAGCTGAATAGTCTAAGGGTAGATAAATCTCCAGGACCAGATGGAAAGCACCCATGTGTTTTGAAGGAAGTAGCTGTGGAGATCGCAGAGGCATTAGCAATGATTGTTCAAAAGTCAATAGACCCTGGCATGGTTCCGGAGAAGTGGAAGATTGTAAATGCCACTCTGGTATTTAAGAAAGGGGCAAGGAAGCAAAACATGAATTATAGACCTGTTAGCTTGACATCGGTGGTTGGGAAGTTTCTGGAGTCAATTGTCAAGGATGAGGTTACGGAGTACCTGGAGGCATATGACAAGATAGGCCAAACTCAGCATGGTTTCCTTAAAGGAAAATCCTGCCTGACAAACCCATTGAAATTTTTTGAGGTAATTACAAGTAGGCTAGACAAGGGAGATGCAGTGGATGTTGTGTATTTGGATTTTCAGAAGGCCTTTGACAAAGTGCCACACATGAGGCTGCTAAACAAGATAAGAGCCCATGGAATTACGGGAAAGTTACATATGTCAATAGAGCGTTGGCTGATTGGCAGGAAACAGAGAGTGGGAATAAAGAATCCCATTCTGGTTGTCTGCCAGTTACCAGTGGTGTTCCACAGTGGTCCGTGTTGGGGCCGCTTCTTTTTACATTGTATATCAACGATTTGGATTATGGAATAGATAGCTTTGTGGCTAAGTTTGCTGATGATACAAAGATAGGTGGAGGGGCCAGTAGTGCTGAGGAAACAGAGAGTCTGCAGAGAGACTTGGATAGATTGGAAGAATGGTCAAAGAAGTGGCAAATGAAATACAATGTTGAAAAGTGTATGGTAATGCACTGTGGTAGAAGAAATAAACAGGCAGACTATTATTTAAATGGGGAGAGAATTCAAAGTTCTGAGATGCAACGGGACTTGGGAGTGCTCGTGCAGGATACCCTTAAGGCTAACCTCCAAGTTGAGTCGGTGGTGAAGAAGGCGAATGCAATGTTGGCATTCATTTCTAGAGGAATAGAGTATAGGAGCAGGGATGTGATGTTGAGGCTCTATAAGGAACTGGTAAGACCTCACTTGGAATACTGTGTGCAGTTTTGGGCTCCTTATTTAAGAAAGGATGTTCGGACATTGGAGACGGTTCAGAGAAGATTCACTAGAATGATTCCGGGAATGCGAGGGTTAACATATGAGGAACATTTGACCGCTCTTGGATTGTACTCCTTGGAGGTTAGAAGAATGAGTGGGAACCTCACAGAAACATGTCGAATGTTTAAAAGCATGGACAGAGTGGATGTGGCAAAGTTGTTTCCCATGGTGGGGGAGTTTAGTACAAGAGAGCATGACTTAAGGATTGAAGGACACCCATTCAGAAGGGAGATGCGAAGAAATTTTTTTAGCCAGAGGGTGGTGAATCTGTGAATTTCTTGCGGCAGTGGAAGCCAAGTCATTGGGTGTATTTAAGGCAGAGATTGATAGGTATGTGAGTAGCCAGGGCATCAAAGGTCATGGTGAGATGGTGGGGGAGTGGGACTAAATGGGAGAATGGATCAGCTCATGATCAAATGGCGGAGCAGATTCGAAGGGCCGAATGGCCGGCTTCTGCTGCTTTGTCTTATGGTCTTATTTGAATGCACCAGTATACGTAATAAGGATCTTGTAGCACAGGTAGAGTTTGACAGGTACAAACTTAGGCAGGTATGACTTTGGTCGAAGGAATAAAGACATAGACAATTCTGTAAACAGGGCGGAAACTCAAAAATCAGAGGTGCAAAAGGACATGGGTGTCCTTGTGCAGGATTCCCTGAAGGTTAACTTGCAGTTTGTGTCAGTGGTAAGATTGGCAAACTCAATGTTTGCTTTCATTTCGAGAGGATTAGAATACAAGAGCAAGGATGTAATGCTGAGGTTTTATAAGGCATTGGTGAGACCACACTTGGAGTATGTGAGCAGTTTTGGGTCCCTTCTATCGGAAAACATGTACTGGCATTGGAGGGGGTCCAGAAGATTCACAAGAATGATTCCGGGAATGAAAGAGTTAACATATGAGGAGTGTTTGTTGGTTCTGGGCCTGTACTCACCGGAGTTTAGAAGAATGGCTGATTTATTATCCCTCTCAACCCTATTCTCCTGCCTCCTCCCCGTAACTTTTGAGACTCTGACTAATCAAGAAGTTTACTTATTAACTTCTGCTTTAAAAATCAAACATGAGATAATCTGCAGATGCTGGTAATCCAAGCTACACAGGTCCTGATGAAGGGTCTCGCCAGATCTCTCTGACACCTGTCTGGAGAGAGTTGATGTTGGGAGGATGTGGGTGGGTCGAGAACGGTAAGCACAACCTCCGACTATAGGGATGTCCATTTAGGACAGAGATGAGGAGGAATTCCTTTATCCACAGGATAGTGAATCTGCCACAGGCAGCTGTGGAGGCCAAATAATTGAGTATATTTAAAGCAGAGTAACACACACAAATTGTTGGGGGAACAGCAGGCCGGGAAGTTCCTATGGAAAAGAGTAAACAGTCCACGGTTCAGACTGAAACACTTCATCAGGACCTGTGTTGATTAAGGGTTCCTGCACATTCATCCCCTGTCCTAATGAGGGGCTACGGGGGATGGGGTTGTGGGAAAGGGGACAAAGTCATCCTCATCTGCCATCTTTGCCCCCTCCAGCTTCTCATTACGTCTACACACACAGTTCACCCACAGGCTTTCCACCCCTCCCCCTCCTGGTTCAATCTGCCTTTCATCTCTCCCCTACTGGTTCCCATTATCACCTCCTTTACTGTCTCAAACCATCACACTGCCCCACTTCACACTCGCAAATGAATGTGAACATTGTATGAAGGGTCTGTTCCTGTGCTGTACTGCTCTATGTTCTCTGTTACCAGTTTCGAAGAATGAGAGGAGATCTCATGGAAACACAAAATTCTTTCAGGGGTCAACAGGCAGGAGTGAGGGAGGATGTTTCCCCTGTCCAGCGGAAAACCCTTGTGGAGACATCTGCTTTTGTCGAATCAAAGGTTCGTGTCGGCAACCCGACCGCGCCTGAGGCCCGAGTCTTCCCCCCCCCCCCCCCCGATTCCCGGGGCCGCGCTGTCCGAGTCTCCCCCCCGATCCCTGGGGCCGCGCTATCCGAGTCTCCCCCCAATCCCCGGGGCCGCGCTGTCCGAGTTTCCCCCCGATCCCCGGGGCCGCGCTGTCCGAGTCTCTCCCGATCACCGGGGACGCGCTGCCCGAGTCTCCCCCCGATCCCCGGGGCCGCGCTGCCCGAGTCTCCCCCCGATCCCCGGGGCCGCGCTGTCCGAGTCTTCCCCCCGATCCCCGCGGCCGCGCTGCCCGAGTCTCCCCCCGATCCCCGCGGCCGCGCTGTCTGAGTCTCCCCCCGATCCCCGGGGCCCCGCTGTCCGAGTCTCCCCCCGATCCCCGGGGCTGCGCTGTCCGAGACTGCCCACGATCCCCGGGGCTCCGCTGTCCGAGTCTCCCCCCCGATCCCCGTGGCCGCGCTGTCCAGTCTCCCCCCCGATCCCCGTGGCCGCGCTGCCTGAGTCTCCCCCCGATCCCCGGGGCCGCGCTGTCCGAGTCTCCCCCCGATCCCCGGGGCCGCGCTGTCCGAGTCTCCCCCCGATCCCCGCGGCCGCGCTGCCCGAGTCTCCCCCCGATCCCCGGGGCCGCGCTGTCTGAGTCTCCCCCCGATCCCCGGGGCCCCGCTGTCCGAGTCTCCCCCCGATCCCCGGGGCTGCGCTGTCCGAGACTGCCCACGATCCCCGGGGCTCCGCTGTCCGAGTCTCCCCCCCGATCCCCGTGGCCGCGCTGTCCAGTCTCCCCCCCGATCCCCGTGGCCGCGCTGCCTGAGTCTCCCCCCGATCCCCGGGGCCGCGCTGTCCGAGTCTGCCCACGATCCCCGTGGCCGCGCTGCCCGAGTCTCCCCCCGATCCCCGGGGCCGCGCTGCCTGAGTCTCCCCCTGATCCCCGGGGCCACGCTGTCCAGTCTCCCCCCGATCCCCGGGGCCGCGCTGCCTGAGTCTCCCCCCGATCCCCGGGGACTCTCTAATTCTCTGCTTCTCCCCCCCAGTCTCTGTCACCCTGGATGTGGAAACGGCGCATCCGTGTCTCGAGGTGTCTGAGGATCGGAAGAGTGTGAGATGGACCCAGACCCAGAAGAATCTCCCTGACACCGGGAAGAGATTCACAGACCTGGCTTGTGTGCTGGGATCGGAGGGATTCACATCGGGGAGACATTACTGGGAGGTGGAGGTGACGGGAAACCGGGACTGGTGGCTGGGAGTCGCCGCAGAGTCTGTGGAGAGGAAGGGATGGTTCAGTCTGAGACCGGAGACCGGATTTTGGATCATCGGGCGACGTGGTGACGTGTTATATCGGGATTATGACGTGTTCTGTGGTCTCCCCTCCCCCGAGTCCCGTCTCCCTGCCGGTCCCATCCCCGGGAGGGTGGGAGTTTATCTCAGTTACGAGTCCGGGACAGTTTCATTTTACAACACGAAGACCAAGTCCCATCTCCACACCTTCACTGGGAATAAATTCACGGGGAAACTTCATCCTTTCTTCCGGGCTGGGGATGCAAACCAGTGGCTGAGAATCTGCTCCGGTTCCGCTCCGGGTCTGTAAACGGGTCGGGTCCCGGGACCGGCGTCAGGAGTAAAGTCCCTGGAAATATTAATGAGTGGAGAGTGCAGCTAAATACGTGGCTAAGGAGATGGTGCAGGAGGGAGGGCTTCATGTTTCTGGACAATTGGGCTTTGTTCCCGGGAAGGTGGGGCCTGTTCCGACGGGACTATTTGCCCCTGAACTGGAGGGGGACTAACATCCTTGCGGGTAGATTTGCCAGTGCTGCTCGGGGGGTGGGAGGGGGTGTTAAAAAGATTTGCAGAGGGAGGGGAACCAGAGTGTTAGAGCAGATAGTGAGGTGGAGGAGGATAAAGGTCATGCGAGGACTGCATGTATAGACAGAAATCAAAGGTTTGTACATTAGGTTGTAAATTTATTTTCAGAACTTTAGAAATTGTGGAAATCAAAGATTTCTAAAAAGATTTTGATGAAGAACATGACCAGAACATATGTGAAAAAGTGGCTACTTCAGTTTTACACCTATCGCAATAATTGTCTATGTTAGGAAATATTTTGGATAGTCTCTCCTTAGTTAAATAGTAAAAGTGAACAATTTTAAATTGAATTAAACACTGATTGGCACATATCAAAGAAGAATTGACTATCTTCATTAACAAAGGTCATATTAAGTTCTCTCTCCCAATCTTGTTTAATTTTTAGTGATTAAGGGGATCAGTATTTTTGCATTTATTTATTTTTATTTTCATTTATTTTGTGATGGTCGATTGATGACTTTTGAAGAGTTAATTAGCAAATATTCTCTCTCTCATACACACTTTCTGCAATATCTTCAGGTTAGATATTTTTTACAAAAATACTTTTCTAAGTTTACATATATTAATCTGATTTGTTGGATACTGTTTTGAATAAGAATCCTTTAGTAAGAGGTTTATACATGATAGAAATATTCGTTGTTTCAGATGTGATAGAGGGGGAGGAGTGGCATTACTAGTCAGGGAAAATATCACAGCTGTGCGTAGACAGGACAGCCCGGAGGGCTTGTGTACAGAGGCCATATGGGTGGAGCTGAGGAACGGGAAAGGTGTGACCACACTAATAGGGGTGTATTATAGACCGCTCAATAGTCAGAGAGAATTGGAGGAGCAAACCTGTATAAATATAGTAGACCGATGTAAGAAACAGGAAGTTGTAATAGTAGGGGATTTTAACTTCCCTCATATTGACTGGGACTCCGAAACTGTAAAAGGGCTAGATGGCTTGGAGTTTGTGAAATGTTTTCAGGAAAGTTTTCTAAATCAATATATAGAGGTACCTACGAGAGAGGATGCAATACTTGATCTCCTATTAGGAAACCAGACAGTCAGGTGACAGAAGTATGTGTAGGCGAACATTTTGGGTCCAGTGACCATAATATCATTAGTTTCACATTAATTATGGATAAGGATGGGTCTGGTCCTCGAGTTGAGGTTCTAAATTGGAGAAGGGCCAATTTTGTGGAAATGAAAATGGATCTAGGAAGAGTGGATTGGGATAAGTTTTTTTTTTCTGGCAAGGATGTGTTTAGTAAGTGGAATGCCTCCAAATGTGAAATTTTGAGAGTGCAGTTTGCATCTTCCTGCCAGAATTAAAGGCAAAGTTAACAGGCATAGGGAACATTGGTTTTCAGGGGATACTGGTGATCTCGTTAAGAAAAAGAGAGAGGTGTATAGCAGGTAGAGGCAACAAAAAGCAAATGAGTATAGAAAACATAAGAAAATACTAAAGAAGGAAATCAGGAAGGAAAAAAAGAAGACATGAGGTGGCTTTGGCAGATAATGTGAAGGTAAACCCGAAGGGTTTCTCCAAGTATATTAAGAGTAAAAGGATAGTAAGGGACAAAATTGGTCCCCTAGAAGATCAGAGTGGTCGTCTATGTGTGGAGCCTTACGAGATGGGGGAGATCTTAAACAGTTTTTTTGTATCAGTATTTACTCAGGAAACTGGCATAGTGTAAATGGAAGGAAGGGAAACAAGCAGTAGTGTCATGGAAGATTTGTAGATTAAAGAGGAGGAGGTGCTTGCTGCCTTAAAGTGCATAAAGGTAGATAAATCCCCCGGGCCTGACTTGATATTTCCTCGGACCTTGAGAGAGACTAGAGTAGAAATTGCAGGGGCCCTGACAGAAATATTTAAAATGTGCTCAGCCACGGGTGCAGTGCCGGAGGATTGGAGGGTAGTTCATGTTATTCCGTTGTTTAAAAAAGGCTCCAATAGTAAACCAGGTAATTACAGGCCAGTGAGCCTGACATCAGTAGTAGGTCAGTTATTGGAAGGTGTTCTGAGAGATCGGATTTACAAGTATTTGGACAGCCAAGGGCTGATTAAGGATAGTCAGTATGGCTTTGTGCATGGTAGATCGTGTTTAATGAATCTCAAAGAGTTTTTCGAGGAGGTTACCAACTAAGTAGGCGAAGGAAAGGCTGTGGATGTTGTCTACATGAACTGTAGTAAGGCCTTTGACAAGGTCCCACATGGGAGGTTAGTTTAGAAAGTTCAGACATGAGGTATCCATGGAGAGGTTGGAGAGATTGAAAGAGTGCAGAGATTTACTAGGATGTTGCCAGGTCTTCAGGAGTTACAGGGAAAGATTGAACAGGTTAGGACCTTATTCCTTGAAGCGTATAAGAATGAGGGGAGATTTGATAGAGGTTTACAAAATTATGCGGGGTATAGACAGTAAATGCGAGTAGGTTCTTTCCATTTAGATTAGGAACGATAAATACGAGAGGACATGGTTTTAGGGTGAAAGGGGAAAGCTTTAGGGGGAACATTAGGAGGAACTTCTTCACTCAGAGAGTGGTGGGAGTGTGGAACGAGCTGCCATCTGACGTGGTAAATGCGAGCTCACTCTTAAGTTTTAAGAATAAATTGGATAGATACCTGGATGGGAGAGGTCTGGAGGGTTACGGACTGGGTGCAGGTCAATGGGACGAGCAGAATAAAGTTTTCGCACAGACTAGAAGCGCCAAATGGCCTGTTTTCTGTGCTGTAGTATTCTATGGTTCTATGGAGTGAAATAAACACGACATAAGAATTGTCGATCGATTAATTTTAACTCGTTCACCGCATCCGTCAACCGAACAGAAACACCAGGGATTCAGCACCAGTTGCGGGCGGCAGGTCCTGAGCTCCCCCGGGTCCTAAAGTCCACCCGTAATGAGACAGGTTAAATGGGACAAGTGGTGGCGGTGCTGACCGGAAAAGACAGTGAAGATTGTTCATTAAGTTCATCTGCCATTTCATTGTCCCCCATTACTACTTCACCAGCATCATTTTCCAGTGGTCCAGTATCAACTCTCATCTCCCTTTCACTCTTCATGTAACTGAAAACTAAACTTCCAGTATCCTGATTTATATTATTGGCCAGTTTGCCCTCATATTTCGTCTTGACCATTCTTATGGCTTTTTTCATTGCCTTTTGTTGGATTTTAAGAGCATCCCAAGAATCCAACATCCCACTCACCTTTGCTACCTTATACGCCATTTCCTTAGGCTTAACACAATTATTACATGCCTTTTCCAGCTCAAACTATGAATTGATTTAGTCAGTCCCATAATTTAATAGTTTTTATTTGAAAACTATCTACCCTCGCAAAGATTGTACTGAAGACTGCATTTGATTTTTCTTCAGCCTTATACGCTTCACATTGAAATAGTATGTGTTTCGACAGTTTCATAATGACAAAATGTACATGACACAGAATGAAGTTTTCCAATTAGTTACAATGCATAATTAAGCATAGTGTGGACATTTCTATGTCATGTCAATATCATTCCTTCCCTTGTTTTAAGCCCTTCTTCTATAAACCCAACAGGATTATGTATTCTGTAAAGGTGTCTGTCCTTATGTCCATTATCCTACGTCTTGTCATAAGCCCCTAATTCTTAACACTATCAACCCTTTAGCTTCGAATTTGCTAAGTGGAAGGTCTATATCCACAGCTTAACCTTTAACAGCTTTTGGTGCTAAACAGTCAACCTCATCATTTCCCTCAACAGTGTGATGTGCAGGGCCCATAATGTGCAGACATATAAATCAAACTTTATATATGAAATACGGTTTGGCAAGTTTCCAACAGTCAATCTGACCTACTGCCAGAATGACCTGTTTAAAACTCATCAAAACCGAAATGTATTCTGAGCAAATTATAAGGACCAATTTCCTCCACCCACTGTAATCCTATATTGTTGGGAAAGAATTCTGCTTCCTTTGCTGATAAACGGCTATAAGTCATTTCTGTATCATTACCTGCAATTCAGGCACACAAACACAAGTCACACCAACATCCTCAGTTAACTTATCTTTGGTTTCATCTGTAAAAATGGTTACTGTATGATAATAACTTTCATTAATATACTGATGAACCAACAGACTCTCAGGAAGAACCGAATCCGATCGTGTAACCTAAAATCAACTGAAGTCATTGGAAAAAAACAAGGTGGGGTTACAGAGAAAGCTACAATGGGACATGTTGTATCAGCAAATACACCCATATTCCCAGCGTGATAAGAACCCAGCCACCCAAAACAAAAAACACTCTTCTTGTGATGTCCCCAACCGTCCTCTAGCACACCTTTAACAGGATGATCATTTCCTTGACCCCGCAAATTAATCCAGTATGTTGACATCAACTTGAACCTCTGTTACTTTGAGGGCAATTGTCCCATTGCAATCAGTAAAGCCAAAACAGGAGACAATATTACCGCACCAGAACACAATCTTAAAGTCTGTAATTGCATCACATACAAACATTTTTAATTTGAAGATGAAGCTGATCCATAGGCCACACAGACATAATCAAGAACAGATGAAATTAAACAAATATAATTGGTCAACAAAGATTTTCATGTTGCACCCAAGAATACCCACATAGATGTCTGAGGAGATTTAAAGCTCCTTTACATTTATCAATTATTTTACTGATAGGTGCTTCCACGTCAGCTTATTATCCATCCACATACTGAGAAATCATACCACTGACACTTCTTCAAGATATTAATCATATAATTTAAAATCAAGTGCAAGGCTATTAATGCTGTTTATAAACCACGTAATGTGTTTTAACGACTGAAAGCTTAAAATCCTCACCAATCTGCCCACTGTTTGACCTATTAATTGTAAATTGCAATTAATATCTCTAATCTATAAAGCTACGTCATCTGTATATTGTGATTTACCCAGGGTATCCCATTTTCCCATCTCAGAGAAAATATCATTAATCATGATATTAAATAATGAAGGGCTACAAATACTGCCTTGTGGGATCCCATTCTCTATCTCATAGAAACACAAACATAACATGCCGACCGGTATTTGGACCGTCCATCCAAAAAAACCTCAGAAAAATTATATAATGCCCCCCTCACTCCTAATTTAATCAGAAGTCCTTTCTTCCATATCATTTCCCTTTTCAGTATCAAGAAATACTGCTATTACAACATCTTTATTTAATTGTGCTTTCCGAATATCATCTTCCAAACCTAAAACTGAATCTTAATGTCATTTCACCCTTCCAAAATCCACTCTAATAAAACACTTTATCACCACTCTTTCCAAAATATAACTCAAGCGCTTGATTACCATACATTCCATAAGTTTACATAAATGAAACATTCACGATATAGGTCCTTAAATAGAAGGATCAAATGGGGATCTTCCAGGTTTTAGAATAGGCACTACTATTTCCATTTTCCATGAGGAAAGTAGGTGCACAATTCAAACATTTAATATTTTCACAAAAGCGAATTATATACAATTACAATTTCATATATCACACTTTCCTTGGGACACCTGACCTGCATTATTAATAGACTTCTTAAATTCATACAAAGAAATCTCTCCATCAGTGATACTATCATTGCTACAGCTGACTTCCAGAACGTCAGGGTATTCACTGAAAAACATATCCCTACAATATTTAACTTCTTCGCTTAAATTATCCTGATTATGAATCTCAGCAAATGACCCAGCCAGTAACACAATCTTCCCTGTTTTAGTAACAATCATTTTGCCCACATTAATCAACACTGGAATATGATGATCCCCACAAAACCCCCATTTTCTAAATCATATCCCGAACAATTCCAAGTTTGATATCCCTTCCAATATTATCTCCATTAAATCTCCAGTAAATCACCTACTTCCTCTCCACAGCCTTTGCACTTTTATTGTTAATAATGTCACTCGGAGACTGATGCACCATCACATAAAGACTCACATTTCTCCCAATTTGCTTCCTGTCCCGTTATAAATCCAAATCCAAATTCACAGACAGGAAGTCTGACTGACGTTCACATAAACTAATCACCCTCCGAGTTCCCATTTGAGCGACATGCACTACAGCCAGTGACAGCAGGGGTCAGTGTTACGTGTGAGCTACGATAGGCTGGAAGAAATCGGCCCATGATGAGACCCTCCTCTTCCGCTCCATCGCCATGGCGGAGATCAGCGAATCGCTTCTATTGGTGTCGCCGGCCTCGGCGCCCACAAGGACGGGTGTGATTCCCCTTCGCGCCTCCGTAGGTCTGTTTCGGTGACGTCTGTGGTGGCTGACGAAACATGCTTTGACAGGGAGCGAGCGAGGACCAATGACTACAACTCCCAGAAGGCCCCACTGATGACGTTGTGGTGTTTCGCGGTAAGGTATAAAAGCAAAATGGAGGAAAATGTAATGCATTACGTTTTCTGTGCTGTGTCGTGCCTTCAATAAAAAATTAAATTAAAAGAGAGATTCCAGCGAGAAATAGATAGAACATAGAACCATACAGCACAGTACAGGCCCTTCGGCCCACAATGTTGTTCCGACCCTTAAACTCTGCCTCCCTAAGGTTAAATTCCTCCATATACCTGTCTGGTAGTCTCTTAAACTTCACTAGTGTATCTGCCTCCACCACTGACTCGGGCAGTGCGTTCCACGCACCAACCACTCTCTGAGTTTAAAATCTTCCTCTAATATCCCCCGTGAACTTCCCTCCCCTTACCTTAAAGCCATGTCCTCTTGTATTGAGCAGTGGTGCCCTGGGGAAGAGGTGCTGGCTGTCCACTCTATCTGTTACCCTTAATATCAACTATACCTCTATCATTTCTCCTCTCATCCTCCTCCTCTCCAGAGAGTAAAGCCCTAGCTCCCTTAATCTCTGATCATAAACCATACTCTCTAAACCAGGCAGCATTCTGTTAAATCTCCACTGTACCCTTTCCAATGCTTCCACATCCTTCTTATGGTGAGGTGACCAGAACTGGACAGAGTACTCCAAGTGTGGCCCAACCAGAGTTTTATAGAGCTGCATCATTACATTGCGACTCTTAAACTCTATCCCTCGACTTATGAAAGCTAACACCCCATAAGCTTTCTTAACTACTCTGTTTACCAGTGAGGCAACTTTCAGGGATCTGTGGACATGTAGCCCCAGATCCCTCTGCTTCTCCACACTTCCAAGTATCCTGCCATTTACTTTGTACTCTGCCTTGGAGTTTGTCCTTCCAAAGTGTACCACCTCACCCTTCTCCAGGTTGAACTCTATCTGCCACTTCTCAGCCCTCTCCTGCATCCTATCAATGTATCTCTGCAATCTTTGACAATCCTCTGCAATATCCACAACACCACCAACATTTTGTGTCTTCTGCAAACTTGCAAACCCATCCTTCTACCCCCACATCCAGGTCGTTAATAAAAATCACGAAAAGTATGGGTCCCAGAACTGATCCTTGTGGGACACCGCTAGTCACAACCCTCCAATCCGAATGTACTCCCTCCACCACAACCCTCTGCTTCCTGCAGGCAAGTCAATACTGAATCCATCTGGTCAAACATCCCTGGATCCCATGCCTACTGACTTTCTGAATATGCCTACCGTGTGGAATCTTATCAAATGCATTACTAAAATCCATGTAGATCACATCCACTACACAACCCTCATCTATATGCCTGGTCACCTCCTAAAAGAACTCCATCAGGCTTGTTAGACACGATCTACCCTTCAGAAAGACATGCTGACTGTCACTGATCAGACCATGATTCTCTAAATGCCAATATATCCTATCTTTGTGAATCTTTTCCAACAGCTTTCCCACCACAAATGTAAGGCTCAATGGTCTATAATTATCCGGACTATCCCTAAGACCCTTTTTGAACAAGGGTGCAACATTCGCCTCCCTCCAATCCTCTGGTACCATTCTCATGGACAATGAGGACATAGTGATACTAGCCAGAGGCTCAGCAATCTATTTCCTCGCCTCGGATACAGAACTGGGAAGTGGCAGATGGAGTTCAACACAGATGAAGAGGTTCATTTCTGCAGGTCAAATTTGAACACAGAATATAATATTAATGGTAAGACTCTTGGCAGTGTGGAGGGTCAGAGAGATCTTGGGGTCCATGTCCATACGACACTCAAAGCTGCTGTGGAAGTTGGCAGTGTTGTTAGGAAGGCGTCTGGTGTGATGGCGTTCATCAACCGTGGGATTGAGTTCAAGAGCTGTGATGTGATGTTGAAGCTATATTTCTCCTAACCTGTACATAAGTAATTGTACCCCAACACAGCAGGGTTGTGGGCTTAGTTGGACCCCACTTGGGAGTCCTGTGTTCAGTTCTGGTGGCCTCACTACAGGAAGGATGTGGATACTATAGAGAGTGTAGAGTAGATTTACAAGGATGTTGCTCTTGGATTGCAGAGCATGCCTCATGAGAATAGATTGAGTGAACCTGGCCTTTCCTTCCTGGGGTGACGGAGGATGAGAGGTGACCTGACAGAGGTGTATAAGATGATGAGAGGCTTTGACCATGTGGATAACCAAAGGCATTTTCCCAGGCTTGAAGTGACTAACACGAGGGGACGTAGTTTTAGCTGCTTAGATGTCGGTATCGAGGAAATATCAGGGTAAGTTTCTTACGCACAGAGTGGTGGGTGTGTGGAATGCACTGCCGCCAACGGTGGTGGAGGTGGATACAATAGGATATTTTAAGAGACTCTTAGATAGGTTCATGGAGCTTAGAAACATAGAGGGATATACGATCAGGAAATCCGAGGCAGTCTCTAGAGTAGGTTACATGGTCGGTACAACATTGTGGGCTGAAGAGCCTGTAATGTGCTGTAGATTTCTGTGTTCTGTGTCAAAGACAGGCAGAGGGATTAGTTTAAATGGACAGGAGGACAGCATGGAAAGGTTGGGCCGAAGGGCCTGTGTTAGTGCCGTAAGGGAGGGGTTCTGTCCCAACCATCGACTCTATTTCCCTGAACAGATGCTGCCTGACTTGACAACGTTCTTGAAAAGTTACATTCAGTTCCGCTTAGCATTCTGTACAAAGGATGTTTTGTGCTGGAAGAGTGCAGAGGAGATTCATCGTGATTGAGGGGGCTTCTGTTCATAAGTCCATAAGGCATAGGAACAGAATTAGGCCATTCAGCCCATTGAGTCAGCCACCTTTCCATCATGGCTGATCCCAGATCGCACTCAATTCCAGATATCTGACCTCCCGCCATATCCTTTGATGCCCTGACCGATAAGGAAACGATCAACTTCCGCCTTGAATATACCCACACACTCGGCCTCCACCGCAGTCTGTGGCAGAGCATTCCACAGATCCAATACACCTTGGCTAATAAAAAAAATAAGCTGCTTACCTCTGTTTGAAAAGGTGGCCCCTCGACTTTGTGGCTGTGCCCCACCACAGGAAATACCTTCTCCACATCCACCTTATCCAGTCCTTTCAACATTCGGTAGGTTTCAATGAGATGCCCCGCATTTTTCTGAGTTCCAGTGAGCACAGGGTCAAAGCTGCCAAGTGCTGCTCATATTTTAACCCCTTCATTCCCAAAATCATCCTAGTGAACCTCCTCTGCACTCTCTCCAATGACAACACATCCTGTCTGAGATATGGGGCCCAACACTGTTGACAATACTCCAAGTGTGGCCTGACTAGTGTCTTATAAAGCCTCAGCATTATCTCGTTGCTGTTGTATTCATGGGGCGAGATTGGACTGTGTTGATCTACAGGGGGATCTTGGAATCCGAGTTCATAACTCCCAGATAGTGGTTCCATTGTCAGGCAGTTATGTTGCAGTTGTATAAATCTCTAGTTTAACCACATCTGGAGAATTGCATTCGAATACAGGAATAATGCGGAGGTTTTGGATGGTGAGTGGAAGAGGCTTAACAGGATGCTGCCTGGATAAAGTGAGACCGGACAATCTCAGGTAATTTTCTCCAGAGTGGCAGAGGCTGAGGGAGGTGTGACAGACGTTTACAGGAATGTGAGAGGCACAGACAGAGTAGACAGCCGGGATTTTTTCTCTAAGGAGGAAATGTCCAATGCCAGTGGGCATGCACTTCAGGAGAAAGGGGGAACACATCCTCATTGGTCCTTTTTGCACTATTGAAGTATTTTGTAATTTAGTGTAATTTCCTATCTTTTCTCTGCATAGCTGCTGTTGGAAAAAAAACAATTAGAAAAGACAATGACGTTAAACACCTGACTCAGGATGTTTAAAGGAGATTTGCGTTTCAAGTTTTGTTTTTCATTCCCATAGTGGTGGGTGTCTGGAGTGAATATCGGGTGGTGATGGAGGCAGATGTGATAGAGGCTATTAGATACCACGTGAATGTAAGGAGAATGGAGGGATGTGTTCCTTGTGTAGGCAGAAGGGATTGGTTTAGTAAGACATGAAGTGTCCAGTTCAATTGGTTCAGAACAACACAGTGAGCAGAAGGGCCTGTTCAAGGACAAGTACAGCAAGCAGAGCAGGTAAACTGGATAAAGTGACCCCACTCGGAGAACAGACTGTGACGTCAGTGGATATATGTCGTCATCACAGTTCTCTCACCAAAGATACTTCACTGCTGGATAAAATGAAGTTTGTGGTGTTTATAACCGATGTGGTGAATTGTACAGCTCAGACATCTCTTCCTGCTGAGGAAATTAAAATTATTGTGAAAGCTGCAGACTGGTATCTTGGTGTAACTGGTGTTATGGGGGAAGCTGTCAATGAAGCTCTGATTTGTGGGGGTTTCTGCATCCCAGTCTACTTGTGAAGATATGTAATGGGATTGAAATATTGAAGTAAAATGCAAGAAGCCTGATTTACATGGTCAACACTTTAAGCAGTTTATTTCTGATTTGTCAGATTCTTCCGATGTTATATCTGTTAAGGAAACCTGCACATTTTAATTTTTATTCCTGTGCAGGATTATATTGTCATTTGGCTTGACAGGTTAGTTGGTAGAGGGGTGGGGTTGTCAGTTTTATAAGGAAAGGGGCAGAGTATAGTGTTGTGAATCGGAATAAAATGTATCATGAACCTGTAGAAAATCTCGATTCAACAGGTATGTGAGTCATTTTCTTTTGTGAAAATATTAATTTTCTGAATCGTATTTGGAGGTTTGGCCATCTACTTTCCTCATAGAAAATGGTTGTAGTAGTTCCCATTCTAAAACCTGGATCTCCCCGTCTGATCCTCCTTGTAGGCCAATATCATTAAAGTCTCATTTATGTAAACTTGTGGAATGTATGGTAATTGAGTGTTTGAATTATATTTTCGATAAAAGAGGTCATTTCACGTTTTATCAGAGGGGAATTTGGAACGGTAGAATAAGACCATAAGACAAAGGAGCAGAAGTCGGTCATTCGGCCCAACGAGTCTGCTCTGCCATTTTATCATGAGCTGATCCATTCTCCCATTTAGTCCCAGTCCCCCGCATTCTCACCATAACCCTTGATACCCTGGCTACTCAGATACCTAGCAATCTCTGCCTTAAATAACATTGGAATCAGTTTGGGTTTGGAAGATCATATTAGGAAAGTACAGTTAAATAAAGATGTTGTAATAGCAATATTTTTGATATTGAAAAGACAAATAATATTTATTGAAGGATGGACTTTTGATTAATTTTTGGAAATGCAATTGAGAGGGCTATTGTACAATTTTCTCTGATTGTTTCTATTTGTACATCTTATGGATGGGCAAGTATGACATTGAATTCATTTTTATATTTGGAAGATGGTATTAGTAAAGCACCGTTAAATATAGATATTGTAACAGCAGTATTTTTACTATTCAAAAGGCAGATGGTATTTATGCAAGGAAAGAATTTTTATGAAATTGTGGAAATGAGGATGGAGGGGCTGTTATCTAACTTTGAGTTGTTTTAATTGAATGTTTTGTGTCAGGTATGGGTGGGAAAGTTATATTCAGGTTGTTATGAGATAAAGACTGGGATCCCACAGACAGTATTTATTATTTTATATTATAATTAATAATATTTTTCTCTGTGACAGGTTTTGGAGTGTGTAAATCACTGTATGCAGATAATGGAGGTTTATGGATTAGAGGTAGAAATTTCAATTTTACTGTATATAGGATGCATTCGCAATTAATAAGGTCGAAAAGTCGGCAAATAGATGGGACAAG